>NC_090414.1:11595992-12233849 GCF_036365525.1 Heterodontus francisci
CCCTTTTAGTCATTCTTCGTTATTTTAATATTTTGTACAATCTTCTGACCTTACACCCACCTTTGCGCAATTACATGTTTTTTCTTAAAGTTCCATGCAATCTTTAACTTTTGGAATTGACCACGGATCGTGGGCCCTCCCTTGGAATTTTTCTTTTTCGTGTGAATGGATCTATTTTGTGTATTCTGAAATATCTGTGTCTGTCATTGCATCTCTATTAACCTATCCCTTAATCTATTTTCATAGAATCATAGAATCGTTACAGTGCAGCAGGAAACCATTCGGCCCATCATGCTTGCACTGCATCTCTGAAAGAGCAATTCTCTCAGTTCCATTTACCCTGCCTTCTCTCCATAACCCTGCACAATCTTCTTTTTCATATAATTGTCCAAATCCCTTTTGAATGCTTCAACTGAAATTGCCTCCACGTTCTCAGGCAGCGCATTGCAGACCTTAACCACCCGCTGCATGAAAACGTTTTTTCCTCATATCACTTTTGATTCCTTTACCGAATTCTTTATATCTGTTCCTTCTCATTCTTGATCCTTTCACGAGCGGGAATAGTTGCTCTCTATTTACTCTGACCAGACCCCTCATGACTTTGAAAATCTCTATCAAATCACCTCTCAGCCTTCTCTTCTCCAAGGAAAACAGCCCTAACGTCTCCAATCTTCGTAACTGAAATTGCTCATCCCTGCAACCACTCTCGTGAATCTTTTCTGTACACTCTCTAATGCCCTTACATTTTTCTAAAGGTGCAGCGCCGAGATGCATTACTCCAGCTGAGGCCAATCTAGCATCTTATACAAGCTCAACATAACCTCCTTGCTCTTGCACTCTATGCCACTATTAATAAAGCCCAGGACACTGTATGCGTTATAGACTGCACTCTCAAACTGTCCTGCCACTTTCAATAACTTCTGCACATATACACCCTCTGCTCCTGCACCCCCTTTAGAATTATACTCTTTATTCTATATTGCCTCTCCATGTTCTTCCTTTCAAAATTAATCACTTCACCTTTCTCTGCATTGAACTTCATCTGCCACCTGTATGCCCATTCCACCAACTTGTCTATGTCATTTTGAAGTTGTACAATATCCTCCTCACAGTTCACAATGCTTCAAAGTATCATATCATTTGCAAACTTTGAAATTTCACCCTGTGCACGAAGGTCTAGGTCATGAATATATGTCAGGAAAAGCAAGTGTCCCAACACTGATCCTTGGGGAACTCCACTACAAACCTTCCTCCAGTCCGAAAAACATTTATTAACCACTCCTCTTTGTTTCCTGACACTCAGGCAATTCCATGTTGCTACCCGGCTTTTATTCCATGAGCTACAGGTTTGCCCACAAGCCTGTTATATGGTACTGTATCAAATGCCTTTTGAAAGTCCATGTACACCATATCAACAGCATTGTGCTCATCAACACTCTCTGTTTCCTCCTCCAAAAACTCCAGCAAGTTAGTTCAATAAGATTTTCCCTCAAGAAATCCAAGCTGGCTTTCCTTAATTAACCTGCATTTGTCCATGTGAGTATTGATTTTGTCCTGAATTATTTTTTCTAGACATTTTCTCACCACCAAAGTTATAGTGACTGGCTGTAATTGTTGAGCTTATCTTTAAACGCTTTTTGAACATGGGTGTAACAGTTACAATTCTCCAATCCTCTGGCACCAACCTTAAGTCTAAGGAAAATTGAACAATTATGGACAGTGTCTCAGCGATTTCCACCCTCACTTCACATTAGCTCGCTCTGCTTTCGTGCCAGTGTAATTGCCAGTATTTAAGTTTAAAATATTAGTTTCCGACCCATTTGTCTTTCCCACACTGAATGTAATATTCAATCATAATATGATTGCTGCTACCTTCACTATGAAGTCATCAATGAATCCTATCTCGTTGCACAATACCAGATCGTGTATAGCCTGCTCTCTGCTTGGATCCAGACCATGCTGTCCTAAGAAACTATGCCGAAAACATGCTATGAACTCTTCCTCTAGGTGACCTTTGCCCATCTGATTTTTCCAGTTTATATGTAGATTAATATTCCCCCATGATTATCTTTCTGACAAGCTCCCTTTAAGTTTTTTTTTCTTTTAGACACTGCCCCACCACGTGGTTACTGTTCGGGGCCTGTATACCACTCCCACAAGTGGCTGCTTGCCTTATCATTTCTCATCTCTACCCAAACCACTTCGACATACTTGTTGCCTGAACTTTCGTCATCCCTCTCCAATGTGCTAATGCTATCATTAATTAACAGAACCACCCCTCCACCTTTTCTTAGCTTTCTGACCCTCCTAAATGTCATGTCTCCTTCAATATTCAAATCCTAATCGATGTCATCCTGCAGTCATATCTCTGTAATGACTATCAGATCATAATTATCTATTTTTATTTGCACTATCAGTTCAGCTGTTTTGTTTACAGTGCTACTTGCAATCAAATACAAACTTTTTTTTATTATTTTGGAACAGCTAGCTTTGGCTGCTGATTTACTCTTGGATTGCTATTATCTCTCCCTTTGTCGCCTTGTCCGTTTATCTTTTCCCATTTTAATACCATTTTCTCTTGCCTTGTTTCTACTCTTTGTTTTACCATATCTTCCCAATTGTGATCGCTTGCCCCCATTATTTAGTTTAAAAATCTGTTTGCTTCCATAGGTACACTGGCCCCAGCAAAGTTCAGGTGTCGACCGTCCCAACATTACAGGCCTCCCTGTCCTCAATACTGGTGCTAATGTCCCTCGAACTGGAACCTACTCCTGCCATACCAGTTTTTGAGCCATGCATTCATTTCTCTAATCTTATTTGCCCTGTGACAATGTGCACATGGCTCAGACAACAATGCAGAGAGATTATAACCTTTGAGGTACTGCTTCCTCATACTGACAATGCAGTATCTTTTTCCCTGTCCTTCCTATGTTGTTTTTGCATACATGGACCATGACGACTAGATCCTTCGACTCCCACAGTAAGCTCCTCTCCAGCGCTGAGCAGATGTCCAGAACCCTGACACTGGGCAGGCAACACGGTCTTCTGGACTCTCGTTCTTTGCTGCAGAGTACAGTGCCATCACCCTCCAAAATACTGTCCCCTAATACCACTGCATTCCTTTTTACTCCCACCATTTGAATGGCTTCCTGCACCATGCTGCCACGGTCAGTTAGCTCAGTCAACTTGCAGCCCAACTCACATCCAAAAAAAGCTGAAAGAACCTCAATCCTGTCGGGCAATCGCAAAGGCTGAGGCCCCTGCACACCTGCCCTCTGGGCTCCCTTAACAGCCTCAGCTGCAGCCACAGTCACCTGTCCCTGATCACTGAACAAATCAGAAGACCCTATCCTCAGAGGTGTGACCGCCTCCCCGCACAAAGTGCCAGGTAACTTTCCCCATCCCTGATGATCTGTAGTGTCTGTAGCTCGGCCTGTAGCTCAATGATTCTAAGCCAAAGCCCCTCGAGCCAAAAACACTTGCTGCAGACGTGTTTCCTTTGGATCACACTGGCATCCAGGAGCTCAGCATGCTGCAGCTGTGATACAATACTTGTCCTGCCATCCTTATTGAATTAATTAACTAATTAATTATTTTATTCAATTATTTATTTTTTTGCATATTTTATTAACCTTACCACCACTTCTTATACTATTTTAAACCTTAGGAATGGAATTGACCTTAACCACTCACCAGATACTCACCAAACATCTAGCTTCTCCCCCGGTTGTAGAGTAAGTTCCAAATCCTACAGAGTGAAAGTGTCAGAAAAAGCAAAGGAGTACCTGCTTCCACTCCTCACCCAACTCACCAAACTCCCAGCAGTCTGTTAAAGTCGCACTCAGATATCAGATGAACGCTTCATGTGAGAACCAGGGAAGCGAAGAGGAAAATAAAACTGGCAAAAGGAGAATATGAGAATAGAATGGCAGTCAACATAAAAGGGAAGCAAAAATCGACTACAGGCATGTTAATAATTAGCGAGTGGCAAGAGGTAAAGTGGAGCCTAGTAGAGACAAGGAACACAAAATATGCTTCGAGGCAGAGACCAAGGCTAATATACATAGTAAGTACTTTATATCAGTGTTCAAAAGGAAATGCAATCTGACAAAATATCAGTAAAGGCAGAGAGAGCAGAGGCAACAGATAAGGTAAGATTGTAAGGTGGAGGTACTAAAAAGACTGGCTATGCTTAGGGAAGATAAGTCACCTGGTCCGGAAGGGTTGCATCCCAGGATGCTAAAGAAAATGGGAATGGAGATGGTGGGAGTGCTTTCATATTCTTTCGATGTTCCCTGAATACCGAGGAGCTGCCAGATGACTGGTGAGTGGCAAATGTGACACCCTTATTCAAGTCAGGGTGTAAGGACCGTCCTAGCAACTGCAGGCCTTTAGCTTAACAACAGTGGTGGGTAAGGTTTTAGAAAGAAATATGCAGTTGAAAAAAATCAACAGACTCATAGAGAGGTTCCAGTTAATTAAGGATAGCCAGCATGGATTTGTAGAAGGCAGATCATGCTTGACTAATCTGAATCATTTTTTGATGAAGTAACAAAGAAAATTGATGGAAGGAATGCAGTGGATGGTGCTTATATGGATTTTAAGAAATAATTTCATAAGATACCACATAAAAGGCTGGTTAACAAAACTGAAGCCCATCGAAAAGGAGGATCAGTGTCAAATTGGTTTAAAAATAAAACAAAAGAAACAACCAGTAAACGGTTGTTTTTCAGACTGGAGGATGGTAGATAATGGTGTTCCTAAGGGTCACTGTTAGGCCTATTGCTTTTTCTGCAATATATAAATGACTTGCATCTTGTAGCACAGAGTACAATCTTAAAATTTGCCGATGAAACCAAATTTGGTGGTGTGGCAAACAGTGAGCATGATATGAACCGCCTGCAACAGGACTACAATAGTTCTATACAATCTGCTATAGGCTAGCAGTATGGAAAGACAGGCGGGAGATGGAATTTGATACTGACAAGGGTGACGTGTTGCATTTTGGCAGAAGGAATAGGGAGAAGCAAAATATACATTAATGCACACGTCTAAAGAGTTTCCAGGAAAAGAAGGCCTTGGGGTTGCATGTTCATTGATCTTTGAAGGTGGCAGAACATATTAAGAGATTGGTTAGTAAAGCATATGCGATGTTGGCCTTCATAGATAGAGGCACTGAGTACAAAAGCAGGGAAGCTGTGCTGGACATTCATAAATTGGTTAGACCTCAAATGGAAAAGTTCAGTTCCATTTACCACAGTTCCAGAAGGATGTGAGGGTCCTTGAGAGAATGGAAAGGAGATTTACTGGAATAGTTCCAGGGTCGGAGGACTTTAGTTAGAAAGTTATGTCGGAAAATCTGGGGTTGTTCTCCTTAGAACATAGAGGATTGAGGGGAGATTTCATAAAAGTGTGCAAGATTACAGCAGGCTCATATAAGTTAGACAAGGAAAAGCTGTTTCAATTAACAAATTCTACAAGGACTACAGGACACAGATTGGAAGTTTTGGGCAAGAGATGCAGGGATTATATGAAGAAGAACTTTTTTTACACAGCAGATGGTAATGACCTGGAACTCGCTGCCCACATTGGTTTCAGTGGGTGGCCACAGGAGGGAAGCAGACTTGCAGGGCTACAGGGATCCAGCTGGGGAGTTAGAGTAACAGCATTGCTCCATAGACAGTCGACATACACTCGATGGGCCGAATTTCCTTCTTCTATGCATAAATGACTCTGTAAATCTACATTGAGATGCCAACCCTTAAAGGCAAGAGAGCAGTGCAGCATCTAGTCGGCTGTGTTATATCCCTGGCAAAGCTCCTACCCAGACTTTCTCATGTTGCAGAGCCATGAAGAAGATTGACAGACAACAATGTTCACTTTGAGTGCCGAGAACACTGCACTCGAAGACTGTGTGAGCTCAAACAACTTCTCAGACAAGCTGCAGCGTTGAAGTATTACAGCTTGCAATAAGATGTCACAATGCAATGTGATGTATCACGGCAAGGACTAGAACCCACTCTTCTTCAGAATGGCCTCACATGCCTTGAGCAATGCAGAAAGAAACTATGCTCAAATAGAGAAGGAATGTTTAGCCATAGTTTTCAGCAGATAGGAAGGTCACTGCGCATACTGATCACAATCTACTAGTTCAAATCTTCAGAAAAGCCATTGCAGTGCATCAAAGAGGCTTCACTGAATGACGCTGAAATTATAGAACGATCTGTTGGATTCAGATACTATCCTGGCAAGGCGATATACACAGCTGCCTGGTTGAGTAGAGTCTGCATACATAAACCCTGTCACAGAAAAACTGATCCAGTTTACAACAAAATCGAACGGTTGGATCAAGCAGACTATCTGAGAGTGTGTGATGCGACAGTCATCCAATTGCAAAGATCAAGACTTTGAGGATCAGACACTACAAATACGCTCATCCATGGTGATCAATGGATGGTGAGACGACAGAGCAGATGTACCAGTCTCAGTTCGAGTGTACTTCAATTTCAAAACGTAGATATTAATTCAGAATTGAATTTTCTGCAACGGCATGAAAGTCATTGTGCCTAAAGCAATGCAGCCACAACAGTCAACAGTAGATGCTTGCATCAAACAAGTCAGAGATGTTCTCTTCTGACTGGGAATAGTCGCACAATGAAAAGAACACCAATAACACTTAAAGACAGTTAAAAGATATGCATATCTTACACTTATGCATATGTTTATTATTGTACTGTGATTATGATCACAGTAAGAGTTTAATTTTATTCTCTTAGACAAGTAATTTAAAACAAAAGACGGGAAATGTTATGGTACGCGAGTACAACACGATTCTGTTGCTGTGCTGTGTCACGGAAGGTTTTTTTCCCTATTGTTTAAAATTAAGGGGGTCTATGTACCTTTAAGACTGAAAGATATTTTTCAGATTCTCCGGGAACGTGTACAAGCAGCAAGTCTGTTTCCTAGGTAGTAGCAAGAGAGAGATGCCACTTCCTGTATTTTATCATTTGACCATGGGGAAAGACTGGCTAGAATCAGTTTGACCTGAAGACCAGCGAAGCATGTTCCATTGAGGGACTTTTGTCTGTCTCAGCAAAATATCTACTTCGGTCTGCAGGCTGTTTCGCCTGAAGAGGAAAGAAAGCCTGAAAAAGAACATTTGCATTGTTGGAGGTAGAAAATTCCTTTTTACTTCCAATTTCTAAGAAGTTTCCATATCAAAAGTGACTTTCTGTTGCCTCTTTGTGTTTCCTGGAATTCTCAGTAAAGTTTCAACTGCTAGGCTGCCAATTTTAAAAATCCAAATAGAGCTGTTGCTATAGTCCTTGCTGAAAGAACCATGTGACGCCTGCTGCAACTGAAGTACTTTGAACGCCTATCAATTATAGACTTTTTAAAATTCTCCTGGAGACTTCGAGTGGCATCTGACTATTTGACTCTAGGAAACCTTACCTAATCGGTCAAGTAGCTCACCAGGACTTAAAACCCAGTTATTTATTTCTTTATTCTTAAGAAAACGTCATTTTGAATCTGGTTAACTGTTGGTTTTTGAATGTATGAATGTGTGCATGTGGGTAGCAGAAATACGAAGCTATAAAGTCTTTTTGTGATAGGTTTGTCCCAATATTGTTTAAGATTTAATTTATTGACACATACTTAATTTGTTGTTTAAAGATACCTGGTTTTGTCTGTTTTATTCTGAGGGTTAATAAAGTTTTTAATTTGGCTAATTTCCATTAGGTGGGAAACGTTACTGTTATGCTGCAACCTGTGGAGTAATGGGACTGAAGCGACAGTGCATTACTCCCACCTCTGTCGTAACAGCGACACCTTTGAGCCCCTGTTTGTGACGTGATGTGAGTTTATGTATCGTGGATCCCTCCAGTGGTGAGGGAAACACACACACACAAATAGATAGACATGCAGACACACACACGCACACGTACATACATACACACTGACAGATAGAGCAGTTCAGATGATTTCCTACAGCGACAGAATTTTGGCTTTTGTACGAAGTTTTTTTTTTCTGAGCCAATGTGAGAATCGAGTCAGTGGAGGAGGAGGAGACACTGTGGCTACTGTTTCTCCTTCTGCCCTTCAGGGAACACACTGACTCACCTCCTGCCCCCGCCGAACTCCCCCTCCCCACCCATCCCCTCCCACCCCCCGCTCACACACACCGCCGCTGGCGGTATTTTCAGACCCTCACTGATTCCTACCTTCAATCAGATGTTGGAAATCTGTGGATAAATATTACTTTCATGTACTGGAAACATTGGGATCCGCCTCTGGGCTGCTCTCAGTTGTTTTGTTTATTAATTAATTGAATAATTGATGTAACTGGATATTCCAATACACTCTTGAGCTGCTCTCTGAACTTGGACTGAGTCACCCCGTAAATAAATGTGTTTGTGCAGCAACTGAAAATCTGCAACATATCTGCGACTTCTTCAAATATATATTCAGATTCATTATAATCCTTGGGATCTGTTCCTGTAATGTTATAATATAAGAAATCTATAACATACATCAGCCACAGAAGAATGAAACTGCCAGATATGGTGAAGAGTAAAATCACAGACTTCCTTCTGCTCTCCATCTCTGGGTCACTGCGATTGTCTCCCTTGCTCTGACCCCTCAGTCCCTTGCGGAATCGACTGGCCACTAAAATGTGTCTGACGGTAAGAGCATTGAGCAGCAGAATTAAAGCGAATGGGAGCAATGGAGTTAAAACCTTATCAAACCAGTCAAAGCCCACCCATCCGAACTCAGTATAATAGCTTGACTTTGTATAACAGTCCCATGGTACATTGTCGATTATTTCTGCAGGATCAAATATAAAGTACACGGGGACATTTTTTAAACAGAGCAGAATGCAGGTTGTTGCGAGAACCACAGCCGCAGTTTTCTCAGTGCAATATTTAGTTTTCAGTTTCTGGCAGCAAATGACCACAAATCGATCAAAGGAGAAAGTGACGGTGAACCAGACAGAACAGTCTCTTGCTGCGCGATGCAGGATGTCGATAAAACTACACACAGGGGTGATGTTCAGGAAAGATCCTGGGAAATAATAATAACTGATCCGGCTCAGTGTGACATCAGTAATAATGACCAGTAGATCTGCTGTTGCCATGGCTACCAGGTAGCGAATGGTGCAGGTGGAGAGTCCGCATTTCCCCCGGGAAAGGATCACAATCGACAGTAAATTAACTGTAAGAGATAGAATGGGAAAGAGACTTGAAATTACTGATCAAACATTCCCCCTGTCTGACTCAGACAGTAACGGCAGGATTTTCGCACCATAAATGGGTGGATTCGGCTCAGGACAGAAGTTAAAATTTATAAACTCTGAACCCTGACCCCAATGCACCTCCAAACCGCCCATTTCCAGGTTTATCAGAGTCGGGCAGGGGTTGGGGCGGACAACTGCTCCCAACAGGTAGGATAGTAATTTAAATATTGTAATGAGTCTGGAAAGCGCTGATTTAATCTTTTTCCCAGCTTCACCTGTATTCAGCCAGGTTTCCCAGACCGCAGGAAAGCTGCAGCTGAAGAGAGACAAGGACAGTTTCAGGGAGACATTCTTTACAGTCAATTACAGGTGAGTGTCTTTACAGCAATGCTTATGGGCCAGGAAGAGGAGGAGTTCATCCCCCTGACCCCCATCACCCTGCCCCCCAGCTGTCCATCCATCAGAGAATCAGACACCCCCATAGGACAAATGCCAGGATGCGAGTTCAAACATTCCCCCCTCCCTACCCGGTTCACACACTCACCCGAGGATCGGACAGCTGCCATCCCGGGATCAGACCCACTTGCCTGGATCAGACACCTCCTTTCCTCATGCTCCCTGGAATGTGAGCATTCCCATCCAACGATAAGACAACGCCCCCCCCCAACCCCCCCCCCCCCCCCCCACGTTAGGATACGTTCCCCAGAGTTTGGGCATGGAATCGCCCAGGATCGGGCTCCCTCGGGATCGGAACTAAGACCTACCTGTTCCTGCAAACTGCTCTGGTGTCCAGCCCGTGTGATTGGAAGCCAAGCCTGTCAATCAGGCTGACTTCAGTGTGAGGGATCAGTCAACGATAAAAGACGCAGTCTGTGGAGTTAAAACCTCACAGCATGCCGGGATAAATATGGACCTCCAACCCTGCCTATGTAACACCCCCCACCCCCCGCCCCCCACCTCACCCCTGTTAATATCCTGGTCTAAGGGTTGGAACTAAAACAATATAAGACTGTTGTAAATCTGATAAAAAGAGAAGAATGTTAAAAACACTCAGCAGCCAGACAGCATCTCTAGAGAGAGTAACAGAGTTACTGTTTCAGGTTAATAACCTTTCATCAGAAGGGAACATATTAAAGATTAACAGTTTTAAATCAGTTACAGAGCCAATGAAAAGTAGGATATGGGGGAGCAAAGAACAAATGAAAGGTCTGTGATCGGGCGGAGAGCAGGAGTGATTCAATGACAGAATAGATGATGGTGTAAAGCAAATGGAACAATTAAAGAAAGAGAAGATGGGTCCAGAGGAGGCGCAAATGGTTCCAGCAGAATAACAGGTGGAGAGGGAAGCATGGAAAATCTGGAGAAGAGGAGAAGACTCCAGTGACCTGGAAAAGTGATGGAGAATTGTGAAGAGCCCAGGGGTGCGGAGCAGTCCTCCATCTCTGTACCAAAAGGGAATACCCGACCCCAAGCACAAGCCGTCCACTCACACTGAATCTGGTGTAGCCATCCTCCATTACCAGCACTGACCGTCCCAGAAAATGGGAGCAGTGGTCATGTTGAGTCTGACGGGTAATAAAATGTATAACGTAAAAATTGAGATATAGAATTAAAGTGACATATGGAAGCTGAGAGTCACACTGGCAGATTGAACAGAGGAGTTCAGCAAAACAATCACTGAATCTGGGTCTGCCACCCACCTAATATCCAGGAGACTCCAGCATGAGTGCGAATATCGTTTCTAAACAGGAAGAAGTACAAAATAAAATAGTGCAACGGCTATGAGCTCTGACAATAGCCCGGCTGCAGCAGCAAAGACTTTGTGCTCCAGAGCACAAGAGCATAACGCTGACATCTACCCGACAATGGGGAAATGTGGAAATTGCCCAGGTCGGTCCTATCCATACAAAAAAAGCAGGACAAATCCAATCCAGTCCAATCATTACACTCAAGGGGTTGTGAATCTTTGGAATTCTCTACCCCATAGGGTTATGGCTGCTCTATCATTGAATATATTTAAGTCTGAGTTAGATGGATGCTAGTCTTACAGGGAATTAATAGATATGGGGAGCAGGCAGGAAAGTAGCATTAAAATTCAAGGTCAGGCATGATCATATTAAATGCCGGAGAAGGCTCCAAAGGTCATATGGTCTACTTCTGCTCCTGTTTCTTGTATTCCTATGTCTTTGTGCCTGATCAGTCTACTCTCAATCGTCAGCAAAGTAATGGAAGGTGATATCGACCGTGCTATCAAGCGACAATTACTCAGCAATAACATGCTCACTGACACTCGGTTGGGAGACGCCACTGACACTCGGTCCTGACCTCATTCTAGCCCATGTCCAAATATTGGCTAAAGAGCTACATTCCAGAGGTGAGAGTGAATGCCCTTGACATCAAGGCAGCATTTGACCAAGTTTGGCATCAAGGAGATGGAGTCGAGTTGAAGTCAACAGGAAATGGGGGGAAACCCCCACCGTTTGGAATCATACCCAGCACAAAGGAAGATGTTTGTGACTGGAGGAGGCCAATCAACGTAGCCCCAGGGTTTCACCGCAGGAGTTCCTCAGGGGAGTGTTCGAGGCCCAATCATCTTCAGTTGCATCACAAATGACTGACCATACATTATAATGTCAGACATGGTATTGATCGCTGATATTGCACAGTGTTCAGTATGATTCGCAGCTCTTACGATACTGAAGCAGTCTGTTCCCATATGCAGGAACATTCAGGCTTGGGATGATTCGTGGTCAGTAACATATGCACTGCACAAGTCGTACATATCCTGCAAGAGCAAATCTAACTATCTCCCCTGAATATACAATGGCATTGCCATCACTGAACTCCCTCCCCACTGTCAACATCCTGGGGGTAAGAATTGACCAGAAACGGAACTGCACCAGCCGCATAAACACCGTGGCTACAAGAGCAGGTCAGAGGCTGGAAATTCTGTGACAGTAAACTCACCTCCTGACACCCCAAAGCATGTTCACCATCTACAAGGCACATGCCTGGAGTATGATGGAATACTCTCCACTTGCCCAGATGAGTGCAGCTCCAACAACACTCAATAAGTTCAACACCATGCAGGTCAAACTGACCTGCTTTATCAGAACCCCATCTGCAATCTTCAACATACTCTCCCTCTACGGCTGGTGCACAAAGTGATAGCAGTGTTTATCGTCCAAAAGAATCACTGCAGCAACACACCAGGGCTCTTTCGGTAGCACCTTCCATACCTACGATGTCAATTACATAGAAGGACAAGGACGGCAGATGCATGGGAGCACAACCACCTGAAAGTTCTCCTGCAAGTCAGACACAGCATGCTGACTGTTGTCGGGTATTCCCAAGCGCAGAGGCCCCTGCAGTAAATATCATACTGTTTAAATGTCATTTGAGTAAGTAGATTAATATAATCCTAGTGAATATATATACACTCATATACAAGTTGAAAGTATAGCCACATATTGTTACAAAATGGAGTATTTACTCAAGGCATTGTGGGACAAGTTAGTTCGCTTGCAGCTTTGAAGCTGGTACGGCTTAGCACAAACAGCAAGCAGGGCCCCTCTTATCAGTGTAACTGCAGATAGCACGAAGCAATCAGGAATGCAAGCTTGAATAAGGTAAAAGGATTCATTGTGAAGACTCAGGGATAGTTGATAAGGGGGTTTGGGAACATCACAAGATGATCAGGGGGCTTGCACGATCTGATCACGCAGCCACATGATGCCTAATGAGTAATCTAATTGGTAATATGTGTAATGTATGTAATCAATAACCGTTATGATTGGATCATGTCCAGCCAGGATGGGCTGAGTAATTGTATATCTGTTGTGGAGTTTCCTTTGTTCGGAGGAGAGGCATCTGGAAAGCCCAGTGACCTGCTCCCCGCCGGCGTAATAAACTGTTTGACATTGGAGAAGACCTGAGTGTCGAGTGATTCTTCCAGATTCATTCCCACTAACAATTGGCGTAGTCGGCAGGATCAGGTGCAAGTCAGCTCTTCTGTAACCCCGAAGGGTCAAGAGGGAGTTGGCTGAATCCTGATCCCGAACTTGAGAACAGGATTCGGCGATCGCTTGATGCTATCAGGAATACCGGGTGAGTATCTTGAAAGCTTATCCCGGGGCCGGGTGGTGCTTCGCGACCGACGAATGCCAAGTTTGTGAACAGGATCTGAACAATGGTCAAACAGGGGTAGGTAGTTCGTTAAGAGACATAGGCACTGTCAAGGAGCGTTTGGAACATATGTATGCGTATATATATCATAAGCTTGTTGTATGAAATACAGACAGACTTGTGACCCGACAGTAGCCGGGAGACGGTCTACTACAAGTTGCGCTAGGTTACAAGCGGACCTCTGAGAGTAGAGTCTAACGATTCGACACAAGTATGGCCAGGGGAAAAAAAATAGAGCTCGAGCGGGGACCGGAGGGGTCCATTAGCTGCCAACTGGCAGAGTGACCCAAAGGACTATGTTTTAGAATTAAAACAAGTTATTGTGTCTTTGATTTGAAGTGACACGAAGGACTATGTTTCAGAGTTAAAACAAGTTACTGTGTCTTTGATTCGAATGTGTGATTGTTGGAAGTGTCCACGAATGAATTGAATGTCTGGGATGGACAGCTTGTGTTCTGTGGAACTTGTGTTCTGTAGAATTGACTGTCGTTAACTCTTTGTTGTCTGGCTTTAATGTTGAAAGCATGAGTCTATACAGTTGTTTGGAATTGAATGAGTGTGAAAAGTGATTGCTGAGTGTGTTCATTTCGATTTACGATTGTGCACCCAGGAATGGGATATAAACTTGAATTATATTTTACGTTAACGTTTTATTAGTTTAGAAGTTGGTTTTGCAACTGTGAAAAGGCAAGGGACAATTTTCTAAGAGATAAGCTTCAGCCTTGAAGGTCTGAAGATGTTTGGCAGAAATCCAATTTGAAGTTTACAACTCCTGCTTTAATTGGAGTTCCAGTTTAAAATCTGTTCTGGTTTTTTGGAGTTTAAATTAAAGACATGTTTTACTGACTGTTTTAAGTAGCAAATGTCAGGAATTGGATATTAGTTTTAAGGGAGAGAAGGATAAGCAAAGGAAATAATGGGAAAGATGAAAGTTTGTGTAAGGAGCTGGTGTTAAGTCTTTTGTTGTAAGAATGTTAAATAACTTTTCTTTAGTTTTTGGTTTTATTACAGTCATTTGAAAAGGCGTCTGAAGAACAAGAGAAATGCAGTAATTTACATATTTTCTTTAAAAAGCACGTTCTGCGTGTAGTTAATATGTATTATAAGTTAATAAGTCTGAATTAAATTAATACTGTTAAGGTTAATTGACCTGTTTAGTTGAAAAAAAAAACTGGAAATGTCATTTGCAACCACACTGAACTTTCAAGTTTAGCGTGTCGAGTTTTGGGGGAGTCTTAAGTTCCGGACATAAGACTCACTCATATAACATCGGCAGTTTTGATTTTTAAATATTTATCACAGTAAATCGGAATTTGGAATCAACTTTGTTTTATAAAGAAATCCTTGGATTAGAAACCTGTTACAAAAGATGCTAAAAGTTTGGAAACAATTGGAGTTTAATCTAAAATGCTGTCTTTCCTGATGGAGATGGTTTCCTTTGAAGTTGATAAGGTTACTAAAGATTTTGTTGTTTGAAAATCCTAAGGATACCAAAAACCATTTAAAATGGAGTTTAGTTCTTTTCCATTAAAACAAAAGGGTTACATAAAGTGACGCAGCGGAGAATGCTTTGCTCCGCCCCCTTGGAGACAAGCAATAAATTAACCTTGCTGCAACTATCTTTATCAATGAGACAAAGTGCTTGAGAAGGATAAATAGTTTCAGGCACTTCTGTCTTTACTAAAAAAAAATGCAATATCACCAAGTCTGGGCATAAGAAATTGGAATCGATAAACAAAATTAAATTGATATGTGTGGTTAATTAAAGCATTCAAAGGGTAATTGACTGTTATTTGAATTTAGAATAATCTGAGATGTCGAAAATCCAGTTTAATTTGACAAGTAATTTAAGGAATTAAAATGTCATCGAATGTTAAAAAAGAACACAAACAATATACACTAATGTCTGGAATCTAACGGAAATGTTTGATTTCTGTTTTAAGGAATTATGAATATTAATTGCAAAGGTTCTCCAGAGCTCAAAATGAAATAGAATTATAACTAATGGGAATTGGCAAACAGATCTGGCTGATGCAAGCGCTAATAAAGGAATTCTGGGGATAAACAAATAGTGAAATAAGCAGCTAATTTCCAAGAATATAAATTAACTCCTGGATTCCCCAGGACATGCTCGGTCCCCACAGGTAGACATGTATCCCTCGTTAGGGGATACTCACAACATGGACAAGTACTAACACCTGGTGACCACCAGGGCAGTGTGTTTAAATTACATATATATCCACGAGTGGCAAATAGGAACGAACCAGACTGCAGTGGCTGTGGGGCCTGATGCCAATATCGGGAGAGGAAGAACAAAGATCCAGTAATGGATGCACAACGGATTGATGAGAGCAGTATTAATATGGACTATATGAACTATGGGGCATTGTACAACATGTTGGATGGGAAGTGTATAACGGCGAGTAAACCTACTTGACTGCATGGCTTACGGTGAATCCGGGCAAAAATGCAGTATCTGTACGGTGTTCCACAGATGACCATGCTAACTGCGTGACCAAACAGAAAGGGGAAGGGGTAACTGAGAGCTGTGTCTTTGGAATTGTTTGTGCCCCTCCCATCGGGCAACAGATGACAAGGAAAGTTGAAAGGAACATGGCAGTGTGTATGTACATCGAGCCCAGGGGAAGCGTTGTATGATAATGTTAAACATGAGATGGTGCCTGTCCTGGTCAATATCTCAGGGATGCAAATGCCAGGATATTGTATGGAACAGGCAAGAAATATGTATAGTGTATTAAGTAAGGTTGTAATGCAGCAGGCTGCCGATGCCATGGGTGCCGTCAGATTTCGAGGTCAGAATCAACTTTATAGGACAAAGAGAGGGATAGTTAATGATGTTGCCACCGGATTCAATTCCGGTGCCTCCATAGTAAATTCATTAGATATACAAGGTCTGAATGAAAAGATAGAACATCTTAAAGGCGTAAAGAAGGGACTTTTAAAGAGAACAGAAAACATCAGGAGGATCAGACCAATTAGAGGCACATACCAGAACCGTCAACCACCTCATAGATAGAGAACGGGAAGATGCCGGAAAATTAAGACAGGGGCAACTCTGTCACGCTTATGGCTTATGGATGGTGGGACAGATACGACACAATCTCGATCAGATCCAAAGTGGGGAGGTGCCCGACTGGATAGACAGCCTACATTTGGCTCAGCTGGCCGAGAGAAAACAGACAATGGACAACTGTACATTGAAAGGGCTCACCAGAGTATATCCAGGAATCCCAGACTGTGAGCTGGGTAAAGATACGGGAGCCGGAATAGTCCTGATGATCCCAATAGTGACATGGGACTCGGGGCTATTTCCCCACTACCAATTGGAAAATATTGGGGTGGTACGTGATGACACCTCCCTCCGTTACTATTTGACAGAAACCTCTGCCATACTCAGGAACAATGCACTATATGGAATTTCTCTTACGGGATGCAAGCAGAGTGGAGACATTACGGTATGTCCACACCCGGTGGGGCAGGGAGAATCGGATGAACGTGGGTTTAATCAGACAGACTGTTGTGTCGTAGAGGTCATACCTGCCCCCATGTATTTCACAAGAACAGGATACGGAAGTAAAGGGAAAAACTGCGTTTCCACCACAGAAAGTTCCCACCACTACAATAACCTGCAAAGCCCAATCCCGTTTCCTAATTTTTGCTTTACGCCCTTACGACCAGTCACTATAGGGCAAGCCCGAATTATCCAGGTTCGTTGCAGAGGTGCCATCATGCAGGCGATATGTGCAGCGAAGGCGGATAAAACCTAGAGCAAAGGCAAGGGGGAAAATTCATCTATCTAGGGGAATAAGTCATTTGGATCACATTAATGTGATATAATACGAGAGAAATTCCTGAAATCACGTGACTGGCAAGCATGTCCGAGGCAGGGAATACTGAGCGAGTTTAAAGGCGTAAAAACAAACATTGAATGGTGTCGGTTGAGGAGACTAGGGTTAGTCTCCTACCGAAAGGGGGGATTGTTGTCGGGTATTCCCAAACGCAGAGGCACCTGCAGTAAATATCATACTGTTTAAATGTTATTTGAGTAAGTAGATTAATATAATCCTAGTGAATATATATACACTCATATACAAGTTGAAAGTATAGCCACATATTGTTACAAAATGGAGTATTTACTCAAGGCATTGTGGGACAAGTTAGTTCGCTCACAGCTTTGAACCTGGTACGGCTTAGCACAAACACCAAGCAGGGCCCCTCTTATCAGTGTAACTGCAGATAGCACGAAGCAATCAGGAATGCAAGCTTGAATAAGGTAAAAGGATTCATTGTGAATACTCAGGGATAGTTGATAAGGGGGTCTGGGAACATCACAAGATGATCAGGGGGCTTGCACGAGCAGATCACGCAGCCAAATGTGCCTAATGTGTAATCTAATTGGTAATATGTGTAATGTATGTAATCAATAACCGTTATGATTGGATCATGTCCAGCCAGGATGGGCTGAGTATATCTGTTGTGGAGTTTCCGTTGTTCGGAGGAGAGGCATCTGGACAGGCCAGTGACCTGCTCCCCGCCGGCGTAATAAACTGTTTGACATTGGAGCAGACCTGAGTGTCGAGTGATTCTTCCAGATTCATTCCCTCTAACACTGACGATGACCTATATCACCGTTCCGACACTTGCACTGGTTCCAAATCCTGTAACTCCCTTTCTAACAGCCCTGTGCGTGTACCTTCATCACACAGACGGCAGCGGTTCAAGAAGGTGAGTTACTGTTGTCACGAGCAGGTGAGAAGGGGTCTAGGGGTTCCCTCATAGCCTTTTCCTGGTTTAACTATAAAAGTGTTTAATTTTTAAAAACACAGTGCTTTAGCTCCCTCCTCAGTGAATCCTTGTGCACTGCTTTCCAATTGCAAGGGAAATAAATAAAATCAGACAGGATTTTAGATTTAAACAAGAAAGGTGGAGGTTTACTAATCTTAAACTCTAATTCAGTTAACGACTATGAATACGCAGCATGACCACGCTGCCATGCATACACAATAAACACACACGCAGGTGGAGACAGTAAAGAGCAAAGAACAAAGAACAGTACAGCACAGGAACACGCCATTCGGCCCTCCAAGCCTGCGCCGATCTTGATGCCTGCCTAAACTAACACCTTCTGCAGTTCCGGGGCCCATATCCCTCTATTCCCTTCCTATTCATGTATTTGTCAAGATGTCTCTTAAACGTCGCTATCGGATCTGCTTCCACCATTGCCCAGCCCAATCTCTGTTAATTGAATCGGTGAGCAATTATTTTGTCTATCCAAAGCACTGTCTCTCAATATGCAAATGTCCTCCAACAAAGTATTTGGTGATATCTTTTTTAAACAAGCATTTCTTCACTCCAGCAGCAGTTTAATATTAATATTCATATGACGAAATTATTATGCCTTATTTTGGCAGCTGGGGGTCTTCATGACACCTCCAGACCCAGCAGAATGAAATGCAGTTTATTTTTTTAATGAGTGTTGCATTAAAACGGACTGACGAAAAGATAACTAAAGGAAAACACGCATACATCGCTCTCATTTATTCAGAAATTCTAACAGTTGTTGCAGCCTGTATTTTCTTCGCAGCAGTGCTGCTTTAAATTGCCCGTTTTCTACATCCAAAGAAAATGTGATATTGGGGGATTTCGTTTTTCACTTTTCACATTTCCATGAGTGCCTTGGGTGTCTTTGTTGTTGTTGAGGTCTGCAGGAGGAGGGTTAGATTTAATTAGCCCTAGGTTGCAGTTCTGTTCAGGGGCAGTGGCAGTAGGTGGTTTCACTCTGAACTCTCTTTCAGTGTTTTGGTGAGTCATGCAAGGGCTTTTCAGCTTAGTGGGTGGCTGTGTCCCTTTTTCCTGACTGTTGGGGGGGCTGGTGGAGGGGTGATTCTTTGCTAATCTTTCCTTTTGTCCTATGGGACAAGTCTGCTTGCAGGTATTTGCCCAGATTCTACTGCACGTCCCTGCGGCATTCGACTAGGTGAGTCATCACCTCACGGTTTCTCTACGCTCTTGAGGACAGTCTTTGTCTCCGCACGCACCTGTAAATGCTGTTAGCCACTCTGGTGGGGTTCATCTGGTGCCTGAATTTACATACGAGCATGTGGGGTCTTATGTATCAAATATTTCGGGGTTGGACAGTAGAGGTTTCCATTTGGGATTTCTCTGACACTTCCTTTAACCTGCCCTCTTGCTCCATTTTTCTTCTTTCTTTTCTAACCTTTTGTCAGCCTTGTGCCTGCGTGTCCCCTTTTGCTCTCGGCAGTGGTCACCTAGAGTGTGCCAGCTCTCTGGTGGAGGGTCCTCCAAATACCGATACAGGACTTAGGGGGTGCAGGTTTCACTCTAAGTTGGCGCTTCCCCTCAACCTGGCACATGTGCCACCTCCTACAGTACTCCACTTTGTGGAATTTTGGCCAGTCAAACTGCTGTCTTATGCTGGCTTTGTTTTTTCATATGCCGACAGTTACAGCGACTGTAACCTCATGGACCATGCTTAATATTTTTCTCCGGTAACTCTGCGGCGCCACTAACTGATGACCACTGTCCACTCATTGCCCTCAGGTCTGTGAGGAGAACTCCACTTCCTCATCAGTACCTCATTCTTTAAACAGTAGCAATCAGGGACTCCCACTGCTTCACTTTCAGACTGGGCATCCTGTGCGAACTCTCTCAATACTGGGTCAGCTCACTAATCCTCAGCTCGGGACAATCCATTTAACTCATTCCCTGGGTCTTCTAACTTTCCAAAGAAATTCTCAGACAGACGTAGCTCATGGTCATCTGCCTGCAGTGCAAATTCAGTCTCCTCTGGGGGAGCTGGTTTGATCATGGCCTGAGTTACTACACATTCAGGGAAACTGCAGGAGACCATGCCCTGGCACTGCCTTGTTTCTCTGACCTATTGTGGTCTGTCTTTCTGTACTGCGGAAGCTACCACCTTCATTCCCGCCCGATGATTATATAGGAGCAGATCAACCCCATCCACAGGCAAGCGAGGAACAATGCCTACAGTCACCAGTCGTATAACTAGGTCGCACTCCAGGTGCACCTGGTATAAAGATACGTGCATACACTGAGCCGGTGATGAGCTGCCTTCATGAACCGCTGCAGTCCATGTGGGGTAGGTACACCCACAGTACTGTTAGGAAGGGAGTTCCAGGATTTTGAGCCAGCAACAGTGAAGGAACGGCGATATAGTTCCAAGTCAGGATCGTGTGTGAGTTGGAGGGGAACTTGCAGGTGGTGGTGTTCCCATGCATTTGCTGCTTTTGTCCATCCAGTTGGTAAAGGTCGCGGGTTTGGAAGGTGCTGTCTAAGGAGTCTTAGTGCTTTGCTGCAGTGCATCTTGTAGATGGTACACACTGCTGCCACTGTGCGTCGGTGGTGGAGGGAGTGAATGTTTTTGGATGGGGTGCCAGTCAAGCGGACTGCTTTGTTCTGGATGGTGTCGAGCTTCTTGTGTATTGTTGGAGCTGCACCCATCCAGGCAAGCGGGAAGTATTCCATCACACTCCTGACTTTTGCCTTGTAGATGGTGGACAGGCTTTGGGGAGTCAGGAGGTGAGTTACTCGTCGCAAGATTCCTTGCCTCTTTGATTGCATCCACAGTGAAGCAGAGAAAGATCAGAAAGAGTTAGCAGACAACTCAGTTCTGTAGCCAAGTCTCTGAAGCAGTGTCAGACACACACTGAATGAAATAATATTGAATAACATTGAAATTCCAGTTAAACTGAAGCATGTTGTTGGGGAGGAAAGATATTGTGCTGCCTGCTTGCAAAACTAGGGCCGTGAGCTATCTCATTATCAATCACTGAAAACACATTCATACCAATATTCCGAGACAGGTTAGCTCCACAAGATGAAATGTTTAACGATGGTCTGATTCCTTCTCTTAGCCCTGAATCATTGATCCAATACATTCAGTACAGCGAATAACCCAGTAACAATACAAAGTTGGATAAAGAATCACAATTACAAATATAATGCAGCTCCTGGAAGACCAAAAGAGAAAAGACTGAGGGCATTCCATCATTCAACTGCTGGAACACAGCAGGCAGCTGTGTAAAACTCTGAGTAATAATACCAGGTGCAGCAGCACATTTAACACTGACTACAACATTAACAGCTGAGATAACGCTTACCGGGAACTCCAACAGCTACAAGAAATGGATAGTAAATATCTTCTATCTGATCGGTAACTGCACGTCCCATTTCAGTGAGAGGTAGTGACTTTATTTGGCTGGAACCCACAGCTCCGGCAGGGACTCTGAAATGATGCCAATTGGCTTGATTTATACAGGGGATAAATTTCCACTGAGACAGTTATACCCCTGATCATTGCTATCAGTTATACACACTTGAAAAAAAAACGCTTCACATCAGCAGCTTTGACTCTGATGTAAGTAATATGGTGGATAATGCACAAACCTGTAAAAGCCCAGGGTATTATTTTAATTAGGCGTCTCTCAGGAATAAAGCTGAAAGTTGTTTTCATACAGGACTGAATACGCTATAAAGAACACTTTCATTTACAGTTTTTATATAATTGTATTGATCATGTTCGCACCTGTTGATTCAATTATAAATGTTATTGATTTGTCTGCAGTGTGCACTCAATCCAGGGACAAACACATACATTTCACTCTGTTCCTCAAGTGTTTCCCAAGGAATATACAAAATTTGAGTCTCTAACCCAAGGACAATTGGGAACCATGTTTAGAATTGCAGCACTGAAATGACTGTGGATGATATTAATGGATGGACACTGAATGTCTCCCATTAACATTCCTTTATCTGCTATTCTACTGCAGATGTTACCTGTTTATTCTGCATTCGTTAGTGAATCTAGTAAAATTTGACTTTTTTCACCGCCTGATTTCATTCTTCCAGTTTACTCTTGACCAGGCACCATTCGTATTCCATTAATGTCGACTTATCCAAAACTTTGCTGTCCATGTCCATCCCTCAGCTAGTCCTGTGCTCCCATCACCATCACCCTCACTGACCCACATTGTCTCTCATTCCCCAACACGTGAAATTTAAATTATTATTCTTGGGTTGAAATCCCTCCATGGCATTACCTCTCCTCATCCCCAGCAAACCCAACCATGATCTCTCCATACCTCTGACATTGGCCTCTTTTGATGGGACTGCCCTCGCATGCTTCCATTCTTATTGATCTGACTGTAGTCAGAATGCCTCCAGCAATGGCTACTCTACCGACATCAGCAACTGAGTCCCTGAACTGTCCATTCTCGCCTCCTCCTCTTCCTCATCTACATGCTATCCATTGGCAACATCATCTGCAGACATGGAGTAAGCTTCCACATGTACCTGACAACACCCAGCTCCACCTCTACAGCATCTCTCCCAACCCTCCACTGCCTCTGTGTTATCAGACTGCAACAATCTGTTTCCCGTGAACTGCAATTGTCTCCAATTAAATATGTGTAAGAGTGAAGCCTCCACATTTGGCCCCACCACAAACTCCAAACCCTTGTCACTGATTCCATCCCCCTTCCTGACTGCTGTACCAGGCTGAATATGATGGTTTGTAACCGCTGATCCCTATTCACCCCTCACCTGGGATTCTGACCTCGTATCCTCTCCATCACGAAATTCGCTTTCTTTCAACTCAATAGCCTCACCAATCGCCACCCCTACCTCAGCTTATCAGCCACCGAAACCCTCAATTACACATTTGACAGCTCCAGACGCTGTGTCCTCTCCTCCAATCTGTCGCCTCTTCATCCTTCTGACACTGACCCCTTCGTGGGACTTTCCTTGCTCATTATCAATGTTACCAATCCGATCAGAGTGACAGACTCTACAGCAATGACTTCTCCTATTCATATCGTTTAAGGATTCCCAAGAATCAATCTTGCTGTATCTCGTCTTGCTCATCCACAAGTTTCCCATTAGTTTTCTCATACACAGATACGGGATAAGCTTTGACATGTATGACACAAGCTTTACCCCACGGCCTCTGCTGTAAATCACCCCTCTTTCTCTGCCTTGTCCGTACTCATCTTTAAATCCTTCCTGCCCCCAATGCTTTCAGTGTAATCTCCTACAGCCCTCCAATCTCTTCCTCCCCCAACCCTCAGATATTTCTATTATTGTATTGTGTCTGCTTGTGTACCCTACCTCCAATTCTCCCAAACATGGCAACTATACCTTCAGCCATCTCGGACCATACCCCAGAATTCGCTTCTTAATCCTCACCACCTTCCACCGGTCTGCTCCTTTGTCAGTCAAAACATCCATTTCATTTTGACTGAGCTGACGGTCGGTCCTTCCAATATCCAGGCTACTGGTCAACTTCTATCTGATTTTCGCATTGTGAAATGCTCTGGGACATTTTGTTATGTAATAGGCACCATATAAATGCATCTTATTTTTGTTCTGCCTTAGTGTACCCCACTCTCTTCATTTTATAAACTGTAGCCATGTCGTTAGCTGACTGAGGTTTGGCAAACCATTCATCATCCCTTCTCCGTCCCCTCAATAAAAGAGGATAGAGTGCAGGGAAAGGTTTAATTGAAAACAGCGTGAATTGCTGTGAGAGGCTTCGTTGAAAAGCGTGTGGAGTGCTGGTAGAGCCTTCATTGAAAAGAGCACAGAGTGCAGGCAGAGGCTTCTTGAAAAGAACGTGGAGTACGGAGAGAGGCTTCATTCACAAGAGTGTGGAGGGCGAGGAGAGGCTTATTGAAAAGAACATGGAGTTCAAAGAGAGGCTAGCCTCTAGCCTATCCAGTATCCTATCCAATTCAGAGCAACGAGCCCTCCAAAGATTATCCAGTCTGACATCACAGGCAAGCAGGTATGTGATTGGTTGGGGAAGAAGCTAACTGTTTGATGAGTATCAGGTATGTGGTTAAGGTCTATCCTAATCCTACCGTTTAAAATATTAAAGGAACTAGTGGTAAACTTAATGAAAATGTATAAAAAATAAAATAAAATAAATAATTGAATCAAATAATTAAGTAGTTAATTGAAGCACACACAGGATGGCAGGACAGGTGATGTGTCATGCCTGCAGCAGGTGGGAGATCCTGAATGCCAATGTGATCCATGGCGTACACGTCTGCAGTAAGTGTTTGCGGCTCGAAGAGCTACGCTTCGGAGTCATTAAACTGGTGGCCGAACTGCAGACACTGCGGCACAAAGGGAGGGATAAAGTTACCTCAATACTTTGTACCACGAGGCGGTCACACCGCTAAGGAGAGGGCCTTCTGATTTGGCGAGTGGTTAGGGACAGGAGAGTGTGGCTGCAGCTGAGGCAGGCAAGGGAACCCAGAGGGCAGGAGTGCAGGAGCCTCAGCCTTTGCGATTGTCCAACAGGTTTGAGGTTCTTTCAGCTTGTTTGGATGAGAGGGTGGATGAGCAACCTGACCATGTTACCATGGCACAGGAAGCCATTCAAGTGGAGGGAGAGAAAAGGAATATAGTGGTATTAGGGAACAGTATAGTTAGGAGGATTGACACTGCTTTGTGCAGCAAAGAGCCAGAGAACTGGCAGCTGTGTTGCTTGCCCGATGCCAGGGGTTGAGACATCTGCTCAGGGCTGGAGAGGAACTTACAGTGGAAGGGGAAGGATCCAGTCGCCGTGGTCCATGTAGCTACCAACGGTATAGGCAGGGCAAGGAAAGAGGTTCTGCATAGTCAGTATGAGGAATTACGTGGCAATTTAATAAACAGAACCTCAAAGGTAGCAATCTTTGGATGATTACCTGAGCTACGTGCAAATTGGCATAGGGCAAATAAGATTAGAGAAATTAATTTGTGGCTCAAAGACTGGTGTGCTAGAAGTGGGTCCCGGTCCTTGGGACACTGGGACCAGTATTGGGAAAAGTGGTGGCTGTACCGTTAGGATGGTCTACACCTGAACGTGCTGGGGCCGGTGTTCTAGTGAGTCACATAACTAGGGAAGTGGAGAGAGTTTTAAACTGAATAGTGGGGGCAAGCGATAAAATTTGGGAAGACATTGCAAATCAAGGATTGGAGACAAGGCGAGAGAGGAGGAAAATTTTATGGGAAATGATAAATAGACCATGACCGAAAGAGAGAGAGGGTACAAATATAAGAGTAAATCAACAGATAAGGCTAGAGGTTGCAAAAATAATAAAAGGACAAAACTAAAGGCTTTGTATCTGAATGCACATAACATTAGAAACAAAACAGATGAACTGAGAGAGCAAATAGAAATAAATAACTACGATCTGATCGCCATTACAGGGACATGGCTGCAGGATGACATAGATTGGGACCTGAACATTGGAGGGTCCATGGTATTTAGAAAGGACTGGAAGCTAGGAAAATGTGGACTGGTGGCTCTGTTGATTAATGATGGTATTAACGCAATAAAGAGGGATGGCATAAGTTCAGGAAACCAGGAGGTCGAAGCTGTTTGGGTAGAGATGAGACAGCATCAAGGCAAGAAGTCACTTGTGTAAGTGGTGTACAGGCCACCCAGAATTCACCACACTGTCGGACGGGGTTTAAGGAAGAAATAATGGTAGCCTTCAGAAAGGTAAGACGGTATTCATGGGGGTTGTAACCTACATATAGATTGGAAAAATCAGATGGGCAGAGGTAGCCTAGATGAGGAATACATAGAATGTTTTCAGGATAATTTCTTGGAACAATACGTTCTGGAACTAACCAGAGAGCAGGCTATACTAGACCTGGTATTGTGCAGCAAGACAGGATTAATTAAGATGCTCATAGTTAAGGCCCCTCTGGATAGCAGCAATCATAATATGGTTGAATTTTACACTTACTATGAGAGAGAAAAGAGTGGGTCCCCGACCAGTATTTTAAACTTAAATAAGGGCAATTTTGAATTAACTGGCAAATTAGATTAATGGATAAGTCAATAGAGATGCGGTGGCAGACATTTAAGGGGATATTTCAGAATACACATAATAGATACATTCCAATCAGAAAGAAAAATTCCGAGGTGGTGGAAGGAGAACCCGCCATACGTTGTTGACTAAAATAGTTAAAGATAGTATCAAATGTAAAGAAAACGCATATAATTGCGCAAAGATGGGAGGCAGGTCAGAAGATTGGAAAGAATATTAAAAAGAACAGCAAAGATTAGGAGCTGGCAGATGAATCGAACAGGTATTTTGCATCGGTCCTCACTATAGAGGATACAGGTAACATCCCAGCATTAGCTATAAGTCAGGAAATGGAAGGGAGCAAGGAACTCAGGAAAAGTACAATCACCAGGGAAGTGGTACATTGTTGGAGCTGCGGGCTGACAAGTCTCCGGATCCTGGTCGACTTCAGCCTACGGTGTTAAAAGAAGTGACTAGTGAAATGGCAGATGCATTCGTTTTAATTTTCCAAAATTGCCGATATTCAGGCAAGGTTCTGCTCCACTGGAAAAGAGCTAAAGTAACTTCTTCATCCAAAAAGGGAAGGGGCAGAAAGCAGGAAACTAAAGGCCAATTAGCTTAACATCCGTCAGAGGCAAAATGTGAGACACTATTATTAATGATATTATAGCAGAGCACTTCGAAGGTAATCAGGCAGAGTCAACAAAGTTTCGTTATAGAGAAATCATGTTTGACCAATTTATTGGATTTCTTTGAGGGAGTTACATGTGCTGTGGATAAAGGGGAACCGGTGGACGTATTGTATTTAGATTTCCATAAGGCATTTGATAAGGTGCCACATCAAAAGTTATTGCAAAAAATAAAAGCTCATGGTGCGGGGGAGTGGGGGGGGGCGGGGTGGGGGTGTGTGCGGGTAACATATTGGCATGGATAGAAGATTTGCTACCTACAAGGAAACAGAGAACAGGCATCAATGGGGCAGTATCTGGTTGGCAAGATGTAACGAGTGATCTGTGCTGGGGCCTCAACATTTTGCAATGTATATAAATGACTTAGATGCAAGGACCGAAAGTATGGTTGCTAAATTGGCTGATAACACAAAGATAGGTAGGAAAGTAGGTTGTGAAGAGGAGATAAGGAGGCAACAAAGGGATGCAGATAGGTGAATTGAATGGATAAAACTCTGGCAGATGGAGTATAATGTGGGAAAATGCGAAGTTGCCCATTTTGGCAGGAAGAATAACAAAGATGAATATTATCTAAATGGTGAGAGATTGCGGAGCTCTGAGATGCAGAAAGATCTGGGTGCCCAAGTGCATGAATCGCAAAAGGTTAGTAAGCAGGTACAGCACGCACTTAGGAAATGTAATAGAATGTTATTGTTTATCGCAAAGGTAATTGAATACAAAAGTAGGGAGGTTATGCTTCAGCTATACAGGGCATTGGTCAGACAATATCTGGGGTACTGTCTAACGTATTGGTCTCCTTATTTAAGGAAGGATGTAAATGCAGTTGTTGGAAGCAGTTCAGAGAAGGTTTACTCGACTGATACCTGGAATGGGCAGCTATCTTACGAGGAAAAAGGCTAGGCTGTATTCCAATGGAATTTAGAACAGTAAGAGGCGAATGATTGAAACATATAAGATCCTGAGGAAGTCATGTCAGGATGGATGTGGAAAGGATTTTTCCCCTTGTGGCAGAATTTAGAACCAGAGGCCACTGTTTAGAAATAAGGGGTCGCCCATTTAAGACACAGATGAGGAGACATTTTTCACTCAGAGGGTTGTGAGTCGTTGGAACACACTTCCTCAAAAGGTGGTGCAATCAGAGTCCTTGACTATATTTAAGGCAGAGATGGATAGTTTCTTGATAAGCAGGAGCTGGCTGACCAGCCCGTCAAGCCTACTCCACCATTCAGTACGTGCATGGCTGAACTGATTTCTCCACAATACCACATACCCCTGATAACCTTTATCGGGGTTATGTGGTCGTGTGGAGTCATCAGTTCAACCATGAACTTACTGAATGGTGGGGCAGGCTCGAGGGGCCGATTGGCCTGCTCCTGCTCCTACTTTGCATGTATCTTTGTTAGTACGTTTGTAATAAATTGCACTCTTTGATCAAGAGTTTGCTCTCTTCTTCTAAAGTTTCCTTGTTTCCTCTGTGCTTGGTTTTCTTCATGTCTCTGTACATGCTCTTGGGAATGTATATTATTTTAAATAATATACCAAACCTATTACGTTTCTAAACGTTGCCAGTTCTGATGAAAGGTCACTGACATGAAACGTTACCTTTGCTTCTCTCTCCATAGATGCTGCCAGACTTGCTGAGTATTTTCAGCACTTTCTTTTGGTCTTATTTCAGATTTCCAGCACCTGCAGTATTTTGTTTTTATTATAATATTATTGTAAACTTGCTCTCGGTGTTCCAGGTAAGTGACGATACCCATTGAAAGTCTGTAAATCTCTGTGAGCCGGTCTCTGCTTTTGGTCTGTGACCGATAACGTTACATGTTAATCGATGGGTAAATGTTATACATATACCCGATCAGTGATAGCATTTCATTATATCGAATCTCTTGAAATATCTCTGCAGTTTTATTACATCAAGTGAAGGTTTGTAGCTCACCGTCTTGATGTATTATCAAGTTATTGAATACGACCTCAGCGAAGCAAATTTCTGAGGCAAGGTATTATTGGGAGTATCGGTCACTGTAGAATTTTACTGAGTGTGGGTCTCTAACCGAAGTGGAACAAGTTGGTTCTACTTTGAAATCATTCTTTCAGGTGATGATTTCTCCACTGCACGGAGCTGCCTGCACATGAACACAAGAAATAGCAGTTGGCCTGTCGAGGCTTCTCCGCCATTGAATGAAATCACGGCTGATCGTCGGCTCATACCCACTTTCTAGCACACACACCATATTCCTTGCTTCACTGAAACACCAAAAATCAATCTATCCCAGCTGTAAATGTATTCAACGCTGGAGCATCCACAGCCCTCTGCGGCCCCTTATCCTGAGACTGTGCCCCCGTGTTTTAGATTCCCCAATCGGTGGAAACAATCCCTCAGCGTTTACCTTCTCCAGTCCCTTCAGAACCTTGTATATTTCAATGAGCTCGCCTCGCATTCTTCTGAACTCCATAGAATAGTTGCAATTTACCCAGCCTCTTAATATAGCAACACCCCTTCATCCCAGGGGCCAATTTAGTGAACCTTCGATGTACCACCTCCCATGCAAATATATATTTTCTTAAATGTGGAGACCAAAACTTTCCCCAGTATTCCAGATGTGGTCTCACCAAAACCCTCTACAATTGTAGCAAGACGAGTTATATTTCGGCACACCAATCCCCTTGCAATAAAGACCAATAAACCATTTGCCTTCCTAATTGCTTCTTGCAAATGCATTCTCACATTTTGCATTCCTTGTACGAATGGACCCAGGTCACTTTGAACAGCAGCATTTGCAAGCCTCACACCTTTCAAAAAATATTCGGCTCTTCTATTCTTTTGAACTAAGTGAATAACTTCACACTTCCTGACATTATACTCCAACTGCTATCTTGTTGCATACTCACTTAACCTGTCACTATCCCTTTGTAGTTTTTCTCTGTCCTTCCCACAGCTTACCTTCCCACCGAGTTTTGTATCATCAGCAAACTTCATTTAAGTCATTGAGAGATTATAAATAGCTAAGGCCCCAGCACTGATCATTGTGGCACTGCCCTATTCACTGACTACCTATGTGAAAATGCCACATTTATGCCAACTCTTTGCTTCCTGTCGGTCAGCCAATCCTTTATCCAAGCTAATATAGTACCCCAAATCCATGACCCCTCAGCTTGCTGTTAAACGTTTGCGAGGTACTCAATCGAATGCCTTTTGGAAAGTCAGGTATACTAGATCTACTAGTTCCTCTTGATCTACCCTACTAATTACATTCTAAAAAAAACTCTAAAAAATGTTGAACAGGCTTTCCGCTGTGTAAAACCAAGTTGACTTGTTCAAATAATTCGAGGCTTTCCTAATCGCATTGTTCAGACTTCAATAAAAATTGTTCCAGCGTTTTCCCAATGATGATGTTAGGCTAACTGCCCTGTAGTTCACTGTTTCCTCTCCTCCTCCTTTCTTGAAAAGCAGTGTAACATTTGCCAACTTCCAATCTGATGGGACTGTTTCCAAATTGAAAGCATTTTGAACAATCCTAGCTAACGCATCCACTATCTCTGCAGCTATCCCTTTTATAACCCTCGGGTGTGGGCCATCAGATCCTGAGAATTTTTCATAGTTTAGTCCTTAAGTTTCTCCAATACTTTTCTCTGTGCTGAAATTAATTTCCTCACTCTTTTTAGTCCGTCTGTATCTGGTATGGAACTTAGGTCTTGCACTGTGAAGACAGACACAAAATATTTGTTCACTGCCACCGTGTTTTCTAAATGTAGTCGGTGACAAAATGATGTTTGCTATTGGTTCAATACATCGTGTAATACGTGTATAAAGAGAAATGGATTGGTTTTGCTATGTTTCCCATTGAACTGCACCAACTGAAACAGCGATATAAATACTGACAGGTAAATAGCATCACAGCTCTGTGACAGCATTCTAATCCTCTGGATAATGACTTATTCTTACTCTTAAGTATAATGACTGTAAACACGGTCTGGTGCTGATTAATCTCCTTTGCCAGCACAGACTTGAGAATCTGTGGGTCATGGGTGTTGAATTTTGTTATCTTGCTGTTACACAGGATGTATGTTTGACTGTGGTTAGTCACTATTCCAATTCTGGGACGGATTCTGATATGATGAACCAACTCTTATCTATGAATCAGTCTTTATACATGCAGCCTGCAGTGCTCTTTGCCCTTCGTTCAGTGAGGTGTGTCCCTCCGAGGAGAAACACCTGTAACTGAGAAACATGCATTTTGGGTTTCCATAATGCATTGATATGTTCGGCTGTAGTCAATAATATCATTAGAAAACTGTCAATAATGGAACGAATATTGCATTAATATTTCTTTTTTTTCTTTTGGGCCTCCTTATCTCGAGAGACAATGGATACGCGCCTGGAGGTGGTCAGTGGTTTGTGAAGCAGCGCCTGGAGTGGCTATAAAGGCCAATTCTGGAGTGACAGGCTCTTCCACAGGTGCTGCAGAGAAATTTGTTTGTTGGGGCTGTTGCACAGTTGGCTCTCCCCTTGCGCCTCTGTCTTTTTTCCTGCCAACTACTAAGTCTCTTCGACTCGCCACAATTTAGCCCTGTCTTTATGGCTGCCCGCCAGCTCTGGCGAATGCTGGCAACTGACTCCCACGACTTGTGATCAATGTCACACGATTTCATGTCGCGTTTGCAGACGTCTTTATAACGGAGACATGGACGGCCGGTGGGTCTGATACCAGTGGCGAGCTCGCTGTACAATGTGTCTTTGGGGATCCTGCCATCTTCCATGCGGCTCACATGGCCAAGCCATCTCAAGCGCCGCTGACTCATATATATTTCAAAAATTAAACCACTTCAAAATCTGCAATATTATTAATGAAGTGATGAATGGGATTTATAAACCCAAGTGACAATATCATCTCCACGTGTTCTTTCCCAAACCAATTTAGCATTTTAACATCCTCGATTAGGTCACCCCTCAACTTTCTCTTATGTAGAAAAAAATACCTTTCTAATTGTATTTCTCTTCATTCAGAAATGATCACCTATGCTTTGATCGCATTTCCTTGGTCTTGTTAACATTTCATTCTAATTTAAATCATTTGTGAATCTGTAGTACCAGAAGCCTTTGCTTTTTGATAGCTTTATTAATTAAGTTACAAGTTAATCCCTTTTTTGTTTCGGAGGACCGGGGACTGCTGGGTAGGGGAAAACTATTTATTTGGGCAGTTTTAAAATCTTTGTCTTTTGCGAGGAGCAGCCTTGATAGAACGGGGTGCGGAGCGGACTTTCAGCTGAGCGGTCAATTTCAGTAAATTACAAGTTAATCCCTTTTTTGTTTCGGAGGACCGGGGACTGCTGGGTAGGGGAAAACTATTTATTTGGGCTGTTTTAAAATCTTTGTCTTTTGCGAGGAGCAGCCTTGATAGAACGGGGTGCGGAGCGGACTTTCAGCTGAGCGGTCAATTTCAGTAAGTTACAAGTTAATCCCTTTTTTGTTTCGGAGGACCGGGGACTGCTGGGTAGGGGAAAACTATTTATTTGGGCAGTGGCAGTACCCGAGACACTACACGTGTAGTGTCTCCCACCCACCCTCCTCCTCTAACCAAAAAAAAAAGGACTCTAGTGTGTTGATAAGGTAAGCTTTTTATTTAAAAAGTTCAGTCCGTCGGATTGCTAAGCGAACAAGTTTCGACTTTTTTTTCGTTTGGTTTTTCAGTAGATTTATTGGGAATCTAGAATAGTGGGAATGGAGGTAAAGGCAGTTGTATGTTCCTCCTGCAGAATGTGGGAGGTAGGGGTCGCTAAGAGTGTCCCTGCTGACTGCATCTGCGGGAAGTGCACCCAACTCCAGCTCCTCGCAGACCGCGTTAGGGAACTGGAGCTGGAGCTGGATGAACTTCGGATCATTCGGGAGGTGGAGGGGATTATTGACAGGAGTTATAGGGAGGCAGTCACACCTCAGGTAAAAGAAGTAGGTAGATGGGTTACCGTCAGGGGAAGGAAAGGGAACCAGCAGGCAGTGCAGGGATCCCCTGTGGCCGTTTCCCTCAACAACAGGTATACCGTTTTGGATACTGTTGGGGGGGGGGGACTTACCAGGGATAAGCAATGGGGTGCAGGTCTCTGGCACAGAGTCTGTCCCTGTTGCTCAGAAGGGAAAAGGGAAGAGGAGCAGAGCATTAGTCATTGGGGACTCCATAGTTAGGGGAACAGATAGGAGGTTCTGTGGGAACGAGAGAGACTCACGGTTGGTGTGTTGCCTCCCAGGTGCCAGGGTACGTGATGTCTCCGATCGTGTTTTTGGGATCCTTAAGGGGGAGGGGGAGCACCCCCAAGTCGTGGTCCACATAGGCACCAACGACATAGGTAGGAAGAGAGATGGGGATTTAAGGCAGAAATTCAGGGAGCTAGGGTGGAAGCTTAGAGCGAGAACAACCAGAGTTGTTATCTCTGGGTTGTTGCCTGTGCCACGTGCTAGCGAAAAGAGGAATAGGGAGAGAGAGGAGTTGAACACGTGGCTGCAGGGATGGTGTAGGAGGGAGGGTTTTGGTTTCCTGGATAATTGGGGCTCTTTCTGGGGTAGGTGGGACCTCTACAAACAGGATGGTCTTCACCTGAACCAGAGGGGTACCAATATCCTGGGGGGAGATTTGTTAGTGCTCTTCGGGGGGGTTTAAACTAAATCAGCAGGGGAATGGGAACCTAAATTGTAGTTCCAGTGTACAGGCTGTTGAGAGTAGTGAGGTAGGGGATAAGGTTACAGGGACGCAAGAGGGCACTGGCAAGCAAGAACTTGGTTTAAAGTGTGTCTACTTCAACGCCAGGAGCATCCGGAATAAGGTGGGTGAGCTTGCAGCATGGGTTGGTATCTGGGATCCTGATGTTGTGGCCATTTCGGAGACATGGGTAGAGCAGGGGCAGGAATGGATGTTGCAGGTTCCGGGATTTAGATGTTTCAGAAAGAACAGAGAAGAGGGTAGAGGGGGGGGGGGGGTGTGGCATTGTCAATCAAGGAAAGTATTACAGCGGCAGAAAGGACGTTTGAGGACTCGTCTACTGAGGTAGTATGGGCCGAGGTTAGAAACAGGAGAGGAGAGGTCACCCTGTTGGGAGTTTTCTATAGACCTCCGAATAGTTCCAGAGATGTAGAGGAAAGGATAGCGAAGATGATTCTCGACAGGAGCGAGAGTAACAGGGTAGTGGTTATGGGGGACTTTAACTTTCCAAATATTGACTGGAAATACTATAGTTCGGGTACTTTAGATGGGTCTGTTTTTGTCCACTGTGTGCAGGAGGGTTTTCTGACACAGTATGTGGACAGGCCAACCATGGGCGATGCCACATTGGATTTGGTACTGGGTAATGAACCCGGCCAGGTGTTCGATTTAGATGTAGGTGAGCACTTTGGCGATAGTGATCACAATTCGGTTAGGTTTACCTTAGCGATGGGCAGGGACAGGTATATACCGCAGGGCAAGAATTATAGCTGGGGGAAAGGAAATTATGACGCGATTAGGCAAGATTTAGGATGTGTAGGATGGGGAAGGAAACTGCAGGGGATGGGCACAAACGAAATGTGGAGCTTATTCAAGGAGCAGCTAATGCGTGTCCTTGATAAGTATGTACCTGTCAGGCAGGGAGGAAGTTGTCGAGCGAGGGAGCCGTGGTTTACTCAAGAAGTTGAAGCGCTTGTCAAGAGGAAGAAGAAGGCTTATGTTAGGATGAGACGTGAAGGCTCAGTTAGGGCGCTTGAGAGTTACAAGCTAGCCAGGAAGGATCTAAAGGGAGGGCGAAGAAGAGCAAGGAGAGGACACGAGAAGTCATTGGCGGATAGGATCAAAGAAAACCCTAAGGCTTTCGATAGGTATATCAGGAATAAACGAATGATAAGAGTTAGAACAGGGCCAATCAAGGATAGTAGTGGGAAGTTGTGTGCGGAATCAGAGGAGATAGGGGAAGCGTTAAATGAATATTTTTCGTCAGTATTTACAGTAGAGAAACAAAATGTTGCCGAGGAGATTACTGAGATACAGCCTACTAGGCTAGATGGGATTGAGATTCACAAGGAGGAGGTGTTAGCAATTTTGGAAAGAGTGAAAATAGATAAGTCCCCTGGGCCAGATGGGATTTATCCTAGGATTCTCTGGGAAGCCAGGGAGGAGATTGCAGAGCCGTTGTTGTTGATCTTTAAGTCGTCATTGTCGACAGGAGTAGTGCCGGAGGACTGGAGGATAGCAAATGTTGTCCCCTTGTTCAAGAAGGGGAGTAGAGACAGCCCTGGTAATTATAGACCTGTGAGCCTTACTTCGGTTGTGGGTAAAATGTTGGAAAAGGTTATAAGAGACAGGATTTATAATCATCTTGAAAAGAATAAGTTCATTTGCGATAGTCAGCACGGTTTTGTGAAAGGTAGGTCGTGCCTCACAAACCTTATTGAGTTTTTCGAGAAGGTGACCAAACAGGTGGATGAGGGTAAAGCCGTGGATGTGGTGTATATGGATTTCAGTAAGGCGTTTGATAAGGTTCCCCACGGTAGGCTATTGCAGAAAATACGGAAGTATGGGGTTGAAGGTGATTTAGAGCTTTGGATCAGAAATTGGCTAGCTGAAAGAAGACAGAGGGTGGTGGTTGAGGGCAAATGTTCATCCTGGAGTTTAGTTACTAGTGGTGTCCAGCAAGGTTCTGTTTTGGGGCCACTGCTGTTTGTCATTTTTATAAACGACCTGGATGAGGGTGTAGAAGGGTGGGTTAGTAAATTTGCGGATGACACGAAGGTCGGTGGAGTTGTGGATAGTGTCGAAGGGTGTTGTAGGGTACAGAGGGACATAGATAGGCTGCAGAGCTGGGCTGAGAGATGGCAAATGGAGTTTAATGCGGAGAAGTGTGAGGTGATTCACTTTGGAAGGAGTAACAGCAATGCAGAGTACTGGGCTAATGGGAAGATTCTTGGTAGTGTAGATGAGCAGAGAGATCTTGGTATCCAGGTACATAAATCCCTGAAAGTTGCTACCCAGGTTAATAGGGCTGTTAAGAATGCATATGGTGTGTTAGCCTTTATTAGTAGGGGGATCGAGTTTCAGAGCCACGGGGTCATGATGCAGCTGTACAAAACTCTGGTGAGGCCGCACCTGGAGTATTGCGTGCAGTTCTGGTCACCGCATTATAGGAAGGATGTCGAAGCTTTGGAAAGGGTGCAGAGGAGATTTACTAGGATGTTGCCTGGTATGGAAGGAAGGTCTTACGAGGAAAGGCTGAGGGACTTTGGGTTGTTTTCGTTAGAGAGAAGGAGGAGGAGAGGTGACTTAATAGAGACATACAAGATAATCAGAGGGTTAGATAGGGTGGATAGTGAGAGTCTTTTTCCTCGGATGAGGATGGCAAACACGAGGGGACATAGCTTTAAGTTGATGGGTGAAAGATATAGGACAGATGTCAGAGGTAGTTTCTTTACGCAGAGAGTAGTAGGGGTGTGGAATGCCCTGCCTGCAACAGTAGTAGACTCGCCAACTTTAAGGGCATTTAAGTGGTCATTGGATAGACATATGGATGTAAATGGAATAGTGTAGGTCAGATGATCGGCGCAACATCGAGGGCCGAAGGGCCTGTACTGCGCTGTAATATTCTAATTCTAATTCTAATTCTATCTGTCCCCTTTCTACCTTAATTCTCTTGTAGTGGTTTGATTAATTATTTCAATTATTTTTTGACAGTTATTACCTCCTCTTTAATATTCCTCTCACTTCTCCAGTCTCCAAATCCTCACCAACTGCTCTATTCTGACCCTACTGTCCCACAACACGTGTATTCTCCTTCCTTCTGAACTCGGAGCTGCTCTACAGTTGTCCATTTATATTTATGCCCATGTCACTCCGCTCCTCTCTGCTCCAAAGTCCAGTAAACCCAGCTCCCCTTTAACATCATAGCAAATGGGATTTTTCCTGATGCACAGCAGTAGGTTGTTTCTCAGCCAATCTCCCAGGACCGTCTCCCGTGGGTACATTCAGAAGGCGCCAGTTGGAATTTATTACTTTGGCTCCATTCGCTTGTCATTCCCATTGGCATTCCTGTCTTCCTCACTCACTCTGACGCACTCAGGTTTCCTTTTTCACCTCTTTTTCCATTACATTCTTTCACCCTGAACAGGAAAAAAAACTACTTTGCTTCTAATTTCAGTCCCTCCCTCACCTTCACATGGTCCATCTCTGACTTTTCCCTTTCCATAGTTCAGCTTATCTATCTTCATTTCAGGGGAGTGGCAGTCCACAAATATCTACTATAATCCCAGCGACACTCACTTGTTACCATCAAATTTCCTGTAGGAGTCTATTCCATTTCCCCTTTCACCTTCCAAATTAACTGCCTACACATGCAATGCCAATTCCCCCATGAACAGCTAAAAAAAACAGCAAACACATATTTCCATTGTCATAAGAGTTTTTCCTTTTTAACGAAGAAATCTGTGTGCCTTTAAGACTGGGAAGACAAATACATTCTTTGAACAGTGACTGAATGTTAACCTGGTATTTGAAATGCAGGCTGGAAATTCGTATCCAAGCAACAGGAAGATTTTACGACAGTCTTATGAGATCTGTGGAAAGTTTTTCATTTCAGTTCTGCAGTGTGAAACAAGAGCAAAGACCAGGTAGCTGTGAAATGGGAGCTGTGATTTTCAGATAGACCAGGAAAAGATTTATTCTCTCTGAAAAATAAGCTTTGCGTTTCATGAAAAGAAGTGCTAAATTTAATGTGTCGTTTCAACCTGCCTGCCCATCACATACTGTTTATCAAACTCCCCTGGAGAGATATCGAGTGACATCCGATTATTCGACTCTGGGATATCTCCACAGTTTGGAATAACCCACCACACTCTATCAAACAGTTCCAATTTAAAACCTTTTAATCAACCAGTTGACCATTAGTTTTTGAATGTATGTGTGTGTGTGCATGAAGGTTAGGAAATATAAGGAGTTATAAAATGTGTTCATACATGTAGATTTATTTCATTATCGTTTAAAACTTGGTTTACTACGAAATAGATATTTTTTGTTGTTTAAAGAAACCTGATTTGGTGTGCATTATTCTGGGGGATAAATATAGTGTCTCATTTGGCCAATTACCAGTGGGTGGGAAACTTTACGAATATGCTGTGACAGGTGGAGTTGTGGGACTGAAATTACACTGCATTACTTCCGCCTTGGTCGTGACATCATCCCGTCCTGTCCCTCGCCCATTACAGCACACTGGTTACCACTTCTGTCACCCCCACCTTCCAGGTTCCCTCCCTGTCCGGCACCTTCTCGTGCAAGCATATTAGATGCAACATATGGCCTTTCATCCCCTTCCCACTGTCCAGGGCCCAAATACTCCATCCAGAGGAAACGGGGATTTAATTATGTACCTCTTCCAATGCAGCTACTGTATTCACTGCCCACTATACAGTCTCCTGCACCTTGGAAATTTCAAAATGCTGATTGTGTAATTGCTTTGCTGATCACTTCCTTTAAGCCTGAAAACGGGACACTGAGCTTTGGTCGCTGGTCCTTTCATTTCTAAATTCCGCTCTGACCTCTGGGTCCTCGGCCTCCAGCACTGTTCCACATTTAAGATCAAAGAGGAACAGCATCGTAGTTTTTGAATGACCCCTTTACAGTCGAACAGATTCAACGTTGAGATCAACAGCTTCAGATCATAACCAGTGCTATTTTCTCGGATAGCCTGTGCTTGTAATGGATAGTAGCTATACCAGAGTCACTGAAATGAGGTGAAGGCCGGTGCTTGGAGTGAGAGTTCCCTATCTGTACACGACCGACTGCCTGGTCCTCATACCAAGAGTCTACCCAACATTCTCCATCACTTTCCTGCGCTAGAGAGGCCTTCTCCTCTTGGCATGTTTTCCTGTGGACCCATTTTTTTTTTAAATTATCCCAGTCTCCTTGCACCATCAGACAGTTTGTCATTGCATTACTCCTGCCTTCCACTGGATCTCTTTGGTCTCCCTACCCAACTTTTCTCGGACTCTATCATTGCTTCAAAATCTTTAATCTCGAATAACATCCAGTTCTGATGTAGGTTGATCGAGTTGAAACGTTGGTTGGATTTTTATGCCCGCTCCCTCTCCAGCAGTGGATTTGGAGGAAAGTGGCGAAAGATGAGTTGGGATGGCAGGGGGCTGCTGTGCTCATCGCCTCCCCACCATTGCTGGTACTTTACCAGTGGTGGGGGAGGTGACGGCTGGCATGCCCACCTGAAAGCCAACAGAGTGGTGAATTAATGGCCAGTTAAGGGCCACTTCCCACTGCCACTGTTATTTTACCTTGTGGGGAGACGGCCCAGTGAAACAAAGAAAAAAGAAAAGTACAGCACAGGAACAGGTCATTCGGCCCTCCATGCCTGCGCTGATCCTGATGCCTGCCTAAACTAACAGCTTCTGTACTTCCGAGGCCCATATCCCTCCATTCCCTTCCTATTCATGTATTTGTCAAGGTGTCTCTTAAACGTCGCTATTGTATCTGCTTCCACCACGTCCCCTGGCAGCAAGGTCCAGGCACTCACCACCCTCTGTGTAAAACACTTGCTTCGCACATCCCCTCTAAACTTTGCCCCTCGCACCTTAAACCTATGTCCCCTAGTAACTGAGTCTTCCACCCTGGGAAAAATCTTCTGACTATCCACTCTGTCCATGCCGCTCATAACTTTGTAAACCTCTATCATGTCGCCCCTACACCTCCGACGTTCCAGTCAAAACAATCCGAGTTTCTCCAACCTCTCCTCATAGCTAATGCCCTCCAAACCAGGCAACATCCTGGTAAACCTCCTCTGTACCCTCTTCAAAGCCTCGACGTCCTTCTGGTAAAGTGGCGGCCAGAATTGCGCGCTATGTTCTAAGTGTGGCCAAACTAAGGTTCTGTACAGCTGCAACATGACTTGCCAATTTTTATACTTTTTGCCCCGACCGATGAAGGCAAGCATGCCGTATGCCTTCTTGACTACCTTACCCACCTGCGTTGACACTTTCAGTGGCCTGTGGACCTGTACGCTCAGGTCTCTCTGCCTGTCAATACTCCTAAGGGTTTTGCCATTTACTGTATACCTCCCACCTGCATTAGACCTTTCCAAAATGCATTACCTCGCATTTGTCCGAATTAAACTCCATCTGCCATTTCTCCGCCCAAGTCTCCAACCGATCTATATCCTGCTGTATCCTCTGACAATCCTCACCATTATCCGCAACTCCACCAACCTTCGTGTCATTCTCAAACTTATGAATCAGACCAGCTACATTTTCCTCCAAATCATTTATATATACTACAAACAGCAAAGGTCCCAGCACTGATCCCTGCGGAACACCACTAGTCATATAAATAAAAGCAAAATACTGCGGATGCTGGAAATCTGAAACAAAAACAAGAAATGCTGGATTCACTCAGCAGGTCTGGCAGCATCTGTGGAAAGAGAAGCAGAGTTAACGTTTCGGGTCAGTGACCCTTCTTCGGAACCACTAGTCATATCCCTCCTTTCAGATAATCACCCATCCACTGATGCCCTCTGTCTTCCATGACCGAACCAGTTCTGTATCCATCTTGCCACCTTCCCTCTAATCCAGCTTGACTTCACCTTTTGTACCAGTCTGCCATGCGGGACCTTGTCAAAGGCTTTTCTAAAGTCCATATAGATAAAATCCAAAGCCCTTCCTTCAGCAATCATCTTCGTCACTTCCTCAAAAACTCAATCAAATTAGTAAGACACGACCTCCCCTTCACGAAACATGTTGTCTGTCGCTAATAAGTTCGTTTGTTTCCAAATGGGAGTAAATCCTGTCCCGAAGAATCCTCTCTAATAGTTTCCCTACCACTGACGTAAGGCTCACCGGCCTATAATTTCCTGGAATATCCTTGCCACCCTTCTTAAACAAAGGAACAACATTGGCTATTCTCCAGTCCTCTGGGACCCCACCTGTAACCAATGAGGATGCAAAGATTTCTGTCAAGGACCCAGTAATTTCCTCCCTTGCCTTCCTCAGTATTCTAGGGTAGATCCCATCAAGCCATGGGGACTTATCTACCTTAATTCTTTGCAAGACACCCAACACCTCTTCCTTTTTGATAACGAGATGACTGAGACTATCTGCACTCCCTTCCCGAGTCTCGTAATCCACCAAGTCCTTCTCTTTGGTGAATACTGATGCAAAGTACTCATTTAGCACCTCGCCCATTTCCTCTGGCTCCACACATAGATTCCCATCTCTGTCCTTGAGTGGGCTAACCCTTTCCCTGGTTAACTGCTTTCTCTTTATATATGTAAAAAAAGACTTGGGATTTTTCTTAATCCTGTTTGCCAATGACTTTTCATGATTCATTTTAGCCCTCCTAACTCCTTGCTTAAGTTCCTTCCTAATGTCTTTATATTCCTCAAGTGCTTCATCTGATCCTATCCTGTAATAGCAACAACATCATATTTCCAAGTACTAATCCAAGCTCTAAGTTCACCTGCCTTACCTGTTATTCTGCTCGCATTGAAACAAATGCACTACAGACCACCAGTCCCGCTGTGCTCAGCAACATCTCCCTGCCTGCTCTTCCTCTTCATCCGACCAGCCTTATTTACGATGTCCTCCTCGTTTACTTCACCAGCTGTCCTACTTCTCTGGTTCCCATCCCCCTGCCACACTAGTTTAAACCCTCCCGAATGACGCTAGCAAACCTTGCAGCCAGGATATTAGTGCCCTTCCAGTTTAGATGCAACCCGTCCTTCTTGTACAGTTCCCATCTATCCCTGAAATGAGCAAAATGGTCCAGATATCTGAAACTCTCCCTTCTACACCAGCTGCTCAGCCACGTGTTTAGCTGCACTATCTTCCCATTTCTAGCTTCACTGTCACTTGGCACAGGGAGCAATCCAGAGATTACAACCCTAGAGGTCCTGTTTTTTTAACCTACTACCTAACTCCCTAAACTCCCCCTGCAGGACCGCATCACTCTTCCTGCCTATGTCATTGGTTCCGATGTGCACCACAACCTCTGGTTGTTCACCCTCCGCCTTCAGAAAGCCCCCTGTCCGTTCAGCGACATCCTTGACCCTGGCACCAGGGAGGCAACATACCGTCCTGGAGTCTCTTTCACGTCCACAGAATCGCCTATCAGTGCCCCTGACTATAGAGTCCCCTATAACTATTGCTCTTCTGCGCTTTGTTCTTCCCTGCTGAACAACAGTGCCAGACATAGTGCCACTGCTCTGGCTGCTGCTGTTTTCCCCTGATAGGCCATCCCTCCCAACAGTATCCAAAACGGTATACTTGTCAGAGAGGGGGATAGCCCCAGGTGATTCCTGCACTGACTACCTGCCCCTTCCATCGGTCACCCATCTATCTGCCTGCACCTGGGTATAACCACTTCTCTCAAACTCCTGCTTATGATGCTTTCCGCCACCTGCATGCTCATAAGTGCATCCAGTTGCTGCTCCAACCGATCCACGCGGTCTGTGAGGAGCTGCAACTGGGTACACTTCCTGCAGATGTAGTCGCCCGGAACGCTGGAAGCGTCCCGGCCTCCCACATCTCACAGGTGAAGCACCTCGCCCCCCTAACTGTCATTCCTAGCACTAATTAGTTAATTAATATAAAATAAATAAATACTTATTAATTCCTTACTAAATGATGATACACTTAACTATATTGTCCCTGGTGCCAGATTTCTACAATAAATACTAAATGCTAACTAAGTACAGTAATCGCCTCCCTCTGGTTTAGTTACTCTACATATTAATTAGTTAATTAGTGTTTTAATCAATTTTTATCAGTTTTATTTTCAAATTCGGTACAGATTCCCTACCAGCCAATCTGGTCACAGCTTTCCTGTGACGTCACTTTTTCAGTTTTTTTCCCCCACTCGAGATAACTTACCGTGGAAACCTCCTCGCCGTCTGGGTGAGCCTGTCTGATCAGACATCCAAGAGTCCATGAAGGGCTCCCAGTTGCACGGGCTGCCCTTGTTGGTATAGCCCTGGCCCTCTCAATAGACTGCCTTCCTCGCCAGGGCTTGGTCGATTGGCCCAGATAAGAGTTCCAATCTCCAATTCTGAGGCCGCGTCCATGGTGCGTCTGTTCTCTGGGTGCAGTCCCAGCTGTGGTCACCACACTCGCTGGAGCTGCCGGCCCTCTGATTGGCTGGTAACCCTTGTAGGTGGGGCATCCTGCCTTAGAGGGGCGGAAGCTCCAAGTGCAGGCAATGAATTGCCTGAGCCAAGCAAAATACAGTTGTGGCTTCCAGGGCCCGGCATGGGCTTTCCAGCCGGTGGGCGAAGCCACTGCATCCTGCTGAAATTTGGCCATTAACTCTGTATCTCTCTCCACAGGTGCTGCCTGGTCACTGCTTTTCTATCAGATTTAAAGCAGGCTCAGTATTTTGATTTCGCTCAAATGCTTATACCTGAGTATTAACAGCTGCAGATATGTTGCGGGGTGGGAGAGAGTGAGGCCAGAGTTTCAGCATGCTGTGATGTTTCAATATGAATCTTTGGATTCCCTACTTGGAGGTAATCCTGAGAGACAGGCTCGGCTTCCACTCGCACAACGTAGACTGTGGAGCAGGGTGCAGGACAATGTCCTGACTATGATCCCAAGGGGGAGTTGTCCAATCAGGGGCTATCCAATCCCCAACCCCTGGATCTTCTCCTATCCTGAAGGAGTGGTCCCATTCTGCTGGGAGTGATCAATCCCAGGAGAGTCCAACCCTGGAAACTGGGATTGTGCAAATCCCGGGCAGGGCGGAGGTTGATTCAAACCTTGGGATCTCCGATCCATGAGTCAATAGTGGGGATGTCCTTCCAGGGTTGTGATTCACCCCCAGATCATGGAGGGAATCCAATCTCAGGAGGAAGGAGGCAATTGTCAATTTGTAGTGTCTTTGTATGGAAGGTGGCATCTGTTGCAGAAACCTGCCTCGTCAATGGTAAACCTGCAAAGCAGGTTCAATCAGAGGCTAGAATTCTCATTAAAATAATTAAAATGCTGATCTGTCTCCTGGGTACAGTTGGCGTTTCCCTACTGTTCCTGCTCTGTTAAACGTGCAAGTGGGCAGATTGAGTTCGTGGTTCAAATCTTTAAGTTTTAAACGCTGATCCTATTCCAACCCACCCATTCTTGGTGGTAAAATTGAGCCATTCAGATACGGAGAATGTTTGATCAGTCATTTCCAGTCTCTTTTGTCCTTCTCTCTCTTACAGTTAATTTACTGGCGATTGTGACCCTGTCCTGGGAAAAGTGCGGACTCTCCAGCTGCACCACGCATTACCTGGTGGCCATGGCAACAGCAGATTTACTGGTCATTATCATTGATGTCAGTCTGAGGCGAATCAGTTATTATTATTTCCCGGGATCTGTCCTGAACATCACCACTGTCTGCAGTGTTATATTTGTCCTTAGTCGTGCAGCCTCGGACTGTTGTGTCTGATTCACCGTCACTTTGTCCTTCGATCGATTTGTGGCCATTTGTTGCCAGAAGCTGAAAACTAAATATTACACCGAGAAAATTGCAGCTGTGGTTCTAGTAACAACATGCATTCTGCTCTGTTTAAAAAACATCCCCTTCGATTTTATGTATGAACCTGGAGAGATAGTTGACAACTTACGGTGGTGCTGATACATAAAGTCAGTCTATTATACTGAACCTGGATGGATAGGATTTGATTACTTTGATTTCGTTTTAGTCCCATTGCTCCCATTCGTTTTCATTCTGTTGCTGAACGCTCTGACAGTCAGACACATTTTAGTGGCCAGTCGAGTCCGTAAGGGACTGAGGGGTCAGAGCAAGGAAAAGAATCGCAGTGACCCAGAGGTGGGGAGCAGGATGAAGTCTGTGATTTTGCTCTTCACCATATCTGGCAACTTCATACTTCTGTGGTTGACTTATGTTATATATTTCACAAATTGTAATATTGCAGGGATATGTCTGGAGGATTACACTGATCCTTTCTATATCGTTGGACACGTTGGGTGGATGCTGCAGGCTATATGTTGCTGCATAAACACATTCATTTATGTGGTGACACAGCTCAAGTTCAGAGAGCAGGTCACGGATGTGGTGAAATCTTCTGTTACATTAATTACTGGACTAATTAATAAACAAAACAACTGAGAGCAGCCCAGAGGCGGGTCCCAGATTTTTCAGTCTATGAACGTACAGGAGCCAGCAGCTGCGCTGCCTTAGATTGCTGGCTGCTCGGATGGAGGAGGCCGGGTTTAGTTTTGTTTCCCATATTAGCTAATCGTAGTTCTCTCGCCTCAGCTTCTATCAGTCTCTCCCTTAAAATCTCCTGTCATCATTGCTCTCCTCAATAAAACAATCATTGACCTCTCTGTCCCTGGAATCCCCTATCTCCAATATATTATTAATCTCTAAAGTCCTTCTGAGAAAAACATGCTTGTCATTCCCTGATGACCATATTTGAATTCCTCTAATCAGATTCCATCCTGCCACAGTTGCAAAATGGCTCTTTTAATAGTCACAAATTGCACCCTCTGTAACCTCGACCTGTCTCCAGCCTTAAACTCAGTTATACTGCAACGACTCTGACAGATATATCACTGACCTCACCTGTTCTCTAATTATCTCTTCATATATTTCACGGACCCCCATTGTACTGTAACTGCACATGCAGATATATCAAACAGCTAACTTTTACTGTAGATACACATAAACAAATATCACTGACCTCACGTGTGCTGCAACTACCTTTCAGATATATCACTGACCTCACTTGTACTGTAGCTTCCCATCCAGATATATCACTGTCCTCACTTTGTTGTGCCTAACACGCACGTACTCTTAAAGAATCCATGAAATCCGATTGGTGAAAGGGATATCAATATTTTATTCACACACTAAATCATCAAGTACAAGCTCTCCTACTTGCACAGTATCAAAACTCATCAAAGTACAAGCTCTCACTAACTTGCACAGCATCAAAACTCATCAAAGGACAAGCTCTCACTATTTGCACAGTATACTACCCGTCAAGACACGAGGTGATCAGTCTCGGACTGGCTCAGGGTATCTTCTCCAGTGTTCTTCCTTGGAGTTCTCGTACATTCCTCAGTCTCAGTCATGGATTAATTCTTGTTTCTAAGACCCGCCCCTCTTACTTACCCATAGGGGTCTGGTATAATGACATAATAATAATTCCTTATTTGGCTCAGTGAGAACCTGTTCAAAACCTGACAGTTTCCCATTGACTATTCTGAGTTTAATCATACCTGGTGTCCATGACGACTCCTAGTTTCTGGGATCTTCCTCAATACCTTTTCTATAGTCATATCTACAATTCCTCGGTCATCTGTGTGCTGCGCCATTTGTACTCATCCCACTTCAGCACAATGTTCATTGTTGTGTTACTGGCCCCTTTGATTTAATTAAATTCAAATGTGCTTTTGCGATATGTGTTTTTTATTTATTTTAATTATTTATTGATACAGCACTGAAACAGGCCCTTCGGCCCACCGAGTCTGTGCTGACAACCAACCACCCATTTATACTAATCCTACATTAATCCCATATTCCTACCCCATCCTCACATTTCCTCAATTCCCCTACCACCTACCGATACGAGGGACAATTTATAATGGCCAATTTACCTATCAACCGGCAAGTCTTTGGCTGTGGGAGAAAACCAGAGCACCCAACGAAAACCCACACGGTCACAGGGAGAACTTGCAAACTCGGCACTGACAGAACGCAGAATTGAACCCAGATGGCTGGAACTGTGAGACTGCAGTGCGAACCACTGCGCCACTGCGCCGCCCATACTTGATGAGTTTTTACTGGGTCTAAAACAACGGATCGGGGGATCTCTGTGTGCAAGCGAGTGTGGATGTCTCCCATTGGCTTGTGCATCAATGCTGGAGACCAAGAAAACACTTGGTTCACATCAAAAGATCTGCACAGCCTAACCCAATATATTAGTGTACTCTCATGCATGTAGCCATTCGCAGAGGTCCACAGCGAGACAGGAACAGCCATCCACCTCTGAGGAGGCAGACCAGTCAGAGGATGAACCGTCCCAAGACTCTCTTTCACCCTCCACCAGCACAGATACTTTCACCTCAATGAGAACATCCTTGGCATCAGAATAAGTGTCACAAGCTGGTGAGTGCAGCACACATGCGCCCGAGCAGCTGGCTGAGGCTGAGACAGCCGAGACAGCCGAGACCTCTGACAGTCAGTGAAGTGTGTGTGGCCAGGTCCATGCTGAGCCCTAGGATGGTGATCAGCCTCTGGTGTCGGCAGCACAGGGCGTACTGGAGTTCCGGAGAGTGATAAGGCAAGATCTGGCAGAAATGCCAGGGATCATACATGGCCATGAGTGGATGATGGAGGAGTCTATCAATGCCATGACTGCTGCCACGTCTCATGCCTATGAGCACACGGCTTCCTCATTGAGAGGTTGTCGACATCATGTAGAGCCAGAACACGCAAATGTGCGAAGGCCTGCCCACCATTGACCAGGCCATGAGCTCAATGCAGTAGTGGCAATGCAAGAGAAGGAACAGGAGCTCGGAGGCGTCTGCAGCTCCTGGCCCTTCTCCAGTGCAGGGAGGCTCAATGGAGCCTTCAAAGGGAGGAGAACAGTCTGCCATCCACTTCTGGGTATTTCCCTCAGGGAACTCAGTGTGTGGACACCGTCTCCTCAGCAGCTGCGTCATGGAGCCCAGCTCCGGCAGCCACAATACCTGAGGAGAGTCCGGCATCAGTCCAGGTCACCCGCAGGCTGCCGGGCCCTTCCAGGCCTGAGGCAGACTGAGGACGCTCTCCAAAGTCATCAGAGGCCAAGGGTCATCCTCCCACTGGGAGCAGACCGTATCGCAACACACACAAATGTATTAAGAGTACAAAGCCACACTTTGTGTCTCAGGAGAGAAGCTGATATGTTATGTTGCAAATAATTAAAATCTATATATATATTTTTTTTGCATCATTAGCCTTCATTGCTGTCGGCCATTATACCATAATTGTGAGCTTCTGACCTCCCCCTTCCTCCCTAGGACGATGCCAATGTGACCACAGCACTCATTAACATGCCAATGTAATGAGAGCCCTCATTAACATATGACCTACTCTGGTCACTAGCGACATTGCAGCCGCTCGCAAGGGACCACAAATGGAAAGGACATGACAGAGTTGAAGCATCGCGATGGCCGTTTATTTTGCTGTGGAGAACCACACCAAGATGGCTGTAAATGAGTTGTTTTCAAGTAGTCTCTTTCTTCCTTCGTCCACTGCTTAACTGATCGGCCTCCTGACTTCGCACCAGAGGATGTGCCAATTCTGTCAGTGGAGTCACAGATGGTCCTCTGAGCACCACCTTGATGATGGCTCAGCCTCAGTTCCATCAGGATGAGCAAACAGTCATCACACAGCAGCTTTCCAACCCTATACTGACCCCCATCACCACATGCCAAACTACTTAGACCCCTTACAGAGTTCCTGGGACCCCAGATTCCTTTGCAGAGCCCCCGGGACTCCAGAAACCCTTGCAGAGTTCCCGGGACACTGGATATCCTATTGCAGAGGCCCTGGAGCTATATTATGAGCTGCTTGCAACTGTGGCAGGGTGGAACCTGTTTGGAGGGATTCAAATCTGGTATCAGGGAACAGCAAGCATGGATTTGTGAGATGGTTATACCTGCAAGGACTTTGGAGTGGAAAGAGATGTTGGAGTTTGTGTGATTCCATGGACAGAGCGGTTATTTTTTTTTTATTGAGGAAAGGTGCAATGGCAACAGATTTTAAGGGTGAGACTGACAAAAGCTGAGGAGAAAGAACTGTTTTGGTCTCATGCAATTGTGGCATTGTCGTGCTGAACTAATGGCCACGTAAGGGCCAGTTCCCGGTGCCACTGGTATTTTATCAGCAACAAAGGGGCACCTTGCCATGTGGGGATGCTGCCCTGTAAAACCTGGTGGCCTCCTTTTGGGCTTGGCTGGGGGTGGGTTCTCCTGATAGGACGCCCTGTACCCCATGGACAGTCCAACAGTGGCAGTGGCAATGGCTGGAACAGCCCTGACTGTCACGATAAACCTCTCCGTCCCTGGCTGGTGCCTGTTCGATTGGCCCTGGTGAGTCCTAAACTCTGCTCCTGAAGCCAGCGTCCATGGTGCGTCTTCACACTGAGTGCAGACCCAGAAGTGGTCACCACTCCCCGTGGTGATCTGCGACTGAAGAACTGCTGGCCCTCTGATTAGCCAGTAACTCTTGGAGTTGGGACATCCTGCCTTACAGTGGCAGAAACCCGACTGCAGACAATTAATTAACTGAACCACGGAAAATGCAGTTGTGGCTTGCAGGGCCCGGCAGAGTTTTTCCAGCCGGTGAGGAGGGCCACTGTGTCCCGGTGAAATCCTGGCTGTCAACTCTGTGTCTTTCTCTCTCCCCACAGATGCTGCTTGTTCACTACTTTTATCAGCTTTAAAGTCGTCTCAGTATTTTGATTTTCTCAAATACTTAGACCTGAATATTAACAGCAACAGATATGTTGGAAGGTGGGATACAGTGAGGCTATGATGTTTGAATGTGTGTCTTTGCGTTCCCCACTCAGAAGTAAGCCAGATAGGCAGGCTTGGCTTCCAGTCGAACCACATGGACAGCGATGCAGGCTGCAGGACAAAGTATGTCCTAACTATGATCCCGAGGGTGAGTTGTTGGATTATGGGCTATCCAATCCCAAACCCCTGGGAGTCTCCTCTCCTGAAGGAGTTGTTCAGTCCGCTGGGAGCATCCAATCCCAGGAGAAACCAACACAGACACTGGGGTAGTGCAAATCCCAGGCATTGTGGTGACTGGTTCAACACTTGGGGGCAACCAATCCCAGGAGAACCCAACACAGACACTGGGGTAGTGCAAATTCCAGGCAGGGTGGAGGCTGGTTCAACCCTTGGGGTGTCCTATTCGTGACCTAATAGTGGGAATGTCGATCCAGGGGTTCGATTCACCCCCAGATCATGCAGGGTCTAAAAGGCCTGGGAGGAAGCAGTTGGCTGTCAATTTGGAGTGTCTTTGTGTGGAATGTAGTGTCTGATGCAGACCATGATTGTTGTCGATGTCGTCGTTTGTATTATTATACATAATAGGAAATAACACTCTATTGAATGTTTACATCTTAGACATTGCTTGGTTACAACAACCTATTTTCGTTGTTCACCTTTATACTGCTCCAGAGAAGGGTGTTGTGGAATATAGGTTATATTGGCTTAATTAGGCAGAATTTAGATATAGTTAACATGTTATACATTTTAGACGTAGAGATTGAATAAATGGTCAGTCTTCAAGATTCACTGACATTCCCCTTTAAGAAGGTCGAGTCAGAATTTTCAATGTCTTTCAAGGTCTCTGTTACAATAGAATTTGAAACTGAAACATCGTTTAAGTTGGGAAGACCATTTCAGAGTTTCTGTTGACCGGGTCTTTGAGGATAAACACACATTGAAATATCTTGTGTGACATCAGTCAGAAGGAGCAATAAACTTAATTGATAGTGTTGTTAAGATGTAGACAGATCGACTCAGAAGGTTAAAACGATAAATGGAGTAGTACTTACAGGAACAAGAGATCAAGTACACACAATTATAAACATTTTAACCAGATAAATGCTCACAACTTCAAGACTAGGGGAATTCCAGCAGAATATTAAGTGAAGATGTTCGTTAATGATACTACCAAATATGGATCTTAAAAGCAGGAAACACACACACAGAAATGTAACGCCTATTTGCTGAAAGGTCAAATGATCCCTTACAAACAGTATAAACATGAGATTTTCTGAAGCAAAAATTAGAAGTGTTGAATCCTCAACAATACTTCTCACCTTATGGCTTGCTCGAGGAATTTAAGGTAAAAATTCATTTTAAAATCTGATAAGACATTTCGCAGTAACATTAGCGAGGTTCGACTTTTGGATTCTATGCTAGAAATAAGATTATGTGTTACATCTCGTAGTAATATTTGATATTGTGATGTACATAGCCACTTAAAAGTGTTCTGCATTTATAATTCTTGAATAAATGCATAGAAGTTAATAAATCGTCTCATGTAGTGTTCTGTATGCAACTACAAGAACCCCCCTCTCTGTGTCTCTTTCAGTGGAGAGATATGTATTGAAGAGATTTTCCCAGACCCTTATAATATCCAGGATATTTATGACTTGCTAAGTCGAAACCAAATTAACTTAATAAACTAAATAATGATTTATTTTAAAAATAGGCTATCCGAATGATGGTAATATTCTCTGTTAATCATTTTTCATTGAGGGAAAACAAGTTCAATTCTTTGGAGCCAAATAAGTGTCTGTAGGGATTTGTTTGGTTTGATCTTAATTAAAGGAGATTCACGGGGAATGTGGTTTAGTCCCTCTAAGAGGTTAAAGTCATAATTTACTTCATGGTGACCAGTTACGGACTCAGCCTCCTCCACCCCGAGCAGCCGCCAAGCTGAGGCACAGGCACTGTCGGCCCCTGTACATTCATGCACTGGGAATATTGGGACCGCCGGGGTGCTGATCTCAGTTCTTCAGTTTATTAATTAATTTAATAATGGAGATAACCGGATAATTCACCACGTTCTTCACCTGCTCCCTGAACTTGGACTGTGTCGCCCCATAAATAAATGTGTTTATGCAGCAACTTAGAACCTGCAGCATCATTCCAAATTGACCAAAGATATAGAAAGGATCAGTGTAATCCTCGAGATATGTCCCTGTAATATTAGAAGTTAAGAAATATATAACATACATCAACCACAGAAGTATGAAGCTGCCGGATATCGTGAAGAGTAAAATCACAGACTTCCTTCTGCTCTCCATCTCTGGGTCACTGCGATTCTCTCCCTTGCTTTGACCCCTCAGTCCCTTACGGACTCGACTGGCCACTAAAATGTGTCTCACTGTTAGAGCGTTGAGCAACAGAATTAAAACGAATGGGAGAACCGGGGTTAAAATAACATCAAACCAGTAAAATCCCTTCCATCTAGGCTCAGTGTAACAGCTTAACTTGACATAACAGCCCCACGTTACATTGTCGATTATCTCTGCAGGTTCAAATATAAAGTATGTGGGGATGTTTTGTAAAAAAAGCATAGTGCAGGTTGTTGCTAGAACCACAGCCGCTGTTTTCTCGGTGCAATATTTAGTTTTCAGCTTCTGGCAACAAATGGCCACAAATCGATCAAAGGAGAAAGTGACGGTGAACCAGACAGAATAGTCTGTGGTTGCACGAAGCAGGACAAAGATAACACTACACACAGGAGTGATGTTCAGGAAAGATTCCGGGAAATAATAATAATTGATCCGCCACAGTATGACATCAGTGATAATAACTAATAGATCTGCCGTTGCCATGGCCACCAGGTAGCGACTGGTGCAGGTGGAGAGTCCGCACTTCCCCCTGGACAGGATCACAATCGCCAATAAATTACCTGCAAAAGAGAGAAGGGAAAGAGACGGGATTTACTCAACAAGCATTCGCTGTGTCTGAGCCAGAGATGGTGATGTCACTGGACTAGCAATACAGAAGTGGTGATGTCAATGGACTAGCAATACAGAATCCCGGGATTGCCTTGGGAGCCAGGGTTTGAATTCTGCCACAGCACTTGCTGAGATTTGAATTCAATTAATAAATCCAGAACTAAAATCTAATCTAATGGTAGCATTGCCAATTGTTGCAAAAACCCAGCTGGTTTACTAATGTCCTTTCGGGATGGAAATCTGCCATTCTTACCAGGTCTGACCTACATGTGACTCCAGACTCACAGCAAGGAGACTTTAAATTCCTTCTCAAATGGCCTAGCAATCACTCAGTTCAAGGACAATGGGGGATGGTCAACAGATGCTGGCGCAGCCAGTAATACCCACATCCCTTGAATAAATTTAAAAAACCTCAACATTTAAAATGTGAAAATCTCAACCACCTCCAACCTGCCCACTTGCAGGTTTAACAGAGAATTGACAGGAGGGCAACACCAACTGCACCCAAGAGGTGGGTCAGCATGTTAAATATTTTAATGAGGCGTCAAGTCTCTGATTTAACCTGCTTTTCAGGTTTACCATTGACGGGGCAGGTTTATCCATCAGACCGTACCCTCCACACAAAGACAATCTGAATTGACATTCACCTGCTTCTTCCCGAATTTTAATCTCTCCGTGATCTGGGGCTGAATTGAAACCCTGGAGTGACACCTCCATTATTGGGTCATGAATCGGACACTGCAAAGCTTGAACCAGCCTCCATCCTGCCCGGGATTTGCACCACCCAATTGTCTGCGAAAGGTTCTCCTGGGATTGGATACTCCCAGCGAACTGGGACCACTACTTCAGGATAGGAGACACCCAGGGGTTAGGGATTGGACAGCCCCCGATCGGACAACTCAACCTGGGGATCATGGATAGGACATACTTTGCCCTGCAGCCTGCTCCACTATCCATGTCATGTGACTGGTGCCCAGTCCTGTAATTGCACTCAGTGTGAAGAGGTACCATGGACACTGGCCTCAGGAACGGAGCTCAGAGCTCACCAGGGCCAATCGACCAGGCACTGGTGAGGGACAGAGATGTCGATCATGATGGTCAGGGCTGTTCCTGCAAGAGCAGCCCGTACCACTGTTTGGCTGTCCATTGGGGACAGGGCGTCTGTTCAGGAGCCTGCCCCACTAACGCCATCCCAGTCCAAAAGAAGGCCACCAGCTTTTACGGGGCAGCCTCCCCACATGGTAAGGTGTGCTTTCCTTGCTGGCAACATACCACAGGCACCGGGAACTAGCCCTTACGTGGTCATTAGTTCAACACGAAAATGTCTCAATTGGCCAAAGGACGAGTGGGCCATGTGCCACCTCCACGCCGCTGCTGGTTAGAATTCAGCAGGGTAATTGATGGGCACGACATCTCTCGCCATCCCAACTGATTTTATACAGCCCGCCTCACAATCCACTCCTGGCAGAAAATTCCAGCCAACCTTTCACCTCGACAAACCTGCACCAGAACTGGAAATTACTGGAGATTAAAAGTTTAGAAGCAATGATAAGCCCTGAGAAAAGTTGGGTGGGGTGACCTCAGAACAAAGTGTGTGATCCAATGGAGGGCAGGAGTGATTCAATGACAAAGGGTCTGATGGTGCAAGGTGAATGGGACAATTAAAGACAAAGAAGATAGGTCCATAGGAAGAGTAAATGTTTACAGCAGATAACAGAGGAGTATGAACACTTGATTACTATGGCAAAAAGAAGGCGTCCATAGCCCAGGAACGTGACAGAGTAATATCGATCGACCATACGCATGAGGACCAGCTTGTTGGCCGTCTACAGATAGGTAATCCTCATTCCAAGCACGAGCCCACACCTTATTCCAGTCACACTGGTCTGTACAAGCAGAGGCCATCCGAAAAAATATAGTGGTTCTGATCTGAAGCTTTTCATCTCAGTTTTAACTCCAGCAGGCTGTAAAGGTGCCGGTGCAGTGGTATTGTCACTGCTCTCATAACCCAGGGACCCAGGCTATTACTCCGGGGACATGAATTAAAATCCCACCACAGCAAAGGTGTGGCTTGAATTCAATTAATAAAGCTGAAATTCACAGTTAGCTAATTATGGCCATAAAACAATAGTCATAAAAACCCATCTGGTTCTCTAATGTCGTTTAGGGAAGATGTACTTTAGGGCAAGGAATCAGCACTGCTGTCCTTACCTTCATGCGAGTCCAGACCCACAGCAATGTGGTTGACTCTTAAAATGCCCTCTGAAATGGCCTAGCAAGCCAGTCAGTTGCACAAACACAGACAACGTCAATAAGGAACAAAACCAGACGGATCACCTGGCATCGATCTGGGCACCGGAATCATCAAATTGAAACCCAACCCTGCCGATCCTGCAAATTCCTGCTTTCTAACATGTGGGGGCTTGTACCAAAGCTGGGAGAGCTGACCCACAGGCTAGTCAAGCAGCAGCTTGATATGCTCATACACACGGAATCATACCTGACAATGTTCCAGATACAGCCGTCACTGGGTATGTCCTGTGCCACCAGAGGTGGCGGCCCAGTGCTATACAGTCGGGAAGGATTTGCCCTGGTAATCCTCAACATCGACTCTGGAGCCGCTGAAGTCTCATGGCATCAGGCCAAACATTAGCAAGGAATGATCCTGCTAATTGCCCCTTCACAACCTCCCTCCCCAGCTGATGAGTCATTACTCCTCCATGTTGAATACCGCTTGGAGGAAGCACTGATTTAGGCAAGGGAGCAGAATGTACTCTGGGTGGGGGATTTCAATGTCCATCACCAAGATTGGTTCGGTAGTACCAGTGTTGGTTGATCCCTAAAGGACATAGCTACTTGACTGGGTCTGCGCCTGGTGGTGAGGAAACCAACAAGAAAGAAATACATACTTGACCTCGACCTCACCAATCTGACTGCTGCAGATGCATCTGTCCATGACAGTATTGATAGAAGTGACCACCGCACAGTCCTTGTGTAGTGAAAGTCCCGCCTTCACATTGAGAATAGTCGCCATCGTGTTGTGTGGCACTACCACTGTGCTAATTTGGTTGGATTTCGAACCTATCTAGCAACGCAGAACTGGGCTTCCATGAGGTGCTGTTGGCCATCTGTAGCAGCAGAATTGTACTTAACCATAATCTATAACCTCATGGCCCGACATATGCCCTGCTGTACCATTGCAATTAAGCAGGGGAATCAACCATGGTTCAATGAAGAATGCAGGAGGGCATGCATGGAGAAGCACCAGGCATACTTTAAAATGAGATGCCAACAGGATTTCTTGCGTGCCAAACAGTGTAAGCAGCATGCAATAGACAGAGCTAAGCGATCCCATCATCAATGGATCACATCGAAGCACTATAGCCCTGCCGCATCCACGAATCGTGGTGGACAATTAAACAACTAACTGTAGGTAACTCCAGAAATATTCACATCCTCAATTATGGGAGTGCCCAGCACATTAGTGCAAAAAATAATGCTGAAACATTTGCAACAATCTTGAGGCAGAAGTGTCGATCAGTTGATCCAAATCAGCCTCCTCCTGAAATCACCAACATCAGAGATGCCAGTCTTCAGCAAATTCTATATGCTACAAATGATATCAAGAAATGACTAACGGCACTGGATACTGCAAAGCGTATGGGCCCTGACAACATTCCGGCAATAGTACTGAAGACCTGCGCTCCAGAACTAGTCATGCCCCAAGCCAAGCTGTTCCAGTACTGTTACAACATTGGCATCCACCCAGTAACGTGGAACGTTGTCCAGGTATATCGTGTACACACAAGGAAGGACAAATCCAACCCGGCCTATTGCCCTGCTTCTGTCCATTCTCCATCATCAGTAACGTGATGGAAGGTGCCATCAACAGTGCCATAAAGCGGCACTTGCTTCGCAATAACCTGCTCAGTGGCGCTCAGTTTGGGTTCCACCAGGGCTATTCAGCTTCTGACCTCATTACAGCTTTGGGCCAAACATGTACAAAAGAGCTGAACTCAAGAGGTGAGGGCATCAATGCAGCATTTAACCGAGTATGGCATCAAGTAGCCGAAGCAAAACTGGAGACAATGTGAATCAGAGGGAAAACTCTCCACTGGTTGAAGTCATACCTTGCACGAAGGAATATGGTCGTTGTTGTGGGGAAGGGGAGGGGGGTGGTGAGTGGTAGGGTGGCGGTGGGCAATGATCTCAGCTCCAGGAGATCACTTACAGGAGCTCATTAGGATAGTGTCCTATGCGCAGCCATCGACAGCTGCTTCATCAATGACCTCCCTTCAAGCATAAGATCAGAAGTGGGGATGTTCACTGATGATTGCACAATCTTCAGCACCATTCACAACTCCTCAAACACCGAAGCAATCCGTATGGATATGTAGGAAGACCTGGACAATAACCAGGCTTGGGCTGTTAAGTGGCAAGTAACATTCGCCCCACAGAAGTGCCAGCCAATGGCTGCCTCAAACAAGAGAGAATCCAACCATCTCCCCATGACATTCAATGGCATTACGATTGCTGAATCAACTATCGACATCCTGGGGGTTACCACTGACCAGAAACTGAACGGGAATAGGCATATAAATACAATGGCTACAAGTGGAGCAGTTCAATAAAGCAGCTCCTCACCACCACATTTGCAAGGGCAATTATGGATGGACAATAAATGTTGTCCTAGCCAGCGACAGCTGCATCCCAAGAAATAATTTTAAAAGTTGAAAAATACAGTGCAGTTCCTCAATGTACTTTAAAGTTGAATAGTGCAGGTGGCCGAGGATAGGGAGTTCAGAGCGGATGCAAAATTCAACAGGTAAGTGACTGGAGGCTCAGAGTCCTGTTGGAAAATTATAAGAAATGTTCAGCAAAGTAATCACTCAATCTGCATTTGCAAATTTCCAAGGTGCAGGAGACTTCATGTTGGGCAGTGAATGCAGTAACTATGTTGGAAGAAGTACACAATTAAAATCTATTGGAGTGTTTGGCACCCTGGAATGCAGGCAATGAAAGAGCATCTGCTGCACTTGCATAGGAAGGTGCCAGGTGGGGAAGGGAAACTTGTTGGTGGGCGTTACCGAAGTGTGAACCAGGCTATTGCAAGGGGCGGGAGAGAGGAGTCGAGGAGAAGATGTGTTTAATGTTGGTTTTAGCTGGACATGGTGGAAATGGCAGAGGATGATGTGTTGTTTGTGGAGGCAGTTGAATTGGAAGGTGAGAAGAAGGGCAGAATGGAATAGAGTCGGACAGGAAATGGGATGGGAGAACGTTCATTCACGAATGTGAGGTAATGCATTTTGGAAGGGATAATGCAGGTGGGAGGTATACAGTAAAAGGCAGGACCCTGAGGAGTATTGACAGGCAGAGAGATCTGGGCCTACAGGTCCACTGGTCACTGAAAGTGGCAATGCAGGTGGATAAGGTAGTCAAGAAGGCATACGGCATGCTTGCCTTCATCGGTCCGGGCAGAGAGTATAAAAATTGGCAAGTCATGTTGCTGCTGTACAGAACCTTAGTTAGGCCACACTTAGAATATTTCGTGCAATTCTGGTCGCCACACTACCAGAAGGACGCGGAGGCTTTGGAGAGGGTACAGAGGAGGTTTACCAGGATGTTGCCTGGTCTGGAGGGCATTAGCTATGAGGAGAGGTTGGAAAAACTCGGATTGTTTTCACTGGAACGACGGAGGTGGAGGGGCAACATGATAGAGGTTTACAAAGTTATGAGCAGCATGGACAGAGTGGATAGTCAGAAGCTTTTTCCCAGGGTGGAAGAGTCAGTTACTGGGGGACATAGGTTTAAGGTGCGAGGGGTAAAGTTTAGAGGGGATGTGCGAGGCAAGTTTTTTCCACAGAGGGTGGTGAGTGCCTGGAACTTGCTGCCAGGGGAGGTGTTGGAAGCAGATATGATAGCAACGTTTAAGAGACATCTTGACAAATCTATAAATAGGAAGGGAATGGAGAGATATGGGCCTTGGAAGTGCAGAAGGTGTTAGTTTCGGCAGGCACCAAGATCGGCGAAGGCTTGGAGGGCCGAATGGCCTGTTCCTGTGCTGTACTGTTCTTTGTTCTTTGTTCTTTGTGAGAGTCGGAAGGATTATAGTAAATATTTCTTTACAGCCAATCGCCTGAAGTGGGAGAGAGTGGAGGAAGGGAAGGGAAGAGTCAGAGGTGGATCGCGTGATTGTGAGGGAGGAATGGAAATTCGAAGCAAAGTTTCTTCTTTTTCCAGTTCTGGGTGAAAAAATATACTGGAAAAAGCGGAGAAAAAGGAAAGCTGAGTACGTCAGAGCGAGTGAGGGAGAGAGGAATTCCAGTTGGAATAACAAACAAACAGAGCCAAACTCATCAATCCAAATAGCGCCCTCTAAATTTACCCATGGGAGATGGTCGAAGGAAACTGGCTGGTAAATGACCGATTGCTATAGTCAGGAAAGATCCTGTCCACTGTGAGTTGAAGGACAGCTCGGGTTTACTCGACTTTGGAGCAGAGAGGGGCGGAGTGACATGGGCCAAAACAAAAATGGACATCTGGAGAGCAATTCCGAGCTCAGAAGGAGCTGTTGTGGGACAGTAACAGAAGAATGGAGCAGTTGGTGAAGATTCATAGACTGAAGAGGTGCGAGGAATATGAGAGGGGAGGAACTAACTGATAAGAATAATTGAAAGAACTCATCAACAACTCAAAGAGATTTAACGTCGAAAGCTGACAGATAACTGATAAAGTTATCAAAGAACAAAGGCTTCCGGGGCTACAAAATCACGAATTATTTAAATTAGAATGAAAGGTTGTCAAGACGATGGAAATGTGACTAAAATATAGGGATTCGTTTGTAAAGGAAGAAAAATACAAACTGAAATGTTTTTTCCTCTGCATAAGAGAATGCTGAGGAGTGACCTGATAAAAGTTCGTTAAAATGATTGATAGGTTTGAAGGTACAAGGAATGATAATGCCACTTGTGATTAAAAACCTCGCTCAGCAATTCATTAATAATATTACGGATGGTAAAGTGGTTTATTTATTGAAGGAATGCACTATTTATTTCATTATGAACAGTGTACAATGATATTATTTGCTGCAACTGGAAACCCAAAACCCAAAATGCATGTCCCTCGGTTAATGGTCTTTCTCCTTGCAGGGACACACCTCACTGAGCTCAGGGCAGAAGCACTGCAGGTTGCACATGCAATGACTCTGAATCATAGATAAGAGCTGTTTCGTCAAATCACAATCCATTACAGAATTGGAATATTCGCTAAGCACAGCCAAATATTCATCCTGTGCAACAGCACGATAACAGAATTCAGCACCCACGACCCACAGATTTCAGGACGGTGCTGGGAAAGGATATTAATCAGCACCCGAGAGGGTTTACATTCACGATACTTCGAGTAAGAACAGGTCATGCTCCACAGGATTGGAATACTGTAACAGTGCTGTGCTGCTCTTTACCTGTCAGTAAATATTTAACATCTCTTTCAGTTTGTGCAGTTCCAAGGAAACAGAACAACATCAATGCATTTCACTTTATACACGTATTAAACAAATTTTCAAACAACCGCAAAAATCATCCATTCATCACCGATTACATTCATAAAACAAGGAGGCATTGCGCAAATGTTTTCGTTCTGTCTTCACAGTAGAAGATATACGTTTCATACCAGAAATAGACGGTAACCTAGGAGCTACAAAAGTGAGGAAATCAAGGAAATTAACTTCAGCAGAGAAAATATAGTTATTGGAGAAACTTAAGAGACAAAATTCCGACAGAGCTCAGGAACTGCTATCTTGTATCCTAGGATTCTAAAAGAGATAGCTGCAAACATAATGGATACGCTAGGTATGATTTTCCAAAATTCCGTAGATTTGTGATGGTCCCATCAGATTGGAAGTGGCAAATGCTACGCGGCTTTTCAAGGATGGAGGGTGAGAAAAACAGTGAACTACATGCCAGTTAGCCTACATCAACATTGGGAAAATGCTGGAGACTATTAGGAATGTATTTTATAATTGGAACAAGTGAACATGGTTTTACTAAAGTAAAATTCTGTGCAGAAAATCTATTAGAAATTTTTGAGGCTGTTACTAGTAGGGTAGATAAAGGAAACCAGTAGATTTAGTGTCGCTGGACTTCCAAAAGCCATTCGATAAGGTGCCATACAAAAGTTTTATCGGTAAGATAAGGGCTCACAGAGTTTGGGCGGAATATATTAGCTTGGATAGAAGATTGGATAACGGTCAGGAGGGAAAGAGTGAGGAAAAACTGTGCATTTTCAAGCTGGTAGGCAGTGAACAGTGCGGTGCCGCAAGGATCAGTGCTGGGGCCTTTGTACAATCTATATTTAAGAATTAGATGAACAGGCAGAGATTAATGTATCAACGTTTGCTGATGATACGAAGCTAAGTGGAATGGTATGCTGTGGGAGGACACAGGAAGGCTGCAAGGATATAGTGACGGGTTAAGTGAGGCTAATTCTTGGTGGATGAAGGAGCAGTGGGTGACCATGTTGAAGATAGTGACCATAATACAGTTAGATTTAGCATTATTATGGAAAAAGACAATGATAGAACAGGAGTAAAAGTCCTAAATTGGGGGAAGGCAAATTTTACGAGGCTGAGAGGCTATCTGGCGGAAGTGGACAGGAGAAAGCTACTCGAAGGAAAATCAGTGGCAAACCAGTGGGAGGCATTGAAAAGAGAGATTCCATGGGTACAGTGTAAACATGTCTCCACAAGCAAAAGGGTGGCACTGCCAAATATAGAGCCCCCTGGTTATCTAGAAGCATACAGGATTAGAAAGCAGAAACAGAAAGCTTATGACAGTCGCAAAAATATTTCATACTTTAGAAAGGCTAAAGGCGTACAGAAAGTGCAGATATGAAGTGAAAAAGGAATTTAGGAAAGCAAGGAGAGGACATGCAAAAACATTGACAGGTAAAATAAAAGCCCAAAGATGTTTTATCTGTACATTAAGAGCAAGTTGATTACTAAGTAAATGTTAAGGCCTATTAGAGATGTACAAGTAAAATTATGCCTGGATGTAGAAGATGTGGGCAAGGTTCTTGATGAGTACTTTGACTCTGTCTTCACAAGAGAGAGAAATAATGCAGATATTGTAATTAAAGAGAAGTGTGAATTATTAGATATGATAAGCATAATGAAAGAGGAATTACTAGACGCTCTGACATCCTCGGAAGTGGATAAATCACCAGGGCCAAATTGATAGCATCCCGGGCTTTTCAAGGAAGCCAGGGAGAAAATGGCGGATGTGGATGCTCTGAGGATCATTTTCAAATCCTCACCAGATACAGGCGAGGTATCAGAGGATTTGAGGTCATTCAACATTGTATCATTGTTTTAAATGGGTGAGTGCTTTAGGCCAAATAATTATTGGCTGGTCAGCCTGACTTCGGTGTTGGGCAAATTATTGTAATCGATTCTGAGAGATATAACCTATCACTTAGAAAGGCACGGATTAGTCAGTGATAGTCACCATGGCTTTGTTAAGGGAAGGTCGTGTCTTACCAACTTAATTGACTATTTTGGGAAAGTAACAAGGAGGATTGATGAGGTAGTGCTGTGCATCCAGTCTGCATGGATTTTTAAAGGCATTTGACAAGGTCCAGGAGGGCGGACTGGTCAGAAAGTGAAAGCCAATGGGATATGGGGAATGTGACAGGTTGGATCCAAAATTGGCTCAGTGACAGGAAACAAACAGTAATTGCTAACGGATGTTTTTTTGTAAATGGAAAGCGGTTTCCTGTGACATTACACAGGGCAGTGTTGGGTCCCCTGCTCTTTGTGGTATATATTAATGATTGGAACTTAAATGCAGGAGGCATGATTGGGAAATTTACAGATGACACAAAAATTGGACGTGTTGTTGACAGTGAAGAGAATAGTTGTAGACTCCAGAATGATATCAATGGTTTGGTTGAATGGGAAGAAAATTGGCAAATAGAATTCAATCCAGAGATGTGTAAATATTCGGGGAAGGCAAACAAAACCAGGGTATACACAATAAACGAAAGGTTATTGAGGGGGGTAGAGGAAGAGAGAGAGCTTGGAGTGCATGTCCACTGGTTCCTGAATGTGGCAGGACAAGTAGATAAAGTGGTGAAGAAGGCATATGGAATGCTTTCGTTTATTGGTCGTGTTTTAAAATGCAAAAGTAGGCATCTAATGCTGGAACTGTATAAAACACTGGCTCGGCCACAGCAGGAGTATTGCATACCATATTACAAGAAGGAGAAAATTGCACTGGAGAGAGCACAGTGAAGATTTACAAGAATGTGGCCAGGACTTGGATACTGCAGCTTTGAGGAAAGATTGGACAGGCTATGGCTGTTTCCCTTCGAACAAAGGAGGCTGAGGGTGACTCAATTGAGGTGTACAAATGTATGAGGGGCCTAGATAGACAGGAAGGACCTGTTTTCCCAAACGGAAATGTCAATTACCAGGGGGTACAGACTTAAGGTGATTGGTATAAGGATTAGCGGGGACATGAGGAAAAGCTTTTTTACCCAGAGAGTGATGGATGTCTGGAATTCACTGCCTGGATGGGTGGTGGAGGCAGAAACCCTCAACTCATTTAAAAGGTAGCTGTATCTGCACATGGAGATCTGGAACGTGCGAGGCTACGGACCAGGTGCTGGAAGGTAGGATTAGAGTGGGCGGCCAGTTTTTTACAGCCGGTGCAGACACGATGGGCCGAATGGCCTCTTTCTGTGTGGTAACTTTTCTATGGCTCTATGGTTCTGCCACAAACTACTACAGCCGCTCACATTAATGCAGAACCTCCCACTTATCCAGCCCCTCAATCAAATACAGTCTGTTTAACTGATGCTGCAGCTCAAACTAATGCAGTAGTTCAAAATAAAAGTTTCTCAAACGAATACAGCACCTGAAGTTAATACATTCGCTCATTCCCATACAGTCACTCAAAGGAAAACATCATCTCAGACTAATATCATCCCTGAAACGAATATAACATCTCAAATTAATGCATTCCCTCAAACTAATTCAGTGCCTCAAACCAAAGCAGCGCCTCACACTAATATATCAGCTGAAAATACTTCTGCCTCTCAAACTAATATATCTACTCGATTTAAGACAGTCATTCAAATTAATGCATGAACTCAAACGAATACAGCACCTCAAACTGATACATTCCTTCTAACTACGACAGTTTCTGAAACTGATGAAGTCTCTCAAACTAATACAGCACCTCAAATAATACGGCACCCCAGATAAATTCAGTCCCTCAAACTAATACAGCATCTCAAGCAAAAACAGCCCATCAAATTAAGACCCAGCCTCATACAAATAAATCTCCTCAAACTAATAACATGTCTCAAACAAATGCATGCCTCAATCTAATATAGCAGCTCCAACTAATACATCACTTCAAACTAATACAGTTATCAAAGAAATACAGTTCCTTAAACGAATACAATCTCTCCAACTAATAGTGAAACTCAAACCGATACAGCACATCAAATTAACAGTCCCTCAAACTAATATAATCCCTCAAACAAAGAATGTCACTCAAAATAATATAGTGCCTCAAACTAATATCGCAACTCAAACTCATGCAGAGCCTCACACTAAAACATGACCTCAAAATAATAAAGCAATTGTAAATAATAGTCGCCCAAACTAATACAGCACTTCAAATTAATACAGTTCCTCAAACTAATAGTCCCTCAAACGAATATAGCAGCAAGAAATAATACTGTCCCTGAAATGAAGAAAGCACTTCGAACTAAAACAGCACTGAAATTGATATAGTTCCTCAAAATAATACAGCCCCTCAATCTAATACAGTTAGTCAAAATAGTATTTTCTCTCCACACAATACAACAGCACACAATATTCGAGTAAAGGCAATAACTTGATAATACAGCAAGACTGAGCAACAAGTTGAGGCTTAATTTCAGTTGAGGTAAAGTGATAAAATTCAGAGATAATTTGACTTAATGACATGATATCACTGATCGGGTGTCTGTGTAGCAGCTCCCAGTAGATCAACATGTAACTTTATGAGGCATAGACCAAAACCAGAGACCAGCTCACATACAGATTTACACAACTTCAATGGTTATAGTCACTTACCAGGAACACCGACGATGGCGAGGATGATAAAGTATATTTTCTGGATATTGCTAATTGGTTGATGCATTTTTATGCGAAGTCATCTGCCACCTTCGTGCTGCAGACAATCTCTGTGTATTAACCTCTGAGGTGATACAGTCCCAAAGCCTTTAATTTATACCTTGCAAGAACTCCAAGGAGACATTGAGGTTGCAACTTGCATCAAATTATATATAGATATAAATTGTAAACAGATTATGACAGACGAGTTAAGTCCCTGATGTGATGGAATTATATTTACTCAAGGCCGGACGGTTCTGATCACATTAATTAACTCGTGATAATTAGAATCTGTATTCTGCCAACAATATTGATGTTCCTTAAAACACCATCATACACATCTGTATTTCTCATATTGATTCAGTGATGGCTTTCACTCTGCTGTGACTGTTCAGTAATTACATTTCTAATGTCAGTGTGCCCTGCCAGGGCTGCTATACTGTATTCTAGGATATGGCTGCTCGCTTTAACTGTGACAATTCAGTTAAATAATTAAGGAAGGAAATTGTGCAAATGTGAACTGAAATTGATACAGCCCTGCAAACTCAGATAGCCAATTAAATTAATGTAACCTCTCAAACAAACACAACCTCTCAGTTTAATACAGCACCTCAATCTAATACAGTGTCTCAAACTAATATGTCACCTCAAGCGAACGCAGTCCCTTAATCTAATACAGTCCCTCAAACTAAAGCAGCGCCTCACTCTAATACCTCAGGTAAAACTACTACGGTCTCTGTACAGTGATACAGTCATAGAGTTATAGAGCACACAAACAGGCCCCTCGGCCCATCGTGTCATCTGCGATCGTACTGATCATACCTCCTATATTCATGTTTAAATTGTTAATGAACACTACAAACAGTAAGGGTCCCAGCACCGATCCCTGTAATACACCACTGGTCACAGGCTTCCAATCGCAAAAACAACCCTCGATCATCACCCTCTGCCGCCTGCCAATAAGCCAATTTTTGATCCAATTTGCCAAATTGCCCTGGATACCATGGGGTTTTTCCATATTAACCAATCTCCCATGCGGGCACCTTATCAAAAGTTTTACTGAAGTCCATGTGGACTACATCAACTTCTTTACCCTTATCTACACATCTAGTCACCTCCTCAAAAAATTCAACCAAGTTTGTGAGACATGATCTCCCCCTGACAAAGCTATGCTGACGATGCCTGATTAATCCCTGCCTCTCCAAGTGAAGATTAATCCTGTCCTTCAGAATTTTTTCTAATAGTTTTCCTGCCACAGATGTTAGACTCACTGACCTGTAATTACCTGGTTTATCCCTGCTACCATTCTTTAATAATGGTACCACATTCGCTGTCCTCCAGTCCTCTGGCACCTCTCCTTTGGCCAGAAAGCAGTTGAAAATTTGTGTCAGAGCTCTTGCTATCTCCTTCCTTGCCTCACATAACAGCCTGGGATACATCTCAACTGGGCATGGGGATTTATCCACGTTTAAACCCGTGAAACAGCTAATACTTCCTTCCTTTCAATGCTAATTTGTTCAGATAAATCACAATCCCCCTCCATGATCGCTACACCAACATCGTTCTTCTCCATCGTGAATACAGATGAAAATAAAATAATTAAAGATCATTAAAAACCTCACCTACGTTCCCCGGCTCCACACACAGAGTTTGACATTTTCGTCCCTAATGGGCCCTACTCTTTCCCGGGTGATCCACTTGACCTTAAAATACTTATAAAATGCCTTGTGTTTTCCTTTATCGTGCGTGCCAGTGTTTTTCATGCCCCCTCTTTGCTCTCCTAATTACTTTTTTCAAGTACACCCCCACGCCCCCCCCCCCCCGCCCCCCGCCCACTTGCTATACTCCTTTCAGGCCTCCACTGTTTTCGACGCTCTGAAACTGTCATAAGCCTCCATTTTTTCCTTATCCAATTCTGTATCTCCCTTGACATCTACGGCTCCATAGAATTATTGGTCGTACCCTTCAGCTTTACGGGAACATGTTGGCCCTGCCCTCTCACTATTTCCTTTTTGAATGACTCCCACTGGTCTGATGTAGCCTTTACTACAATCAGCTGCCTCCCAGTCCACTTTGCCCAGATCCTGATTTATCATATTGAAATCGGCCTTCCCCCTATTCAGTGCCTTTATTTCCGGTCCCTCTTTGTCCTTTTCCTTAACTACTTAAATCTTACAGAGTTATGGTCACTATCTCTGAAATGCTCCCCCACCGCCACTTCGACCGCTTGTCTGGTTTCATTCCCGAGGATTAGCCTCACTACCAGGCCTTCTATTTTAGGTCTTTCTACGTCCTGGCTCAGTAAGCTCTCCAGCATGCCGTTTAAGAATGCCTCTCCTTTAAGCCGTTTGCACTAAGACTATCCCAATTAATATTGGGGAAGTTGAAATCCTCTACTATTATTACCCTATTAGTTTTACACTGCTGTGAGATTTGCCGACATGTCTGGTGCTCTATCTGTCCCTCAAAATAAAACATCACCTCAAATTAATACAGTCACTCAAACTAATACGTCACTTCCAACTAATACATCACCTCAAACTATTAAGGTCTCTCAAAATAATACAGTCATTCAAACTAATACAGCATGGAAAACACAAACAGCCCATCGAATGAATACCCCACCTCATACAAATAAATCTCCTCAATCTAATAAAGTTTGTCAAACTAATACGCACCTCAGTCCAATATAACAGCTCCAATTCAAACATCAACTCAAACTAATCAGCACCTCCAACGAATATATCATCTCAAACTAATACAGTAATCAAACTAATACATCCCCTCAAACTAAATGGCTTCTCAAACGAATGCAGCACCTCGGCCGAATACATTCCCTCATTCTCATAAAATCCCTCAAACTAATGCAGCAGCCCGAACTAATACAGTCCCTCAAGCGAAGACAATGTTTCAAATGAATGCTGACCCACAAACCATCATAGTCCTTGAAGCTAATGACGTCACTCAAAGTAATACAACGCCTCAAGCTAATACAGAACCTCAAATTAATGTAGGTAATCAAAATTATGCAATACCGCAAAGAAACATAGTTTCTCCAACTATTAAAGTCCCTCAAACTATTACAGTCCCTCAAATTAATAGTATCTGAATCTGATAAAGTCTCTCAAAATAATAAAGTCTCTCAATCTAATACATCACCTCAAATTAATTGATCATCTCAAACTTCTACAACATCTCGAACTAATACAGCACCTTCAACTAATAAAGAACAAAGAACAAAGAACAGGGAAAGGCCATTCGGCACTTTAAGCCTGCACCGATCTTGATGACTGTCTAAACGAAAGCCTTCTGCATTTCTGGGGTCCGTATGCCTCTATTCCCATCCTATTCATGTATTTATCAAGCTGCCGCTTAAACATCACTATCGTACCTGCTTCCACCACCGCCCCCAGCAGCACATTCCAGGCACTCACCACCCTCTGTGTAAAACACTTGCTTCTCACCTCCCCTCTACCTTTGCCCCTTGCACCTTAAACCTATGTCCCCGAGTAACTGACTCTTCCACCCTGGGAAAAAGCTTCTGACTATCCACTCTGTCCATGTCACTCATAACTTTGTAAACCTCTATCATGTCGCCCCTCCACCTTTGTCTTTCTAGTAAAACAATCCGAGCTCATCCAACCTCTCCTCACAGTTAATACCATCCAGACCAGGCAACATTCTGGTAAACATCTTCTGTACCCTCTCCAAAACCTCCACGTCCTTCTGGTAGTATGGTGACCAAAATTGTACACAATATTCCAAGTGTGGCCTAACTAAGGCTCTGTGCAGCTGCAGCATTACTTGCCACTTTTTATACTCTGTGCCCCAACCTATGAAGATAAGCATGCCGTATGCCTTCTTGACAACCTTATCCACCTGCGTTGCACCTTTCAGTGACCTGTAAACCTGTACGTTCTGATGTCTCTGCCTGTCAATACTCCTAAGGGTTCTGCCATATGCTGTATACTTCCCACCTGTATTAGACCTTCCAAAATGCACTACCTCACATTTGTCTGGATTAAACCACATCTGCCATTTCTCCACCCAAGTCTCCAACAGATCTATATCCTGCTGTATCCTCTGACAATCCTCATCATTATCCGCAACTCCACCAATCTTTGTGTCATCTGCAAAGTTACTAATCAGACAAGCTACATTTCCCTCCAAATCATTTATATATACTGCAAACAGCAAAGGTCCCAGCACTGATCCCTGCCGAACACCACGAGTCACAGCCCTCCATTCGTAAAAGCACCTTTCCACTGCTGCCCTCTGTCTTCTGTGACCGAACCAGGTCTGTATCCATCTTTCCAGCTCACCTCTGATCCCGTGTGACTTCACCTTTTGTACCAGTTTGCCATGAGGGACCTTGTCAAAGGCTTTACTGAAGGCATATGGACAACTATATATTCAGTCCGTTAACACCATTTCTGTTCAAATGCTTTGTCTTTCAACACACCATTAACATATTGTTTGCCTTTGCTCCATGACCTTTTGGTCAGCTATGTGGCCTTGTCCAATCTACACCTTTTCCTTTGTTATCTCTTGCCTCACCCCCACCTCACCTGTGGCATTTTTAATATTTGTCAGTTCCAAAGAAGGGTCACTGACCCGAAACGTTAACTCTGCTTTTCTTTCCACAGATGCTACCAGACCTGCTGAGTGGTTTTAGCATTTCTTGTTTTTATTTCAGATTTCCAGCAGCCGCAGTATTTTCCTTTTATTATCCATGTAGACAACATCCACTTCCCTTCCTTCATCAATCAACTTCATCACTTCCTCAAAAAACTCGATCAGGTTCGTGAGACACGACCCTCCCTTCACAAAACCATGCTGCCTATCGCTAATAATTCCATTTGTTTCCAAATGGGAGTAAATCCTGTCCCGAAGAATCCTCTCTAATAATTTCCCTACCACTGATGAAAGGCTCACAGGCCTGTAATTTTCTGGATTATCCTTGCTACCCTTCTTAAACAAAGGAACAACATTGGCTATTCTCCAGTCCTCTGGGATCTTACCTGCAGCCAATGTGGATGCAAAGATTTCTGTCAAAGCCCCAGCAATTTCCTCCCTTGCCACCCACAGTATTCTGGGGTAGATCCCATCAGGCCCTGGGGATTTATCTACCTTAATTCTTTGTAAGATGCCCATCACCTAACGTACTACAAGCAGCAAACGTCCCAGCGCTGATCCCTGTGGAACACCACTCGTCACATCCCTCCATTCAGAAAGGCACCCTTCCACTGTTAATTACGTTTGTTTAACTAATAGAGTCATTCAAACTAAATATAATGTAGCAGCTCGAACTAATACGTCGCCTCAAACTAATACATCACCTCAAACTAATACATCACCTCAAATAACACAGTCCCTCTAACTAATGGGTTTCATAGAAAATAGAACATTACAGCGCAGTACATGCCCTTCGGCCCTCGATTTTTCGCCGACCTGTGAAACCATCTGACCTACACGATTCCATTTTCATCCATATGTCTATCCAATGACCACTTAAATGCCCTTAAAGTTGGCGAGTCCACTACTGTTGCAGGCAGGGCGTTCCATGCCCCGACTACTCTCTGAGTGAAGAAACTACCTCTGACATCTGTCCTATATCTATCACCCCTCAACTTAAATCTATGTCCCCTCGTGTTTGACATCACCATCCGGGGAAAAAGACTCTCATTATCCACCCTATCTAACCCTCTGATTATCTTATATGTCTCTATTAAGTCACCTCTCCACCTCCTTCTCGCTAACGAAAACAACCTCAAGTCCCTCAGCCTTTCCTCGTAAGACCTTCCCTCCATACCAGGCAACATCTTAGTAAATCCCCTCTGCACCCTTTCCAAAGCTTCCACATCCTTCCTATAATGAGGTGACCAGAACTGCACGCAAAACTCCAGGTGTGGCCGCACCAGAGTTTTGTACAGCTGCAGCATGACCTCGTGGCTCTGCAACTCGATCCCCCTACTAATAAAAGCTAACACACCATATGCCTTCTTAACAGCCCTATTAACCTGGGTGGCAACTTTCAGGGATTTATGCACCTGGACACCAAGATCTCTCTGTTCATCTACACTACCAAGAATCTTCCCATTAGCCCAGTACTCTGCATTCCTGTTACTCCTTCCAAAGTGAATCACCTCACACTTTTCCGCATTAAACTCCATTTTCCATCTCTCAGCCCAGCTCTGCAGCCTATCTATGTCCCTCTGTACCCTACAACATCCTTCGGCACTATCCACAACTCCACCGACCTTCGTGTCATCCACAAATTTACTAACCCACCCTTCTACACCCTCTTCCAGGTCATTTATAAAAATGACAAACAGCAGTGGCCCCAAAATAGATCCTTGCGGTACAACACTAGTAACTAAACTCCAGGATGAACATTTGCCATCAACCACCACCCTCTGTCTTCTTTCAGCGAGCCAATTTCTGATCCAAAGCTCGAAATCACCTTCAATCCCATACTTCCGTATTTTCTGCAATAGCCTACCGTGGGGAAACTTATCAAACGCCTTACTGAAATCCATATACACCACATCCACGGCTTTACCCTCATCCACCTGTTTGGTCACCTTCTCAAAAAACTCAATAAGGTTTGTGAGGCACGACCTACCCTTCACAAAACCGTGCTGACTATCGCTAATGAATTTATTCTTTTCAAGATGATTATAAATCCTACAGTCTCTCAAACTAACACAGTCCCTCAAACCAATGCAGCACCTCAAATTAATGGTAACTCAAAGAACTATATTAACTCAAACTAATAGAGTCCCTCGATCTAATACAGCCCCTCAAACTAATGCAGTCTATCAAACTAATACATTAACTCAAACAAATACAGTCTCTCAAACTAATACAGCCCCTCAAACTAATAAAGTCCAGGTGGCACAGTGGCGCAGTGGTTAGCACTGCAGCCTCACAGCTCCAGCGACCCAGCTTTGATTCTGGGTACTACTTGTGTGTGTTTACCAGTTCTCCCTGTGACCGTTTGGGTTTTCGTCGGGTGCTCTGGTTTCCTCCCACAGTCAAAAACTTGCAGGTTGATAGGTAAATTGTCCATTATAAATTGCCCCTAGTATAGGTAGGTAGTCGGGGAACTGTGTGGGTGTGAGAGGGGAAAGGGATTAATGTCGGAATAGCATTAATGGGTGGTTGGTCGTCGTTCACAGACTTGTAGAGCCAAAGGGCCTGTTTCAGTGCTGTATCTCTAAATAAAACAAAAATAAGACATCCCATGAAAGTGATACAAACCCTCAAAGTAAAACAACCTCTCAAACTCATACCGAGCTTCAAAATATGTCAGTATCTAAAACTAATACCGAGCCTAATCTAATGCAACATCTGAAGCTAATACATTAACTCAAACTAATAAATCCACTCAAACTAATACAATCCCTTCAACTGATAAAACAACTAAAATTAATACAGACCTTCAATCTGATACAGATTCTAAAATTAATGCAGCCCATCAAACGAATACAGTCACTCAAACTTATACATCACCTCAGAATGATACCGTCCCTCGAACTAATACATCACTTCAAACCAACACAACACCTCAAATTAATACATCACCTTAAACTAATAGATTCTCTCAAACTAATGCAGCTCCTCAAATAATACATCAGCTCACACGATGACAGCACCTCAAATTAATACGACACGTCAAACTAATAGATTCTCTCAAAATAATACAGCCCCTCAAATTAACAAAGTCCGTCAAGCTAATACAGCACCTCAAACTAATACAGCACCTCAAACTAATACAGCAGCTCACACAACGACGGCAGGTCAAATTGATACAGTCCGTCAAACTAATACAGCACCTCCAATGAATACAGTCCTTCAAACGAAGACAATACCTGAGGTTAATACTATACCAGAAGCTAATACATTCCCTCTAACTATTAAAGCTCCTCAAAGTAACACAGTCTATCTAACTAATACAGCAGCTCACTCGAAAGTAGTTTATCAAGCGTCTACAGCACGTCAAATGAATAAAGCACCTCAAACAAATACATCACCTCAAACTAATACAGCACCTCAACCTAATGCTTCATTTCAAATTATTACAAAACTTCAGACTATCACAGGAGCTGAAACGAATCCAGCACCTCTAACCAATACAGACCCCCTAACTAAAACAGCACCTCACACAAATACTTTCTCTCAAACTAATACATCATCCAAATCAATACAGCCTCTCAAAATAATACAGCCCGTCAACCTAATGTTTCACCTCAAAGTAATACAGAACCTCAAACAAGCACAGCAACTCACACTAATGCAGTTTATTAAATTAACACTGGCACCTCAAAGCAATACATCACCTCAAAACAATTTAACAGCTCATCCAATCTCGTACATCACCTTACTCTAATATATCACCTCAAACTACTACAGCACCTCAAACCAACACAGGCCTGCACCTTAATACATTTTCTATGACTGACGCAGCAACTCAAACAACTGCAGCAGCTCAAACTCAATCATTTTCTCAATGAAGATGGTATAAATACAGAGGCCTGGGTTCAGCCTGCAAACAGAGTGCTGATTGCAAGCTGGGTGGGGAGATTCTAGTTTAGTGAGTGGCGAGTTCGGTGAAGAGGGGAGGAGGTGCTCCATTTTACTACTTTTTGGACTCTTTTTTTACCCCTCCAATATTTGATTCTTGCTTGGGTGTAGTGGAAGGAGCTGGTGGTGAGTACCTGGTAAGCTATTCTACTTATAACAAATAGTCTGTGAAGTTTAGGTATGGCAGGGCAGCTCTACCGAGTGGAATGTACAGTCTTTGGCATGTGGGAAGTCATGGACGCACAATGTGTCCTAGACAAACACATCTGTGACACCGGCTGCAGAAGATTGAGCTCTGGGTTTCAGAACTCGAGTGGCAGCTGGAGTCACTGTTGCGCATCCGTGAGGTGGAGACCTATGTGGAAAATACATTTAGGGAGGTGATCTCAACGCAGGTTTGGAACTTGCAAGCCGATGTGAATGGGTGACCACCAGGCAGTCGAAGATAATCAGGCAGGTGGTGCTGCAGTCCCCTGATATGATTTCATTCGCTAATTGGTTTTCCATTTTGGATACTGGTGAGGCTGATGGTTCATCAGAGGAGTGTAGTCAGAGCCAAGTTTGTGGCACCACAACTGGCTCAGCTGTACAGGAGGGGAGGAAGAAGAGTGGAAAAGCAGTAGTGAAAAGGGCTTCGTTAGTTAGGGGAACAGACAGGCGTTTCTGCAGTGGTAAACGTGATTCCAGGATGGTGTGTTGCCTCCCTGGTGTCAGGGTCAAGGATGTCATGGAGCAACTGTAGGACATTCTTTTAGGGGAGGGTGAACAGCCAGAGGTCCTAGTCCACATTGGTGACAATGACATAGGGAAGAAGGGGGGATAAGGTCCTGATAGCCGATTTTAGGGAGCTAGAAAGGAGATTACAAAGCAGGTCCTCAAAAACAGTAATCTCAGGATTACTCTCAGTCCCACGTGCAAGTGAGCACAGGAATAGGATAATTGAGCAATTGAGCACGTGGCTGGAGAACTGATGTAGTAGGGAGGGTATCAGATTTCTGAAGCATTGGGACCAGTTCTGGGGCAGGAGGGGCTTGTGCAAGATGGACGGGTTGCTTCTTAGCAGGGGCGGGACAAATATCCTCACAGGGAGATTTATTAGTGTTGTTGGGGAGTGTTAAACAAAATGGTCAGGGGGATGGGAACCTGAGAGGGGGCTCAGATTGGAATGAAGTAGGAGTATGGGTACCAGGACCAAGTATCAGAGAGGAATGCCAAGGTGCAAAGAACACTGAGAGAGAAAGATAGCACGAGAGTAGGGAATTGTAAATTATAACGTGGGGTCAGAGTAAGGGAGAAAGTAATAAAGTCTGAATCAGGCTTAGTGTGCATGTATGAGAATACATGGAGTTGGTTAATAAGACTGGTGATGTACTGGCGCAGCTTGCCATGTGGAAAAATGATGTTGTGGCTATAACTGAGACCTGACTCAAAGAAGGGCAGGACTTGGTGTTAAATATTCCTGCATACATGGTGTTCAGGAAACGATTGGAAAGGCAAAAAAGGGGAGGGTGGCGGTATTGATTAAGGAGAGCATTCCAGTGCTGCAGAAAAGGAATGTTTCGGAGGGGTCGAGGACAGAATCAATTTGGCTGGAGCTGGGGAACAGAATAGGTGCAGTTACAATGCTTGATGTTGCCTGCAGGCAATCAGCTAGTGGGAAGGACGTCGAGGAACAAATTTGCAAACAAATTACAGAGAGATGCAAAAATTATTGGGTAGTTATAACGGGGGACTTTATTTATCCAAATATAGACTGGGATAATAGTCGTAAAAAGGAAGAGAGAGGCAAGAGTTCCTATGGCGTGATCAGAAAAAAATGTACAACCGTTTGTTGCTATTCCAATGCGACAGGAGGCACTGCTGGACTTGGTTTTTGGGAATGAAGTGGGTCAGTGGATCAATTATCAGTAAGAGAGCATTTAGAGGATAGTGATCTTTGTATCATAAGTTTAGGCTGACTAAGGAAAAGGATATAGAGCAATCCAGTGTCAGAATCATTAACTGGGGAAATCCAGCTTCAATGGGATATGAATAGAGTTCGGACGAATAAATTGGAGTCAAAAGCTGGCAGGAAAACTGATAGATGATGAATGGCTACCTTTACAGAAGAGATAGTTTGGGTACAGTCAAGGTATGTTCCCTCGAAGGGGAAAAGTAGAGCAAACAAATCCAGAACTCCCTGGATGAAAAACGAGGTAGAGATTACGATTTTAAGAAAAAGTATGCTGATGCCAGATGCCAGATAGAAAATACTATTGATAACCAGGCTGAATACAGAAGGTCCAGAGGGGAAGTGGAAAAGCAAATAAGAGAAGCAAAGATAGAGAGTATGAAAAGAGACTGGCAGCCCGCATTAAGGGAAGTACCAAAGCTTTTGAGAGGAATGTAAAAAGTAAAAAGTTTGTGTTGCCGATTAAGGACCAGAAAGTGGTTTCAGACGAGGAGACAAAGGGTACAGCTGAGGTATTAAATGAATACTTTGCATCTGTCTTTACCAAGGAAGAAGATGCAACCCAGGCAATATTGATAGAAGAGGTAAATCAGACACGAGAGGGGTTTGAAACTGATAAATAGGAAGTATTAGATAGTCGTCTGTTTTTAAGGTGGATAAAGTACCAGGTCCAGATGAGATGCATGCAAGGGTACTGAGGGAAGTGAGGGTGGAAATCGCAGAGACACTGGCCACAATTTTTCAGTATTCCTGAGACTCGGTTTGGTGCCAGAGGACTGGAGAAATACAAATGTTACACAATTGTTCAAACAAGGGTGCAAATATAAGGCCAGCAACTACAGGCCAGTCAGTGTAACATCAATATATTTGGGACAACAACCAATAGTAGCATGCATAAATCTGAGTTAATTAATGAAAGCCAGCATGGATTTCATAAGGTTAAATCATGTTTAACTCACTTGCTGGAGTTCTTTGAGGAAGTAACAACGAAGATTAATGAGGACAATGCTGTTGATGTGCTGTGTTTGGACTTCCAAAAGGCATTTGATACAATGCCACGCAACAGATTTGTGAGCAAACCTGTAGCTCATGGAATAAAAGGAACAGTAGCAACATGCATACAGAATTGGCTGAGTGGAAGGAAACAAAGAGTCGTGGTCAATGGATGATTTCCAGGCTAGAGGAAGATTTTTAGTGGAGTTCCCCAGGGATGTTGTGACCTTTGCTTTTCCTGATATATATTAATGGCCTTGACCTTGGTGTACAGGGCACAATTTCAAAATTTGCAGATGATACAAAACCTGGAAGCATTTTGAAACGTGAGGAGGATAGTGTATAACTTCAAAAGGACATAGACAAGCTGGAATGGGCGGACAGGTGGCAGATGAAGTTCAATGCAGAAAAATGTGAAGTGATTAATTTTGGTAGGAAGAACATGGAGAGACAATGTAGAATAGAGGATATAATTCTAAATGGGGTGCAGGAGCAGAGGGTCCTAGGTGTATTTGTGCATAAGGCATTGAAGGTGGCAGGTCAGGTTGAGAAAGTGGTCAATAAAGCATACAGTCTCCTGGCTTTATTAATGGTGACAAAGTGTACAAGAGCCAGAAAGTTATGTTGAACTTGTATAAGACACTACTTTGGCCTCAGCTGGAGTATTGTGTCCACTTCTGGGCACCGCACTTTAGGAAAAACGTGAGGGCATTGGAAAGTGTACAGAAAAGATTCACGAGAATGGGGCCAGGCATGAAGAACTTTAGTTGTGAAGATAGATTGCAGAAGTTATGATTGTTTTACTTGGAGAACAGAAAGCTGAGTGGTGATTTGATAGAGGTATTAAAAATCATGAGGGGTCTGGACAGAGTAAATAGAGAAAAGCTGTTCCCACTCATGAAAGGATTGAGAACGAGAGGGCACAGATTTAAAGTATTTGGTAAGAGAAGCAAAAATGACATGAGGAAAAATGTTTTCACTCAGTACGTGGTTAAGGTCTGGAATGTGCTGCCTGAGAACATGGTGAAGGCAAGTTCAATTGAAGCATTCAAGAAGGAATGAGACTGTGATATGAAAATGAAGAATGTGCCGGGTTATGAGAAAAAGACAGGAGAATGGAACTGAGGGAATTGCTCTTTCGAAGAGCCAGTGTAGACACGATGGGACGAATGACCTCCTTCTGCACTGTAACGATTCTATGATTCTGTGATACTGTGATCTCAAACGAATGCAGCACTTCATGCTATTTCAGTATCTTAAATTAATACTGCTCCTGAAATTAATACAGCACTACATCTACAACTTCACATTAAACTAATACAATCCCTCAATCTAATAAGGCTCTCAAACAAATGCATCACCTCAAACTGATAGAGTCCTTCAAACTGATACAGAACTTCAAATACTGCACCTCAAACAAATGCAGACCGTCACACGAATACAGTTCCTTCAATTAATAATACATTACCTGAAATTAATACAGTTAATCAAGCTAATACAGTCTCTCAAGCTATTACATCGCCTCACACTAATACAGGAGCTCAAAATAAGTTTCTCAAGCTAATGCATCACCTCAAAAGAATGCAGTCCCTCAACCTAATACAGTCCCTCAAACTGACACAGACCCTCAAATTAATGCACTCTCGCAAACTAATAAATTACCTCAACCAAACACAGTCACCCAAAGCTACTCACGCTATTTTATTTGTTCATGGGATGTGGACGTTGCTGGCTAGGCCAGCGTTTGTTATTCATCCCTCATTGCCCTTGAACAGAGGTCATTTAAGAGTCAACCACATTGCCGTGGATCTGGAGTCACTTGTATGCCAGACCAGATAGCCAAGGTAAAGTCCCTTCCCTCAAGGACATTAGTGAACCACAAAGGTGTTACAACAATTTACACTGTTTTCATGGCCACCATTAGACGAGTTTTTAATTCCAGATTTATTAATTGAGTTCAAACTTCATTACCTGCTGTGCTGAGATTCGAATCCAAGTTCCCAGAGAATTAGCCTGGATTATTAATCCAGTGTCACTAGCATTATGCCACATACCTACCCGAAGCAATGCTGTCTCTCCAAGTACGACATCACACGAATATATCATTTCGAACGAACATCATCCCTCAATCTATTACAGCATCTCAAACCAATACATCACCTCAAACTATTGCAACTTCTCAAATGAAATAAGAACCTCAAACTAATAGAGCACCCCAAATTAATACAGCACCTCAAATCAATATAGTCGCTCAAACCAATACATCATCTCAAACTAATATAGCCTCTCAACCTAATCAAGTCACTCAAACTTATACAACGTCTCCAATTAATCCAACACCTAAAACTATTGCAGCCCCTCAACCGAATAGAGTCCCTCCAAATAATATATCATCTTTAACTAATACATTACCTCAAAGTACTTTTTGTTTCATTCTATCTTGGGATCTGGGCATCGTTGGCTAGGCCAGCATTTATTGCCAATACCTAACTGCCCTTGAGAATGTGGTGGTGAGCCACCTTCTTGAACTGCTGCAGTTCATGGGGCTTGTGTGCACCCACAGTGCTGTTAGGAAGGGAGTTACAGGATTTTGATCCAGCAACAGTGAAGGAACGGCGATATAGCCCCAAGTCAAGATGGTAGATTGCAGGATAACTTGCAGGTGATGATGTTTCCATGCATTTGCTGCTCTTGTCCTTCTCGGTGGTTGAGGTTGTAGGTTTGTAAGTTGCTGTCCAAGGAGCCTTGGTGCGTTGCTGCAGTGAACCTTGTAGTTGGTACACACTTCTGCCACTATGTGGTGGACAGAGTGAATGTTTGTGGATAAAGTGCTAATCAGGTGTGCTGCTTTGTCTTGGATAGTGTCGAGCTTCTTCAAGAGTGTTGGAGCTGCACCCACCCAGGCAATTGGGGAGCATTCCATCTCACTCCTGACTTGTGCCTTGCAGATGGTGAACAGTATTTGGGGAGTCAGGAAGTGCGTTACTCACTGCAGGATTCCTAACCTCTGACCTGCTCTTGTCGTCCTAGTCAAGTTCAGTTTCTGGTCAATGGTAACCCAAAGGATGTTGATAGTGGGGGATTCAGCGATGGTAATGTCATTGAATTCCAGGGGAGATTATTGGATTTTCTTCTTGCTTGTGATAGTCATTGTCTGTCACTTGTGTGGCGCTAATGCCATTTCCCATTTATCAGAACAAGACTGGATATGGTTCAGGTTGAAGGACATGTGCCCCGAGATGGATGAAGATAAATAGATCAAAGGCACACACATAGGGGTTCACTGTACAGACAGTAAGTGGTTAAGTGTAACACACAGAAGGGTGAGCTGTTCTGACCCTAACGGGTAAACTGCAACACACAGAGGAGTGAGCTAACTGAAATTCTGACTCAAGAGACTGAGAGAGCCATGCTCAATGGCACAGGTCAACTTCTATTACACAGAACAATTAGTTCCTGCCAGGAATGAAAGGAGAATTCACATCCCAGACAACCTTGGAGCCAGGTATCCATCACCATTGGAAGTGGAATCACACAGCTTTCTGCTGTGTAAACAGCAGAAACATTTACAATGTCCGTATAGTCATGTTTCGCTGAGGGAATGTAATAGACCATGGTAAAGTGGTGATAAGCACCGGACGACTCGACGAATGGTAACATAATCTGTACCTGTGATATGTATCATCATAAAAGAGGACGGGATGGGTGTGCGGACAGTGCAGAGACCAGTCCTGCAGTCAACACCGGAAATGATCAGTTGTTTGGGTGATTATAAGTTTCAGCCAAATCGTCGATGGGTTTGTGTTGTGAGGTATTTTCTAAATTTTAATCAACCTTGTATGGGCGTTTGTACTGTGAGATAGTTTTGTTAATCCCGGTCAAATCACAGAGGGGTTGGCACGTGTGGGGGTGTTAGGGTGCGGGAGGAGAGGGGCGGTGGATGTTGTGAGTTTAATAAGGGAACAAATCTGAGGTTGAGACAAACACTGTGTCACTGTGTTCTTGCCATTCCTGGAGTCCAAGAACTATAATGAGGAGGAAGGGGAACGGAATCTCTTACAGATCCTGGCAGGTCGTATCAAACATAAGAAATCAAAAGAAAAGGTGATTTACTGCACTTGCAAAAACAGAACCAAATTCACATCCGGAGGGTTCAGCAGTTAGAAGAGGAAAAAAAGGAATTCGAGAGTAGGGCAAGTGACAGAGGCTTAGTAAACTGGGCGACAAAATATTTAAGTAAAGAAAGGTGGGAGGGGAAAGCACAGAAAGAAATTTCAAGCAATGCAATAGAATATCTGCAATGTCACGTCACCAATTGTAAAATATCGTGAAGGGCTCAGCATGAGGAAAGTGCCTGGAATTTAGAGAGAGTCAACAAGGACAAGGGCCCGGTGAAAGATATAAAGATGGCAAACAGCTTAGCTCAAAATCCGGGATATGAAGAATCGGATCACGGGCCTTGTAGTGAGGAAAATCGTAAGCTGAATCGAGCAATATCCTGGGCCGGGGTATGCCTTGTCTTATGGCACCGGGGAATGCTGGGGAAGACTGGGATGAGGAGAGATAGGCGCCTGACGATGGAACTCAGTAAAGTGAGTGTCAGTCGGTTCCCGAGGTACCGGGACCGCCGAGACTGATGTGCCCCCTGTGACAGCAAAAGTACAATCGGCACCTGGCAGCCAGTAGTCCGTCGCTGTTGCAGAGTGATTACCTGCTCCCCTATAAGTCCCTCCAGTTATCGGAAATGCTGGCCAGTGTGCAGAAGCTGAAGCTTGGAGGAGATGCCTCTGTTTAGTTTGCCAATGACGAGCAGGTTGGGGGAACCAATAATTGTGACGAGAACTAAATGAAGAAGCCGATATTGCTCTCCCTGGATGGCAGGTTGTAGCAGTCTGTCAGCAACCAGTAAGTTGTGGGGGCTGGGGGAGAGGGGTGGGTGGTGGGGGGATCACCATGAACGTTTGAATGACGACATTTTAATGGCTGGGATATAACCAAAGCAGCCCATTTTGCAGATTGAGCACACCAGACAGCTGGCAGGCAAGGCGCCCGTTGAATTCACCGATAGACTTTGGCCCAAGATGTGAAAGTGAGTGGGGGAAATCTAGCTGAGCAAATTTGATTGGGGCTCTCAGGAATCATTGATTAAGGGTTATACTGGCTAACAGCTTGCAATGGATCACAGCAAGGGCGGTTTGACCCGAGAATGAGACAAATACAGAGTCAGGCGTGCTGAGGTGACTGATTCTGGCTTTGAATCCGACTGGAGGGGGGAAGATAATAAACAAAAGGAGAAGGTGCATCGGATGAAGAGAAACTTGGGTGGTAGAAAGGAATGGAAACAAGTACGGGGATGGGGGTGGGGGGTGATGTCATTCGGACAGGACCCAGACATGTTTAACTTGTGTGAAAACAGGACACTGGAGCAGAGAGTGCAAGTTCCCAAAAGGGGGGAAACCAGGATACAGGGCTCCCTCAGGCATAGAAATCGTGGGTAGCAGAGGCACAGAAAGAGAGGATAAAAGTCCCAGCGAAACCTCTGGAGGCTCCGTTACAGGATATCAGAGGCGAGGACTAGGAAAAGCTGGACACTGCTGTGTGCAGCGAAGGGCCCAGCGTACCCGCACCTCCCCAGTGACGAGGGTCATGGGCAAAGACATGGGAAAACTGGAACTGCCGTGTGCAGCGAAGGGCCCAGCGCTTTCACACCTCCCCAGCAAGTGGACTGGTGGAGTAGCCCGATGACACCGGGGCCTCCAGTACGGTGATTCACTCATCAAATCCGACCACCTCCCCCTGGTTGAGCAGAGTCATGTTTAAGTTGGTGGGCTTTACCGGTTAGGCGCAGACTGGGCTGGGATCCATACCATTGTCTATAGATTTAGGACCCCTTGTCACGAAGTCGGAATGTGACCTGATGAAGTGGGAACATCCCGACACGGGAGTCCTTGGAGCTGATTTCGTGCTGTCCCACTGTGTGATTGTGGATATGAAAAAAACACTGTCTACAGCGGGCAGTGGATTTGAATAAGCCAGAGGAGATCTTAGTCATCCCGAAGAATGAAAAGGTGAAAGGTCATGCGTGCAGCATGAAACTGAAGGGAACAATTTGTGAGCAGCATCCAGGCAAAGTATCGAGTGTAATTATCTGGCCATGTGCACCACTCAATCACATGTCTGTTGTAGGATAATGAGGATAGAGGTGAAGTTACATGGGCATCTATTGCCACAACCTCAGCAACAGTAGTGTTTTCCCCAGGAGGCAGAGAAAGACTTGGAATCTGCATTGAACTCCTTGGTGGACCAATAGCCAACGGGTTCTGGTCCATCCCAGTAAGACAGGAGGATCAGTATAAAGTTGCCTTCACATTCGGGCGGTAACAGTAAAGGTGAACGTGTCTCCCACAACGGTCTCACATCATCGATTTTCCACCAATGCATGGCCGATGCCTCAAAGAACTTTAATCAGCTCAACCATATGTGGACGACCTTTTATTATTTTCGGGGAATGCAGAGGATGGCGGGTCACCACTGGACGAGCTATTGACTCTGTTGAAGGAAACAGAGTTTAAAGTGGACCCCAGTAAAGCCGAAATTGGACAGGAGAGGTAAAATTCCGAGGATTGACGATGAGGGCAGGGGAAAGAGCTGCAGCTGAGGTGAAAAGGAGGTCAGTTCAGGAACTACCCTCCACAAAGGATGTTTGCGGGGTAAGGTCCTTTCTGGTAATAACGGGTATTGCAGGACATTCATTAAAGGCTACACAGCTACGCAGCTCCTTTGCTCAGAGTCCTCAGGAAAGGAATGGGATTGGAATGGGATGAGAGTTTACAGGAGGCACGTACCCACCTAAAGGAAAATCTCCGTTCTGCACCCGCACTCGGAGTGGTAAATGGGAATGAGGATTTTTATCTGGAGGTAGCAGCTACTGGGGATAGATTGCGTGCAGTGTTGCTGCAGTTGGCCAATGGCCTACTCCTCCAAAGTCCTGATGGATGTAGAACGTGGCTACTCAAATTGGGATGGACATCAGTTGGTGACCTATTCGGCCGCCAAATGCTTCCAATTATTCACGGGCTCACCGTTACTGACCCTACTGACATTCCCCTCCCTGACAACAGATGTTAATGGAAGGTAGGATAAAAGATGGGTCAGTCCATAACAACCGCATTGCCCACTGCTGCTTCCCCAAACGAACCTCAGGGTAGACAGACTGGCAGAACCTGAACTTGCTCTGAATATGATCTCCGCAAGGATAGAACATGTCATGCAGTGGTGCAGCACTGAAATAGACCCTTTGGCCCAACAAGTCTGTGCTGACCTTCAATGACCCAATTATACCAATCCGACATTAATCCCATATTTCCTACCACAAACCCAACTCCCCTCAACTTTCCTACCAGCTACCGACACGAGGGGCAATTTACAATGGCCACATTTATCTATCAACCTACATGTCTTTGGCTGTGGGAGGAAACTGGAGCACCCAGCAGAAATCCACGCAATCACAGGGAGAACTTGAAAACTCCACACAGGCAGTACCCAGAACTAAACGCGGGTTGCTGCAGTTGTGAGGCTGTGGTGCTAACTGCTGCACCACTGTACTGCCCAGTGTATGCTCACTGAAAGGTGTGTGGGATGTACATGTGGGTTTTCTTGCCGGGGATCATCCGGCATGGAGAGATACCACGTGGAGGGGTCCAGCACGGTAACAAATAGACAGTGTGGAACAGCGTGTGGAATTTATGACCCGGGGCCAGGATAATGAAAGTCATGCCACTTCCCAGCTCGCAGAGTGCACAACAAGCCAAGCTGGCAGCTGTAGAGTGTGTGGTTACGCACCCTGAGGAGTTCCCAGTTGCCGACACCAGATGCACAGACTCGATGTTCACTTGCAATTCCTGCACCGAATATCTGGCAATATGGGCCAAGCGAGGTTTCAAGTCTGCAGATAACAAACCATTGGTGGCAGCACCACAGATGGAAACAATCCTGGGCATTACGGGTAAAAACAAAGGGGATTATTATATACAAAAGCAAACGCACATTCAACAATGGAACCGAAATGGAAAGGTAACCTGAAGGCCTACAGGTTGGCGAAAATAGGGGCCAGGCCAGGGAGGACTTTGAGACTCATACCAATCTGGACAGATCACGAGCATGAAATGTATGGAGGGCTCGCAGAAGGTAAATTTGCCCCCAGATCTGACTCAGGTTCAATTGCAAGATGCGGTTCTGAAAGCAGTAATTAAGAAAAAGGGAGAAGGGGAGCCAATTGAGTTTCCACGTGGAGCAGCAGATAGAATGGTTAAGGAGGGACATTAAGGCAGCATGGTCTTATGAAGGGGAGGTCGTGTCTCACTAATTTCATTGAGCTTCTTGAGAAAGTGACGAACACGATTGATGAAGGAAGGGCAGTGGATGTTATCTATATGGACTTTAGTAAAGCCTTTGACAAGGTCCCTCATGCCACACTGGTACAAAAGGTGAAGCCACATGGGATCAGAGGGGAGCTGGAAAGATGGATACAGAACTGGCTCGCTCATAGAAGACATAGGGCAGCAGTGGAAGCGTGATTTTCTGAATGGACGGCTGTGACTAGTGGTGTTCTGCAGGGATCAGTGCTGGGACCTTTGCTGTTTGTAGTATATATAAATGATTTGGAGGAAAATGTAGCTGGTCTGATTAGTAAGTTTGCAGACCACACAAAGGTTGGTTGATTTGCGGACAGTGATGAGGATTGTCAGAGGATACAGCAGGATATAGATCAGTTGGAGACTTGGCCGAGAAATGGCAGATGGAGTTTAATCCGGACAAATGTGGGGTAATGCATTTTGGAAGGTCTAATGCAGGTGGGAAGTATACAGTAAATGGCAGAACCCTTAGGAGTATTGACAGGCAGAGAGATCTAGACGTACAGGTCCACAGGTCATTGAAAGTGGCAACGCAGGTGGATAAGGTAGTCAAGAAGGCATATGGCATGCCTACATCGGTCGGGGCATAGAGTTTAAGAATTGGCAAGTCAGAACTTTAGTTAGTCCACACTTAGAATATTGTGTGCAATTCTGGTCGCCACACTACCAGAAGGACGTGGAGGCTTTGGAGAGAGTACAGAAGAGGTTTACTGGGATGATGCCTGGTCTGGAGGGCATTAGCAATGAGGAGAGGTTGGATAGACTCTGATAGTTTTCACTGGAACGACGGAGGTGGAGGGGCGACATGATAGAGGTTTACAATGTTATAAGAAGCATGGACAGAGTGGATAGTCAGAAACTTTTTCCCAGGTTGGAAGAGTCAGTTCCGAGGGGACATAGGTTTAAAGTGCGAGGGGCAAAATTTAGAGGGGATATGCGAGGCAAGTTCTTTAATCAGAGGGTGGTGAGTGCTTGGAACTTGTTGTCGGGGAAGTGGTAGAAGCAGGTACCATAGAGACGTTCAAGAGACATCTTGGCAAATACATGAATAGGGCGGGAATAGAGGGATCGGGACCCCGGAAGTGCCGAAGGTTTTAGTTTAGGCAGGCATCAAGATCGGCACAGGCTTGGAGGGCCGAATGTGCTGTTTCTGTGCTGTACTGTTCTTTGTTCTTTCTTTGAGGGGATGCTTTTCCAGGTAAAATGGTTTCTGCCCACACAATACAAGAGAAATTGATTCACATCGCTCACAGGAGTCAGGGAGCTGGTCATTCAGGGCCGGAAACGACCTGGGAGAAAGTGGAGGAGGTGGGTCGGTGGCGTCATCTCAAGGATGATGCAAAGGAGTATTGTAATAATTGCTGAGAGTGCACTTTGAATAATCCTGACCACCGCTGGAAAAGGCTCCGTTGGGACACACGAGGAGAGCAGAGCGGCCATGGTGATCTATACAAAGAGACTTCATCGGGCTGCTGCCACCACAGAAGCAGGCAACAAATATTGTCTAGTGTTGGTGGACATTTAAGAGTCATGGAGTCGTGCAGCATAGAAACAGGTCCTTCGGCCCACTGTGTCTATGCCGACCATAATGCCTATCGGTAATAATCCCACCTGTCTGCATTAATTCCATATCCCTCTACGTTGCTCATTCAAGTGCCTGTCCAGATGCCTCCTGTCTCCAACAGCTCCACAGGCAGCAAATTCCAGATACCCACTATTCTTTGCCTGAAAAACTTACCCCTTTGATCCCCATTAAACCCCCTCCCTCTCACCGTAAATCTATACCCTCTAGTTTTAGTCACCCCTACCATGGGAAACAGACTCTGGCTTTCTACCCAATCTATGCCTCTCATATGTTATATACCTCTATCATGTCCCCTCTCAGCCTCCTTCGCTCCAGGGAAAACAGACCCAGCCTATCCAATCTCTCTTTATAACTCAAGCCCTCCAAACCAGGCAACATCCTTGTGAATCATTTCTGCACCCTCTCTATCTTAATCACATCTTTCCTATCGTGCGGCGACCAGAACTGCACACAGTACTCCAAATGTGGCCTAACCAACGATATGTACAATTGTAACATGACGTCCCAACTCTTGTACGCAATGCCACGGCCGATGAAGGCAAGCATGCCATACGCCTTCTTCACCACCCTGTCTAACTGTGTTGCCACTTTCAGCTATGTACGAACACCCCAAGGTCTCTCGGCTCAAGAACAATTCCCAGGGCTCTGTCATTCACTGTATATGTCGTGCCCTGGTTTAACTTCCCAAAATGCATCACTTCGCACTTGTCTGCGTTAAATTCCATTTGCCACTCCCTTGCCAACTTTCCCAGTTGATCTATATCCTGTTGTAACCTGAGACAACAATCTTCACTGTGCACTATACCACCAATTTTGGTGCCAAAAGACCAAACATGTCGCCTATTTTCTAAGGGTCTTTGCTTCCTGCCCATTCATGTATCTGTCTAGATACATCTTAAAAGACGCTATAATCCCTGCGTCTACCACCTCCGCTGGCAACGCGTTCCAGTCACCCACCACCCTCTGTGTAAAGAACTGTCCACGCATATACCCCCTAAACATTTCCCCTCTCACTTTGAACTCGTGAAACCCTCGGAATTGAATCCCCCACTCTGGGAAAAAGCTTCTTGCTATCCACCCTGTCTATACCTCTCATGAGTTTGTACACCTCAATCAGGTCCCCCCTCAACCTCCGTCTTTCTAATGAAAATAATCCTAATCTACTCAACCTCTCTTCATAGCTAGCGCCCTCCATACCAGGCAACATCCTGGTGATCCTCCTCTGCACCCTCTCCAAAGCATCTACATCCTTTTGGTAATGTGGCAACCACAACTGCACGCAGTATTCCAAATGTGTCCGAATCAAAGTCTAAAACAACTGTAACATGACCTGCCAACCCTTGTACTCAATACCCCGTCCGATGAAGGAAAGCATGCCGTATGCCTTCTTGACCAATCTATTGACCTGCGTCGCCACCTTCAGGGAACAATGGACCTGAACACCCAAATCGCTCTGTACATCAATTTTCCCCAGGACTTCTCCATTTACTGTATAATTCACTCTTGAATTGGATCTTCCAAAATGCATCACCTCGCATTTGCCCTGATTGAACTCCATCTGCCATTTATCTGCCCAACTCTCCAATCTATCCATATTCTGCTGTATTCTCTGACAGTCCCCTTCACTATCTGCTGCTCCACCAACCTTAGTGTCGTCTGCAAACTTGCTAATCAGACCACCTATACTTTCCTCCCAATCATTTATGTATCTCACAAACAACAGTGGTCCCAGCACGGATCCCTGTGGAACACCACTAGTCACACGTCTCCATTTTGAGAAACTCCCTTCCACTGTTACTCACTGTCTCCTGTTGCCCAGCAAGTTCTTTATCCATCTAGCTAGTAAACCCTGGACCCCATGCGACTTCATATTCTCCATCAGCCTACCATGGGAACCTTACCAAACGCCTTTTTGAAGTCCATGTATATGACATCTACAGCCCTTCCCTCATCAATCAACTTTGTCACTTCCTCAAAGAATTCTATTAAGTTGGTAAGAGATGACCTTCCCTGCACAAAACCATGTTGCCTACCACTGATAAGCCCATTTTCTTCCAAATGGAAATAGATCCTATCCCTCATTATCTTCTTCAGCATCTTCCCTACCACTGACGTCAGGCTCACCGGTCTATAATTACCTGTATTATCCCTTCTACCCTTCTGAAACAAGGGGACAACATTAGCAATTATCCAGTCCTCCGGGACCTCACCCGTGTTTAAGGATGCAGCAAAGATATCTGTTAAGGCCCCAACTATTTCCTCTCTCGCTTCCCTCATCAACCTGGGATAGATACCATTCGGACCTGGGGACTTGTCCACCTTAATGCCTTTTGGAATACCCAACACTTCCTCCCTCCTTATGCCGACTTGACCTGGAGTAATCAAACATCTGTCCCTACCCTCAACATCCGTCATGTCCCTCTCCTCGGTGAATACCCGATTTGCTGAAGATATTTCATGACCCCTTTTAGCCCTCTTACTTCCACTTTTCAGATTGGTCCTACATTCCCGATATTCTTTCAAAGCTTCGTCTTTCTTCAGCCTCCTAGACCTTATGTATGCTTCCTTTCACCTCTTAGCTAGTCTCACCGTTTCACCTGTCATCCATGGTTCCCTAATCTTGCCATTTCGATCCCTCATTATTACAGGAACATTTCTCTCCTCAACGCTAATCAACCTCTCTTTAAAAGCCTCCCACGTATCAAATGTGGATTTACCTTCAAACAGCTGCTCCCAATCTACATTCCCCTGTTCCTGCCGAATTTTGGTATAGTTGGCCTTCCCCCAATTTAGCACTCGTCCTTTAGGACCACTCTCATCATTGTCCATGAGTATTCTAAAACTTATGGAATTGTGATCACTATTCCCAAAGTAGTCCCCTCCTGAAACTTCAACAACCTGGCCGGGCTCATTCCCCAACACCAGGTCCAGTATGGCCCCTTCCCGAGATGGACAATTTACAAACTGTTCTGGAAAACCCTCCTGGATGCTCCTTACGAATTCTGCTCCATCTAGACCTCTAACACTAAGTGAATCCCAAACAATGTTGGGAAAATTAAAATCTCCTATCACCACCACCCTGTTGCTCCTTCATCTATCCATAATCTGTTAACATATTTGTACCTCTATCTCACGCTCGCTGTTGGGAGGCCTCTAGTACAGCCCCAACATTGTTACCGCCCCCTTCCTATTTCTGAGTTCTGCCCATATTGCCTCATTGCTCGAGTCCTCCATAGTGCCCTCCTTCAGCAGAGCTGTGATATCCTCTTTGATCAGTAATGCAACTCCTCCACCCCTTTTACCTCCCTCACTATCCCGCCTGAAGCATCGATATCCTGGGATATTTAGTTGCCAATCATGACATTCCCTCAACCAAGTCTCAGTAATAGCAATAACATCATACTCCCAGGTACTAATCCAAGCCCTAAGTTCATCTGCCTTACCTACTACACTTCTTACATTAAAACAAATGCACCTCAGACCACCAGTCACTTTGCGTTCATCATCTGCTCCCTGTCTTCTCTTTCCCTTAGTCACGCTGACTTCATTATCTAGTTTCTTACAGGCTTTACTGATGCCCTTCTTACTGTCCACTGACCTCCTCATTTGGTTCCCATCCCCCTGCCACATTAGTTTAAACCCTCCCCAACAGCGTTAGCAAACGCACCCCCAAGGACATTGGTTCCAGTCCGGCCCAGGTGTAGACCGTCCAATTTGTAATAGTCCCACCTCCCCCAGAACCGGTCCCAATGTCCTAAAAATCTGAACCCCTCCCTCCTGCACCATCTCTCAATTCACGCATTCATCCTGACTATTCTTTCATTTCTACTCTGACTACCACGTGGCACTGGTAGTAATCCTGAGATTACTACCTCTGAGGTCCTCCTTTTTAACTTGGCTCCTAACACCCTAAATTCTGCTTGTAGGACCTCATTCCGATTTTCACCTACATCATTGGTGCCTATGTGCACAACGACAACTGGCTGTTCACCCTCCCCTTTCAGAATGTTCTGCAGCCGATCTGAGACATCCCTCACCCGTGCACCTGGGAGGCAACATATCATTCGGGAGTCTCGTTTTCGACCACAGAACCGCCTATCTACTCCCCTTACAATCGAATCCCCTATGACTATAGCCCTTCCACTCTTTTTCATGCCCTTCCGAACAGCAGAGCCAGTCACGGTGCCATGAACCTGGCTACTGCTGCCTTCCCCTGGTGAGCCATCTCCCTCAACAATATCCAAAATGGTAGACCTGTTTTGGAGGGAGATGACCGCAGGGGACACCTGCACTGCCTTCCTGCTCTTTCTCTGCCTTTTGGTCACCCATTCCCTTTCTCCCTCAGCAATCCTAATCTGTGGTGTGACCAATTCACTAAACGTGCTATCCACGAGCTCCTCAGCAACGCGGATGCTCCAAAGAGAGCCCATCCGCAGCTCCAGAGCCGTCATGCGATCTCACAAGAACTGCTGCTGGACACACCTCCAGCACGTGAAGCAGTCAGGGACATCAGCCGTGTCCCTGAGGTCCCACATTGAGCAAGAGGAGCATAACACTGTTCTGAGATCTCCTGCCATTTTTAATCTTAAGCTTGACTTAGTCTTAACTTAGATATATGAAAAAGGAACGAAAAGATTTTACCAATCCCACGAAAACAAAATAAATAGAAAAAGCCTTACCTTATCTGCACACCACCGAGTCCTTTTATTTGGTAAGAGGAGGAGGGCGGGTGGGAGCCACTACAAGTGTAGTGTCTCGGGTTCAGCCGCTGCCCAAATATATAGGACTTACTTACCCAGCTGCCACCTCGCTCTCCCTGTCGCCGCTGCAAAAGGAAACTGCCAAAACAAAAAGGTAAGTTTATATAAGTTGTATACTCACTTACCCAGCTGCCACCTCGCTCTCCCTGTCGCCGCTGCAAAAAGAAACTGCCAAAACATATAGGTAAGTTTATATACGTTGTAAACTCACTTACCCAGCTGCCATCTCGCTCTCCCTCTCGCCGCTGAAAAAAGAAACTGCCAAAACAAAAAGGTAATTTTATATAAGTTGTAAACTCACTTACCCAGCTGCCACCTCGCTCTCAATGTCGCCGCTGTAAACTTACTTATCATGGCCCTTATATTCACATCCATGTCATTAATATAGATGACAAACAACAGAGGGCCGAGCACCAATCCCTGCGGCACACCACCGGTCACTGGCCTCCAATATGAAAAACTGAAAAATGTTCTCCAAGTGGTGGAGGCCTTACCTTCTAGAACATTAACCACCGCTAGGATCCTGGTGAGGGAGATGTTCACTCGATAGGGACTGTACCAGATAGTGGAATCAGATCAGGGGAGCCATTTCATTGGACGAGTCATGCAGGCCGCCCTGCACCCTCCAATGATGCAGGGAAAATGGCATGGGGCACACAACATGCAATCATCCGGTACAGTGGAGAGGATTAACCGGACCAAAAAAGAGAGGCTTTGGAAGGAGATGGGGGAGGAGCCAAAGAAATGGAACAAGGTTCTGCCTCTAGTTCTTATGAACAGTAGGGGCAGTCTCTCCAATAGCACAGGCATTTCCTGCATGAGGTGATGATCAGATCAGCGATGAGATCCCCGACTCATGCATTGGTGCCCATCCTGACTGAAGCTCATACAGGGAATGTCAACTGGGATAGTTTTGTAAATGATCGATATGAGACTAACGAAAGTCCATTGGAAAGCAGTGAATAACATGCAGTGAATAGCAGTGAACACCACCAGAAGAATAAAATGTTGTTGGAACCACAGAAAGCACAGGAGAGTTAGCTAGGAGACCCGGTCATGGTCAGAAATTCTGCCAGGTTTGGGGCATTCGAATCACAGTATATGGGGTCCTACAATATGGTGGACAAGGCAAACCCTATGGTATATGCAGTGCAACTTCCAATCTGGATAAACTGGCTCCATATTAAGCAGTGTAAACTCCATGATCCCCAGGAGAAGAGGGCAAAACAGGTCAGGATCCGGGAACAATCATGAGTTTATTCAACGAAAGTCTTCCTCCCATGTTGTGGGATGATAACGACAACCCAGAGAGAGGGCAGTAAGAAGAAGTAGTCGGGCACCTCGACCCAGCGTGCCCTGGACTCCTCCTCACACAACAACACTGAATCACAAGAAGTCCCAGCCTGGAAGAAAGGAAAAGGGGACGTGGCAATTGTAGCATTCGGTGTAAATATGTACATAACCTAAGTCTGACATATGAAGGAAAACGTCTCACAGAATAACACTGTTTTCTTTTCTTCCTTTTTTACAGAAGCTAGGCGAGCCAAGGTAGCAAGATGAAATGCACTCTGTGGCTGGGTGTAGTCAAAGTCCTATCTGAAGCAGGAAAGAGGGATTGAAGGGACATCTTTTACTTATGGATGTATGGGAGAATCCAGGTCTACCATAACACAGAGGGGTGGAACACAGGATTCTGACGGGATAGCTGCATAGTTCCAGGAGGGAAACTTGTCTGGGATCAAGTTCCACGAAGTATTCCAATCACACTACTTACAAATTTGGGGAAGCATTGGTGTCCCGCCCAAAATTAAATATCACAGCCAGCAAGATGTGGGTGAAAGAGTGAAGACAGGTTTTCATAGAATGTCGATGAGCCTCTCCGTGGGCTGGTGGTGGTGATTACAGAAGGTAGACAAGACGAAGGACGATGAATCCACGGATTTGGAAAGATTGGGGAACGACTCACCCACGCTGCTAGTGGGAACAAAGGAGGGAATGACATTGTGTTGCGACGAGGATGGAAGGAGAAGCAAAGAGATTATATTCGTTCAGGTGGGTCAGAGCAGAAATGCCAGAAGGCAGTTTCTATCGTTTTTAAACGACAACGGCAAGTCTCTGGATCTGTTATGGACTGGATTCAGAGTTTGGATTCTCGTATGGTCCCAGATTCTCCAACTATCCCCAATGCTACTGAACTGGTAGCGCAAAAAAAAATGCCCCCACCAACAGCACCAAAGAACCGGGATAAAGAGGTTAGATGCCCCATCATGACACCCGAACCAAGGAATGGATTGGTGCTGATTCCAGAGAAGATGTGGTGCCATGATGGGCATTTATGAGGTAGCGTCTGTCATTCTTGACAGTGGTACAGCTGCCCAGGTGCTGCCCAGGTGTTGCCCAGCAGAAACAGAAATGCTGCATGAGAAACAGTTTCAGGAGATGTTCCAACAATTCTATGAGCTGAATTATGGGGATGGAAGTCAGGGGGATTTATATAAATAAGGCGGTAACAGTCGCACTGGTTTGAAGAGACAAAAGAGACAATCAATGATGTGGCTACCGTGTTTAATACAGGGAGGTCACTCGTCAGCAGTGTAGATGATGCCCAGCTGTAAATGCAGGTCAATAACATACAGGATCAGTTAAAGAGAATTCTTGAGAAGGGGAATGAGATTGAGGGACAAGAATTATAGGGAGACCAGGTAATGACAGATCACCTGAAAAAATACCACCAGCTGGCCTGGAAGCCGTCGCCCAGACCAGAAACAATTTTTAAAGGAGGACCGAAACATGTTGGAACGGGGTTCCCAACGTGATGCATGCGGTATGTACGGTACCTGGTTGCTAAACGAGGGGTATAGTATGTTACAGCATTTGGAGCACGGTTGCATGCCATCAAGGATTAACAACAGACACCTATGAGTTCTGATGTCAATCTCATGAACACGTGCCAGCTACAGTTGGCTTCTGAAATATACCCAGTCCCAATTGACTGTGGCCAGTATCATCCAACTTTGATGGGGATAGTTATTAGAATGCCAGTGATGGGTCAGACACAGCAGCCAGTTCCGGTAGAACGGGGTGGAAAATATTGGTGTCATTCGAAATGATATATATGTGCAGAATCGTGGTCCACGCCCCCCGCGCCCCCCACCTCCCGCACTGCCGTACCACCCCCTCCCCCCACCGTATGTGGTTCAGTGGTGGAAATTTCTGACCGGCCCTGATCTGAATGGCTGTCAGGGAAGGGGTGCACATGTCGTGCTGTGTCGATATCACCTGCATGTGTTTGAGTGATCATTATGTGGGTTTGATTCTGAAAGCGCACAACCTATCAACTGTAATATGGAGGTGATGGCTCAGGGCCATGTCCCACCCCAGGTTGCATATGAGGTTAACAGAACCACTGCAACGAGACAATATCGGGGACACAATGATACCTGGTTCCCAGTTCATGACTTGTCCTTTTGCTTCAGACCCCAGATAGAGGTTCAAGTAGCAGAGGAAAGAATTAATCCCGATCTCGGATCAGACCCCATTAAAGCTCACAGTGAGCAATACTTTACCCATCCTCCAGGAATGCATATTCCATTTTGGGTATGATACTCCGCCAGAACCCAAACACTTGAAATAACTGGTGAAGGATGTAGTGCTTTTCCAAAAACATTATTATACCCTGGAACAGGAAAACAAGGAAACGACAGATAAGATCAAGGAATTAATTACCTGTCCTTGGGGACATATTGTGCTCAACATTGAGGTTTCTCCTTAGATTCGAATTAAATGGCTTTTTCTTTGTTTGTTCATGAGATGTGGGCGTTGCTGGCTAGGCCCGCATTTATTGCCAATCCCTAATTGTCCATGATAAGGATCTGGTGAGCTGCCTTCTTGAACCACTGCAGTCCATGTGGGGCAGGTACACCCAGAGTGCTGTTAGGAAGGGAGGTCCAGGTATTTTCCCAGCGACGGTGAAGAGACCCCACATAGTTCCAAATGAGGATGATGAGTGCCTTGGAGGGGAAGTTACAGGTGGTTGTGTTCCCATACATCAGCTTCCCTTTTCCTTCTCGGTAGTAAAGGTCGAGGGTTTGTAAGGTGCTTTCTAAGGAGCCTTGGTGCATGGCTTCAATGGATCTTGTAGATGGATACACACTGCTGAAGCTGTGCAACGGTAGTGGAGATTGAAGGTCTGTAGATGGTGTGCCAATCAAGTGGGTTACATTGTCCTAGATGGTGTCATGCTTCTTGAGTGTTGTTGGAGCTGCCCCCACCCAGGCAATTGGAGTGTATTCCATCACACTCCTGACTTGCGCCTTGTAGATGGTGGACAGGCATTGGGGCGTTAGGAGATGAGTTACTCGCAGCAGGATTCCTAGCTTCTGACCTGCTCTTGTAGCCACGGTATTTATATGGCTACTCCAGTTCAGTTTCTGGTCAAGGGTAACCTCCAGGATGTTGATAGTAGGGGATTCAGCGATAGTAATGCCATTGAATGTCAAGGGGAAATGGCTAGATTCTCTCTTGTTGGAGATGGATATTACCTGGCACTTGTATGGCAGAAATGTTACTTGTGACTTATCAGCCCAAGCCTGGATATTGTCCAGGTCTTCCTGCATTTATGGACAGACTGCTTCAGAATCTGAGGAGTTGCGAATGGTACTGAACATTAAGGAATTATCAGTGAACATCCCCACTTCTGACCTTATAATTGAAGGAAGGTCATTAAAATTGTTCAGTTGATTATGGTATTGTATCTGTTTATATTATCATGTAAGATAAAAGAAAAGCAAAAAAGGGGAAAACTAGAAACATTATTTAAAGGGGGACTTTGTGTGATGGAACCTAATTTAGAAACTGAACTAAGAAATGTAGGATTTGGCTGAAACCGGTAATGAACTCACAGTTGCAGAAGAATCGAAGGAGGTGATATCTGTAGTGTAAAAGAGATATTAAAGTGGGGAGAATTGAAGGGCATGACCCCCGAGCTGAAAGAATTTAAATGGATGGAAACCATCCACAGGTGTAAACTGTACAACACAGAGAGGTGAGCTGCACATATAGTAAGGGGTTAACTGTAACATACAAATGGGTAAGATAATTGAAACTCTGGTTCATCAAAAGACAGGGAGATTCATTATCATGATCAATGGAAATGGGCAATTGCCGTTACATATCACAATTAGTTCCAGCCAGGAATGAAAGCAGTATTGACATTCCAGTCAACCTTGGAGCCTGGTATCCATCACCACGTGGGAGGGGAATCACAATGTTTTCTGTTGTGAAAGCAGAAGAGGACTCGACTATGTCCATCCAGCCCTTTCTAGACCAAGGCATGGAATAAACCATGGTGAAGTTGTGCTAAGTGTTGGATGTCTCAGCTGAATGGTAACAGGATCTGTGCCAGTACTATGAATCATCATAAAAGAGGATGGCATCGGAACACAGGTTCTGCAGTCAGGAGAAGTAGGACAGAGACTGGTCACCTCCAGATCCAGGCCTGCAATTAACCCCCGGTAATGACGAGCTGTGGAGGTGATTGTAAGTTTCAGGCAACTGGTTGAGGGGTTTATGTTGTGAGTTATTTCGTAAATTTCAGTCCACCTTGTATGGGGCTTTGTACTGTGAGGTATTGTTGTTAATTCTGGTCAAATCACAGAGGCCTGGGGAATGGCGGGGCGAATTTTGTGAGTTCAGTAAGCGAGGTTGAGCCAAACCCCTTGTTCTTGTAATTCCTGGTGTCCAAGAAGTATTGTAAGAGGGAGCGGGAATGGAATCTCTTACAACACTGTGACCATGGAATCTCGCTTTTGAATGCCTCCCACTCCTTTGCCGCTGATTTTCCTTCAAGTAGTTGCATCCTGTCCACTTTCGCCAGATTACCTCTCAGCTTCATAACATTTTGTTTCCCCAATTTAGAACTTTTACTCCCATCCTATCCTTGTCCTTTTCTAGAATAATGCTAAATCTAACTGTACTATGGTCACTAAATCCAAAATAGTCAGCCATTGCTACTTAATCTAATTGGCAGCTTTATTTCCTAAGACTAAATCTAGAATTGTGCCCTTTCTCATTGGGCTTCTTACGTGCTGACTAAAAAAGTTATCTTGAATGCAGTTCAAGAATTTTGTACCCTTTGTGTCCTTCACACTGTTTGTATCCCATTATTGCCCTGTTGTTTTTTTTTCATTCAGAAACGCACCTACATTTTTGTTCTTCTATCTCCGTCTCGCTATTTGGGGGTCTATGGTACACTCCTAGCAATGTAGGCGCCCCTTTTTTATTTCTGAGCTCAACTCATATGGCCTCATTTGTTGACAAGTGGACTCTGATTGGTAGGGGCATTGCCATGGAGAATACACCGACTCATATGATGATTCATTTAGTATATCATCCATCTTCAAAGCTTTAATTGCTTCTTTAATCAAAAATGCTGCACAGTCTCCTTTATATCCCCTCTCTATCTCACCTGAAAACTCTTCAGCCAGAAATGTTGAGCAGCCATTCTTGCACCTCTTCATGACAAATTTCTGTTTTGGCAAAGAGATTATGCTGCCATTTGTCTATCTGTGGCCTCGGCTCATTGGCTTTAATATCTTTACTCTTTGCTTTTAAATGAATACCTTTTAACACTGCCAAATTCCTGTGCTGCACACTTTTAAACTTTGCTTCTTTCAGAGTCACTTCCTAATTTTCTGCCTCCCGTTCCTTGCTCTGTTTTATCCTATCTGGAACTGCCCTCAGGTTCCCATCCCCCCGCAAATCTAGTTTATACCATCTCCAAAAGAACGAGCAAACCATCATGAAGGCTGGTCCTGTTCAGTTGCAGACCATCAGGCTTGTACTGGTCCTACCTTCCCCAGGACAGGTCCCAATGCCCCAGAAATCTGAAGCCCTCCCTCTTGCATCTCACCAGCCACGGAATCATCTTGCGTATTGTCCTACTTCTATACTCACTAGCACGTGGCCTTGGAAAAAGTCTGGAGATTGCTACAATTGAGGTCCTGCTTGCTAACCTCTTTTCTAACTCCTTAAACTCAGCATGCTCGACGTCGTCCCTCTTTCTTCCTATATCGGCAGTACCAATGAGCTCTCTGCACTCCTCTTATCTATAGTTTATTGTACTCGCCAGATTTTAATCTCTCCAGAAATGGTGGTGGTACTTTCAGCAGTCTAGGTCTTTATTCCACCTCTCAAACTCTCCTTTAGGACGTTTTTTTCAAACCCATCTCTCCATGCTGATATCTCCTTGACTTCCTGTAAAGTATTGCTTTAAAACTCTTCTCTGAAGAGCCTTTTCTCTGTGTTATTATATTAAAGGAGTAAGATAGGATTATAAAGGTTGGGAATGGCATTAAACTGGAAATTGGAGACGCATGCGATCAAGGAACATCTGTAATTATGGGTGACGTTAACCTGCATCTATTTTGGGCCAATCAAATTTGCCACAACACCGTTGAGGAGGAATTCTTGGAGTGCATACGGGACGTTTTCTGGACCAATAGATTGTGGAACCAACGAGAGAACAGACCAATACTCTAGACTGGGTATTGTGCAATGAAAGAGGAATAATTGACAATCTAGTAATGTGAGACCCCTTGGGGATGAGCGACCATAATATGATAGAATTCTTCATCAAGATAGAGTGTGACGTAGTTGCTTCTGAGACTAGGGTCCTGAATATTTGTAAAGGAAACTACGAAGGTAAGAGGCGCGAGTTGGCAATGACGGATTGGGAAACGTTACTTAAAGGGATGACGGTGGATAGGTAAAGGCAAACATTCAAAGAGCGCGTGGATGAACTGCAACAATTGTTTATCACAGTCTGGCACAAAAGTAAAACGGGAAAGGTAGCCAAACCATGGCTTACAAGGGAAATTAGAGATAGGATTAGATCCAAGGAATAGGCACACTAATTTACCAGGAATCACAACAGACCTGAGGATTGGGAGCAGTTTAGAATTCAGCAAAGGAGGACCAAGGGATTGATTAAGAAGGGGAAAATAGAGTCCAAGAGCAAGGATGTGGGGCACAAAAAAACTGACAGTAAAGATTTCTATAAGTATGTGAAGAGAAAAAAAGATTAGTAAAGACAAATGTAGGTCCCTTACAGTCAGAAACAGGGGAATTTATTACGGGGAACAATGAAATGGTAGCCAACTAAACTTTGGTTCTGTCTTCACAAAGGAGGACAAAAATATCATACCAGAATTGTTGGGGAACACAGGACTTAGTAAGAGAGGAACTGAAAGAAATCAGTATTAGTAGAGAAATGGTGTTGGGAAAATTGAAGGGATTAAAGGCCGATAAATCCCCAGGGCCTGTCTGGTATGCATCCCAGAGTACTTAAGGAAGTGGCCCTAGATATAGTGGATGCATTGGTGGTCATCTTCCAAGATTCTATAGACTCTGGAAGAGTTCCTACAGATTGGAAGTCAGCTAATGTAACCACCATATTTAAAAAGGGAGGTAGAGATAAATCAGGGAATTATAGACAGTAAGTCTAACGCTGGTCGTGGGGAAAATCCTAGTGTCCATTATCAAAGATTTTGTAGCAGAGCACTTAGAGAACAGCGGTAGAATCGGACAGAGTGAGCATGGGTTTACGGAAGGGAAATCATGCTTGGCAAATCTACTAGAATTCTTCGAGGATGTAACTAGTAGGGTTGTTAAGGGGGAGCCAGTGGATATGGTTGAGTTGGACATTCAGAAGGTTTTCGACAATGTCCCACATAAGAGATTAGCATGTAAAATTAATGTGCATGGGATTGGGTTAGTATATTGTGATGGATAGAAAGTTGGTTGGCAGAAAGGAAACAAAGATTTGGGATAAATTGGTGTTTTTCCGAATAGCAGGAAGTGACTAGTTGGGTACTGCAGTGATTAGTGCTAGGACCCCAGCTATTCACAATATTCATTAATGATTTAGATGAGGGAACTAAATGTAATATCTCCAAATTTGCAGATGACACAAAACTGAGTGGGAGGGTGAGTTGTGTGGAGGGTGCAGAGAGGCTTCAGGATGATTTGGCCAAGTTGAGTGAGTGGGCTAATGCATGACAGATGCACTATAATGTGGATAAATGTCAGGTTATCCACTTTGGTAGCAAAAAGAGGAAGGCAGATTATTATCTGAAAGGCTATAAACTGAGAGAGGGGAATATACAGCAGGACCTGGGTGTTCTCGTACACCAGTCGCTGAAGGTAAGCATGTAGGTGCAACAGGCGGTAAAAAAGGAAAATGGTATGTTGGCCATCATAGCGAGAGGATTCGAATACAGAAGCGGGGATGTTTTGCTGCAATTATACAGGGCCTTGGTGAGGCCACACCTAGAATATTGTGGGCAGTTTGCGTCTCCTTATCTGAGGAAGGATGTTCTTGCAAAAGAGGGAGTGCAGCGAAGTTTTACCATACTGATTCCTGGCATAGTGGGACTGACTTATGTGGAGAGATTGAGTCAGTTAGGATTATATTTGTTGGAGTACAGAAGAGTGAGGGGGGATCTCATAGAAACCTATAAAACTTTAATAGTTCTTGACAGGGTAGATGCAGGAAGGATGTTGCAGATAGTGGGGGAGTCCAGAACCAGGGGTAATAGTCTAAGGATAAGGGCCTGAGATGAGGAGAAATTTCTTCACCCAGAGAGTGGTGAGCCTGTGGAACTTGCTACCACAGAAAGCAGTTGAGGCAAAAACATTGTATGTTTTCAAGAAGGAGTTAGATATTGCTCTTGGGTTTAAAGGTATCGAAGGGTATTGGGGCAAAAGCGGGAACAGGCCTGAGTTGGATGATCAGCCATGATCATAATGAATGGCAGAGCAGGCTCGAAGGGCCGAATGGCTCCTATTTTCTTTGTTTCTATTGGTTTCAGATGCTGCATTACTTTAGGCACTGTATTTGTTTGTGCTACTGAGATATTTTGATGTTCTGTATCAGTTTGATATGTTGTATTGCACTGAAAGTCTGCATGATTTTCAGGGGATAATATTGAGGGTCTGTATTAGTATTCGGGATGTATTATTTTGAGATTCTCGAATAGTTTGAGTGCCTGTATTAGTTTAAGGGACCGTATTAATTTGAGCGACAGAATTATTTTCAGGGACAGTGTTAGTTTGAGGGGCTATATTAGTTTGAGGTACTTTATTATTTGGGGTCTCTATGAGGGTGCGAAGCTGTATCAGTTTGAGGAGCCATTTGCAAAATGTCCTTCTTTAATTACTTAAATGAGTGGTCACAGTTAAAGCAAATGACCACTTCCTAGAATACAGTTTGGCAGCCATGAGAGGGCTCACTAACACGAGGAATTTAATTACTGAATTGTCACAGCAGAGTGAAAGCCATCACAGAATCAATATGAGAAATACAGATGCGTGTGATGGTGTTTCAAGGAACATCAACATTGTTGGGAGAATACAGCTTCTAATTGTCATGAGTGAATTAATGTGATCAGAACTATCCAGCCTTTGAGTTGTTTGAATTCAATCTTAGTGCTCCATATATCTCATCACAACAGGGACTTAACTTATATATATATAAGATATACACATAGTTTGATGCAAGTTGCAACCTCAATTTCCCCTTGGAGTTCCTGCAAAGGTTAAATTAAAGACTCTGGGACTGCATTGTCTCAGAGTTTAGTACAGGCAGATTATCTGAAGCACCAAAGTGACAGATCAGTTGATATAGAAAATGCATCAACCGATTAACGGTATCCAGAAAATATATTATGTTATCCTTGCCATCATTGGTGTTCCTGGTAAGTGACTGTAACCATTGACGTTGTGTAAATCTGTGTGATAGCTGCTTTCTAGATTCACTCTGTGATTGATAACGTTACATGTTGGTCTACTGATAACTATTATACAGATATCTGATCAGTAATATCTTTTCATTCAGTAAAATATCCTGAATTATCTCTGCAGTTTTAATACATTGCCTGAAATGAAATTGAGCATCAGTTTGTAGCTCACAGTCTCGCTGTATTATAAAGTTATTCCCTTTGCTCAAATATTGTGTACTGTTAAATAAGACCTCAACACAAGCAGATTTCGAAGAAGAGGTATTACTGCGAGTATCTGTCACTGTAGAATTGTATTGAGTGTGACTCACTAAGCGGAGTGGAACACCTGATCCCAGTGCCCATGTATAACTGGGAGCCTCCGTCAATGAAGATTTGTACTGAGTATGGGTCACTAACTGGAGTGGAACAAGCAGTTTCTACCTTGAAATCATTCTTTTGGGTGATTGATCTCTCCAATACATGGAATTGCCTCCGTGCTTCATGAATGTCATCGGTGATGAAGGGGATGGCTTTTGCTGTTGGTTGAAGATGATGTTTACTGAGTTTATAAAGGGAATTGCATTGACCTTGCTCTGTTTCTTATTGAACTGCATCAACTGAAACAGATGCTAACAACAAAGATTGCCGGAAACATTCAGCAGATCTGGCAGCATCTGTGGAGAGATAAGCAGAGTTAACGTTTCAGGTCAGTGACCCTTCATCTCTCAACAGATGCTGCCAGACCTGCTGAGTATTTCCAACATATTTTGCTTTTATTTCAGATTTCCAGCACCTGCAGTGTTTTGCTTTCATTGAAACAGATGTTAACTATTTACTGACAGGTGAACAGCAGAACAGAATTGTTGCAGTATTCTAATCCTCTGGATAGTGACTTATTCTTACTCTAAATATAGTGACTGTAAACACCGTCTGGTGCTGATTAATATCCTTCCCCAGCACAGTCCTGAGAATCTGTGGGTCATGGGGGTTGCCTTTTGTTATGTTACTGTTACACAGGATGAATGTTGGGCTGTGGTGAGTGTTGTAGACTGTTGATGCTGTTTTTGAAGCTTGTTCGTGCTTTGTCTACAGAACTCGTAGAGTCTGTGTAGGCCGAAATGATAACTTATTTATTGTATTTACACAACTATATTCACTGTTACGACCAGGTGATAAAGGTGTCTCTGGGTCTCTTTCATCTCTTTCAGCCTTCACCTGGTCTAATTGTAACACGATATAATTTTAACCACATCGTGTTTTGAGCTCCCCCTTTGGTGACTCATTATTCACAGCTTTGCAACTTTCAGGCAAAGACATGAGCACACCAGGTTTTCCTCGGTTTATAGAAGAAAAGAGGCATTTAGTAAACCTTAAATATATGCTCTAATATGGTGAATGTCCGCAGATATACAACACACCCACGCTAGAATGCACTAGCTATACACACATGCAAATAAAGCCAGAAAAGAGAAGAATAAATAAAATGGAGAGGTTTCAACCAACCTCTGGAGATGTTTATTTTTGAATTCACTGTGCTTCAAGCTCGCCGTAGGGTCCTTGATAGTAGGTAGTATTGCTTTTCGTTAGGTCCCAGTATTCTTCTTACATCTTGTTCAGTTAGAATGTTTTTCTCTCTTGGGGTTCATACGTCTTCAATGGTTTCCGAGGCAGGTGAAAGCGAGTTGAGAGCAGACAAGAGAGATGCATTTTCCAGTCCAGCAGCAAGCAGTTTTGTGATTTCAAATTCCTTGTTGGAAGATCAAATTCAAAAATCTCCAACAGCCAGTTAGTCATGTTACTAAACTGGTCTGACCACTTCTTCTGTGTATTGGGGAACAAGGACTGGGTTCCTTGTTACAACACGGTCTGTTTCTATGCGAATGTCTTTCCAGTCAGGAGCTTTCAGTTTTAAGTTTTTAAAGTTCATGTAGTGAAATAATGTGTGCCTCTTGGCAGGTGGGGCCCTGCATGACAACATTTTCCTTAAGCATGCCTTGCATGCGCCTGTCATGATACTTCTTCTCAGCCGATGACACATGATGACTATTACATCGTTATCACAACTACAGTGGTGGGGTTACCCTCACTGTCTCAAATATTAACCCTTTCATAGCCTTATAACCCATTAATGACTATTACAAGTCTGTAACATATTAAGGTTTGAATTACCAGCTCTATGATTCGCCACATTACGAAAAGGATGTGGATGCTTTGGAGAGGGTGCAGAGGAGGTTCACCAGGATGTTGCCTGGTATGGAGGGCGCTAGCTATGAAGAGAGTTTGAGTAGATTAGGATTATTTTCATTAGAAAGACGGAGGTTGAGGGGGGACCTGATTGAGGTGTACAAAATCATGAGAGGTATAGACAGGGTGGATAGCAAGAGGCTTTTTCCCAGAGTGGGGGATTCAATTACTAGAGGACACGAGTTCAAAGTGAAAGGGGAAAAGTTTAGGGGGGATATGCGTGGAAAGTTCTTTACGCAGAGGGTGGTGGGTGCCTGGAACGCGTTGCCAGCGGAGGTGGTAGATGCGGGCACGATGGCATCTTTTAAGATGTATCTAGACAGATACATGAATGGGCAGGAAGAAAAGAGATACAGAATCTTAGAAAATAGGCGACATGTTTAGAGAGAGGATCTGGATCGGCGCAGGCTTGGAGGGCCGAAGGGCCTGTTCCTGTGCTGTAATTATCTTTGTTCTTTGTTCTTTTTAGTATTTGCACATGTAACGTGCAGTGCTCTCTGCCCTCAGCTCATTGAGGTGTGCGCCTGCAAGGAGAGACATCTGTAACTGAGTAACATGCATTTTGGGTTTTCATAATCCATTGATCTATCTGGTTGTAGTAAATAATTCCATTAATAAACTGTTAATAATTAAAGAAATAGTCCACTGCTTCAATAGACATTGCGCTTCAATATCTGTAATATTATTAATGAACTGGTGAATATGATTTATAATCAGTTTGCAGAGAATTACATAAACATTACGGCACTGCAACTGACTATTCCACTCAACTGGTTTCTGTCTGTCTTTATGCTCCACTTAAGCTTCTCCACATCCCTACCTATCTAGCCCTATCAGCATATTCTTCCAGCCTCTCATGTGCTTTTCTAGACCCCCCTTAGATTATATTCAGCTCAACTACTCCATGTGGTTCAAGTTCCACATTCTCACCACTCTCTCAGTAAAGAATTCTCTCCAGAATTCCTCCTTGGATTTATTCGTGACTATCCTGAATTTATGAACACCAGGTTTGGAGACCTCAGAAGTAGTAATATCATCTCCACGTGTTCTCCACCAAATCTATTTATCATTGTAGGGGCCTCCATTAGGTAATCCGTCAGCCTTCTCTAACCTAGCAAAAAACAGCCACAAGATTTTCTATCTGTCCTGATCGTTATAATTTCTTAAATCTGGTATTATCTTTGTGAAAAAAAATCCTGCTGCTGTGCCTCGATATCCTTCGTGTGATATGAAGTCCGGAACCGTACACAGGACACTGAGTGTAGTATAAACAATGTTTAAATAAACTAAACCTTTTCACTTTTATTTCTCTTCCTTCAGAAATGATTGCCAATGCAGACGGGATCTTTTCTGACCCAGAGCAGTAGGTCCTTTCCCAGCCAATTTCCCTCGACCATTTCCGTCGGTACATTCAGAGGGCGCCATTTCGAACTGATTGGCTTGGTCCTGTTTGATTGTCACTCCAACTGGAATTCCTGTCTCCCTCACTCCTTCGGATGGACTCAGGTTCCCCTTTTAACTTTTTCTCCTGCCACATTCTTTCGTTCTGCACTGGAGAAAAAATCGACCTTGCTTCTAATTTCAATCCCGTTTCCTTTCCCTTCTTCGACTTCTCCATCTCCATTTTATGGAGTTGGCTGTGCAGCGATATGTAACCCTCACAACAAGCCTGATTAAACTTGCTCCCATTTCCTCTCAGAATCTACTCCATTCCCCTTTTCCTTTCCATCGTCCACTTCAATTTTCGCCACATGCAGCACATCATCCTCTGCCATTTCCACCATGCCCAGCTAAAGCCAACGCCAAACACATCTTCCATTCTTTCCACTCCACCGCCCCTTCCAACACACTGGTTCACACTTCTGTCATCCCCACCATTCAGTTTCCCTCCTCACCCGCACCCTATCGTGCAAGTGCAGTGGATGCAACATCTGCTTTTTCACATCCTTCCTTCCAGCATCCCAAACAATCCAGCCAGGTGAAACAGAGATTGACTTGTGTCCTTCTTCCAATGTAGTTACTGTATTCACTGCCCACCATGCAATCTCTTTTACCTTGGAAATCACGAAATGCGGATTGAGTGATTGCTTTGCTGAACACTTCCTTCAAGGCTGCAGACCTCCAGTCACTGACCCATTTAATTCTACATCCCAGTCTGACCTCTCTATCCTCGGCCTCCTGCACTGTACCACTTGTAAGCTTATTGATGCTCAGTGCCGTATTTTTTGATTGGTCCCTGTACAACCTGCCTGTCTCAGCATTAGGATTAAAAGCTTCTGATCATAACCACTTCTATTTTCTCAGATGGCCTTGTAATGGATGGTTGCTACGTCAGAGTTACGGGAGTGAGCTGTGGGCTGCTTCTTGGTGTGAGAATCCCCTATCTGTACACGGCCGACGTCTGGTCAGTGGGAATGCAAGGGTGGGCGGGGAATGGGAGGGGTTGTTGCCGTACCCATCGTCCACCCACCGCCCCCCTGCCCCCTTCAGTATCACACCAGTGGTGGAGAAAGTGGCAGTTGGCCACCCAGCCGTGTGGCTGTTGAGGCAGTTGTGTGGTGAATGAATGGCCACTTACGGTCACTTCCCTCGGTCACTGGCATTTTACCAGAGATGGAGATGCAAATAAACAAATTTTGAGGTCGGCCAGTCATAACTGGTGGCCTCCTTGTGGGCTGGGATGTTCCCTATCCTTCGGACACGCTGTACTGCTGGTTGGCCTCACAGTGGCTAGGTCGCCCTGGCTGGAACAGCACTGGCCGTCTCGATCACCCTCCCAGCCTCGCCGGGATCTGGTCGATTGGCCCTGATGAGGCCCGATCTCTGCATCTGAGGCCTGCGTCCATATTGCCTCTTCTCACTGGGTGGATTCGCAGCAGTGACCACCACTCACAGTAGTGCTGCTGTGACTGAAGAGCTACCGGTCTTCTGATTGGTTGATAACTGTTGGAGGTGGGACATCCTGCCTTAGAGGGATGGAAGCCCCGACTGCATGCATTTACTTGCCTGAGGCCTCTAAGTTTCAGCAGTGGCTTCCAGGGCCCCGTGGAGGAATTGAGGCCTGTGGGCGGGACCACACGTCCTGGTGTAATTCCAGCCATTAACTCTGTGTCTCTCTCCACAGATGCTGCCTGTTCAGCGATTTTGTCAGATTTAAAGAAGGCTTGGTATTTTGCTTTAACTCAAATGCTTAGACCTGGATATTAACAGCAGTAGATGTGTTGGCAGGTGGGACGGAGTGAGGCCAGAGTTGCAGCATCCTATAAAGTGTGCCTTTGTGTTCCCCACTCGGAACTGAGCCTCATCGATAGGATTGACTTCCATTCGCACGATTTGGACAGTGGAGTGGGCCGCAGGACAAAGTATGTCCTAACCATGATCTCGAGGGGGAGTTGTCCAATCAGGGCTGTCCAATCCCTCTCCTGAAGGAGTGGTCTCAGTCCGCTGGGACTGACCAATCTCAGGAGAGTCCAACCCTGGACACTGGGGTGGTGTAAATCACGAGCAAGGTGGATGTTGGTTCAACACTTCGGGGGGGTCCGATCCGTGACCCAATAATGGGGTTGTTGATCTAGGGTTTCAATTCACCCCAGATCATTGAGGGATTGCAATCCTGGGAGCCGGAGACGACTGACAATTCAGAGTGCCTTTGTGTGGAGGGTGAAATCTGCCTCGTCAATGGTAAACGTGCAATGCAGGTGAAGTCAGAGGCGTGAAGACTCATTATAATATTGACCAGGCTGACCCGCCTCCTGGGTGTGCATTTGGTGTTCCCCTCCTGTCCCATCTCTTTTCAACCTGCAAGACTTCATGTTGAGAATTTTAACTTTTAAACACTGACACGATTCCAGCCCACCCAGTCTTCATGTTAAAATCGAGCGCTTCCTCTCTGCGTCAGACATGGATACTGTTTAATCACTAAGTTCCAGTCTCTTGTCTCTTCTCTCTCTTACAGTTAATTTACTGGCGATTGTGATCCTGTCCCGGGGAAAGTGCAGACTGTCCACCTGCACCACTCGCTACCTGGTGGCTATGGCAAAGGCGGATCTACTGGTGTCATCCTATGCCGGATCAGTTATTATTATTTTCCGGGATCTGTCCTGAACATCACCCCTGTGTGTAGTGTTATCTATGCCCTTCTTCGTGTAGCCACAGACTGCTCTGTCTGGTTCACCATTGCTTTCTCCTTTGACCGATTTGTTGTCATTTGTTGTGTGAAGCTGAAAATTAAATATTGCACAGAGAAAACCGCGACTGTGGTTCGAGCAACAACCTGTATTCTGTTCTGTTTAAAAAACATCCATTTCTACTTTGCATATAAACCTGTTGAGATAATTGACAATGTACCATGATTCTGTACTGCTAAGCCAAGCTATTATACTGAGCCTGGGTGGGTGGGTTTTGACTGGTTTGATGGAATTTGAATCCCATTGCTCCCATTTGCTTTAATTCTGTTGCTCAACGCTCTGACAGTCAGGCACATTTTAGTGGCCAATCGAGTCTGTAAGGGACTGAGGGGTAAGATAAAGGTAGAGAATCGCAGTGATCCGGAGATGGAGACCAGAAGGAAGTCTGTGATTTTACTGTCCACTATATCCGGCAGCTTCATACTTCTTTGGTCGATGTATATTATATATTACGCAACTTGTAATGTTGCAGGAATATTTCTCGAGGATCACACTGATCCTGTCTACATTTTTGGACAAGTCGGATTCATGCTACAGTTTCTAAGTTGCTGCACAAACACATTTATTTATGGGCAACACAGTCTAAGTTCAGAGAGCATTAAAGAACGCGGTGAAAGATCTGGTTACATCAATTATTCAATTAATTAATAAGTGGAACAACTGAGAGCAGCCGTGAGGCGGGTCCCAGAATTTCCAATTCATGAATGTATGGAAGACGACAGCCCCAGTGCTTCAGCTTGGTGGTTGCCAGGTTGAAGGAGGATGAGCCCCTACCTGGTGCCCATGTGAGCTGAGAACACTGCTCTCTCCTCAACTTCTGTCAGTCTCTCCCTTAACATCTGCTGTCACGATACCTCTCCTCAATAAAACAACCCTGAATCCACTTGTCGATGGAATGACCCTATCTCCAACTACTCTTTCCTCTCTAAAGTCGAAGCAGGTATTGTCATCGCACAAATCCATGATTCTTGTTTCTGGGTGTGCGGCTTTGAATCCCTGACATCAGGGTCTGCCTGCCACAGTTGCAAAACATATCGTTACAGTCCAAGGGCCTCCGGAAGGGGATCTGATGTCCCAGGGGCTCATCAAGTGTATCTGGGGTCCTGGAAGCTCTGCAAGGTGCTCTGGAATCCTGGAGGGTCGCGGGTTTGGAAAGTGCTGTCCAAGGAACCCTTGGTGCATTGCTGAAGGGCATCTTGTAGCTGGTACACACTGCTGCCACTTTGCACCAGTAGTGGAGGGAGTGAATGATTGTAAATGGGGTGCCAATCAAGCGGACTGCTTTGTCCTGGATGGTGTTGAGCTTCTTGTGTGTTGTTGGAGCGGCAGCCATCCAGGAAAGTGAGGTGCGAGTGTCTGCCCTTGACATCATGGCAGCATTTGACCGAATATGGCATCAAGGAGCCCCAGCAAAACTGAGGTCAATGGAAATCAGGGGGAAAACCCTCCACTGGCTGGAGACATACCTAGCGCAAAGGAAGATGGTTGTGGTTGTTGGAGGTCAATCATCTGAGCTCCAGGACATCACTGCAGGAGTTCCTCAGTGTAGCGTCCTAGGCCCAACCATCTTCAGCTGCTTCATCAATGACCTTCCTTCAATCATTAGGGCAGAAATGGGGGTGCTCGTTGATGATTGTTCAGCACCATTCATAACTCCTCAGATGCTGAGCAGTCCGTGCAGAAATGCAGCAAGACCTGGACAATATCCAGAAATGTGCTGATAAGTGGCAAGTAACATTCACGCAACATAAGTGCCAGGCAATGACCATCTCCAACAAGAGAAAATCTAACCAACTCCCCTTGACATTCAAAGGCATTATCATCGCTGAATCCCCCAATATCAACATCTTTTTAGAACACTACAGCGCAGTACAGGCCCTTCGGTACTCGATGTTGCGCCGACCTGTGAAACCATTTGACCTACACTATTCCATTTTCATCCATATGTCTATCCAATGACCACTTAAATGCCCTTAAAGTTGGCGAGTCTACTACAGTTGGAGGCAGGGCGTTCCACGCCCCTACTACTCTCGGAGTAAAGAAACTGACTCTAACATCTGTCCTATATCTATCACCCCTCAACTTAAAGCTATGTCCCCTCGTGTTATCCACCACCATCCGAGGAAAAAGACTCTCACTATCCACCCTATCTAACCCTCTGATTATCTTATATGTCTCTATTAAGTCACCTCTCCTCCTCCTTCTCTCCAACGAAAACAACCTCAAGTCCCTCAGCCTTTCCTCGTAAGACCTTCCCTCCATACCAGGCAACATCCTTCCTATAATGCGGTGACCAGAACTTCACGCAATACTACAGGTGCGGCCTCACCAGAGCTTTGTACAGTGGCTCTGCAACTCGGTCCCCCTACTAATAAAAGCTAACACACCATATGCCTTCTTAACAGCCCTATTAACCTGGGTGGCAACTTTCAGGGATTTATCTACCTGGACACCAAGATCTCTCTGCACATCTGCACTACCAAGAATCTTGTCATTAGCCCAGGTGGCAGCATTCCTTTTACTCCTTCCAAAGTGAATCACCTCACACTTTTCCGCATTAAACTCCATTTGCCATCTCTCAGCCCATCTCTGCAGCCTATCTATGTCCCTCTGTACCTTACAACATCCTTCAGCACTATCCACAACTCCACCGACTTTCGTGTCATCCACAAATTTACTAACCCACCCTTCTACTCACTCACCCAGCTCATTTATAAAAATGACAAACAGCAGTGGCCCCAAAACAGATCCTTGCGGTACACCACTAGCACTAAACTCCAGGATGAACATTTGCCATCAACCAGCACCCTCTGTCTTCTTTCAGCTCGCCAATTTCTGATCCAAAGCTCTAAATCACCTTCAACCCCATTCTTCCGTATTTTCTGCAATAGCCTACCGTGGGGAAGCTTATCAAATGCCTTACTGAAATCCATGTATACCACATCCACTGCTTTACCCTCATCCACCTGTTTGGTCACCTTCTCGAAAAACTCAATAAGGTTTGTGAGGCACGACCTACCCGTCACAAAACCATGCTGACGATCGCTAATGAACTTATTCCTTTCAAGATGATTATAAGTCCTATCTTTTATAATGTTTTCCAACATTTTACCCACAACCGAAGTAAGGCTCACAGGTCTATAATTACCAGGGCTGTCTCTACTCCCCTTCTTGAACAAGGGGACAACAATTGCTATCCTCCAGTCTTCCGGCACTATTCCTGTCGACAATGACGACATAAAGATCAAGGGCAAAGGCTCTGCAATCTCCTCCCTGGCTTCCCAGAGAATCCTCGGATAAATCCCATCTGGCCCAGGGGACTTATCTACTTTCACACTTTCCAAAATTGCTAACTCCTCCTCCTTGTGAACCTCAATCCCATCTAGCCTAGTAGTCTGAATCTCAGTATTCTCCTCGACAACATTTTCTTTCTCTACTGTAAATACTGACGCAAAATATTCATTTAACGCTTCCCCTATCTCCTCTGATTCCACACACAACTTCCCACTACTATCCTTGATTGGCCCTAATCTAACTCCAGTCATTCTTTATTCCTGATATACCTATAGAAAGCCTCAGGGTTTTCCTCGATACTATCCGCCAATGGCTTCTCGTGTCCTCTCCTTGCTCTTCTTAGCTCTCCCTTTAGATCCTTCCTGGCTAGCTTGTAACTCTCAAGCGCCCTAACTGAGCATTCACGTCTCATCCTAACATCAGCCCTCTTCTTCCTCTTGACAAGCGCTTCAACTTCTTTAGTAAACCACGGCTCCCTCGCTCGACAACTTCCTCCCTGCCTGACAGGTACATACTTATCAAGGACACGCAGTAGCTGCTCCTTGAATAAGCTCCACATTTCGATTGTGCCCATCCCCTGCAGTTTCCTTCCCCATCCTACGCATCCTAAATCTTGCCTCATCGCATCATAATTTCCTTTCCCCCAGCTATAATTCTTGCCCTTCGGTGTATACCTGTCCCTGCCCATCGCTAAGGTAAACCTAACCGAATTGTGATCACTATCACCAAAGTGCTCACCTGCATCTAAATCTAACACCTGGCCGGGTTCATTACCCAGTACCAAATCCAATGTGGCATCGCCCCTGGTTGGCCTGTCTACATACTGTGTCAGAAAACCCTCCTGCACACACTGGACAAAAACTGACCCATCTAAAGTACTCGAACTATAGTATTTCCAGTCAATATTTGGAAAGTTAAAGTCCCCCATAACAACTACCCTGTTACTCTCACTCCTGTCGAGAATCATCTTCGCTATCCTTTCCTCTACATCTCTGGACCTACTCGGAGGTCTATAGAAAACTCCTAACAGGGTGACCTCTCCTTTCCTGTTTCTAAGCTCGGCCCATACTATCTCAGTAGATGAGTCCTCAAACGTCCTTTCTGCCGCTGTAATACTCTTTCTGATTAACAATGCCACACCCCCCCCCACCCCTCTTTTACCATCTTCTCTGTTCTTACTGAAACATCTAAATCCCAAAACCTGCAACATCCATTCCTGCCCCTGCTTTACCCATGTCTCCGAAATGGCCAAAACATCGAGATCCCAGGTACCAACCCATGCTGCAAGCTCACCCACCTTATTCCGGATGCTCCTGGCATTGAGGTAGACACACTTTAAACCAAGTTCTTGCTTGCCAGTGCCCTCTTGCGTCCTTGTAACCTTATCCCTGACCTCGCTACTCTCAACATCCTGTACAGTGGAACTACAATTTAGGGTCCCATCCCCCTGCTGAATTAGTTTAACCCCCCCCCCCGAAAAGCAGGAGCAAATGTCCCCCCCCACCCCAGGATATTGGTACCCCTCTGGTTCAGGTGAAGACCATCCTGTTTGTAGAGGTCCCACCTACCCCAGAAAGAGCCCCAATTATCCAGGAAACAAAAACCCTCCCTCCTGCACCATCCCTGCTGCCACGTGTTCAACTCCTCTCTCTCCCTATTCCTTGCTTTGCTAGCACGTGGCTCGGGCAACAACCCAGAGATGACAACTCTATTTGTTCTCGCTCTAAGCTTCCACCCTAGCTCCCTGAATTTCTGCCTTTCATCCCCATCTCTCTTCCTATCTATGTCGTTGGTGCCTATGTGGACCACGACTTGGGGCTGCTCCCCCTCCCCCCTAAGGTGCCCAAAAACACGATCCGAGATCTTCGGGACGACCATTGACCAGAAACTGAACTGGACTAGCCATATAAATACCGTGGCTGCAAGAGCAGGTCAGAGGCTCGGAATGCTGCGGCGGCTAACTCACCTCCGGACTTCCCAAAGCCTGCCCACCATCGACAAGACACAAGTCAGGAGTGTGATGGAATACTCTCCACTTGCCTGGATGGGTGCAGCTCCAACAATACTCAAGAAGCTCGACACCAACCAGGACAAAGCAGCCTGCTTGATTGGCAAATCATCTGCAAATATTCACTCCCTCCACCACAGACGTACAGTGGCAGCAGTGTGTACAATCGAAATGATGCACTGCAGCAATGCACCAAGGCTCCTTTGACAGCACCTTCCAAACCCGCGACCTCTACAAACTAGAAGAACAAGGGAATCAAATGCATGGAACACCACCACCTGCAATTTCCCCTCCAAGTCACACACCATCCTGACTTGAAACTATATCACTGTTCCTTCACTGTCGCTGGGTCAAAATGCTGGAACTCCCTTCCTGACAGCACTGTGGGTATACCTACCCCAAATGGACGACAGCGGTTCAAGAAGGCAGCTCATCACCACCTTCTCAAGGGCAATTAGGAATGGGCAATAAATGCTGGCCTGGCCAGCGATGCCTACATCCCACGAATGAATGAATAAGAAGAAATCACATTGGTGTCTCCCATGAAATGATTCTGGACAATGTTGATGTCACTGATGCAGTCTCCAAGCACAGTGCTTCCTGTGGTGAATTGCAGATATGAAAACAAGAAGACTGCAAGAATTTCCACTGGAAGCACAAATTTACAAAATCTACCTTCTATATATCGATCCATTTTAATTTTCTTTCTGGAAAATAATTTTAGAACAATTTGAACAGCAACCCACAGCTACATGACTTGGTCAATAATGAGGTCATGCCCAGCAGCTCACGTGACAGCTGGAGCCACAAGGCATCACAACCAGATTTATGACTGGCTTAAAACCAGGAATTGTGTCAGAATGTCTTTTCAAATAAAGCTGTTGCTGCCTGAAAACACAACTGTTAATCTTTGCACTTCGCTGTGAGGAGAGTGGGAGAGAAATTTACAAAACTAAATCCTTCAACAACATCGTTAAAAAACCATTAAGATGGAAATCCTGAGAGGGAAAGTCGAGTTTATTTTATTGAGGACACTGCTGCTGGAATTTCATTGAACAGCAGAGGAATCAGGTGAAGAAGACGAGTAAATTAACATCAGAGAACGGGTCAACATCAAAACTGGATCAGCTGTTGAGATCAATGAGTAAAGGCTGAGAGCTCTGTGCTGTCGTTGATCATCAGTCCATCAAGTGGAGATATTGTCTGAAAAAAGTAATCTGTTTCGAACAGATTTTATTGAACTGAGTTGAGTAGACAAGTCATTGAAGAACAAGTAAGTCAAGTTTGAAGTTTTTTTTGGAAAAGTTTTAATTTATTGTGACGTTGAATTCGAACAAACTAGAACTATATTGAAAATGAGATGATAATTGAAAAACAAACTTCTACTTTAGGGGAAACAAAGTCGAGCAATTCATTCACAAACAAGAAGTTGAGTGAACCGAGAGGGCTCAAACACAGAAAGAATGAATTGCTGAACAGGGTGAACTGCAAACGGAGCGAATAGTTACAATGTGGATTTGCAGGGAGTGGGAATTAGGTGAAGATGGGAAGGAGCTGCTGTGTAACTTAAACCGTAGGACAACTGCAGAAGTACAAGATGGCAGGAATGGAGCTCGCTAAGTAATGAGAACTTTAGATAAACAGACAGTTCGTTTCAATAAATTGTTTGGACATTTGAGAGCCATTGTCTGCACATCCTGTGCCACGTCGGAACTCCAAATGAGGTTAGTGATAAATGTTAGATTCAAAATGCAGTACAGAACCAAGCAGAATACAGAAAGTACAGAGAAGAGCTGAAAAAGGAGATCAGATCAGTAAGGGAGTGTATTTGTAAGGATTCGCAGGTAACATAATCGGGAACACTGAAGTCTTTTACCAACACATGGAGAGTCAATGAAAGGATGGACTGATTAGGAAATCCTGTGGAGGCAGGGGGCATAGCCAAGGTACTAAATGAGTACATTGCATCTGTCATCACAAAACGAGTGGATGCTTCAAATGTCCCAGTAAAAGAGGAAGTGGTGGAGAAATTGGAATTGATCAAAATAGAGCAGCCAATTTTCAGGTTGACTGCGCTCATAGTAGAAAAGGCTGCCTCCTGGGCTACTGAGGGAATTAGTAGCAGAGATAGAGTAGTCTTGAGCCACAATCTTTCAATCCTCCTTGGATATGGGAAAGACACCAGAGAACTAGAGAGGTACTCATGTTAAAGATTAAAACAAAGAAAGAGAGTTAAACCTTGTAACTGCAGACCATTTATTCCACAACATCATATTTCCATGTGGTTACCTGCACCTGTAGCTCACCAATCTTATTTACCACACTGTGCACTTTCATATACATGCACAATAAATCTAATTTTGACTTTATTGCATTCCCTTTCACTCTGACCCCACTTATCTCCTACTCGAGTGAATTCCCTTTCTTCCATTTCTCTGTACACCGTGGTTGTCCTCTCTAATATTACTTCCTGCTTCCCACACTTCTGCCAACATCATGTAAACTCTCCCCAATAGCACGAACAAAACGCCCTACAAGGGTATTGGTCCCATCTCTGCTCAGGCACAACCCACCTAGTCTGTACAGGTCCTGCCTCCCCTAAAACTAATAGCAATGCCGCAGTAATCTAAAGCACTCGCTCCTGCACAATATTACCAGCAATGCATTCGTCTGCTCTTACCTCTTATTTCTATACTAACTTGCACGAATGACTAGGAGTAATCCATAGATAACTTCTGTAAAGGTACTGCTTGCTCGTTTCTTTCCCAGCTCCCTGGAAGTTGCCTCAGCCCTCTTTCTATCTGTGGTGCTGGCACCGATATGGACCATGACTGCTGGCTGTTCTCACCCCCCGCCCCCCCCCCCCCCCACCCGCTCAGAGTGCTCTACAGCCACTGAATCACATACTTCACCTTGGCACCAGGAAGGCAATAATCCATCCTGGATTCACGTCTGAGTCCGCAGAAATGCCTGTTTATTCCCTAACTACAGAATCTCCTATGAAAATTGATTTTCAAATCTTCCTCCTGCCCTCCTCCCCCCTGTTTTTCTGTGCCAGCCGTGATGCGTGGATTAGACCCAGGCTGCACACCCCAGAATGGAATTCTGATTGGTGTGTGAGTTGCACTCAGGGGACTCCTGCACTACCTGTCTGCTCTTTCTTTACTGTTTGGCAGCCATCCATTCCCTCTCTGCCTGCTTACCCTTAAGTGGCGGGGTGACCACTTCTATGAACGTGCTATCCACAAATCTCTCAGCCCAGCAGATGCAACACGGTGGTGCCAGTTGCTGCTCAAGCTCCGAAACCCCTAGCTTGAGCTGACTACACATCCTGCACTTGTGGATACCCAGGGGATGAGAAGTGTCCTGGAGTGTCCACATGTATCAGGATGTGCACTCCACGTGCCTGAACTGCCTGCCATACCTCTGTGTATTAGACTATTGAACTTTCTACTTAAATAAAAAAAGATAAACTTTTTCTTAACTTCATTTTCCCACACAATCCCCATATCCCTCGATTCCCTTTGAGACTGGAAATCAAACGATATCACTCTTCATTATCCTCAATTACTGACCATCCATAACTCTCCCAGGTAGACTGGAATGAGGAGAAATGTCTTCCCTCATTGGGTTGAGAATCTTTGGAATTCTCAACTCCAGATGGTTGTGATGCTCAGTCGGTGTGTATATTCCATGGTGAGATCCATGGATTTTTGGAGTCTAAGGGAATGAAGAGATATGGGGATGAGGCAGGAAAATGGAGTTCAGGCTAAAGATCAGCGAGGATCTAACTGAATGGCGAAGCAGGATTGAAGCCAATATTCACAAGACGTTGATGAACAAATAATGCTGAAATTACCATCAAACCAGAGAATAACTCGAGTGAAGAACCTGAGTCATCAAATAATTCTTTCAAAGTACAAAAGAAGGAGGAGATACGAGAAGCCTCAAAGCCTCAAACCCCTTTGAAAGAAGAAAAACGCGTTATGGCAGACCTGTAAAAAATACTAGAACGGTTAACAATCTGAAAGGGAATTCAGAGACACGAGGAGAGATGTAAGATAATGCAATACAGGATTGTTATAGGACAGAGTATGTAAATAATCTGTAAGCATCATCACGGAAAGTGCTGTAAGAGAACTTGTACAGACCTCGGGTAGAGTGTAAATGGAAGCCCTAGATGCAAGACGTATATAAATAAACTCCTGTTCCTGTAACCATTAGCTTCTTCAAATTTCCCTGCTCAGCCTTAATAGCTATTAGAATATGGCAGCTACCAGCACCAGTTTAACAATTCATTCATTTTATTTACGAATGTGTTACTTAAATTGCAAATGAAGTTGATCACTTGTAAATGTATTCCCTGTGTATTGTTTATCATATTCTAATCTAATAATTAACTGTAATTTTATGCATCGGTGTATTATTTATCAGATCAAACCTAAATATATCAAATGTTAACTCTCATCACCGATGTATTGGTTATCATATTCAATTGAACAGTTAACTCTATCTTTATTCCCCTGCATTTCAGTTATCTGACCTAATCCAACAATTAACCGTAGCTTTATTCAATTGTGCATTGGTCAGCAAGACCAATTTAACATCAGATGAAATCTTACTCCTCCTCCGTGAATGGGTAAACGAGCACTATTTCACAATGTGTCACTTTATTCCTGTAGGTACTACTTATCTGGCCCAATTTAACTATTAATAGTATGTCAATTCCATTGTGCATTGGTAACCAAGCCCAATCTAACAACAATGGGAACTTAATTGCACTGCTTTGGTTTGGTTATCAAGCCCAAAATAATAATTATCTGTAACCTTTGTCCTTTGTGTATGAAGTGACAAGCTTAATTTTACATTTAGCTGTAACTTTAATACACTGTGCTTCAGTTATTAACACCAATTTAGCTGTATAGCATCAGACCTAATATAACAATTCACTGCAACTTTATTACACGAGGAAGCAGTTAATATGTCCAATTTAACATTCAGCTGTTTTTTTTATTCACTCACGGATGTGGGCGACGCTGGAATGGCCAGCATTTATTGTCCATCCCTCATTGCCCTTGAGAATGTGGTGGTGAACTGCCTTATTGAAAAGCTGCAGTCCATGTGAGGTAGGTACACCCACAATGTTGTCAGGAAGAGAGTGCCAGGATTTTGTCCCTGTGATAGTGTAGGTACGGTGATATAGTTCTAAGCCAGCATGGTGTGGGAGGGGAGGGGAACTTGCACGTGGTGGTGTTCCCATGCATTTGCTTCCCTTGTTATTCCAGTTGGTAGATGTCACGAGTTGGAAGGTGCTGTCCAAGGAGACTTGGTGCGTTGCTGCAGTGCATCTTGTAGATGGTAGAGACTGCTGCTACTTTGCATTGGTGTTGGAGGGAGTGAATCTTTCTGAATGGTGTACCAATCAAGCGGGCTGCTTTGTGCTGGATGGTTTTGACCTTCTTGAGTGTTGTTGGAGCTGCACCCATCTAGGCAAGTGAAGAGTATTCCATTACTGTTGCGGGGAGGCGGTGGCATAGTGGTGTTGTCAGTGGACTAGTAACCCAGAGACCCAGGGTATTGATCTGGGGGCATGGGATCAAATCCGACCACAGCAAAAAGTGAAATTTGAATTCAATGAAGAAATCTGGAATTAAAAATCTAGTCTAATGATGGCCATGAAGGCATTGTCGATTGTTGTAAAAAGCCATCTGGGTCACTAATGTCCTTTAGGGTAGGAAATCTGTTGTCCTTACCTGGTCTGGCCTACATGTGACTCCAGACCCACAGCAATGTGGTTGACTCTTACTTTCCCTCTGAAACCTTTTCAAGGGCAATTAGGGATGGGCAATAAATGCTGGCCAGTGATGCCCACTTGTGCCTTGCAGATAGTGGACAGACTTCGGGGAGTCAAGAGGGGAATTACTCACCGGATGATTCCTGTCCTTCTAACCATGGCTTTTATATGGCAACTGCAGTTCAGTTTCTGGTAAATGGTAACCTTGAGTATCTTGATCGTGGGGTATTCAGCAACTATAATGTCATTGACTGTCAACGGGAAATGGTTAGATTCTGTATTGTTGGAGATGGTCATTGTCTAGCATTTGTTTGGTGCGAGTGTTACCTTCCACTTACCAGCCCAAGCCTGGATATTGTCCAGTTCTTGCTGTATTTCTGCAAGGACTGTTTCAGTATCTGAGGAGTCGGGAATGGTGCTGAACGTTGTGCAATCATCAGCGAACATCCCCATTTCTGACTTAATATTGAAGGAAGGTCATTAATAAAGCAGCTAAAGATGGTTGGGCCTAAAACCCTACCCTAAGGAACTCCTGCAGTGTTGTCCTGGAGCTGAGATGATTGACCTCCAACAACCACAACCTTTGCGCTCAGTATGACTCCAACTAGCAGAGAGTTTTCCCCCGGAGTTCCATTGACTTCAGTTTTGCTAGGGCTCCTTGATGCCGTACTCGGTCAAATATTGCATTTTTGCCAAGGGCAGTCACTCCCATCTCACTTCTTAAGTTCAGTTCTTTTGTCCATGTTGGAAGCAAGACTAATGAGTTCAGGAGCTGAGCGGCCATGGCGAAACCCAAAATGATGATCACAGAGCAGGTTATTGCTAAGCAAGTGCCGTTTGATAGCACTGTCGATGACACCTTCCATCACATTATTGATGATTGAGAGAAGACTGATGGGGCGATAACTGGCCGGGTTGGACATGCCCTGCATCTTGTGTACAGGACATACCTGGGCAATTTTCCATATTGCCAAGTAGATTCCAGTGTTGTAGGTGCACTGGAACAGCTTGGCCAGGGGCGTGGCAAGTTATGGAGCACAGGTCTTCAGTATATTGCCGGAATATTGTCAGGACCCAATATCTTTGCAGTATCCAGTGCGTTCTGTCATTTCTTGATATCACTTGGAATGAATCGAATTGGCTGAAGTCTGGCAGGTGTAATGCTGGGGAATTCAGGAGGAGGCCGAAATGAATCATCAACTCGGCATTTCTGACTGAAGGTTATTGCCCAACGTATTGCTAATCAGCCCAGCTCTAGCAATTAACTGTAATTTTGTGCACATGAGTGCTGTTTTTCCTGACCAAATTAACAATGAACATTTTTCATTAGTCAGTGAATCTGCAACTGAACAATTACTTGTAACTTTATTCCCCTAAGTACTGTATATCAGAAACCAATATCCCAATCAACTGTGATTCTATGCCATGTGTAAAATTTATCACATCAAATTTAAATAACTGTAACATTTTCCCCTGTGTATTGCTAAGATAGAACATAGAACATAGAACATTACAGCGCAGTACAGGCCCTTCGGCCCTCGATGTTGCGCCGACCTGTGAAACCATCTGACCTACACTATTCCATTTTCATCCATATGTCTATCCAATGACCACTTAAATGCCCTTAACGTTGGCGAGTCTACTACTGTTGCTGGCAGGGCGTTCCACGCCCCTACTACTCTCTGAGTGAAGAAACTACCTCTGACATCTGTCCTATATCTATCACCCTCAACTTAAAGCTATGTCCCCTCGGGTTTGCCATCTCCATCCGTGGAAAAATACTCTCACTATCCACCCTATCTAACCCTCTGATTATCTTATATGTCTCTATTAAGTCACCTCTCCTCCTCCTTCTCTCCAACGAAAACAACCTAAAGTCCCTCAGCCTTTCCTCGTAAGACCTTCCCTCCATACCAGGCAACATCCTAATAAATCTCCTCTGCACCCTTTCCATAGCTTCCACATCCTTCCTATAATGCGGTGATTGTTGTAAAAGCCCATCTGGTTCACTAATATCCTTCAGGGACGGAAATCTGCTGTCCTTACCTGGTCTGGCCTACATGTGACTCCAGACCCACAGCAATGTGGTTCACTCTTACATACCCTCTGAAATGGCCTAGCAAGCCACGCAGTTGTACCTACCCACTATGAAGTCAATAAAAAGGAATAAAAGTGGATGGACCATCCAGCATCGACCTCGGCACCGGAAACAACAACTGCATCCCAGCCCTGTTGTCCTCCTTACTAACATTTGGGGGTTGTGCAAAGTTGGGAGAACTGTCCCACAGACTAGTCAAGCAACAGCCTGACATAGTCATACTCACGGAATCATGCCTTACAGACAATGTCCCAGACATTCCAGTCACTATCCCTGAGGTGATGAGACAGTAGTCTACAATAGGGAGGGAGTTGCCCTGGGAGTCCTCAACAATGGCTCCGGACCCCATGAAGTCTCATGGCATCGGTCAAACATGGGCAAGGTAACCTCCTATTGATTACCACCTACTACCCTCCCTCAGCTGATGAGTCAGTACTCCTCCATGTTGAACAGCACTTGGAGGAAGCGCTGAGGGTGGCAAGGGCACAAAATGTAGTCTGGGTGGTGGACTTCAACGTCCATCACCAAGAGTGGCTCGGTAGCACCACTACTGGCCGAGTACTAAAGGACATAGCTGCTAGACTGGCTCTGCGGCAGGTGGTGGGGGAACTAACGTGAGGGAAAAACACTAATCTGCCTGCCGCAGATGCTTCTGTCCAAAACTGTATTGGTAGGAGTGACCACTGCACAGTCCTTGTGGAGACGAAGTCCCTCTTCACATTGAGCATACCGTCCATCGTGTTGTGTGGCACTATCACTGTGCTAAATGGGCTAGATTTCGAACAGATCCAGCAAGGCAAAACTGGGAATCCATGAGGCGCTGTGGGCCATCAGCAGCAGAATTGTACTCAATCACAATCTGTAACCTCATGGCCCGGCATATCCCATACTCTACAATTACCATCAAGCCAGGAGATCAACCCTGGTTCAATGAAGAGTGCAGGATGGCCAGGAGCAGCACCAGGCATAGCTCAAAATGAGGTGTCATCCTGATGAAACTACAACCCAGGACTAGTTGCATGCCAAACTGCATAGACAGAGCTAAGCGATCCCATAACCAATGGATCAGATCTAAGCTCTGTAGTCCTGTCACATCTAGTTGTGAATGGTGGTGGACAATTGGACAAGTAACTGGAGGAGGTGGCTCCACAAACATCCCCATCCTCAATGAAGGGGCGCCCAGCACATCAGTGCGAAAGATAAGGCTGAAGCATTTGCAACAATCTTCAGACAGAAGTGCCGAGTTGATGATCCATCTTGTCCTCCTTCTGAAGTCTCCAGCATCACAGATGCCAGACCTCAGCCAATTCGATTCACTCTGCGTGATATCAAGAAACGACTAAAATCACTGGATACTGCAAAGGCTTTGGGTCATGACAATATTCTGGCAATAGCACTGAAGACCTGTGCTCCAGAACTTGCCGCACACCCAGCCAAGCTGTTCCAGTACAGCTACAACATTGGCATCTACCCGGCAATGTGGAAAATTGTCCAGGTATGTCCTGTACACAAAAAGGAGGACAGGTTGATTTTTATAATCTATTAATGGCAATTTTCTCCACCAGTGTACAATTTATCACGTTAAATTTAAATGACTTCACCTTTTTCTCCTGTGTATTGCTTAATTTGTCCGTTTTTATTATAAGTTGAAATGCTCTTAACCTGTCTCTTAGATATTGTGTCTAGTTTCATAACTAAGTGTATCTATGTACCCCATTGTTGCCATTACCAATTAAACAATTAACTATAATTGACCAAAACAAACTTAATTTGTCTGTATTGCTTATCATGTCTAATTTAACAATGACTGTAAGTTATTCTGCAGTGCATCTATTATCATGCATAAGTTAACAATTAACAGTACCTTTATTCCCAGTGTATTAATTATGAAACACAAAACATCGTAACTTTATTCTATTGTCGATTTTTTATCATGTCCAATGTAACAACTATCTGCAGCCTTGTACCCATGTACAATTGGTACCTTGACCAATGTAACGATTGGCACATTTCATAAAAGAGCAGATAAACAATCGATCAATGAATTGTAACTTTGTTTATCATAATCAAATGTTACAATGAACTGTAATTTTATACATCTGTCTGCAAGATATCACAGCAAATTTAAATGACTGTTACTTTACCCTCTGCCTGTTACTTACAATGTCTGATTTTATTATTAACTTAATGCTCTTACCCTGTGTAACAGGGCTTGTGTCCAATTTAAAAATTGCATGTAGCTTTGTGCATCCTGCACTGGTTATCAATAATTAACCTGTGCGTTGTTTATCATGTCCAACTTATCAATTTATTGAAATATTATTAGTTTTATACTTTTTACCCTGTGCATTGGCTATCATGTCCAATTAAACAATGAACTGTTGCCTTATTCCTTGTGTATGTGTTTTCATGCGTAAATGAACAATTACCTGTTACCTTATTCCCTTGTGTATGGGTTATCATGCCAATTAAACAGTAAGCTGTAGCATTATTCCCACGTGTATTTCATAAAGTCCAATGCAACAAGTAACTCTAAATATGTGCCTTGTGTACTAGTTACAAAGCCCAATTTAAAAAATAACTATTTTTATTGCCTTCCACATTGGTCATCATATCCAGTTAAATAATTTTCTGTAAACATATTCTCTTGTGAATTGTGATCAAACACAACTTTAGATTTAACTGTACCTTTGTTCCTTTTTGTATTGGTTATCATGTCCAATTAAATAAATAATTATATTTTACTCCCATGCGAATAATCATCAAGTCCAATACCACAATTAACTGCAAATTCATGCACCGTGCATGAATTATCAAGCTCAATTTCACATTAAGTGGAACTTTATTCCACCATGTACCAGCTTCGAAGACATATTTGACAATTAACTGCACCTTTATTCCACTGTGTATTAATATCGAGCCCAATAGAACAATTAGCTCTAACTTTGTCATGTGCACTGTTGTCATGACCAAATTAACAATTATATTGAACTTCATTCCCATGTGTATTTTTTATCCTATCCAATTATATTAATTGTAACCTTATATATAACCTTATATATGTAACCTTATGTATACTAGTTATCATGTCCAATTTTACAACTATCTCTGGCCTTATTCCATGTGTATTGTATCAAACCCCATATAACTGTATCTTCATTGGCTGTGCATCCGTAATCAAACAGAACAAAGAACGAGATAACATTCTAATCTGTACATTAGTTATTACGTCAAATGTAATAATTAACAGTAACTTTGTTCCCCTCTATACTGATTATCATATCCAATTAAGCACTTAACTGGAACATCATTCCGCAGTGTGTTGTTCATCAAAGGCAATGTAAAAATTAACCTTACCCCCCATGTACAAGTTATCAATCACAATTTGACAATAACTGTAATCTTATTCCATTGGTTACCAAGGCCAATTTAGGAATACTTTTGAAATTAATTTCGCCACCTATTGTGAGCAAGCAGAGTATAATAATGAACTGTGATTTTCTATCCTGCATAGTAGTTATCAGGCTGAGATTTTCTGACCCCCAAGCCCCTGCCCAGCATTCAGGATTTTGGCAGGTGGTGAGTGAGGGGAGGGGGGCTGAAAATGCCTCCAGAAGAGGCCGCCATTAACCCGAATGAATGGAGGGCCCGGCCTGATATTGCCGGCGGCGACGATGACTCATAGCATCTTGCTCAGTGACGGGAAACCTATATCAATATATAAATTAATTAAAATAAATTAATTACCGTTACACTCCCGTCTGCTGCCCTGGTGCAATCTTCATGCTGGTGCCCGGCACTCCTGTGCCTTGTGATCCCCATCCAGAGAACTGAGGTGGAAGGCTGGTGGGAGTGGGGAGCAGATCAGTTTCTCAGTGCGCGGTTGGTGGGGTGGAGGCACGGGAGCTGTATCAAAGTCATATGCTTGGTGCCGGGGATGGTGGGAAGGGTTGTGGAATGCACTATGGGGGTTAAGTCAGGTGGACAAGATAAGTGGTTTGGGGGCAAAATGGCAAGTAATTTATTCTATGTCTATTGGGCAGGTGAGAGAGGGGCAAGATAATTTTTTTTAGAGCAATGTATCTTTAAATATTGAAATAGAAATGCAGGGCTTAAAGCTCTTTAAAATGGTGTCAGCACCTGGGCACATGCAGCTGATACCATTGCAAGGGACCGTTTGCCCCCTCCACATCATCAGGGTTGACAGTCCGCCCAGGCTATTTAAATAAGCCGCTGCACTTCACATCACGACAACTCCGTGCTGAGCGGCCCACAGGGGCGGCCCGCCTTTGTTTAAGCAGCGGGAGTGTAAATTTCAGCCCGTCCTGTCCAATTTAACACTTAACGATTTATTTCTGTCTCTCTGTCTTGCTTATCAATTTAACAATTACGGTCAGCTTTGTATCCATGCGCACTCGTTTTCTCAATCAATGTAACAATTAACTAATATCACTAGCCAGTGTATAAAACATCCAGCAATTAACTGTCACTTTATTCCACTGAGTGCCAAGTATCAAGAATTATTCTAATTAACTGTAACCTTATTCCCCTGTGCATTTCTGTCGACCCCAATTAACAATTAACAGTAAATTTATTCTTCTGTGTTTGGTTATCATTTTCAATTAAACAATTAACTGCACCCCCGTGCGTTGGTTATGAAGCCCGATATAACAATTAACTGTTGCTTTCTACCCTGCATTCTAGGTATAATGTCCAATTTACATTTCACTGTAACCTTATTCCCTGCTGCATTGCTTATCAGGCCCAGTTTAAGAATTGCATCTAGCTAAGTTCCCATGTGCATTCGTTATCTCAACCAATGTAACGATTCACTCATTTCATTTCTCAGTGTATAAATAATTGAACAATGAGCTGTGATTATATTCCCTGTCTATTGGTTATCATGTCCAGTTTAACAATTACCTGTCATCTTATTACCCTCTGTGTTGGGTATCATGTCCAATGTAAATCTAACTGTAACTTCATTGCTCCGTGCATCAGGTATCAAAAACAATTTAACAATTAGCTGTAACTGCATTCCCTGTACGTTAGTTACCAAGCACAATGCAAATAATTCTAACCTTTCAATGCAAAAACTGGCCGTGTGCTGGTTAATGAAGAAACTGTCTGTAGACTGCAGGAAGCTATCAATGTACTAGTCAGGAGGGCAGAACAGTGACAAATGAAATTCAATCCATAGAAATGTGAGATAATGCACTGAAGAAGGTGAACAGACAATGGAATACACAATAAATGGTAGGATGCTGAGAAGTGTCGAGGAACAGAGAGACCTGTTCTACATCTCTATGATCCACAGATCCCTGAAGTTGGCTGGACAGGAATAGAATATAAGAGCTGGGAAGTTATGCTGGAAGTGTATAAAACTTGGTTAGGCCAAAGCTGGAGCACTGCGAGTAGTTCTGGTCGCCACACTATAGGAAAGATGTGATTGCACTAGAGAAGGTATGGAGAAGATTTACGAGGATATTGCCTGTATTGGAGAATTATGGTAGTGGAGACGATTGGGTAGGCGAGGGCTATTTTCCTTTAGAATGGAGGAGGCTTCATGGAGACCTAAATAAATTTTATAAAGTTAGGAAGTTCTAAAGTGCATAGGAAGCCCCTATTTCTGTTGTTTGAGTGAGCCAGAATCGGGCTAATAAGTTTAAGATACGAGGTAAGTGGTTTATTGGGGATTAGGCCCAACCATCTTCAACTGCTTCATCAATGACCTTCCTTCCATCATAAGGTCAGAAGTGGGGAGGTTCGCTAATGATTGCACAATGTTCAGTACAATTTGTGAATCCTCACATACTGAAGCAGTCCGTGCAGAAATGCAGGAAGACCTGGACAATATCCAGGCTTGGACTGATAAGTGGCAAGTAACAGTTGCGCCACAAAAGGAAACGACCATCTCCAACCAAAGAGAATATAACCATCTCCCCTTGAAATTCAATGGCATTACCTTTGCTGAATCCTCCACTATCAACATCCTAGGGGCTACCATTGACCAGAAACTGAACTGGAGTATTCATATAAAAACTGTGGCTGCAAGAGCAGGTCAGAGGCTAGGTGTACTGCGGGGAGAAACACACCTCCTGACTCCCCAAAGCCTGTCCACCATCTACAAGGCATAAGTCAGGAATTTGATGTAATACTCTCCAATCTTTCCCCACGACTGAAATTCTCCAGTGCAGGAAATATCTCCGTAAATCTTCTCCATACCCTCTCTCATGCAATCACATCTTTCCTATATTGTGGCGACAGAACTGCTCGTAGTACTGCAGGTTTGGCCTAACCACGTTTTGTACATTTCCAGCATAACTGGATGGGTGAATCTCCAACAACACTCAAGAAGATCGACACAATCCAGGCAAAAGCAGCCCGCTTGATTGAACACCATTCGCAAACATTCACTCCCACCAACACTAATGCACATTCGTACCATCGATAAAGTACAACGCAGCAGAGCACCAAGGCTCCTTCGACAGCACCTTCAAAACCCACGACCTCCAGCAACAAGAAGGACAAGGGCAGCAAATGCATGGGGACATCACCACTTGCAAGTCACCCTCAAGGTCACACACCATCCTGATTTGGAACTATATCGCCGTTCCTTCACTGTCGCTGGGTCAAAATCCTGGAACTCCCTCCCTAACAGCACTATGAGTGTACCTACCCCACATGGACTGCAGCGGTTCAAGAAGGCAGCTCACCACCACCTTCTCAATGGCATTTCGGGATGGGCAATAAATGTTGGCCTAGCCAGGGATGCCCAAATCCCATAAGTGAATGAAACAAACTTCGAGGGACTTTTCTTTTTATACATAAGAGGGCAGAGTTGTAGAACTCACTGCCTGAATGGTTGATTGAGGCAGAATCCCGCATAACATTTAAAAACTATGTGGATATGCATTTGCACTGCTGTAACCTGCAAGGCAATGGAACAAGAGCTGGAAAGGGGGATTAGGCTGGATGGCTCCTCGTGAGCCAGCGATGACACGATGGGCCAAATGATCACCTTCCATGCTGTAAGTTTCTGCGGTTCTGTGATTCGTATACCCTGTGCATTTTAAGGTTGTTACTGGTGTATTAATTATGAAACACAAAAAATAATTAATTGTAATCTTTTTCCCTGTGCATTAATTATCATGCCAATTTAACAATTAACAGTTACTTGATTCTGCTGTGTTTGGTTCTCATTCCAAATTAAACAATTAACTGTATCTATATGTGCCTGTGCATTATTTATCATATAAAATTTTAGTAATACTTTTCCCTTGTGTGTTCATTAACATGACCGATTTTATAATTATTGGCAATGTCGTTAACCTGTATAACAATTACGCTGTCCACGTTCACCATTAATTGCTGCTGTGCAGTCAGTGCAGTCATTATAAAAATCAAGTAAACAACTGCTTTATTTCATTAGCTAGTGTTCTTGTTATGTGCAATTGAACAATTAAATGTAAATATATCTCCCAACATCTTACTTATCTGCTCCAATTTAAAACATAAATCTCTGAATTTATGGCCCTATGCATCAGTTAGAGCGCTGAATTTGGGCGCAGTTTCAAGATGGCAGTCTGCCTGTGCGGACTGACCATTGTGGAGTCGCTGTGGTATTCAACGTGGCAGCGCAATTACATGGAGGGAATGGACCGTCTGCTGTTGATGGCGTACAGGGGGCGGGCGTGCCGCCCCGGCAATGCAATCCAGCACCACTGCACAGGCGCAGGCGCCATTTTTAAAGGGCTTCAGGTCCTTCATTTCACTTTAATGTTTAAAGTGACTGCTTTTGCAAAATATAAAAACAAACATTTTACTCACACTTCCAATGCCCTCTCCCATTCCCCCATTGAAACATCAGTTTATTATTTTTTCTCAGGCCCAAAAAAAGTAGATTTTCGATTGTGGTCTCCCCACACCAAACCTTCTTCACTTTCACTTTCACTTTCAACCCCTTCCCACCATCCACTCAACCAATAGTGTTCAGTGTTGCTGCTCGGCCCTACCCTGAAAAATCACTCCTCCCCTCTCCCCACCAATATAGGGCCTCGCATCTCCGAACAGAGATCTGAAGTTCCGGGACTTTAGACAACCGGCCGGAATGTCGGCGTGGGGCGACCATTGCCATGAGGTAAGTCGTTACTGGGGACCCCGGAAAATCCCGCCACACTGCTTGATGCTGAGAAGCCCCCAGCCGGTATTACCATCGGTGAAGGGCTTCAGGGCGGACCTCAGCCCACCACTCGGCGGAGGAGCCTTAATTTATAAATTTAAATAAATGATAATTCAAGAAATAATTACCTCCCTTTCCATGACGGCTGTCCCACACCAGTATTCTGTCCAGTGGCCCTAAGTCTCTCACCCTCGGATCCCTGTTCGGAGACCCGAGGTGCAACACTGTTGGGGAAGGGGGCGAATTGCATTTTTCGGGGCATAAATGGAGCAGTGAGGAACGCTGTTCATACTGGTAGCAGAGATGCTGGGAAGGGGTTGAGGGTCAACGATAATGACGTTCAAGTTAGAAAGTTTGGGAACACAATAATTGATTTTTTTAGGCAGGGATAGGGCAATTTATATAATTAATACTCAATGGGTTTGGGGAGAGGGGATTCAATGTCACATTGGAATTTTACTTCCATTTTTAGGCCAACGAGACCTTTAAAAATGTAAATTCAACTGAAAGGCTGGATGCCTTTTAAAATTGGTTATGATGCCTGCGCGGCGGTGCCGGACGCCATTGCCGGGCATGAAGTGCCCGTCCCCGATGACGTAGAGGGTCGGGGTTTCCGCCCCCTCCATGTAAACGAGTTGACTTGCATAACGTCACAGCAGCTTGGCTGTGCGCAAGGAGCCGTGCATTTGTTTGAAGCTCGATGCCGAGATCGGGGAGCGAGTGAAATTCAGCCCCGGGCTACTATGTCCAATTTTACAAATAACTGTAACTTTGTTCCCTTGTGCTTTGATTAACATATTCAATTTAATAAATGTTACCTTAGTCCCCGGTACATTGTTATAAAGCTCACTATATCAATTATGTTTAATTTTAGGCATGATATTAGCATATTAATATTAGCATGCTAAATTTAAATTAAACCATTTTCCCCTTAGATTGTGCTTCATATGTCGAATTTTCTAATTAACTAAAATCCTTAAATGGTGTATTACCTACCGTGTCCAATTTAAAAATTAACTTCAGCTGTTGCCCTTGCATCCTTATCACAACACATTTAATGATTAATTTTATGAGCTGGTGCCTTTGTTACATGCAATGTAACAATTAACTGCAACTTTATACACCGTGCACTAGTTATCATGTCCAATTTTCATTGTTCCCTTGTACATTGCTTGTCTTGTCCAATTAAACAAATAATTGTAATTCATTTATCTGTAAAGTATCACCCCAATATAACCACTGTCTCTATCCTTCTACCCAGTTTATGAGTTATCAAGCCGAATTTTAAATTAATCGGAATGTTATTTCATCGTGTATCAGTTAGCAACCCAAATTTGACAATTAATTGCATCTTTATTCACCTAAACATTGTTTTAAAAAACCCATTATAAGAATTAAATCTAACGCTATGTCATGTGCACGAGTTATCATGACAAATTAACAATTAAGTTTCAATTTATTCTCCTCTGTTTGTTTATCCTGTCCAATTAAATTATTAATTGTAATCTTATTCCCATGTATACCAGATATCATGTCCAATTTTACAAATAACGCAACCTTATTCCCATGTGTATTGTATCAAGCCCCGGATAACATTTAGCTGTAACTTTATTAACTGTAGATTAGTTATCAAGCACAGTAAATAAGTAATTTGAACATTATATACTGTGCATTAGTTAATAGGTACAATTTAACAATTAACAGTAAGTTTCTTCCCTCATCAATTGATTATCATGTCCAATTAAAAGATTAACTGTAACCATTTTCCTCTGTTTATTAGTTACCATATGTGGAGGTGGTAGTGTCGTGGCAATGTCACTGGACTACTATTCCAGAGGTGTAGGATAGTCCGCTGGGGACATGGTTTCAAATGAAAACATAACAGATGATGAAAATTGAATGCAATTAATCAATCTGGAATTTTAAAAATCTAGTCTAATGGTGACCATGAAGTTATTGTCAATTTCTGTACAAACCCATCTGGTTCACTAATGTCCTTTATGGAGTGAAATTTGTCATCCTTACCTGATCAGGTCTACATGTGCCTCCAGACCCACAGAAATGTGGCTGTCTCTGAATACCCTCTGCAATGGTCGAGCCAGCCACTCAGTTCAAGGGCAACTAGGGATGGACAATAAATTCTGGCCGAGTCAGCAATGCCCACATCCCATGAAGAAATGTTGAAAAATCAATTTTTATGACTAACACAACTTTATTCATCTGTGCATTAGTTACCATATCCTATTAAGCAATTAAATGCTATCTTATTCCCTGTATATTATTTAGAAACCCAATGTAACAATTATTTATAATTTAATGCACCAGTGTATTATTTATCATATCAGATTTAAATTGAAGTAATTTTTTCCCCTTGAGTGTTGCCGAATATGTTCAATTTACCAATTTACTGTTACAGCGCATTGACTAACATATCCAATCTAACAAATGAAAAATTAACCCGTGACTCCTAAACATGACCAAAGTAAGGCTTAGCTGTATGAGTTAGTGTCCCTGCGACATGCAAGTTATCAATTAAATGTAACCTAATGTGCTGTTTTTTTCTATGGATAGAGAAGCAGAGTTAACGTTTCGGGTCAGTGACCCGAAACGTCACTCTGCTTCTCTTTCCACAGATGCTGCCAGACCTGCTGAGTGATTCCAGCATTTCTTGTTCTTGTTTCAGATTTCCAGCATCCGCAGTATTTTGCTTTTATTGTTATATTGCTGTTTTTTCTAGTTGCTTTATAAATTTGACAATTAGCTGTAATTTCTACTCCCGTGTATTGATTGTCATTACCAATTTAACCATTAATTGTAATTTACTTAACTGTCTATGACATATCAGGATTAACTTAAGAATTAACTGTAACATTATTCCCTTGTGCTTGCATTTCAGTTCCCAATTTAACAACCAACTGTAGCTTTATAACCCATATACTCATTATCAAGGTCAATTTAACAGTTAACTAATTTTATTAGACAGTGTATTTGTTACATTCACTTGAACACCTGACTGCAGCATCATTCCATGTATTTGTTATAAAGCCTAATTGAACGTTTAACTGCAGTTGCATTCCCCTGTGCACTTTTTGTCAAGCTCAATTCAATAATTAACTCTAAATTTATCCACCGTGTATTGTTTATTCAGCCCAATCTAACAAGTAACTAACTTTATACTCTGTGTATTATTTAGCATGCCCCAATGTAACAAATAACTGCAATATTATTCCCATGCATATTGTTTATCAAGCCCAATTTACTGTAATTTTGTACTCACATATATGATTAATTAAATCCAATTTAACTATTAACTGTAACTTTACTGCCTGGATATTGGTTATTAAGCACACTTTGACAATTAAAACTCACTATATACTCTCTGGGCTGCATGTCACCAGCCCCTCGACGTCAGAGGATGAGGATCTGGCGACCACATTGAGGGGGTACCCCATATGTGGTGCACTGGCTCGCCTCCTCAATCTCAGGGTTCGTTGGATAGGTGTCAAGGTTAGGAGATGCTAGCACTAGGAGGATAATAGGAATAGGATGTCCACTGATGCCGACTGCTGGTCATCTTAGAGCAGAGTACAGAGATGTGTCATCACCCTCTCTACATGTGCAGTCACCTCTAACACTGGTGCTCTGACATACACTGGGATGTTATATAGGGCCTGTAAATGCTCGGCGTTCTGTAGTAGCGAGCTCCCCTTGGGGGCTTCTACGTGGGCTGCATCTGCCTGGTTGTTTTGCCTGTGGCGCTAATGGATCCCGTGGAAGAGTGGGCCACACAATCTAGGATGAGCCATACCCATTGCCATGTGATAAATTACGTTATTCGAAGGTTCCTAACAGGGCAGGTATTGTTGCTGACGGGTACATCAGATGCTTTCATGGATCAAATTTGGGGCATGGTATGGCATTGCCCATCTTAGCTCACAAGAATAGTGGCACAGCATGACCACATAAAGATGATCCCAGCTGCATCAATTTGTCCCACCAGCCAAACAACCTTTACACTCCTACATTTTCTGGCTCACTCCCCACACACAGGGTGACTCGAGTGCCATTGCTTCTCCACATACACAAACAAACGATGACACAGAGCAGACACCATTTATCGAGGGAGGGTATGAAAGAACTGCATTCATGCCTGCAGAGATTTGCCAGCAAAATTTCCATCTCCCCACCTCCCTTCAAATATGCACTATGCCCCCTGGAAACCGCCACCCCCACCCCCCGCCCCCCACACCTTCGTTTCACGATACACTTGTGCCCTCCTGTAATCCCATACACTCTCCCACCTCCCTTCAGTATGCACTTGTGACCATCCCCCCTCCCACCTCTCTTCCAGTATGCACTTGTGCCGCTGTTAACCCATGCCCCGTCCCACCTCTCTTCCAGTATGCACTTGTGCCCGCTATAATCCATTCCGCCCTCCCACCTCCCTTCCAGTATACAGAATTGAAACCTTGGTATATCCAGACTTACTTGCACTGTGAGCGAGTACTCATATGTCCCATCGGCTTTACATATTTGTGAACGTGGCAAGAAGTGACAGCCACCCGTTCAGCGAAATATGCGGACGTATGGAGTGACGGGCGGTGGGATACAGAACCAGGAAAGGTCAGTAGCGCTTAACATACGGTAATTGTGCTGCGGCAGCCGAGACGGCAGGGGCAGGACCGAGATTTCCCCCCCCCCCCGCCACAAGTAAAATGCAGCGGGGCCTTCTCAGCCTCCTTCTGGGGCCTCTTTCTCACAAAGGATGAGCGCCGAAGTCATCTGGAGCCAAAGAGCGTTCAGATCAGCAGCCTACCTCCAGTCAGGCTATTAGCACTCAGGTTTTCCTGAGAATGGGCACTTGCAAACGTTTAAAGAGAACATGCGGACAGAAATAGGAATGCATGGGTATCACTGCAATGTGAATACGTCATTCACTAAATGTTCTTCACCAACATGGGTGTATTTTTTCTATGAATGATGTGTGCCAGCATTTAACGCCTCATCCCTTTGCACCATAGGCCATTCAGGAATGACAATGTATGTAATAACATCATTGCATACCACTGTTACTCATCTGCATCCAAGGATTCTTTGGAACGCCTGTGCTCTCCCAGGAAGTACCCGGGGCAGGGGCAGTCTCCATGCCCCTGGCCCTTCTCTCACCTTGCTCATTGGATGTCATGGCTGTGGCAAGGGCTGCAGTTCAGCGCGTATTAATTTATTCTGACACTCCAAGTTGGCCGCCACTGCCTTAGTGGATGAGTGCAGACACTCATATGCCTGGGACATGACAGCTGTCATGCCCTGGATGGGCTCCCTAAAGGTCAGATCCAAACTGTGCTTGGCCTGTGGTATCTCCACCTGCTGTTGACAGTATTTATTCATCAATTCCAGCATGCCCTGTGCTGCCAACAGCAGAGTGCCATCAGTAGGCTGTGGCTCAGCATGGGTCGCGCCACTCACAGGCCTCGGCTGTTTCAGCCTTAGTCAGCTGCTTAGGCGCATGTACAGTGCTCTCACCAGATTGTGACCCACACTCTAACGCCGAACACATACCCACCGAGTTGTTAATATATACTCTGGTGGAGATGCCTTAGTGTCCTGGGATGCTACTTCCTCGGCGGCTGGCTCTTCTCCAAGGTGAGGAAAGTAACCCGTGCAGCCCTGGTCGGCTCTGATCTTTCACCTGGAAGACACAATGGGAAGAAGATAGCGTCAGCCTTGATGTACCACATTTCACAATTAAAGCAGAACTGAAATTCCACATTGATCATCTTTCATATCAATTCGACATCTGTCCATCATGGACCACGATGTCTACTTGAAGAAATGAGTGTGGTGATTGGCCTAGTGCATTTTACAGTGTCCATTAGCCTTTGTATGTTGGTTCGGCCTCCACTGGTGCGGGATGCTTCCCTGCACTTACGGGCCCTCTTCACCTGGAGGAACAAGGAGGCAGCTATAACGGATGGCATTTCAACATTCAAGCTCTTACCTTCCGACAGCGGAGCTGAGAGGAATGGAGCAGACCTGTGGGGAGAACGCTGAGAGTGGAGCATTTAAATCGAATCCAAGGATCGAGGCCCAGTCTCTTACCTTCCCGGAGTGGAGAGCAGTCAGACGTCTTCCAGCGGGCCGGAGTTTTGCAAAGACAGCCAACAGTGACGTCAAAGGAGAGCTGCAAGGTTGTTGAGTAGCAGCTGTTAGTGCATTGAAATATCTTTAAAAAATAAGGGGAAAGTTTTTTTTTGTTGAAAAAAAAAATCTCTGGTGATAAGGTGAGTACTGCGAATGTGTTTTTTTTTAAAGTACTTTAGATCAGAGTGGGTGGAACAAGGCCCCTAGTGTAATTAGTTTTTTTAAATTAAGGGAGTAACTAATTAACCTAAGGGTAAGCCATGGCAGGAGAGCTCAGCCCCGTGATCAGCTCCTCCTGCGCTATGTGGGAAATCAGGGACGCTTCCTGTGTCCCTGACGACCATGTGTGCAGGAAATGTATCCATCTGCAGCTACTGGCTGCCAACATTACAGAGCTGGAGCTGCGGGTAATTCACTGTGTAGCATCGACGATGCTGAGGATGTCGTGGATAGCACATTTCATGAGGAGATCACACTGCAGGTAATGGCTACGCAGACAGAAAAGAGATGAGTGACCACCAGATGGAGTAGTAGGCACAGGCAGGTAGTGCAGGAGTCCTCTGTGGCCATCCACCCCTCTCAAACAGAAATACCACTTTGGATTCTGTTGCGGAGGGATGACCTCCCAGGGGAAAGCAGCAACAGCCAAGTCCATGGCACCGCGGAGATCTCTGTGGCACAGCAGAGGTGGAAAAGAGATGGAAGAACTCTCGTGATAGGGGATTCTATCGTAAGGGGTGCAGGTAGGCGTTTCTGTGGCCACAAACGAGACTCAGAGGATGGTATGTTGCCTCCCTGGTGCTCGAGTCATGGATGTCTCGGAACGACTGCAGGACATTCTGAAAGCGGAGGGTGAGCATCCAGCAGTCGTGGTCCATATTGGTACTAACGACATCAGCAGGAAGAGAGATGATGCCCTGCAAAGTGAATATAGGGAGTTAGGTAGAAGGTTAAAATACAGGACCTCGAGGGTTGTAATCTCAGAATTACTCCCAGTGCCACGTGCTAGTGAGGGTTGGAATAAGAGGATTCGGCAAATGAATGTGTGGCTGAAGAGCTGGTGTAGGCGGGAGGGCTTCAGCTGCTTGGATCATTGGGATCTCTTCTGGTGCATAGGTGACCTGTACAAGAAGGACAGATTGCATCTAAACTAGAGGAGGACCAATATCCTTGCGGAGAGATTTGCTAATGCTATTCGGGAGGGTTTATTCTAGTCTTGCAGGGGAGTAGGACACAAAGTAGTAGTCTCTACGATGAGGTAGTTGAGGCAAATGTAGAGGTTAAAGCAAGCAGGTCCAGTAGGCTGTCCGAGCAGGGGCAGGACAGGGAGTGTGAAATGTCTGGTAGGCTAAACTGCATTTAGTTTAATGCAAGAAGCCTTACAGGTAAGGCAGATGAACTCAGAGCATGGATTGGTACATGGGATTGCGATGTTATAGCTATGACGGAACCATTGTTGAGGGATGGGCGGGACTGGCAGCTCAATGTTCCGGGGTAACGATTCTTCTGGCGTGACAGAGGTGGAGGTAAGAGAGGAGGGGGAGTTGCACTATTGATTAGGGAGGACATCACGGCAGTACTTAGATAGGATATCCTGGGGGAAATGTTCAGCGAGGCCATATAGGTAGAACTTAGAAATAAGAAAGGATAATCACTTTGATGGGATTTTACAGTACCCCCAATACTCAGAGGGAAGTGGACGAGCATGTATGTAGGGAAATCACAGATAGGTGCAGGAATAGGGTTGTAATAGATGGTGACTTGATGTTCCCTAATATCGCCTTAGTAATAAGGGATCAGATGGGGAAGAATTTGTTAAGTGTGTCCAGGGTAGTTTTCTGAAGCAGTATGTGCATGGCCCTACTAGGGATGGGGTTACACTCAACCTCCTCTTAATAAATGAGGAAGGGTAGGTTGTTGATGTGTCAGTGGGGGAGGTCTTTGGGGCCAGTGACCATAACTCTATCAGCTTCAAGATATTTATGGAAAAGGAAAGGACTGATCCTCAAGATGAAGTCCTAAATCGGGGGAAGGCTATTTTCGATGGCATCAGACAGGAAATCACAACAGTTGAATGGGAGAGGCTGGTTACAAATAAAGGGACGTCTGGCAAGTGGGAGCCTTTTATAAGTGAGATCGGAAGAGTTCAGGGCAGGCATGTTCCTGTTAGATGGAAGGGCAAGGCTGGCAGGCAAGTTTAGGGAACCTTGGCTGACGAGGGATATTGAGGGTCTGGTCAGGACATCAACGGAGGCATATGTCAGGTATAGGCAGCTGGGATCGAGCAAGTCCCCGGAGGAGTATAGGGAAAAGTGGAAAGGTCCTGGGGAAAATTGATGGAGAGAGTGATTTGGGTGTTCAGGTCCATTCTTCCCTGAAGGTGGCAACGCAGGTCAATAGAGTGGTCAAGAAGGCATACGGCATGCTTTCCTTCATCGGACGGGGTATTGAGTACAAGAGTTGGCAGGTCATGTTACAGTTGTATAAGACTTTGGTTCGGCCACATTTGGAATACTGCGTGCAGTTCTGATCACCACATTACCAAAAGGATGTGGATGCTTTGGAGAGGGTGCAGAGGAGGTTCACCAGGATGTTGCCTGGTATGGAGGGCGCTAGCTATGAAGAGAGGTTGAGTAGATTAGGATTATTTTCATTAGAAAGACGGAGGTTGAGGGGGGACCTGATTGAGGTGTACAAAATCATGAGAGGTATAGACAGGGTGGATAGCAAGAAGCTTTTTCCCAGAGTGGGGGGATTCAATTCACGAGTTCAAAGTGAAAGGGGAAAAGTTTAGGGGGGATATGCGTGGAAAGTTCTTTATGCAGAGGGTGGTGGGTGCCTGCAACGCATTGCCAGCGGAGGTGGTATACGCGGGCACGATAGCGTCTTTTAAGATGTATCTGGACAGATACATGAATGGGCAGGAAGCAAAGAGATACAGACCCTTAGAAAATATGCGACAGGTTTAGATAGAGGATCTGGATCTGCGCAGGCTTGGAGGGCCGAAGGGCCTGTTCCTGTGCTGAAATTTTCTTTGTTCTTTTTTCTTTGATGTCGGACTACACTTAAGAGGGAAAGTGGAGGGCGAAAAGGGGCCATGATATTTCCCTGGCAGATAAGATAAAGGAGAATCCTAAAAAAAATCTATAAGTATATTAAGAGTAAAAGGGTAGCTAGGGAGAGAGTAGGTCCCATGAAGGATCAGTGTGGTAATCTACGTGTGGAGCTACAGGAAATCGGCGAGGTCTTGAATGAATTATTCTCGTCTGTATTTACCGTGGAGAAGGTCATGGAAGCTCCTGAGTTCAATGTAGGGAACAGCGATATCCTGGAGCATATCAACATTACAAAGGAGGGGATGTTGGAGGTTTTGAAGCGCATTAAAGTGGATAAATATCCAGGGCCTGATCAGGTGTATCCTATGGGAAGCCAGGGAGGAGATTGCTGGGGCCCTGGCAGAGATTTCTGCATCATCATTAGCCACGGGTGAGGTACCGGAAGACTGGAGGATAGCTAATGTTGTGCCTTTATTTAAGAAGGGCAGCCGGGATAAGACAGGAAACTACAGGCCGGTGAGCCTTACATCAGAGGTGGGAAAGTCATTGGAAGGGATTCTGAGAGACAGGATTTTTATGCATTTGGAAAGGCATGACCTGATTAGGGATAGTCAGCATGGCTTTGTGTGTGGGAAATCATGTCTCACGAATTTGGTTAAATTTTCGAGGAACTGACCAAGAGGATTGACGGTGGACGATGGAAGTTATCGACATGGACTTGGGCAAGTCCTTTGCCAAGTTCTCGCATGGTAGGCTGGTCCAGAAGGTTCGAACACATGGGACCCAGGGTGAGCTAGGAAATGGGATACAAAATTGTTTTGGTGATAGGAGGCAGAGGGTGGTAATGGAGGGTTGTTTTTCAGATTGGAGGCCAGTGACCAGTGGTGTGCTGCTGTGAATGACTTGGATGTGAATGTAGGGAGCATGATTAGTAAGTTTGCAAATGACACCAAAATTGGTGGTATAGTAGACAGTGAAGAAGGTTGTCTTTTGTTACAACAGGATATAGATAAACTGGGAAAGTGGGCAAGGGATAGATTTGATTTATTGATTTGATTTGGAATTTAATGCAGACGTGTGAAGTGATGTATTTTGGGAAGTTCTACCATGGAAGACATATACAGTGAATGGCAGGGCCCTGGCGAGTGTTGTTGAGCAGAGAGTCCTTGGGGTGCAAGTACATAGTTCCCTGAAAGTAGCAACACAGTAGCGACATTTAAGAAGGCGTATGGCATGCTTGCCTTCATCAGCCGAGGCATGGGACGTCATGTTACAGTTGTAGATAACGTTGTTTCGGCCGCATTTGGAATACTGTGTGCAGTTCTGGTGGCTGCACTACAGGAAAGATGTGATTAAGCTGGAGAGGGTGCAGAAAAGACTCACAAGGATGTTTCCTGGTTTGGAGGGATTGAGTAATAAAGAGAGATTGGATAGGCTGGGTCTGTTTTCCCTGGAGTGAAGGAGGCTGAGAGGGGACATGATAGAGGTATATAAAATTATGAGAGGCATAGATAGGGTAGATAGCCAGAGTCTGTTTCACAAGGTTTGGGTGACTAAAACTAGAGAGCATAGATTTAGGGTGAGAGAGCGGAGGATTAAAGGGGATCAAAGGGGTAAATGTATCACACAAAGAATAGTGGGTTTCTGGAATGAGCTGCCAGAGGAGGTGGCGGAGGCAGGAACAGTAGCGACATTTAAGAGGCATCTGGACAGGTACTTGAATGAGCAAAGAATAGAGGGATATGGAATTAATGCGGGCAAGTGGGATTAGTGTAGATAGCCATTATGGTCGGCATGGACGCGGAGGGCCTCTGGGCCTGTTTCCCTGCTGTACAACTCGATGACTCTTTGACTCTATTACAGCACGACGCATGTCAAACGGAGGGTGCTGGCCACAAAGGTGGGGGATGCTTGGTGTGCACTACAGATTGAGGCAGTCATCTAGGTACCATTCCCTGAGGACCGGACAAGGGCACGTTCTGTCATTCATTGCAGCATTCATGGCACTTCATTCTTCCCTGCCCAACCTCCCGTTCATTGGCATGGCAGTGGCACATATGTGCCAGTCTGTGTCGGTGCACCCAATTTCAATGGAGCCCTGATAGACATTGGCACTTACTCTTATGCTCATGGCACGTTGTTCATCTTTTTGCGGCACTGCACCCACTCGCAATGGATGGCAACATGTTTTTTTTTTAATTCATTCAAGGGATGTGGGAGTCGCTGGCCAGGCCAGCATTTATTGCCCATCCCTAATTTCCCTTGAAGAGGTGGTGGTGAGCTGCCTTCTTGAACCGCGACAGTATATGTGGGGTAGGGACAACCACAGTGCAGTTAGGAAGGGAGTTACAGGATTTTGACCCAGCGACAGTGAAGGAACGGCGATATCGTTCCAAGTCAGGATGGTGTGTGACTTGGAGGGGAAGATGCAGATGGTGGTGTTCCCATGTATTTGCTGCCCTTGTCCTTCTGGTTGGTAGAGGTCGCGGGTTTGGAAGATGCTGTCGAAGGAGCCTTTGTGCATTGCTGCAGTGCATCTTGTAGATGGTACACACTGCTGCCACTGTGCGACAGTGGTATAGGGAGTGAATGTTTGTAGATGGGGTGTAAATCAAGCGCGCTGATGTGTCCTGGATTGTGTCGAGCTTCTTGAGTGTTGTTGGAGCTGCACCCATCCAGGCAATTGGAGAGTATTCCATCGCACTCCTGACTTGTGCCTTGTAGATTGTGGACAGGCTTTGGGGCGTTAGGACGTGAATTACTCGCCTCAGGATTCCTAGCCTCTGACCTGCTCTTGTAGCCACGGAACTTATATGTCTACTCCAGTTCAGTTTTCGGTCAATGGTAGCCCCTAGGATGTTGATAGTGAGGGATTCAGCGATAGTAGTGCCGTTGAATGCAAAGGGGAGATGGTTATATTCTCTCTTGTTGGAGATGGTCATTGCCTGGCACTTGTGTGGCGCGCATGTTACTTGCCACTTATCAGCCCAAGCTTGGATATTGTCTAGGTCTTGCTGCATTTCTACACAGACCACTTCAGCATCTGAGGAGTCGCGAATGGTGCTGAACATTGTGCAATCATCAGCGAACATCCCCACTTCTGACCTTATGATTGAAGGAAGGTCATGGATGAAGCAGCTGAAGATGGTTGGGCCGAGGACACTGCCCTGAGTTACTCCTGCAGCAATTTCCTGAAGCTCAGATGATTGAACTCCAACAACTACAACCATCTTCCTTTGCGCGAGGTGTGACTCCAGCCAGCAGAGGGGTTTCCCCCTGATTCCCATTGACTTCAGTTTTGCTAGGGCTCCTGGATGCCATACTGGGTCAAATGTTGCCTTGATGTCAAGGGCAGTCACTCTCACCTCACCTCTTGGGTTTAGCTCTTTTGTCCATGTTTGAACCAAGGTCGTAATGAGGTTAGGTGCTGAGTGGCCCTGGCAGAACCCAAACTGAGCATCACTGAGCAAGTTGTTGCTAAGCAAGTGCTGCTTGATGGCACTGTTGATGACACCTTCCATCACTTTACTGATGATTGAGAGTAGACTGATGGGGCGGTAGTTGGCCGGGTTGGATTTTTCCTGCTTTTTGTGTGCAGGACATACCTGGACAATTTTCCACATTGCAGGGCAGATGCCAGTGTTGTAGCTGCACTGGAACAGCTTGGGTCGGGGCGCGGCAAGTTCTGGAGCACAGGTCTTCAGTACTATTGCCGGAATATTGTCAGGCCCCATAGCTTTTGCAGTATCCAGTGCCTTCAGTCGTTTCTTGATATCACGTGGAGTGAATCGAATTGGCTGAAGTTTGGCATCTGTGATGCTGGGGACTTCAGGAGGAGGCAGAGATAGATCATCAACTCGGCACTTCTGGCTGAAGATTGTTGCAAATGCTTCTGCCTTATCTTTCGCACTGATGTGCTGGGCACCCCCATCATTGAGGATGGGGATATTTGTGGAGCCACCTCCTCCAGTTAGTTGTTTAATTGTCCACCACCATTCACGGCTGGATGTGGCAGGACTGCAGAGCTTCGATCTGATCCGTTGGTGATGGGATGGCTTAGCTCTGTCTATTGCATGCTGCTTAAGCAATTTGGCATGCAAGTAGTCCTGGGTTGTAGCTTCACCAGGTTGACACCTCATTTTGAGTTATGCCTGGTGCTGCTCTTGGCAGGCCTTCCTGCACTCTTCATTGAACCAGGGTTGGTCTCCTGGCTTGATGGTAATGGTATCGTGGGGGATATGCCGGGCCATGAGGTTACAGATTGTGGTTGAGTACAATTCTGCTGCTGATGGCCCACTGCACCTCATGGATGCCCAGTTTTGCATTGCTAGATCTGTTCGAAATCTATCCCATTCAGCACGGTGATTGTGCCACACAACACGATGGACGGTATCCTCAATGTGAAGGCGGGACTTCGTCTCCACTAGGACTGTGCGGTGGTCACTCCTACCAATACTGTCATGGACAGATGCATCTGTGGCAGGCAGATTGGTGAGGACGAGGTCGAGTAGGTTGCTCCCTCGTGTTGGTACCCCCACCACCTGTTGCAGACCCAGTCTCGCAGCCATGTCCTTTCGGACTCGGACAGCTCGTTCAGTAGTGGTGCTGCCGAGCCACTCATGGTGATGGACATTGAATTCCCTCACCCAGAGTACATTTTCTGCCCTTGCCACCCGCAGTGCTTCCTCCAAGTGCTGTTCAACACGGAGCAGTACTGAGTCATCAGCTGAGGGAGGGTGGAAGGTGGTAATCAGTAAGAGGTTACCTTGCCCATATATGACCTGATGCCTTGAGAATTCATGAGGTCCGGAGTCGAAGTTGAGGACTCCCAGAGGCAACACCCTCCCTACTGTATACCACTGTGCCACCACCTCTGCTGGGTCTGTCCTGCCAGTGGGACAGGGTGTACCCGGGGATGGTGATGGCAGTGTCTGGGACATTGTCTGTTCGGTATGATTCCGTGAGTACGACTATGTCAGGCTGTTGCTTGACCAGTCTGTGGGACAGCTCTCCCAACTTTGGCACAAGCCCATAGATATTAGTAAGGAGGACTTTACAGGGTCGACAGGGCTGTGTTTGCTGTAGTCGTTTCCGGTGCCTAGGTCGATGCCGGGTGTTCCGTCCAGTTTCATTTGTTTTTATAGACTTTGTAGCAGTTAGTTACAACTGAGTGGCTTGCTAGGCCATTTCAGAGGGCATGTAAGAGTTAACCACATTGCGGTGGGTCTGGAGTCACATGTAGGCCAGACCAGGTAAGGACAGCAGGTTTCCTTCCCTAAAGGACATTAGTGAACCAGATGGATTTTTACAACAATCGACAATGGTTTCATGGCCATCATTAGACCAGTTTTAATTCCAGATTTTTATTAAGTTCAAATTCCACCTTCTGCTGTGGTGGGATTCGAACCCATGTCCCCAGAGGGATACCCTGGGTCTCTGGGTTCCTAGTCCAGTGATACTACCACTATGTCACCGCCTACCCTCCACTGCCACCTCGCGCCAGGCTGCCTTGGTGAGGCAGGAGGGCCTGTTCCTCCAATCACTGAACCGTGGTGCCACCCTCGCACGACCCTCTGTTTCCAAGCAGGTCGATTTCTTTTATGACTGGTGGAACAATCTTCTGACTCCTCTGTAGTTATATGCATTGCTGCTGTGCTGGCTGCACTTTAAAAAAGGGCCCCAGCAGATGATTATCAGGTGTTTCGGCTTCCATCACGTTTGTGTCTGTCCCGCCCTCCCCGCCTCACGTTACGGAGGGCGGCTGCTATGATAATGATACCCCGCACGTAATATCAGAGGGGTTCAGCTGCGGCAGCTGAGTGCAGGCATGCCACTGAGCTCCGAGCATGCTGCCGTGAGATTATTTCAGCCTGATGTGCCAGGTTCACAATGTGGAATGCTTGCTGGTCTTTTGTCTGAGAATTGCTTCTCTCGGAGTCTTGCCTCTGGTCTGTTTCACCGTGGAATTTGTACGTCAGCTTGCATTTATGCAGATCTCTGGATTTTCTGTGACTGCTGATGTCCTGTTGCTGCGCCTGTCTTCTGTTTGCTTGCATCTTACTGTGACTTCTGAATGCGTCTTTGGAGCCAGACTTCTTGCATACGCAGGCCAGTGTCCTTTTGCACAGCACGCCTTGCAGAGGTCTTTAATTGCAGGACACTTTTGTGGTAAGTGGGACCAACCAAAATTACCACATAGCTTGCTTTCTTGCTCTTTTCGACCTGTTTATCATGCTGATACTGTTGTTTGCACAGAGTGTTTGGAGTACTGCAGCAAATGGCAGACAATACAAAGCCAGTGTAGCTGGAACAAAGCACCTCCAAGCACTAGGTTGTGTTAAGACTTGTTCTATGAATCTGCACTGTTTCCCACTTGATGGAACTCTCTGTTATTTAGATTAGCTGTTGGAGTGAGAGAAGAAGGTGTTTAATAGTACTCTGCATTTATCTTGTTTCCAGCACTTAAGCTGTTTCCATAGCTGTCATAGGCAGCTGTCAATTGATTTTCTTCCGTTAGAGTTTCTTTTTGCAGCACAGAAGCTGATCTGTTTAAACAGCAGTTCACTAGGCAGATCAATTTTTGTAACGTTTGTTTATGTTCTTCACCCTTGAGTGGTTTAATGGTATTTTTATTGCCGTGGCTGCGTGAATGAAATCTCTTCTTCACGGTCGAGTGATTTAATCAGTTATTTAAACTTTATCTTCGTGGATTAGGGCTCTTCAGTGATTGGAGTTTTCCCATGATTTTTTGCAATCCTGTACATGTGTCGAACTCGAACAGCCTGGGCGAAGGTCGAGTCTGTCCCTTTTTTAATTATGGAGCCTTTGCAAAAAAAAACAAATCTGTCAAGCACTTCGAAGCATGTTTTTTTTCAAACAATTATTTCCCGATTTACTTGCAACCTGTCGTTCTGTGCTCTATCTTCTACAGCTGGAGGTTAGTTATTTTTTTTTCTTCACTGAGACACTTTTTTTTAAACTTTCTCTCTAGTGGCTGGAGGAAGATCGTTTTACCTGTGGCCTTCAGCTTGGACTTTTTTTTCTCTCACTCACAGCTGCCATTTTGTAATGTTTATGTTGTCTGATGCAATGTAAATGAGATGGGTGGAGCCCAGTTTGATGGCAATCTCAAGTTTCTTTTTCTTTTCTTTACAGTTAGTCGATTATATACAGTAGAGAACAACCTATATACTGAACCTTTCTCTGGGTGTTACAATTGCAGTGTGACTATAATCCTCTAGTCACATGACTGCATTCTGGTACTTAGCTCATTAGCATACTAATATCTTAAAGGGACATCACTCTTAAAGGCCACCACACAACAACGATGATTTTTTTCAAATAAAGATGTCGCTGCTTGAAAACACAGCTGTTAATAATTCCACTTCACCATGAGGAGAGCTCGGGAGAAATTTACAAAACTAAATCCTTTAACAAAATAGATCATAAACCATTAAAATAGAAATCCTGTGAAGGAAGGTAAAGTTATTGCTTGATTGGAACTTCATTGGACAGCAGAGAAATCGGAGCAGAAGATGAGTAAATCCACACCAGAGAAGAGGTCAACATCAGAACAGGATCAATGCTGGTGAAGATCAATGAGTAAAGGATGAGAGCTCCATGCTCTCGCAGATCATCAGTTTATCAAGTGGGGATATTATCTGGATAAAACAATCTGTTTAGGACAGATTTTACTGAACTATGTTGAATAGACAAGTCATTGAAGAACAAGTAAGACAACGTTCCAGTTCTTTTCTTTTTTGAAAGGTTACAGTTTGTTGCGATATTGACTTCAAACAAACTGGAATTATAGTGAAAGCAGATTGATAACTAAGGAGAAAAATGGAGCAATAAAGTGGAGCAATTAAATCAGAAACAAGCTCATGAGTGAACCAAGAGAGCTCAAGCACAGAGAGGGAACGGTTAAACAGAATGAATTGCAAACGGAATTAAAACTTTAGAACGTGTATTTGTTCAGGGTGGGAATTAGATGGAGAGGGGGAAGGAGCTGCTCTGCAATTTAAACCGAGTGGCAGCAGTTGAAGCACATTAGCAAGTAGTGCAGCACTCCAAGGAACGAGAAATTTAATTAAATAGATAGTTAATTTCAGTGAAATGTTGGAACAGTTGCCTGCACATCCTGTGACATTTGGGAACTCCAAAGGAAGTTAGTGATAAATGTCAAATTCATACTGCAGTGGAGAATCAAAATAGAGAGGAGAGCGGAAAAAGGAAATTGGATGACCAAAGAGAATCATTGAGTAAAGATTAGCAGGTAACATAACTGAGAACACCGAAGTATTTTACCAACATATGGACAGTCAATGAAACGGTAGCCGATGGCAGAACTTGTGGAGGTAGAGGGAATGGCTGAGGTAGTAAATGCATCTGTCATCACAAAACTTGTGGATGCTGCAAATGTCCCAGGAAAGGAGGTGGTGGAGAAATTGGAGCAGATGAAAATAAAGAGGAGACAATTACAATGTTGGCAATGCTCACAGTAGAAAAGTCGGCCTGTCTTGATGAGCTGCATCCTGGGTTGTTGAAAGAATTAACGGTGGAAATAGAGGAGAATCGAGCTGCAATCTTTCAGTCCTCCTTGGATATGGAAATGATGCCAGAGAACTGGAAAGTTGCTAATGTTAATTAGTAAAAACAGAGAGGGATAAACCCAATAACTACAGACCATTTAGTCTAATGAGAGTGCAGAGGAGATTTACAAGAATTTTGCTAGGTTTTGAAAGTTGCAGTTATGAGGAAAGATTAGATAGACTAGGGTTGTTTTCCTTAGAACAGAGGAGACTGAAGGGTGACTTAATTGAGGTGTACAGAATTATGAGCAGTCTAAATAGAGTAGACATAAAGGACCTGTTCCCCTAGCGGAGAGGTCAATTACTAGGGGGCACAGATTTAAGTTGAATGGTAGAAGAATTAGAAGGGACATGAGGAAAAACATTTTTATCCAGAGGGTGGTAGGTGTCTGGCATTTGCTACCTGATTCGGTGGTGGACTCAGAAACCCTCAACTCATTTTAAAATGTACCTGGACATGCACCTGAAGTGCTGTAACGTGCAAGGCAACAGACTAGGTGCTGGAAGGTGGGATTTGATTGGGCAGCTAGTATTTTCAGCCAGTGCAGTCACGATACGCTGAATGGCCTCCTTCTGCGCTGTAGCTTTCCTATGGTTGCATGGTTCGATGTCATTGTTGGGGAAGCATTTAGAGACAATAATCCAGGGCAAAATTAACTGTGACTTGGCAGAACGTGGGCTGATAAATAACAGCTAGTATAGATTGGTTAACAGAAGATTGTGTAAGAAATACGTAGGTTCTTTCATGAAATTTCAGAGGTGGTTGAACAGGGTAGTGAGGATGTTTATATATTTTATGAGATGTGAACATTGGTGGCATGACCAGAATTTATTGCATATCCTAGTGGCCCTTGAGAAGGTGGTGATGAGCAGCCTTCTTGAACCACTGCAGTCCATCTGCGGCGGGTACGCCCACGGTGATGTTAGGGAGGTAATTCCAGGGCTTTGACCCAGCAACAGTGATAGACCAGCGATATATTTCCAAGTCAGTATTGTATGTGGCTTCCAGGGGAATTGCTGATAGTGATGTTCCAATGAGTCTTCTGCCCTTGTCATTCTAGGTGGTCGTGGGTTTGGAAGGTGCTGTCGAAGGAGGCATGGTGAGTTGCTGCAGTGCATCTTGTATATGGTACACACTGCTGCCATTGTTCTTCGGTGGTGGAGGGATTGAATGTTAGAGGTAGTAAATGGTGTGCCATCACCCGCGCTGCTTTGTTCTACGTGGTGCTGAGCTTGCTCAGAATTGTTGGTGTTGCACCCATCCAAGCTAGTGGCGAACATTCCATTACAATCCTGACTTGTGACGTGTAGTTGGTGTACAGTCTTTGGGGAGTCAGGAGGTGCGTTACTTGCTGCAGAATTCCCAGCCCCTCCCCTGTAGGCACTATATTTATGTGGCTGCTCAAGTTCAGTTTCTCGTCAATTGTAACCCCCAGGATGTTGGGGGTGGGTCATTCAGGAATGGTAATGCTGCTGAATGTCACGGGAGGATGGTTAAATTCTCTCTTGCTGGTGATGGTCATTGTCTGGCATTTGTGTAATGCAACTGTTAGTTGCCACTTATCAGCCCAAGCCTGAATGGTTAATGGTGGATAACAGTATCTGGAGTCAAAGAGTCATTATGGCATAGAAGGAGACCATTTGGTCAATAGAGTCGGTGGCAGCTCCAGTCACTGCCATTACCTCACTCTATCCCCATAGCCCGTCAAGTGTATTTCCCACAAATTCCCATCCAATTTCCTTTTGAAATCATTGAGCGTCTCCACTTCCACCACCCTTGTAGACAGCGAGTTCCAGGTCATTACCACACGCTGAGTAAAAAAGTGCTTCTTCACATTCCCCTGCACTTCTTGCCCAAAGTCGTAAATCTGTGTCCCTTCGTCCTTGCAGCATCAACTAATGGAAACATATTAGAATTAGAAGAATTAGAATTAGAACATTACAGCGCAGTACAGGCCCTTCGGCCCTCGATGTTGCGCCGACCTGTGAAACCATCTGACCTACACTATTCCATATTCATCCATATGTCTATCCAATGACCACTTAAATGCCCTTAAAGTTGGCGAGTCTACTACTGTTGCAGGCAGGGCGTTCCACGCCCCTACTACTCTCTGAGTAAAGAAACTACCTCTGACATCTGTCCTATATCTATCACCCCTCAACTTAAAGCTATGTCCCCTCGTGTTTGCCATCATCATCCGAGGAAAAAGACTCTCACTATCCACCCTATCTAACCCACTGATTATCTTATATGTCTCTATTAGGTCACCTCTCCTCCTCCTTCTCTCCAACGAAAACAACCTCAAGTCCCTCAGCCTTTCCTCGTAAGACCTTCCCTCCATACCAGGTAACATCCTAGTAAATCTCCTCTGTACCCTTTCCATAGCTTCCACATCTTTCCTATAATGCGGTGACCAGAACTGCACGCAATACTCCAGGTGCTGTCTCACCAGAGTTTTGTACAGCTGCAGCATGACCCCGTGGCTCCGAAACTCGATCCCCCTACTAATAAAAGCTAACACACCATATGCCTTCTTAACAGCCCTATTAACCTGGGGAGCAACCTTCAGGGATTTATGCACCTGGACACCAAGATCGCTCTGCTCATCTACACTACCAAGAATCTTCCCATTAGCCCAGTACTCTGCATTGCTGTTACTCCTTCCAAAGTGAATCACCTCACACTTTTCCGCATTAAACTCCATTTGCCATCTCTCAGCCCAGCTCTGCAGCCTATCTATGTCCCTCTGTACCCTACAACATCCTTCGGCACTACCCACAACTCCACCGATCTTAGTGTCATCCGCAAATTTACTAACCGACCCTTCTACACCCTCTTCCAGGTCATTTATAAAAATGACAAACAGCAGTGGCCCCAAAACAGATCCATGCGGTACACCACTAGTAACTAAACTCCAGGATGAACATTTGCCATCAACCACCACCCTCTGTCTTCATTCAGCTAGCCAATTTCTGATCCAAAGCTGTAAATCACCTTCAACCCCATAGTTCCATATTTTCTGCAATAGCCTACCATGGGGAACCTTATCAAACGCCTTACTGAAATCCATATACACCACATCCACTGCTTTACCCTCATCCACCTGTTTGGTCAGCTTCTCGAAAAACTCAATAAGGTTTGTGAGGCACGACCTACCCGTCACAAAACCGTGCTGACTCTCGCTAATGAACTTATTCTTTTCAAGATGATTATAAATCCTGTCTCTTATAACCTTTTCCAACATTTTACCCACAACCGAAGTAAGGCTCACAGGTCTATAATTACCAGGGCTGTCTCTACTCCCCTTCTTAAATAAGGGGACAACATTTGCTATCCTCCAGTCTTCCGGCACTATTCCTGTCGACAATGACGACATAAAGATCAAGGACAAAGGCTCTGCAATCTCCTCCCTGGCTTCCCAGAGAATCCTAGGATAAATCCCATCTGGCCCAGGGGACTTATCTATTTTCACACATTCCAAAATTGATAACACCTCCTCCTTGTGAACATCAATCCCATCTAGCCTAGTAGCCTGAATCTCAGTTTTCTCCTCGACATCATTTTCTTTCTCTACTGTAAATACTGACGCAAAATATTCATTTAACACTTCCCCTATCTCCTCTAATTCCACACACAACTTCCCACTACTGTCCTTGATTGGCCCTAATCTAACTCTAGTCATTCTTTTATTCCTGATATCCCTAAAGAAGCCTTAGGGTTTTCCCTGATCCTATCCGCCAATGACTTCTCGTGTCCTCTCCTTGCTCTTCGTAGCTCTCCCTTTAGATCCTTCCTGGCCAGCTTGTAACTCTCAAGCGCCCTAACTGAGCCTTCACGTCTCATCCTAACATCAGCCTTCTTCTTCCTCTTGACAAGCGCTTCAACTTCTTTAGTAAACCACGGCTCCCTCGCTCGACAACTTCCTCCCTGCCTGACAGGTGCAGTAGCTGCTCCTTGAATAAGCTCCCCATTTCGATTGTTCCCATCCCCTGCAGTTTCCTTCTCCATCCTACGCATCCTAAATCTTGCCAAAGCGCATCATAATTTCCTTTCCCCCAGCTATAATTTTTGCCCTGCGGTATATACCTGTCCCTGCCCATCGCTAAGGTAAACCTAACCGAATTGTGATCACTATCACCAAAGTGCTCACCTACATCTAAATCTAACACCTGGCCGGGTTCATTACCCAGTGCCGAATCCAATGTGGCATCGCCCCTGGTTGGCCTGTCTACATACTGTGTCAGAAAACCCTCCTGCAAACACTGGACAATAACTGACCCATCTAAAGTACTCGAACTATAGTATTTCCAGTCGGTATATTCCTTTTCTACCTGATCTAAAACTGTTATAATCTTGTACACCTCTATCACATCTCCCATAAATCTCTTTAGCTCCAAGGATAACAGCTCCATCTTCTCCGGCCGAACCTTGAAGAGGAAATCCCTCATCCCTTGGACCACTCTGGAATAATATCCATTGCATCTTCACCATTGGGCTGGAGAAACACAAAATTCACTTTAATTGTCTTGCATTTGCTGATAAACATTAAACTCACAGGCTGTTCCCGTTAATTGTTACAAGCAGTAATAAACAGATCGAGCATGTCTGACTGTTCCCAGATGTAGAAAATGATTCAGTTTAGGTAAAATGACACAAGTCAAATGTTCACTCAGCACCGAGGGAGTCAAAAATCAGGGAAAGGGCAGTGGGAATGAAAGAATGAGTTAAATACGAGGAATATAAATATTTCCCATCCTTAATGTTTCTCCATTCAACTTCTTCAGTGCTGTGTTAATAATTTCACTGTAAATGATAGAACTGCAGAATTGGAACATAAGAACATAACAAATAGCAGCACTAGTAAACAATACGGCTCCGCCATTCAGTAAGGTTATGTTTTATCTTCTGTCTCAACACTGCTTTCCTGCCCACTCCTCATATCCCTTCGTGCCTTGAGAGATGAAAAGTCTGTCTACCTCAGTCTTATTTATACTAAACAATGTCCAGCACCATTCACGACTCCTCAGATACTGAAGCAATCCATGTAGAAATGCAGCAATACCTTAAAATATCCAGGCTTGGGCTGATAAGTTGCAAGTTGTTTTTGCGCCACACGAGTGCCAGGCAATGACCATGTATAACAAGAGAGAATCTAACCATCTCCCCTTCATCTTCAATGGCATTACCATCGCTGAATCCCCCACTATCAACATCCTGGGTTTACCATTGACCAGGGACTGAACTGCAGTAGACATATAAATACTGTGACTGCAACAGCAGGTCAGAGGCTACGAATCCTGCGGTGAGTAATTCACCTCCTAACTCTCCAAAGCCTGTCCACCATCTGCAAGGCACAATCAGGAGTGTGATGGAATATTCCCAACTTTCCTGGATGTGTGCAGCTCCAACAGCACTCAGGAAGCTCGGCACCATAAAAGACAAAGCAGCCCGCTTGATTGGCACCCCCTTCACAACCATTCTCTCCCTCCACCACCGAAGCACAGTTGCATTTGCACTTACCATCGAATAGATGCACTGCAGCAAGGCATCAAGGCTCCTTAGACAGAACCTTCCAAACACGCAACCGTCTAGAAAGTCAAGGGCAGGAGATGCATGGGAACACAACCTGCAAGTTCACCCCCGTACCCTCGCTCCCAAGCCACACACCATCCTGACTTGGAAATATATCGCCGTTCCTTCACTGTCACTGGGTCAAAATCTTGGAACTCGCTTCCTAACAGCACTGTGGGGGTTCCTACCCCACATGGACTGCAGCGGTTCAAGAAGGCAGCTCAGCAGCACCTTCTCAATGGCAATTAGGAATGGACAATAAATACTGGCCTGGCCAGCAATGTCCACAGCTGATGACTGAATAAAAAAAAAGTTCTGATCCGTTAGTTGTAGGTTAGCTAGTGCACGCTACTTCCGCCGTCTGGTATGCAAGCAGCGTTTGGTTGTGGCTTTATCAGGCTGATAGCTCAATTTTTGGTACGCCTTGTGCTGCTCCTGGCAAGCCCTCTTGCATTCTTCATTGAACCAGCGTTGGTCTCCTGGCTTGATGGTAATGGCAGAGTGGGGGATATGCCGGGCCATGAGGTTACAGATTGTGGTTGAATATAATTCTGCTGTTGCTGATGCCAAGTTTCAGTTGCTAGATCTGTTCGAAATCTATCCAATTTAGCACCGTGATCGTGTCACACAACACAATGGAGGGTATCCTCAATGTGAAGACAGGACCTCGTATCCACAAGGATTGCACGGTGGTCACTCCTGCCAAGACTGTCATGGACAGGTGCATCTGCAGTAGGAAGATTGTTGAGGACGAGGTCAAGTAGGTTTTTCCCTATATTTGAATGGAAAGTGACTGACAAAATAACCAGAAGTGACATGGTGGAGGGGGGAGGGGGGTGTGGTGGGGGCGGGGGAGATTTGTCACAGACAGCTGCCGTGATCTGAAATGAATTGCCTGTAAGTGTGGTGGAAGCAGATTCAAACTAACTTTCAAAAATGATATGCAGAGGGAAACATTAACAGGACTGTTGGAAATAGCAGAGCAGTGGGATTAATTGAACAGCTCTACTAAAGAGACAGCACAGGCATGATGGGCTAAATGGCCTCCTTTTGCATTCCATCATTCTGTAATTCTTTGAACATAACATTTGTATTATTCCCTGTGACTTAGACAGGAATGGAATCCCGATGCCAAATACTTTAAGTACCAGGCTGAATCCAACTGAACAATTCTGCCGTCTATTTTCACAGGGGCTGATCCTCACTTGGTTCTTCAATCTGACATTCTGCAATAGGGGTGTGGGACCTGACCGGATCCCGGAGCTCATTATGTGAATTTTGTGCAGATGATATCTGAATATTATCTTGTCTTTGGGCCACTTTTAATAAGATCCATGAATATTTACTTCTATCGGCCTTGATCACACACGGCTTTTCCCTGTCTCATTAATTTGTTATTCTTTACAATCTAGAAAGTGTTAGGAATCAGAGCTCACCACCAAACCCTCGGCACAGTGACCCCGGTCTGTTACCCTGTTGATCCATGACACTCTTTATAAACACAGAAAACTGCGGCGCAGTTTGGGACCTAAGTTAAATACATGGAAGACTTTCTAAAAATGTCATCTCATGGAGTGTATTACTGACCCCACAGAGCAGGACCGGTCCAGGCTCCAGCCCCAAACTGTGCTACGTTAGCTGATGTCACCTGGTGTGATAGCGAGTCACACAGAGCAGCAAAGGGCTTGGTTGTATTCATGGACTGTGTCGACTTAACAGATCCCACGCAGTGTGTTGCGGAGCCTATGGGTCATACTGAGGGATGTAGGTTCATCTCACAAAGTGAGACCCACAAAGTACAGGAAATTCCCAGGCTCCATCCCAGGACTGTGGTATTTTACTTCACGGTATGGTACAGAGACCCACAAAGCAGGACAGGCACAAGTACCGTCCCCAGCCGATGCTGAATGAGCTGATCTGACCTGGTTGGCACTGAACCACAATCATGAGACGATGGGCTGAGGCTCCCTGGCATGTGAGGTGTTAGTTATTCTCATTTGATGAGACACTTAGCACAATATAGAGGAGAAAGGGCCTGTGCTCAGTTAACTGATCTCACCGAGTGAGCTACTGAAATCCACACACAGAGCAGAATGGGCCTAGGCCTAACCCCAGCCTGTGTTCAATTGGCTGATCTCATCTAAAAAAGCTTTTGATAAGGATTCACACATGAGGATTCTGTGCAAGATTAAAGTCTCTGGTATTAATGGTAATATATTGAGCTGGATGGGAACTAACTGGCAGGACATAGGCAGAAAGTAGTTACAGATGGATCTGGATCTGTTTGGAGACCAGTCACCAGTGGTGTCCCACAAAATCAGTGTTGGGTCTGTTGATCTTTACGATTTTTATTAATGATCCAGATGTAGGTATAGGGGACGCGATCTGTAAATTTACAGGTGATACAAAGATCTGTGCGAGTGTTCAGACTGATCTTTATGTGTTGAGAGATTGGGTTCATGACTGACAAATGATGTTTAGTTGGTACAATTGTTTCTGTGACCGAAGAGATTGAGCATTGGTATTTCTCACGAAAGACTAAAAGAAGTCTGGTCAGAAGTTGTGGGTTTGAATCCTAGCTTAGCCGCGGCTGCAGTGGCCTCATGGCCGAATGGGCAAAGTGTCTCGTATCACTATGAATCCTGATCTTATCAGAAGGCTGGAGGTTCAAGGCTGCTACGGAGTATAGTGGTAGCATGACTAATCATAATCTAGAAACCCTAATTAACACTTGAGGGATGTGAGTTTAAATGCCATCACTGTCGCTGGTGACATTTAAGTTAAATTGATGAATAAATCTGGAATTTTAAAGCTGATCACTGTCATAATGACCATAAAACAACCACATTGTTGGAAAAAAAACATGTCGTTCACTAATGCTCTTTCGAAGTAGAATTAGAATTAGAATATTACAGCGCAGTACAGGCCCTTCGGCCCTCGATGTTGCGCCGATCATCTGACCTACACTATTCCATTTACATCCATATGTCTATCCAATGACCACTTAAATGCCCTTAAAGTTGGCGAGTCTACTACTGTTGCAGGCAGGGCGTTCCACGCCCTTACTACTCTCTGCGTAAAGAAACTACCTCTGACATCTGTCCTATATCTTTCACCCCTCAACTTAAAGCTATGTCCCCTCGTGTTTGCCATCCTCATCCGAGGAAAAAGACTCTCACTATCCACCCTATCTCACCCTCTGATTATCTTGTATGTCTCTATTAAGTCACCTCTCCTCCTCCTTCTCTCTAACGAAAACAACCCCAAGTCCCTCAGCCTTTCCTCGTAAGACCTTCCTTCCATACCAGGCAATATCCTAGTAAATCTCCTCTGCACCCCCTCCAAAGCTTCCACATCCTTCCTATAATGCGGTGACCAGAACTGCACGCAATACTCAAGGTGCGGCCTCACCAGAGTTTTGTACAGCTGCATCATGACCTCGTGGCTCCGAAACTCGATCCCCCTACTAATAAAAGCTAGCACACCATATGCCTTCTTAACAGCCCTATTAACCTGGGTAGCAACTTTCAGGGATTTATGTACCTGGACACCAAGATCTCTCTGCTCATCTACACTACCAAGAATCTTCCCATTAGCCCAGTACTCTGCATTGCTGTTATTCCTTCCAAAGTGAATCACCTCACACTTCTCCGCATTAAACTCCATTTGCCATCTCTCAGCCCAGCTCTGCAACCTATCTATGTCCCTCTGTACCCTACAACACCCTTCGAGACTATCCACAACTCCACCGACCTTCGTGTCATCCGCAAATTTACTAACCCACCCTTCGACACCCTCATCCAGGTCGTTTATAAAAATGACAAACAGCAGTGGCCCCAAAACAGAACCTTGCGATACACCACTAGTAACTAAACTCCAGGATGAACATTTGCCATCAACCACCACCCTCTGTCTTCTTTCAGCTAGCCAATTTCTGATCCAAAGCTCCAAATCACCTTCAACCCCATACTTCCTTCAGGGAAGAAAATCGGCCATCCTTATCCAGTTTGGCCTACATGTAATTCCAGTCCCACAGCAATGTGATTGACTCTTAACTGTTCCCTGAAATGGCCCAGCAAACCATTTCGTTGTTAGGAACGATGACAGTAAAAGTTAAATAATAGTAAAACCGGACAGGCCACCCAGCATCGCCTGAGGCATCAGACATGACAACAGCATACCCGGCCCCTGTCAAGTCCTCCTCATGGACATCAGGGGACTTGTGCCAAAGTTGGGAGAGTTGACCCACAGACTCGTCATGCAACAGCCTCACATGGTCAGATCCTCCATCAACATCCCTACCTATGTCCTGTCTATCGGCAGGATAGTGCCACAAGAGGTGGAAGCGCAGTGGTATACAGTTGGGAGGGATATGCCCTGCAGGTCTTCAACATTGACCCTGGACCCCAGGAAGTCACATGATGTGACAGGGGCGGCACAGTGGCGCAGTGGTTAGCACCGCAGCCTCACAGCTCCAGCGACCCGGGTTCAATTCTGGGTACTGCCTGTGTGGAGTTTGCAAGTTCTCCCTGTGGCTGCGTGGGGTTTCCTCCGGGTGCTCCGGTTTACCCCCACATGCCAAAGACTTGCAGGTAGATAGGTTAATTGGCCATTATAAATTGCCCTTAGTATCGGTAGGTAGTCGGGAAATATAGGGACAGGTAGGAATATGGAATTAGTGTAGGGTTAGTATTAATGGGTGGTTGATGGTCGGCACAGACTCGGTGGGCCGAAGGGCCTGTTTCGGTGCTGTATCTCTAAACTATGTCAGGTCAAACATAGGCAAGGAAACGTATTGCGATGATTCAGTACTCCTCCATGTTGCACATGACGTCGAAGAAGCACAGAGGATAGTAAGGGCACAGAACGTACTCTGGGTGGGGGAACTTCAATTTCTATCACCAAGCATGGCCCGGTAGCAGCACTACTGAACGATCTGGCTTAGTCCTAAAGGGAACAGGTACCAGACTTGCAGTAAGTGCCGAGGGAACCAACTAGACATAAAAACCTGTTTTACCTCACCCTCACCAATCTACCTATTGTAGATGCATCTTTCCATGACAGTATTGGTTGGAGCGACCACTGAACGGTTCTTGTGAAGACGAAGACCCAATTTCACAAAGAGGATAACATTCAGCGGGTCTTGCAGCATCTGTGGAGAAAGAAGCAGAGTTAATGTATCAGGTCAGTGATGCTTCATCGGAATTGGAGGAGCAGGCTTACAGATATCCCATCCTCAATGATGGGTGAGACCAGTACATCAGTGCAAAATGCAAGACTGAAGTATTTGCAGCCATCTTCCACTAGAGGTCCCAAGTGGAAGATCCATTTCAGACTCCTCCTGACGCTCCCAGCATCACAGACTCCATGTCATATGAGGAAACGACTGAAGGCACTGGATACTGCAAAGGCTGTGGGAACTGACATCATCCCAGCAGTAGTGCAGAAGATCTGTGCTCCAGAACTGACTGCACCCATACCCAAGCTGTTACAGTACAGTTGCAACACTGGCGTATACCCAAACATTGCACCATAGAATCAGACACAAATGACGGCACAGAAGGGGGAAGCCCATCGCGTCTGTGCCAGCCAAAAACAACTAGCCACCCAATCTAATCCCAGCTTCTAGCACCTGATCCATAGCCTTGCTTCAATTGCATGCCCATGTACCTTTTAAACGAATATGAGGGTTTCTGCCTCCACCACCGGTCCTGGCAGCGAATTCCAGACACCCATCACTCTCTGGGTGAAAAATGTGTTCCTCATGTCCTGTCTAATCCTTCTACCATTCACCATAAATATGTGCCCCTTGGTAACTGACCTCTCCAAGAGGTGAAAACTGGTACTTCTTGTCTACTCTTTGTTCATCAATTAAGTCACCCCTCAGCCTCCTTGTTGTAAAGAAAACAACTCTCGCCTATCCAATCTTTCCTCACAGCTGCAACTTTCAAGCCCTGGCAACATTCTTGTAAATCTTCTTTGTACACTTTCCACAACAATTATGTTCTACCTGCAATATGGTGACCAGAACTGGACACAATACTCCAGCTGTGGCATAACAAGCGTATTATGCAGTTCCAGCGTTACATCCCCGTTTTTGTATCCTATACTTCAGCTAAGAAAGGAAAGCATTCCATATCCCTTCATCACCACTCTATATGCCTGTCTTGTCATCTTTAGGGTCATGTGGGCATGTGCTCCAAGGTCTCTCACTTCTTCTACCCCTCTCAATATCCTCCGTTTATTGTGCATTCCCTCACTTTATTAACCCTCCGAAAAGCATGACCTCATACTTCTCTGGATTGAATTCCATTTGCCACTTTTCCACCCACTCAATCAGACCATTGATATAATTCTGGAGTCTACAGCTATCCTCTTTACTGTCAACTAGACGGCCAATTTATCTGTCATTGGCAAATTTCCCAATTATGCCTGCCACATTTAAGTCCAAATCATTAATATGCACCACAAAAAGCAAGGGATCCAACACTGAGCCGTGTGGTACGCGACTGGAAACTGCTTTCAACTTACAAAAACAACCGTGAATACTATCCTTTTTTTCCTGTCCCTGAGACAATTCTGCATCCAACCTGCCACATTTCTCTCAATCCCACGGGTGTTCATCCAGTCTGCCATGCGGGACCTGGTCAAATGCCTTACTAAAATCCTTATAGACCACATTCACTGCACTACCCTCATAAATCCTCCTTGCTACTGCCTCAAAAAACTCAATGACGTTAAAAGACATGAACTTCCCCGAACAAATCCATGCTATCTATGCCTGATTAATCCGTGCCTTTCTAAATGTCAGTGTATCCTATCCCTCTGAATTGATTCTGACAAATTACCCATCACCAAGGTCAGACTGACTGACCTATAATTATTTGGTCTATCCCGTGCAAACTTTTTAAACAATTGTACAACGTTCACTGACCTCCAATCATCTGGTACCTGGCCTGTACCTAGTGCGGGTTTGACGATGATCCTCAGTGCAACTACTATTTCCTTCCTCGCTTACTATAACAAGCTGGGATGCAATCCATTCGGCCCTGGAGATTTATCCTCTTTCAAGTATGTCAAACCCTCTAGTATTCCTCTGCCATTATGCGAATCATATCTAATATTTCTCACTCCTCCCGTTTGTCTGCATCAATCCTCCACTTTGTGAAGACAGGGAGAAACATGCAGGAAAAACCTTGCACACAGCTTCTGCACCCATGCATAAGTTTCCTTGTACAGCTCTGGCCCTACACTTTCCTTAGTTATCCCCTTGCTCTGAATGTGCTGACAAAACATCTTTGAATTTTCCTTGATCGTTCCTGCCAATAATTTTCTATGTCCTCTCTTTGCTACTCTAATTTAATTTTTTACTTCATTTTCTATACTCCTCTAGGCGTTCTAAAGTATTAAGATTTATGTGGTCGTTATAAGCTTTTTTTCTGCTTTACCTTACCCTGTAAGCTTCTAGCTAACCAGGTGGCTCTAGATTTGGCCATACCACCCTTTGTCTTTGTGGAGACATGCCTGCACTATGCCTGTAGTATCTCGCTTTTGAATTCCTTCCACTGGTTTGCCACTGATTTTCCTTCAAGTAGGTGCATCCGGGACTTTCGCCAGGTCACCTCATAATTTCGTAAAAATTTGCCTTCCCCCTATTTAGAACTTTTGCTCCTGTATTATCTTTGTCCTTGTCCATGATTATACTAAAATTCACTATATTATGGTCACTATTTCCAAAATAGTCACCCACTGTCACTAGATGCACTTGCCCAGCTTCATTACCGAAGACTAAATCTAGAATTGCGCCCCCTCTCGTTGAGCTTGTTACGTGCTGGTTAAAAAAGTTCTCTTGAACACAGTTCAAGAATGTCGTACCCTATGTGCCCTTCACACTGTTTGCATCCCAGTTGATATTGGGGTAGTTGAAATCCCCAACTATTATTGCCTTTTAAGTTTTGCACTCAAAGATGTGCCCGCATATTTGTTTTTCTATCTGTATCTCACTATTTGAGGGTCTATAGTACACTCCTAGTAGTATGGCTGCCCATTTTTTAATTTCTGAGCTCCATCATATGGTGTCATTTGATGATTCATTTCGCATATCATCCCTCCTCAAAGCTGTTATCGATGCATTAAGTAATAATGCTTCACCCCTACCTTTTATCCCCCTCTCTATCTCACCTGAAGACTCAATATCCAGGATGTTGAGCTTCCATTCTTTCTCCTCTTTAAGCCAAGTTTCCATGATGGCAATGATATTGTCTTGTCGTGCGTCTATCTTTGCCGTCAGCTCATTGGCTTTACTTTCTATACACCTTGCATTGAAATAAATACATTTTAACACTTCGAAGTTCCTGAGGTGCTGCACACTTTTTAACCTTTGATTGTTCTGTCCTTCAGAGTCACCCGCAAATGTTCTGCCTCCTGTTCCCTGCCCTGAAATTGTACTATCTAAGACTGAACTCAGGTTCCCATCCCCTGCCAAACTAATTTAATCCATCCCCAAAAGCACTTGCAAACCTTCCTGCAAGGATATTTGTCCCAGTCCCGTTCAGGTGTAGATCATCCTCCAGTACAGGTCCCACTTTCCCCAGAACCAGTCCCAATGCCCCAGAAATCTGAAGCCCTCCCTCCTCCACCATATTTCCAGCCACGCATTCATCTGATGTATTTTCCTATTTCTCGTCTCACTAGCACGTGGCCTTGGAGGTAATCAGGCGATTACTACCTTTGAGATCCTGCTTGCTAATCTCATTCCTAACTCACTAAACTCAACCTGCAGGGCCTCGTCCCTCTTTCTTCCGAAAACATTGGTACCAATTTTGGCACCACGACCTCTGCCTGTGCAACCTTGCCCTCTAGAATGCTCTGTAGCATCTCGGTTATATGCATGACCCTTGCATGAGGGACACAACATACCATCCTGGAATCATGTCTGCGAACAGAGAAATGCCTATCTGTTCCCCTAACCATAGAACCCTCTATCACAATTGTGCTCTTACTTCATCAATGACCTTCCTTAAATCATGAAGTCAGAAGTGGTGTTCAGCACCATTTGTGACTCATCAGATACTGAAGCATTCCATGCAGAAATGCAGCAAGACCTGGGAAATATTCAAGCTTGCGCTGATAAGTGCAAGTAACATTCATGCCACACAAGCGACAGACAATGACTATCTCCAACAAGAGAGTATCTAACCATCTCCCCTTGAAATTCAATAGCATTACCATCGTTGAATCCTGCACATCATCATCCTGGCGTTTACCACTGACCAACAGCTAAACTGAACCAGCCATATAAATACTGTGGCTACAATATCAGGTCAACGGCTGGCGCTTCTGTGGTGAATAACGCACCTCCTGACTCCCCCAAGACTCTCTATCATCTAACAAGGCACAGGTCATGAGTGTGATGGAATTCTCAATACTTTCCTGGCTGAATGCAGCTGCAAAAACACTCAAGAATGTTGGCACCATACAGGACACCCGATCCACCACCTTCAACGTTCACTCCCTGCACCACGGGTGCACAGTGGCAGCAGTGTGTACTATCTACAAGATGCGCTGCAGCAACTCAGCAAATCTCCTTCGACGGAAACTTCCAAACCCCTGACCTCTACCACCGGGAAGGACAAGGTCATCAGTTGCATGGACACACCACCAAATTCTCCTCCAAGCCACACTGCATGCTGATTTGGAACTGTATCGCCATTCTTTCACTGTCGCTGGGTCAAAGACCTGGAACTCACTTCCTGACGGCACTGTGGCTTTATCTACCCCACATGGATTGTAATGGTTCTGGAAGGTGGTTCACCAACGAAGGTCACATCCCATGAAAGAATAGAAGAAAATTGCAGTGTTAGTCATGTGGGCCGAGAAAATATTCAATTTTCATCCATCCTTCAGAAAAAAAACATTTAGTATGCTGTTGAACGAAAAATATCTGGGTGTTCCAATGCACAGAGAATAGTGGACCTTGGAACAGTTTGCTATCTCATGAGGTAGTCACTCATTCACTGTTTCTCTGAGTCTATCTGTCTGTCTGTCTCTCTCTCTCTGCCACTATCTCTCCATATTTTACTTTTTGCTTCTCTTGTATGCTTTGTCTCTGCATTTCTCTGTTTGCCTCAAGCTCCCTCTCTGTCTCTCTGTTTCTCTTTCTGCCTTTCTCTGTCTCTATCTCAGCATTTCCCTCTGTCTCAGTTCTTGTGTTTCTTGCTCTCTGTGTCTCTGTTCTCTTTCATATGACTCTCTTCTTCTGCTCTTCCTCTTTGGTGTTGTGCTGTGTAACCCCACCTCTGATGTGGAGACTGACAATCAATTCCCCAGCAAGGGGATTTTAAAACAGCAAAGTCATTCTTGTTTCACATTATCGAACATTGAAGGTTTTAAAGTACATGGCTTTAGGAATTAAGTGCAAAAACAAGGCAATTATGCTAAACCTTCATGAAACACTAGTCAAGCATCAGCTGGTGAATGGAGTTTAATTCTAAACAGCACACTTTATGAAGGATATCAAGGCCTGCGCGAGGGTTCCAATGGTATGGTAGCTAGGATGCTGGACTCCAGTTGCGTGGAGAGACTGGAGTCTTTGAGCTTGTTCTGCTTGGAGCTGAGAAGACTAAGAGGAGATTTGATAGAATTATCTAAATTTAGGAATTTGTGTGATAGAATAAGTTAGAAGAAACTACTTCCCGTGTGTGACAAGGTGAGAAGGGGTCTCGTGGTTCCCTCTCTGTCTTTGCACGGTTTAACTGTAATAGTGTTTAATTTTAGAAACACCGTGTTTTTCGAACCCCCTTCATGAATCCTTGTTCACTGCTCCAATTGTAAGGCAAATAAATCAGACAGATTTCCTTAGATATGAACCAGAAACGTGCAAGTTTATGAATCTTAAACCCAAATTCGGTTAACGACTACGAACATGCAACACAGCCACACTAGCATGCATACACGATAAATACACACGCAGATAGAGACAGGAAAAGTAGAAAAGAATAAAGGGGAAAACTTTGAGGCATTAGCTGGGTTATGATTACAGTCCTTTGAGTTCAACGTCGTGTCTTTGGTTGCTGGTAAGTCTTGCTGTTGTTGGGGCCCAGTTCACACTTCAACTTGTTTCGATGTTTCAATCTTTTCTCTCTTGAGGTTTACGTGTCTTCCGTTGTTCCTGCTTGGGAGAAAGTGAGAGAGACAGCCAGGAGAGAGGAGCTTCACTGTTCCAGCTTCAGTTGCAAACTCTAGTCTAAATTCAAACTGTTCTGTGTCTCCTTCAAAGGCCTGGACCAGCCGATTCGTCATGTGAACAGCTGGTTTAACCAGTCCTATCTTGTTGGATTGTATCATCTTAGCAGTCCTTGGATGCGCTTCCTTACACATTCAAAGTCCGGTGATCAAAGCCCCTTTGCATTAATTGGATCAGGCAGCAGTGCTTTGTCTCCACAAGCACCGTCTCTTACTTTGCAAATGTCCTCCAGTCAACAGTCTGGTGATCTCTTTAACAAGTCATTTCTTCACTCCAGCAACAGGTTAACATCAATGTTCATAGGATTTTAGATTAGAGATACAGCACTGAAACAGGCCCTTCGGCCCACCGAGTCTGTGCCGAACATCAACCACCCATTTATACTAATCCTGCACTAATCCCATATTCCTGCCAAACCTGTCCGTATATTTCCCTACCATCTACCTATACTAGTGACAATTTATAATGGCCAATTTGCCTATCAACCTGCAAGTCTTTTGGCTTGTGGGAGGAAACCGGAGCACCCGGAGAAAACCCACGCAGACACAGGGAGAACTTGCAAACTCCACACAGAATCGAACCCGGGTCCCTGGAGCTGTGAGGCTGCGGTGCTAACCACTGCGCCACTGTGCCGCCCTGTGCCTCATTCCTGGTAGGTGGAGATCTGCGTGACAAGCGGCAGGAATGTCGGTAATCAGTGAATCGTGCAAATTCTTTATTTACTGTCAGTTTGCCATGGGCCACTGTTGAAAGAAGATTTGCATTTTACATTTTCATGTCTTCATTCGGGCTTGGGTGAAATGATATGGGTAGCGAGGGTGAAAGTAACAGAGAGAAAGGAAGAGTTAGTCAGAGAAACAAAGGACGGGCTGGGATATATCAATAGAATGAGGCACTTCCGTGTATTGTGCAACATAGTATCATAGAAAGAGACTGAGGGAGAGGCAGATAGAGAGGTAAGGACTGAGAGAGTGAGAAAGGATAAAAGAGTAAGCAGAAGAGGAAAACGGAGTGATCCAAATACAGAAATGAGGAGAAAGCGATAGAGAGGGACAGAGCTGCAGAGAAACAGATAGGGACGGACACAGCTACAGGGGCAGAGATAGATAGAGACACAGATTGAGACAGAGTGAGAAAAATAGAGACTAGCCATATGATGGAAAACGCTTATTATGGGATGGTTAGTTTGGTGATCCATGTGATGGCCTCCTGAGACCATGAGGGCAGCAATAAGGTGCCACCCTCAACAGAACGCATTGAGCAGGTTGTTGTGGTGTGTTCCATGGTCTGGGGCATCCTTCACCTTCCACGGATGGACCAGGTGGCCCCATCATCCATGCTGAGTGCAGGTTTGCTTGACAGCTGCCCACTGTCTTCGAGGAAAGTTGTGGCCTGGGATCTGTGCTTTGGGGTCAGTGATGAGGTGATGGTATTTTAGTGATCCATGTGTTCCATGATTTATTCCATCTGGATAGTGGGTTGAAACCTGCAGCATGAATATTACCTGCTATTTCCGAGAATGACCTGTGTGATTTTAAACATAGGGCTGAAATTTGTCACCTCACTGGGATCGGGATGGGCGGCGGGATGGGCCAGAATATCAGGATGGAAGGCGCCGGGACAGAAGCCCGACATCTTCACTTCACATTCTGATGTTTCTAAGTGTGGACACCCAGTGGAAGCACCTCGCACTGACACATGGCGGGCAGGTAATTCAACCACTCAGGGCTTCAGAGACTCACCAGGTATCAAGAGATGGTGAGCTAGCAGAAGGTCAGTTCTGGATACAAAGTGAAGCCATCCGAAATCCTAGCAGGGTTTGGCAGGGACGGTGGGGCAAGATCTGAGTCAGCAATCTCAATCGGAATACGGGAAAAGTTGCCAGAACTGCAGTGACATACGACCAGAGTGCCATCTCGGAGCTGACACTTGTGTAGGCAGAGTGGGGGGAGGGAGTTAAAAGGCCCTGGGGACTGAGTGAATCCACATGCCATAGGCCTCTCACTCAGATTTTTCATCTTCCAGTGAGGACGGGTATCATAGAGTGAGGGCGTTGCAGCCACGGGCAGTGCGGCAACATAAACCAGGGGGGCATCAGGATTGTCAGCGTCATGGGAGCATGGAGGAGAAGGGAACAGAGGGGCTCACACCCAGCCTCGTGTGCGTAGAACAGTTTATCCACCACAGGGGTTCTACCATCCAAGTCTCAGCTACCTTCAGATGTCGGAGCAGGATTGTTGCCTGAAATTCCACCTTTCCAGCGAGGATATCATAGAGCTGTGTGCCATGATGGAGGACGTGCTGAGCTCCATGAGAAGTGGTAGGCACCCAATGCCTGTGGCACTGAAAGTCACACTGACACTGCATTTTTACGCTTCAGGAACATTCCCGGGATCTACTATAGACATGAGCTGAATCTCCCAGTTTGTGGCTCATTGCTGCATTAAGATGGTCACCAATTCCATGTTTAAGAGGGACAGCCAGTACGTGTGCTTTCACACCCATCCAGACAGACTATTAAGACCATCGGATTACGCGCCATCGCTGGATTCCCTCAGGTACAGGGTGTGATCAACTGCACACATGTGACCATCACTTCTCCCACAGACCAGGCTGCAGCCTTCATCAACAGGAAGGGCTTCCACACGATCAGTGTGCAACTGGTCGGTGTCCACTGCAAGTGCTTCCTGCAGGTGTGTGCACAGTTCCTGGGAGCAGTCATGATACCTACAGACTAAGCGCGAACCTTCAGGGATGGATACTGGATGATAGGCTCTGCCCATTGAAGACGTGGCTACTGACAATTGTGAGGAACCCTAGCACTGCTTCAGAGGAGAGGTACAACACCTGCCAGTGGACAAATTGCGTGACCATTGAGCAGGCCATTGGACTTCTGAAGATGTGGTTCAGGTGCCGTAGATCTGGGTGGAACCATTCAGTGTGCCCCAGCAAGGTTCTCGTGCATCGTTGTGGTGTCCTGCACACTGCACAACCTGGCGCTTCAGAGGGCAGAGCAATTGAACAACGAGTATATCATGCAGTGCAATTTATACACCATATAAATGAAGAGTAGATGGAGGAATATGATGAACTGGCGTAGGATACTGAAGAACTCCCGAGATCACAGGCAAGGCGCCACGAGTTACATGCAAGGGAGTCTCAGGATGCGTTAATGAAGGCACAGTTCAGACGATCCTGAGTGACAGATCCATGCAATTCAATAAAGCTTCAGCACTCTGCAGCTCGATTACTGCTTCCTTCATTTACTTACCATTTACCTGCACCCAGTAAGATATCAGACTGCAGCTTGGGGAATGCATCGACCTCACGTGCTGTGATCCCACCTTTGACGGAGCCAGGGTGCTCCAGTAGTTCCAGCGGCCCACAGGGGATACAAGAAAATCTCCTGCATATATTGGCGAATTCAAAAATTGCTACTTTCCATTGTTCCAAAAATATTCACCCATGAAGCCTCTGTGCAGCTCGATGCTCTTCTTAAATCTCTTATATGTGCTTCTACACGGTGTTCCCTCGCACTGTCAGCTGAGGTGGAGGAAGGTACGGACCTTGCTGCCCAATGCCGTGGAATGACGTGGGTCTTCTGCTTATGTGTGCCTGACCCCTGCGGACTGAGTGAACCCACATGACATAGGCCTCATTCACTCAGATTCTGGGTCCTCCAGTGAGAAGGGCTTTCATGGATTGAGAGAGCAGCACACATGGGCAATGGGGCAACAGGAACCAGGGGGGCTCATGAGCGTTAGGGTTAGTGTTTGCTAATTCGCGTTGCTAATGACTCCAGAAGCATTTCATTAGCCAGAGGCTCAGCATCGTCCTGGTCTTCCACAGTCCGCTGAGGATCAGTGGTCTCGGCTGTCACAGCCTCCGTCAGCTGCTCATGTGTGTATGTGATGTGCTCACCACATTGTGATCCCAGATCTACTGACAATTGATAAACACGGATATGAGAGTATGTGTGCTGGTGCAGGGCGAGGGGGAGTGATGGGCCAGTGCATTCTTTGAGGCTCCCTCCTCCTTCTCAGAGGTGTACTGCTGTCCCTCGGTCCCTGGACCTGTCGGCTCTGCGTGAGATAGATTAATTAAAGTTGTTGCGACTGATGGATAGGTTTGTCCCGATGAGGCAAGGAAGGGATGGTAGGGTGAAGGAACCTTGGATGACAAGATATGTGGAACAGCTAGTGAAGAGGAAGAAGGAAGCTTACTTAAGGTTGAGGAAGCAAAGATCAGACAGGGCTCTAGAGGCTTGCAAGGTAGCCAGGAAGGAACTGAAGAATGGACCTAGGAGAGCTAGAAGAAACATGAAAAAGTCTTGGCGGGTAGGATTAAGGAAAATCCCAAGGCGTTCTACACTTATGTGAGGAACAAGAGGACGGCCAAAGTGAGGGTAGGGACGATCAGGGATAGTGGAGGGAACTTGTGCCTGGAGTCGGAGGAGGTAGGGGAGGTCCTAAATGAATACTTTGCTTCAGTATTCACTAGTGAGAGGGACCTGGTCGTTTGTGAGGACAGCGTGAGACAGGCTGATATACTCCAACAGGTTAATGTCAAGAGGGTTCGAATTGCTGGAAATTTTGAAAGACATGAGGACAGATAAGTCCCCGGGGCCAGACGGGATATACCCAAGGATATTACGGGAAGCGAGGGAAGAGATTGCCGCGCCTTTGGAGATGATCTTTGCCTCCTCACTGTCCACTGGAGTAGTACCAGATGATTGCAGGGTGGCAAATGTTATTCCCTTATTCAAGAAAGGGAATAGGGATAACCCTGGGAATTATAGACCAGTCAGTCTTACGTCGGTAGTGGGCAAATTATTGGAGAGGATTCTGAGAGACAGGATTTATGAATTTTTGGAAAGGCATAGTTTGATTAGAGATAGTCAGCATGGCTTTGTGAGGGGCAGGTCATGCCTCACAAGCCTTAATGAATTCTTTGAAGACGTGACAAAACACATTGATGAAGGAAGGGCAGTGGATGTGGTGTATATGGATTTTAGCAAGGCGTTTGATAAGGTTCCCCATGGTAGGCTCATTCAGAAAGTAAGGAGGCATTGGATACAGGGAAAGTTGGCTGTCTGGATACAGAATTGGCTGGCCCATAGAAGACAGAGGGTGGTAGTAGATGGAAATTATTCAGCATGGAGCTCGGTGACCAGTGGTGTTCCACAGGGATCTGTTCTGGGACCTCTGCTCTTTGTGATCTTTATAAATGACTTGGATGAAGAAGTGGAAGGCTGGGTTAGCAAGTTTGCCGATGACACGAACTTGCTGTAGTTGTGGATAGTGTGGAAGGCTGTTGTCGGTTGCAACGGGACATTGACAGGATGCAGAGCTGGGCTGAGAAGTGGCAGATGGAGTTCAATCTGGAAAAGTGTGAAGTGATTCATTTTGGATGGTCGAATTTGAATGCAGAATACAGGCTTAAAGATAGGATTCTTGGTAGTGTGGAGGAACAGAGGGATCTTGGGTCTTATGTCCAATGATCGGTAAAAGTTGCCAAACAAGTTGATAGGGTTGTTAAGAAGGCGTATGGTGTGTTGGCTTTCATTAACAGGTGGATTGAGTTTAAGAGCCAAGAGGTTATGCTGCAGCTCTATAAAGCCCTGGTTAGACCACACTTGGAATATTGTGTTCAGTTCTGGTCGCCTCATTATAGGAAGGATGTGGACGCTTTAGAGAGGGTGCAGAGGAGATTTACCAAGATGCTGCCTGGACTGGAGGGCATGTCTTACGAAGAAAGATTGAGGGAGCTAGGGCTTTTCTCATTGTAACGTAGAAGGATGAGAGGTGACTTGATAGAGGGGTACAAGATGATGTGAGGCATAGATAGAGTGGATAGCCAGAGAATTTTTCCCAGGGCGGAAAGGGCTATCACCAGGGGGCAAAGTTTTAAGGTGATTGGAGGAAGGATTCGGGGAGAAGTCAGTGGTAGGTTCTTTACACAGAGAGTGGTGGGTGCGTGGAATGCACTGCCAGCGGTGGTAGTAGAAGCAGATACATTAAGGACATTTAAGCGACTCTTGGATAGGTCCATGGATGATATTAGAATGAAGGGTATGAAGGTAGTTTGATCTTAGAGCAGGTTAAAGGTTCGGCACAACATCGTGGGCCGAAGGGCCTGTACTGTGCTGTACTGTTCTATGTTCTTTGTTCGAAAGGCGAATGCACATTCCACCACTCTCTTCATTGTGTATCCAGTCCTTCAGCAAAAACACATTCAACTTAACAAAAGCCAACAGTTTAAAGCCCAAAAGACGATAATGCAAAAAAGCCGTTTATCATGGTGATTTTTCAGAAATTGGCCAAAACATTTGGCTCCCAGCATTCCACGGGAGCTTGGCAGTGGACTGAAGAAAAAACCTTGAAACCCAAACATCGACGCAATGAGTGACTTCTTCAATATTCCAATCTACAGATGGCAGAGGCAATTGAGTCATATGATGAAATGTGTCCATCCAAGATTTGAATAATTTGTTTCAACCTTTTGATTGCTGTAAACTGCTATAGAACTGTAAATAATACTGACAGGCTTACGAGTTATGGAACCACCACGTCTAGCTGTGCCCCCACATTCCTTCGAAACGCTAATCTCAAAGAATTGTTTCATTAGAGTGAAGTCTGATGATGTTGATAAAACTGAATCTTCATGATTAAAACACGTTTGAATATCAATGGACTATTCATGAGCCCAGGATGTATAATATTATTATCTGTAAGAAGGCACAGATTTGGGAAAGGGTTTGTGGCAATCATTGTCCTGGATTTTACTGCCCACCCCTCCAACCCAACGACGTTGGGGGTTGTGGTGGGAAGCGCTATAAAATGCCTCTGGGAGAGGCCCACCACAGGAAGTCCCGGGCCTATATAGCCAGAGGTTCCATGGCGTCCCTCCACCCCGCTGCTTGGCAATGGGAGCCACATTTACATATGTTCATACATGTAAATAAATACATTAATGAACTTACCTGGTCCCGCCGGCTGTCCTGCTCTGATATTGCCATCGGCGGCTGGCACCTGCACGCCATCCATTCTCCAACTCGTGAAGTATGGTGGAACACTGGTAGGGAGAGGGAAGAAGGTGAGTATATATGTGCGCAAGAGGGCAGCAGGTTTAAACTTATCTCATTTGTCCAAGGTTGATGGGATGGGGTAAAGTTAAAATTTTGTGACCTTTGTTGTGGGTGGGGTGCGGGAGGAGGGGAAGGTCAAGTACACTAGGTGCCTATTTTAATGGAAAGAGAGGGCAGTAAATGACATGTAAGTTTAATGGGGATGTGGGCCTCACTGGCGAGGCCAGCATTTATTGCCCGTCCTTAATTGCCCGTGAACTGAGTGGCTTGCTAGGCCATTTAAGAATCAATCACATTGCTGTGGGTCTGGAGTTTCATGCAGGACAGACCAGGAAAAGATTAGTGAGCCATATGGGTTTTTACAACGATTGTTTATGGTCATAGAACATAGAACATAGAACATAGAACATACAGCACAGAACAGGCCCTTCGGCCCACAATGTTGTGCCGATCCTTTGTCCTCTGTCAAGGACAATTTAATCTATACCCCATCATTCTCCTTTATCCATATACCTATCCAAAAGCCTTTTGAAAGTCCCTAAAGTTTCTGACTCAACAACTTCCCCGGGCAAGGCATTCCATGCCTCGACCACTCTCTGGGTAAAGAACCTTCCCCTGACATCCCCCTTATATCTCCCACCCTTCACCTTAAATTTATGACCCCTTGTAACGCTTTGCTCCACCCTGGGAAAAAGTTTCTGACTGTCTACCCTATCTATTCCCCTGATCATCTTATAAACCTCTATCATGTCACCCCTCATCCTTCTCCCTTCTAATGAGAAGAGGCCTAGAATGTTCAGCCTTTCCTCGTAAGACTTATTCTCCATTCCAGGCAACATCCTGGTAAATCTCCTCTGCACCCTCTCCAAGGCTTCCACATCCTTCCTAAAATGAGGCGACCAGAACTGCACACAGTACTCCAAATGAGGCCTTACCAAGGTCCTGTACAGCTGCATCATCACCTCACGGCTCTTAAATTCAATCCCTCTGCTAATGAACGCTAACACCCCATATGCCTTCTTCACAGCCCTATCCACTTGAGTTGCAACTTTCAATGATCTATGCACATAGACCCCAAGGTCTCTCTGCTCCTCCACATGCCCAAGAACCCTACCGTTAACCCAGTATTTTGCATTCATGTTTGTCCTTCCAAAATGGACGACCTCACACTTTTCAGGGTTAAACTCCATCTGCCACTTTTCAGCCCAGCACTGCAACCTATCCAAGTCCCTTTGCAGACGACAATAGCCCTCCTCGGTATCCACAACTCCACCAACCTTTGTATCATCTGCAAATTTACTGACCCACCCTTCGACTTCCTCATCCAAGTCGTTAATAAAAATCACAAACAGGAGAGGACCCAGAACTGATCCCTGCGGCACGCCACTGGTAACTGGGCTCCAGGCTGAGTATTTACCATCTAAGACCACTCTCTGCCTTCTATCAGTTAGCCAATTCTTAATCCAACTGGCCACATTCCCCACTATCCCATGCCTCCTGACTTTCTCCATAAGTCTACCATGGGGGACCTTATCAAATGCCTTACTAAAATCCATGTACACCACATCCACTGGTTTACCCTCATCCACTTGCTTGGTCACCTGCTCAAAGAATTCAATCAGGCTTGTGAGGCAAGACCTACCCCTCACAAAACCGTGCTGACTGTCCCGAATCAAGCAGTGTCTTTCCAGATGCTCAGAAATCCTATCCCTCAGCACCTTTTCCATCAACTTGCCTACCACCGAAGTAAGACTAACTGGCCTGTAATTCCCAGGGTTGTTCCTATTCCCTTTCTTGAACAGGGGCACAACATTTGCCACCCTCCAATCACCTGGTACCACCCCCGTCAGCAGAGAAGATGAAAAGATCATTGCCAGCGGCTCTGCAATTTCATCCCTTGCTTCCCATAACATCCTTGGATATACCCCGTCAGGCCCGGGAGACTTGTCTATCTTCAAGTTATTCAAAAACCCCAACACATCTTCCCTCCTAACGAGCACTTCCTCGAGCTTACCAGTCTGTTTCACACCGTCCTCTTCAGTAATACACCCCTTCTCATTCGTAAATACCGAAGAGAAGTACTCATTCAAAACCTCACTTATCTCTTCCGGCTCAACACACAGTCTCCCGCTATTGTCCTTGACCGGACCTATGGTCCCCCTGGTCATCCTCATATTTCTGACATACGCGTAAAAGGCCTTGGGGTTTTCTTTTATCCTACCCGCCAAGCATTTTTCATGCCCTCTCTTAGCTCTCCTAATCCCTTTCTTCAGATCCTTCCTGGCCATCTTGTATCCCTCCAGAGCTATGCCTGTGCCCTTTTTCCTCAACTTTATATACGCATCCTTCTTCTTCCTAACAAGACTCTCAACCTCTCTTGTCAACCACGGTTCCCTCACATGACCATCCCTTCCCTGTCTGACAGGGGCATGCTTATCAATGGCCCCTACTATCTGCTCCTTGAAAAAGTTCCACATTTCGACCGTGCCCTTCCCTGCCAGCATATGCTCCCAACTTATGCTCCTCAGTTCCTGCCTGACAGCATCATATCTACCCTTCCCCCAATTGTAAACCTTGCCCTGTTGCACATACCTATCCCTCTCCATTACCACAGTGAATGCTACAGAATTGTGATCACTATCTCCAAAGTGCTCGCCCACCAACAGCTCTATCACTTGCCCTGGTTCATTACCTAGTACCAAATCCAATATTGCCTCCCCTCTGGTCGGGCAGTCTACATACTGAGTCAGAAAAGCTTCCTGGACATACTGCACAAACACTACCCCATCCAGACTATTCGATCTAAAGAGTTGCCAATCAATATTTGGGAAGTTGAAATCCCCCATAATTACTACCCTGTGACTTCTGCTCCTTTCCAAAATCTGTTTCCCAATCTGCTCTTCCACCTCCCTGCTGCTATTGGGGGGCCTATAGAAAACTCCCATCAAGGTGACTGCTCCTTTCCTGTTCCTGACCTCAACCCACAGTGCCTCAGTCGGCAGATCCTCCTCGAAAATTTATTGAGTGAGTTCAAATTCTACCATTGGCCATGGTGGGATTTGAACCCATGTCCCCAGAGCATTAGCCTGGACTCTGGATTACTAGTCCAGTGACACTACCACTAAGCCACCGCCTTTTCCCATTGGGGGACCGCAAGCTAATGCTGGCCATTCAGGGTTACCCCACCTATATTGGAATGATATCTCAAAAGTACTATTCTTCCTTGCATAACACCATTTTCTGTCTCTGATATTCTGGTTTGGAGAAGACAGCCTGAAATATTGGCGAGAATTTGCATTAATGCAGCAATTACATCGCGCTCCAGAATGTGATAAAATGCTGCAAGCGTTTACAGCAATATGAATAGAAATGCAGAAAAGATTTCCAAGTGTTCCCCATTACTTCCCCTCATTAATACAGTCACCTTGGAGACGTCACCGAGGTGAAAACTGAATGCTAGCGAGAGTAATTTAGAGGAGGTGACCAAAGGCAGAGAATCATTGAATTGTAGAATAGTACGGTGCAGAAGGAGGCGATTCGGCCCATCGAGCCGGCCCGACTCTTTCGGAGAGCAATCCAGTTAGTCCCACTCCCCACTTCTCACCTCCCCACCCCGCTCTTTCCCCACATCCCTGCATTTTTTTTTCTGCTCCAAGTTTTTATGCAATTCCCTATTGAAGGCTCCGATTGAATCTGCCTTCACCTATCAGGCAGCGCGTTCCAAATCCGAACCACTCGTAGCAGTTCCAAGGTTTCCTCTCCTGTCGCCTCTGGTTCTTTTCACCAATCGCCTTCGATCTGCGCCCACTGGTTATCGACCCTTCAGCCACTGAAACAGTGAGGGTGGGGATTTTGGAGTTGATACGTTAAGGGTCAAGGAGGCAGTGGAGGTTGAATCAGTAGGACAATAGAAAGCAGTTTTGCATTTATCTGGTGACAGATGGACAATCTCTCTGCAACAATCGATGATTGCTCTTGGCAAAGATAAAACCACTGAGGCTGAAACATGCTTTGTCTCCATCGATGAAGTAATCAGGTTGAATTATTGCCAGTGACTGAATGTTAAAGGGACATCCATGTATTAATGGAGAGAAGAGTAACTCACCTTGCAGTACATTAGGGAGAAGTTTATTGTGAGCATTACCCAGTTTCTCACCCGTGCTGCGCTTGAACTGGGAATAGTTATAGACTGAAGTCCGGTGGGAGCTTTGATCTGCAGTTGACCCATGATCTGCTTGACCTGGGAGTGTTTGATGCAATTGATAACCCGGCATGTAACCCTGTGTTTTCCAATCCTTAACCTCGTGTTCGAATCCCTTCATGGTCTCACTCCTCCCTCCCTATCTCTGTAACCTCCTTCAGCCCTGCAACCCTCCGAGATCTCAGCACTCCTCTAGTTCGGGCCTGTTCAGCATCCTCCAATTTTAACCGCTCCACCATTGGCGGCCGTGCCTTCAGATGCCTGGGGGCCCCTAAGCTCTGGAATTCTCTCCCCAGACCTCTGACTTCTGATGAAAGGTCGCAGACCTGAAACGTTAGCTGTTTCTCTCTCCACACACTGTCAGACCTGCTGTTTATTACCAGCACTTTCTGTTTTTATTTCAGATTTCCAGAATCCTCAGTATTTTGCTTTTTATTGCAGAAATGTGGGTTGTATTCCCTGGAATTTAGAAGGTTAAGGGGTGATTTGATCAAAGATTTCAAGATATTAAGGAGAACTGATAAGGTCAATAGAGTGAAACTACCTTTCAGGAGTGAAATTAGGAAACAATTTTACACACAAAGAATCATAGAATATTTAAGGCACAGAAAGAGGCCACTTGGCCCATCGTGTCTGTGCTGGCCGTAAAACGAGCCACCAGTCTAATCCCACTTCCCAGCGTTTGGTCTGTAGCCCTGTAGGTTATGGCACTTGAGGTGCCTATCCAGACACCTTTTCAATGAATTGAGGGTTTCTGCCTCGAATACCCTTTTAGGAAGCGAGTTCCAGACCCCCAACACACTCTGGGTGGAAAAAAAAAACTTTTCCTCATCTTTCCTCTAATCTTTCTACCAATCAGGTTAAATCTATGCCCCCTAGTCATGGACTTTCTGCTAAGGTAAATAGTCCCTTCACATCCACTCTATCCCTCACAATTTTGTACATTTCAAACAGATATCCCCTCAGCCTTCTCTGTTCCAAGGAGAACAACCACAGCCTATCCAATCTTTGCTCATAGCTGCATTTTTCCAGTCCTGGCAACATCCTCGTAAATCTCCTCTGTACTCTCTCTAGTGCAGTTACATCCTCTCTGTAATGAGGTGACCAGAACTGCACACAGTGCTCAAGTTATGGCCGAACCAATGAGATATACAGTTTCAGCATAACCTCCCTGCTCCTATATCCCATACCTCAGCGAATAAAGGAAAGGATTCCAAATGCCTTCTTAACCACCTTATCGACCTCTCCTGCTATCTTCAGGGATCTGTGAGCATTCACTACAAGGTCCCTCACTTCCTCTACACCTCTCAATATTTTCCCATTAATTATCTATCCCTTTGCCTTGTTTGACCTCCCCAAATGCATTACCTCACACTTCTCCGGGTTGAATTCCATTTCCCACTTTTCTGCCCATCTGACCAGACATCAATATCTTCCTGCAGCCTACAGCTATCCTCCTCACTATGTACCACACGGCCAATCTTTGTGTCGTCTGCAAACGTCTTGATCATGACCCCCACATTCACGTCAAAGTCGTTAATATTGAGCCCTGCGGAACGCCACAGGAAACAGCCCTCCGGTCGCAATAACAGCCGCCAACAATTACCCTTTGTTTCCTGCCACTGAGCCAATTCTGTATCCACCTTGCTGCATTTCCCTGGAAAACCATGGTATTTTATTTATTTAACTCATCTGTCAAGCGGGACCTTGTCAAAAGCCTTGCTAAAATCCATGGGCCAATCAAGGATAGTAGTGGGAAGTTGTGTGTGGAATCAGAGGAGATAGGGGAAGTGTTAAATGAATATTTTTCGTCAGCATTTACAGTAGAGAAAGAAAATGTTGTCGAGGAGAATACTGAGATTCAGACGACTAGTCTAGATGGGATTGAGGTTCACAAGGAGGAGTTGTTAGCAATTTTGGAAAGTGTGAAAATAGGTAAGTCCCCTGGGCCAGATGGGATTTATCCTAGGATTCTCTGGGAAGCCAGGGAGGAGATTGCAGAGCCTTTGTCCTTGATCTTTATGTCGTCATTGTCGACAGGAATAGTGCCGGAAGACTGGAGGATAGCAAATGTTGTCCCCTTGTTCAAGAAGGGGAGTAGAGACAGCCCTGGTAATTATAGACCTGTGAGCCTTACTTCGGTTGTGGGTAAAATGTTGGAAAACATTATAAGAGACAGGATTCATAATCATCTTGAAAAGAATAAGTTCATTAGCGAGAGTCAGCACGGTTTTGCGAAGGGTAGGTCGTGCCTCACAAACCTTATTGAGTTTTTCGAGAAGGTGACCAAACAGGTGGATGAGGGTAAAGCAGTGGGTGTGGTGTATATGGATTTCAGTAAGGCATTTGATAAGGATCCCCACGGTAGGCTATTGCAGAAAATACGGAAGTATGGGGCTGAAGGTGATTTAGAGCTTTGGATCAGAAATTGGCTCGCTGAAAGAAGACAGAGGGTGGTGGTTGATGGCAAATGTTCATCCTGGAGTTTAGTTACTAGTGGTGTATCGCAAGGATCTGTTTTGGGGCCACTGCTGTTTGTCATTTTTATAAATAACCTGGAAGAGGGTGTAGAAGGGTGGGTTAGTAAATCTGCGGATGACACGAAGGTCGGTGGAGTTGTGGATAGTGCCGAAGGGTACAGAGGGACATAGATAGGCTGCAGAGCTGGGCTGAGAGATGGTAAATGGAGTTTAATGCGGAAAAGTGTGAGGTGATTCACTTTGGAAGGAGTAACAGGAATGCAGAGTCCTGGGCTAATGGGAAGATTCTTGGTAGTGTAGATGAACATCTTGGTGTCCAGGTACATAAATCCCTGAAAGTTGCTACCCAGGTTAATAGGGCTGTTAAGAAGGCATATGGTGTGTTAGCTTTTATTAGTAGGGGGATCGAGTTTCGGAGCCACGAGGTCATGCTGCAGCTGTACAAAACTCTGGTGAGACCACACCTGGAGTATTGTGTGCAGTTCTGGTCACCGCATTATAGGAAGGATGTGGAAGCTTTGGAAAGGGTGCAGAGGAAATTTACTAGGATGTTGCCTGGTATGGAGGGAAGGTCTTACGAGGAAAGGCTGAGGGACTTGAGGTCGTTTTCATTGGAGAGAAGGAGGAGAGGCGACTTAATAGAGACATATAAGATAATCAGAGGGTTAGATAGGGTGGATAGTGAGAGTCTTTTTCCTCGGATGGTGATGGCAAACACGAGGGGACATAGCTTTAAGTTGAGGGGTGATAGATATAGGACAGATGTTAGAGGTAGTTTCTTTACTCAGAGAGTAGTAGGGGCGTGGAACGCCCTGCGAGCAACAGTAGTAGACCCGCCAACTTTAAGGGCATTTAAGTGGTCATTGGATAGACATATGGATGAAAATGGAATAGTGTAGGTCAGATGGTTTCACAGGTCGGCGCAACATCGAGGGCCGAAGGGCCTGTACTGCGCTGTAATGTTCTAATTCTAATGTAGACCACATCGACTGCACTACCCTCATCTATATTCCTTGTTACTTCTTCTAAAAATTTGATCAAGTCGGTCAAAGAAGATCTTCCCTTAACAAATCCACGCTGACTATCCTCGATTAACCTCTGCCTTTCTAAGTGACAGTCTACCCAGTCTCTCAGAATAGATTCCAATAATTTGCCCACTACTGAGATTAGACTGACTGGCCTGTAATATTCGGTCTTTCCCTCGCTCCCTTTTTAAACAGAAGTACAACGTTAGCAGCTCTCCAATGCTCCGGCTCAACACCTGAATCCAGTGAGGACTGGAAAATGATGGTCAGAGCATCTGCCATTTCCATCCTGGCTTCTTTTAACAGCCGGGGGTACATTTCATAGAGTTATACAGCATAGCAACAGGCCCTTCAGCCCATCATGTCTGTGCCGGCCATCAAGCACCTAACTATTCTAGTCCCATTTTCCAGCATTTGGCCCATACTCTTGTATGCTGTGGCATTTCAAGTGCTCATCTAAATACTTCTTAAATGTTGTGAGGGTTCGTACCTCTACCACCCCTTCAGGCAGTGTATTCCAGATTCCAACCATCCTCTGGGTGAATTTTCTTTTTCTCAAATCCCCTCGAAACCTCTTGCCCCTTACCTCAAATCTATGCCCCCTGGTTATTGACTCCTTTGCTAAAGGAAAACGTATCTTCCTATCTAACCTATCAATGCTCCTCATAATTTTGCATACCTCAATCATGCCCCCCCCCCATCATCCTTCTCTGCTCTAAGGAAAACAACCCTAGCCTTTTCAGTCTCTCTTCACAGCTGAAATGTTCCACCCCAGGCAACATCCTGGTGGATCTCCTCTGCACCCTCTCCAGTGCAATCACATCCTTCCGATAGTGTGGTGACCAGAACTGTACACAGTACTCCAGCTGTGGCATAATTAGAGTTTTATACAGCTCCATCATAAACTCCTTGCTCTTATATTCTATGCCTAGGCTAATAAAGGCAAATATCTCATATGCCTTCCTAACCACCTTATCTACCTGTGCTGCTGCCTTCAGTGATCTATGGACAAGTACACCAAGGTCCCTCTCACCCTCTGTACTTTCTAGGGTCCCTTGCCTTGTTAGTCCTCCCAAAATGCATCACCTCACACTTCTCAGGATTAAATTCCATTTGCAACTGCTCTGCCCATCTTACCAGCCCATCTATATCGTCCTGTAATCTAAGGCTTTCCTCCTCACTATTTACGACACCACCAGTTGTCGTGTCATCTGCGAACTTATTGATCATATCTCCCATATTCATGTCTAAGTCATTAATATACACTACAAACAGCAAGACTCCCAGCACCGATCCCTGCGGTACACCACTGGTCACAGGTTTACACTCGCAAAAACAACCCTTCACCAGTGCCATCTGTTTTCTGCCAGCAAGCCAATTTTGGATCCAATTTGCCAAATTGCCCTGGATCCCATGGGCTCTTACCTTCTTAGCCAACCTCCCATGCAGGACCTTATCAAAAGCCTGACTGAAGTCCATGTAGACTACATCTACTGCTTTACCCTCATCTACACATCTAGTCACCTCCTCGAAAAATTCAATCAAGTTAGTCAGACACGATCTCCCCCTGACAAAGCCGTGCTGACTATCCCTGATTAATCCCTGACTCTCCAAGTGGAGATTAATCCTCTCCCTCATAATTTTTTTTCCAATAGTTTGCCAACCACTGATGTTAGACTCACCGGCCTGTAATTACCTGGTTTATCTCTGCTACCCTTCTTGAATAATGGTACCACATTCACTGTCCTCCAGTCCTCTGGCACCTCTCCTGTGGCCAGAGAGGATTTGAAAATTTGTGTCAGGGCCCCTGCAATCTCCTCCGTTGCCTGACATAACAGCCTGGGATACATCTCATCTGGGCCTGGGGATTTATCCACTTTTAAGCCCGCTAAAACATCTAACACGTCCTCCCTTTTATGTTCAAGTATATCGCAATCCCCCCTCCCTAATCTCTACACCTACATCGCACTCTCCACAGTGAAAACAGATGAAAAGTAATCATTTAAAACCTCAGCTAAGTCCTCCGGCTCCACACACAGATTGCCACTTTGGTCCTTAATGGGCCCTACTCTTTGCCTGGTTATCCTCTTGCCCTTAATATATTTATAAAATGCTTCAGGATTTTCCTTTATATTGACCGCCAATGTTTTTTCATGTCCCCTCTTGGCTCTCCTAATTACTTTTTAAAATACTCCCCTACACTTTCTATACTCCTCTAGGGCCTCCGCTGTTTTGAGCACTCCGAATCTGCCATAAACCTCTTTTTTACCTGATCCAATCCTCTATATCCCTTGACATCCAGGGTTCCATGGACTTGATGGTCCTACTCTTCACCTTAACGGGTACATATTGACTCTGAGCCCTCACTATTTCGTCTTTGAATGACTCCCACTGGGCTGATGTAGACTTTCCTACAAGTATCAGCTCCCAGTCCACTTTGGCCAGATCGTGTTTTATCAAATTGAAATCAGCCTTCCTCCACTTCAGTACTTTTATTTCTGGTCCATTTTTGTCCTGTACCATAACCACCTGAAATCTTAGAGTTATGGTCACTATCCCCAAAATGATCCCCCACTGATACTTCTACCACATGTCCAGCTTCATTCCTTAAGATTAGGATTAGTACTGCCCCTTCTCTTGTAGGACTTTCGTACTGGCTCAAAAAGCTCTCCTGTATTAATTTTTAGAATTCCGCCTCCCTTAAGCCTTTTGCACTAAGACTATCCCAGTTGATATTAGGTAAGTTGAAAGCTCCTACTATTATTACCCTATTATTTTTACACCTCTCTGAAATTTGCCTGCATATCTGTTCCTCTATATCTCCCTGACTGTTTGGAGGCCTGTAGTACATGCCCAACCAAGTGATTGCCCCCCTTTTGTTCTCACGTTCTACCTATATGGCCTCATTTGAGGAATCTTCGAATATATTATCCCTCCTTACTGCAGTAATTGACTACTTGATCAACAGTGCAATACCACCTCCTCTTTTATCCCCTCCCCTATCAGGCCTGAAGATTCTATACCCTGGAATATTGAGTTGCCAGTCCTGCCCCTCCCTCAGCCATGTCTCTGTGATGGCAATAACATCATGTGCGACACAATGGCGCAGTGGTTAGCACCGCAGCCTAACAGCTCCAGCGACCTGGGTTCAATTCTGGGAACTGCCTGTGTGGAGTTTGCAAGTTCTCCCTGTGTCTGCGTGGGTTTTCTCCGGGTGCTCCGGTTTCTTCCCACAAGCCAAAGGACTTGCAGGTTGTTAGATAAATTGCCCCTAGTATAGGTAGGTGGAAGGGAAATATAGGGACAGGTGGGGATGTGGTAGGAATATGGGATTAGTGTAGGATTAGTATAAAAGGGTGGTTGATGGTCGGCACAGACTCGGTGGGCTGAAGGGCCTGTTTCAGTGCTGTATCTCTAAACTAAACTAAATAATCCCATGTGCTAATCAATGCCCTCAATTCATCTGCCTTATTAGTCCGACTCCTTGCATTAAAGTGTATGCATTCCAGCCTTGCATTTTTCACTTGTGCCTTAACAGGTCTATATTTGCTCTGCCTTCCAGATTGACTTAGTTTCTCTTCGATATTTGACTTTGCATCACCCCCTACTGTACCTGCACTCGGTATCCCATCCCACTGCCAAATTAGTTTAAACCCCCCCAACAGCACTAGCAAACCTCCCAGCAAGGATGTCGGTACCGTACCGGCTCAGACCCAGCGATCCAGGAACCTAAAGCCCTCCCTCCTGCATCATTTCCTCAGCCACGCTCTATCCTCCTATTCCTACACTCGCTAGCACGTGGCACAGGGAGTAATCCAGCTCAATCCATATAGCCTCATTTCATCTGGCCCTTGTGATTTCTCAACTTTCAAGAATGATAATCCCATCAATACTTCCTCCCTCCCTATGTTTATCACATCCAATACTTCACACCCCTCTTCCTTAATTACAATGCCTGCATTGTACCCCTCTTTTTGTGAAGACTGAAGCAAAGTATTCATTAAGAGCCATACCAACATCTTCTGCCCCTGCAAAAAGACCTTTTTGGTCTTTTATGGGCCCTACTCTTTCCTTAGTTATCCTCTTAATGTATTGATAAAACATCTTTGGGTTCACCCTGATTTTGCGTGCCAATATTCTTTCATGCCCTCTCTTTGCTTTCCTAATTTCCTTTTTGATTTCTCCCCTCCACTTCTTATACACCTCTCGGCTTTCTGTAGTATTGAGTTCTCAGTGTCGGACATAAGCTTTCCTTTTCTGCCTTATCTTACCCTGTGAGCTCCTTGACATCCATGGGGCTCCAGATTTGGCGTCTCACCCTTTTTCTTTGTGGGAACATGTTTCCTCTGAACCTCTTGAATCTCCCCTTTGAATGCCTCCCACTGCTCTGACACTGACTTCCCTTCAAATAACTGTTTCCTGTCCACTTTTGCTAAATCACTCCTCAGCTTAGTAAAATTGGCCTTGCCCCAGTTGAGAACTCTAACTCCTGTTCGATCTCTGTCCTTTTCCATAATTATGTTAAAAATGACTGAATTGTGATCACTATTACCAAAATGCTCTCCCGCTGCCACTCCTACCACCTTCCCATCTTCATTTCCTAAAACTAAGTCCAGAATGGTGCCCTGTTTTGTTGGACTTGTCACATACTGTCCAAAATAGTTCTCCTGAATGCACCTCAAGAACTCTGCTCCCTCAATGCCTTTCATGCTAAAACTATCCCAGTTAATATTGGGCTAGTTAAACTACTATTACTCCCCTATTGTTCCTGCACTTCTCAGAGATTTGCCTACATATCTGCTCTTCTATTTCCCGATGACTGGGGGGTTTATAGTACACTACCAGCAGTGTGACTTACCCATTTTTTTGTTCCTTAGCTCAATCCATGTGGCATCATTTGATGAACCTTCCATAATATCATCCCTCCTCACAGCTGTAATAGTTCCTTTGACCAAAATTGCCAGTCCCCCTCCTTTTTCATCCCCCTCCCTAACGTGTCTGAAAACCCTGCAACCCGGAACATTGAGCTGCCATTCCTGTCCCTCCTTCAGCCATGTTTCTGTAATAGCTATGATGTCATACTGCCACGTGTCTATCTGTCCCCTCAGCTCATCTGCTTTATTTGCTATACTGCTTGCATTGAAACAGATACCCCTGAGCACTGCCAAACACTTTTTATTTTCTCACCTTTGTTTCCTCTGCCTTCCAGACCCATCCACTAACCTTCTGCCTTCCATTTTCATTTCTGATTTTGTCCCAACTGATTCTATCCCCAGGTCCCCATCCCCCTGACAAACTAATTTAAACCCTCCCCAACAGCACCAGCAAAACGTCCCGCAAGGAACTCAGTCCTGTCTCTGTTTGGCTGCAACACGTCTGGCCTGTACAGATCCCATCTCCCCCAGAGCCGGTCCCAATGTCCCAGGAATCTTGTCCTAGCATGACTCACGTGGAGCACATCCCATCGGAATAGCTCTCTCCTTCCGCAGTACCGGTGTCAATGTCCCATGAATTCTAACCCATTTCTCCCAAGCCAATCTTTGAGCCACACATTTACCTCTTTAATCTTATTGACCCTGTGCCAATTAGCTCGAGGCTGAGGTAGTAATCCTGAGATTATTACCTTTTTGGTTCTGCTTTTTAATTTAGCGCCTGGCTGCTCATATTCTCTCAGCAGAAATTGTATCCTCGTTCTACCTAAATCGTTACTACCTACGTGGGCCATGACAACTGGATCTTTCCACTCCAGGTTACTCTGTGGCCCAGATGAGATATCCCAAACCCTGGCACCAGGTAGGCAACAAGACCTTCGGGACTCTCGATCCTGGCCAGAGAGAGCAGGGTAATGCCCCTAACTATACTATCCCCGATTACGACTATATTTCTCTTTTCTCTCCCCATTTTAATGGCCCTCTGTGCCACGGTGAGTTTTTTCATCTTCCCTACAGTCACTGGTCTCGTCTACACAGGGAGCAAGTATCTCGAACCTGTTGGACAAAGACAAGGGCTGAGGCTCCTGCAACATTATCTCCTGGATCTCTCTACCAGCCTCACTCATAGTCACACCCTCCTGTCCCTGAACACTGGCCGAATTCAAGGTAGTTAATCTAAGAAGTGTGACTGTCTCCTGATACAGAACGTCCAGGTAACTCTTCCCCTCCCTGATGTGTCGCAGTGTCTGAAAATCAGACTCCATCTCATCAACTCTGAGCTGGAGTTCCTCGATCAACCAACACTTGCTCCAGATGTGGTCACGAGAAACCATAATGGGGTCCATCAGCAACCACATCATGCAGGTACAACACAACGCCTGGCCCTGATCTCTATTTTAGTTAATTCGATTTTAATATGTTTTTAACATGTCTGACTGGTCTTTAGTTTTTAATCTGCAAAATATTTCTACTATTCTCCTTTAATCTGAAATCAACTGAGAAGAGGTAATTCAAGTTATCAGTTACTTACCAACCAATGGACTTATGGTTTTCCTGTGATGTCACTCTTTGTTTTTCACTCTGTTTTTACACCCTTAAAATACCCCAAAATTAGATTATTTACACTAGGAACCTTGATTCCCTAAAAAAAATGCCTACTATATTAAAAAAGAACTGCAGACCTTTCTCTTTAGTTACTTACCGATCTATTTAGAGTTATTCCCGAACGACTGCAACTCACAAACCAATCACCTTGTAGCTTTCCTGTGATGTCATTGTTGATTTTTTTTTCAAAACTCAGGCGCGCCTGGACTGCTCTCGGCACAGGTCCGACTGCTCTCCGCCTTTATCACCGAAGATGTGGACACAGCTTCTACAGCCACTAAATCTGGAAAGGCCACTGGGATCGATAGCATCTGCATAGAGTTCTTCAAGAACCAGTGTCCAAATGGATTGCCAAACCCGCCTCCTACATACTTGAAACTGTGATATTCACTGTTCTCTGTCGTCATTCCACTGTCCTTGTCATCTGAAAGCCATGAAAACAAGCCCACAATCCCAAAAGTTACAATGCTATCTCCATTCCCTCCACGGTCGACAAGGTGGCAGAACGGCTCATTCTTAAAAGATGAAATGGATTTTAGAAAGCGCTCTCCCAAACCTTCAGAGAAGGAAGAAGCTGCTCCGGCCAGATCTTGCACACAAACTACCAGCATTGAGGCAGGGTTCCAGAAGCAACTGAAAGCTGCAGCTGACTTCATAGGCTTGCCATCTGTTCACGACCTTGTCTGTAGTGAAGGCCTGCTACTGAAGCTTTCAACAATCATTCAATGCCACAAAACTCTCCGGCTTATCAACATTCTGATGAGCAACCACAAGTTCTGCGCTTATCTTGCTGATAAGACCAGGTGAACACTGACGCGCAGCAACAGTATGCCCAAGGATTCGTTGCTTCCAATGGTCTTTTTCCACATCTATGGCTGTCATGCCCGCACTAAATGCATGAAATACGTTCATGCTGATGATAGATCAAATGGTGTCTCAGGAATCATTGCTAGATTAAGAAGAAATTACAGTCACCAGAGGCCAGGGGCTAATAGAATACTCTGCATGAATCTTCATCCCAATCCAGAAAATATCTATAGTGTTGTCGGAGTTCTTTCTGAGCAATAATGCCACTGGGAAAACTGAACGTGCCCTACTTTGGAAGTGAACTTACCCATGACCCCATCCAAATACCTGGGGAACACACTGGATAAAAGAACAAAGAACAAAGAACAAAGACAATTACAGCACAGGAACAGGCCCTTCGGCCCTCCAAGCCTGCGCTCATCCAGATCCTCCATCTAAACATGTCGCCTATTTTGTAAGGGTCTGGATCTCTTTTCTTCCTGCCCATTCATGTATCTGTCTAGATACATCTTAAAAGACGCTATCGTGCCCGCATCTACCACCTCTGCTGGCAACGCGTTCCTAGCACCCACCACCCTCTGTGTAAAGAACTTTCCATGCATACCCCCCTAAACTTTTCCCCTCTCACTTTGAACTCGTGACCCCTAGTAATTGAATTCCCCACTCTGGGAAAAAGCTTCTTGCTATCCACCCTGTCTATACCTCTCATGATTTTGTACACCTCAATCAGGTCCCCCCTCAACCTCCGTCTTTCTAATGAAAATAATCCTAATCTACTGAACCTCTCTTCATAGCTAGCGCCCTGCATACCAGGCAACATCCTGGTGAACCTCCTCTGCACCCTCTCCAAAGCATCTACATAAGAATCTCTCCTATCAGCCACAACTCATCAATATTGTCCAAAAAGCAAAAACCAGGGAGAAACTGCTATTTATTCATGCTGGAACGTCATGGGAGCGCAGCAGTGGTCCTAATGTATTTTGCAGCACCATAGGGCGGCACAGTGGCGCAGTGGTTAGCCCCGCAGCCTCACAGCTCCAGCGACCTGGGTTCAATTCTGGGTACTGCCTGTGGAGTTTGCAAGTTCTCCCTGTGTTTCCGTTGGTTTCCTCCGGGTGCTCCAGTTTCCTCCCACCTACCAAAGACTTGCAGGTTGACAGGTTAATTGGCCATTATAAATTGTCCCTAGTATAGGTAGGTGGTAGGGAAATATAGGGACAGGTGGGGATGTGGTAGGAATATGGGATTAGTGAAGGATTAGTATAAATGGGTGGTGGTTGATGGTCGGCACAGACTCGGTGGGCCGAAGGGCCTGTTTCAGTGCTGTATCTCTAAAAGAAAATACTGCTCTGCCTCATTGACGTGCAGTAACCACATCAAGATTATGACCTGCAGCTAAACTCTGCCTTGAAAATTGTTTCAGGGATGCTTAAGCACAATGGAAAGCCTCACAGTACTGTCACTCGCCACAATGCCATCGTGCTCCATGAGATGGAAGAAATCACGAGGAACACCGAGCTTCCCAATCACGAAGACATACAAAACCTACAAAAAGGCACTGAAAAGCACAGCTGCTGATATTCTTGCATCCAATGTATTCATTCAAACAACAGTCCAAATATATGGAATCGTGGGGCGGATGCAGCGTTGAAATAAAAGCACCTGATCACTGACCCAGCATCAGATTTCAACGGCTTCGCCCTCCCTCGAAGACAGTGGACAGCACACACCCAAGAAAATACAGGGCACCATGAAAGGCGACCACCTGCTGGTTAAGTGTCAGAAGATGAATTACTCGAAGTGTGATTGCGACCATGATTCCAAGATCATGGAAAGCATTATATCAAACTGCCCACTAAGACCTGTTGCAGAAGTCATCTCATTTCCCTACTCAACTTCCCAGGATGTCATTAAATTGATACCAAATCTAGAAACCCCGTTATACGCCTTTGTCCCTCTTGCAAAGTAGTAGAAACACTTCTCCAGTGAGAATCTGATGACACAACACGTCCAATCTTGCAGTACCACAATAGTGGGATTTCCACCAGGGAATATACAGCGCGATTTGAATTCTGAAAAAAAAAGTTCATCACATGTCGATACTTTGTAGGAGGAACGACCTTAGTAACTAAAACAATGATGGTACAGCAAGAAGTGTCTACCAGGTGTGCCCAAAGGTATTCTAGCAGTGCTGAAGCATGTGATAGTGGTGTTCTGAGTGTGATAAGGATGCTCAGTGTGTGCTAGGTGAGGCATACATGTGCTAGGGGATGGGACTACTGAGCCAGGGATACGCAAGTGTGTGATACGGGCGTCTAACAGGGTGAACGTGGATGGCAATAGCGAGCTAGAGATGTGCACATTGTGCTATGGGCGTGCAACCGTATGACAGGGGTGCCGAAGAGCGTGATCGCGTGTCCAAGCGTGGGCGAGGGCTGCCTAAATGCGTGATTGCTGGGCCCGGAGCGTACTAGATGTGCCCACAGTGTGATAGATGTGCCAAAGAGTGTTGTGCGTTTCTCAAGAGTGTACTCATTGATGGCAAAAATTTACCAATGGTGTCCAAGAATGTGCTGGGGTACCCAAGAGCGTGCTAGTTTGCCCAAATACGTGCTTGGAGTGCCCAGATGGTGCCAGGTGTGCCCGAGAAGGTGCTGGGGCGGCCCGAAAATATTGTAGAGGCGCCCAACAGTGTACTAGGAGTGCCCAGGATTGTCCGCGCGGTACCCAAGAGTGTACAAGGTGATGGAAAGTGCGTGCTATGAGTGCCCACAATCTTCTGGGTTCACAGGAGTGTGCTGGGTGCCAAAGAAAGTGACCAGTGTGCCCAGAGTATGCTAGGTCTACCCAAGGGTGTCTGCTAGAGAATGACAAGAGTGTAATTCAGGTGCCCAAGAGTGTGATTGCAGTGAGCAAGTGTGTGATAGGGACACAGAAGAGTGTTAAATGTGTGCTCAAGAGCATAGTAGGCGTGACTGAGAGTGTGCTAGGCGAAGTCAACAGTGTACAAGCGGTGACCAAGCATGTGCTAGGGTTTATAAAACATTTGCTAGGGGATGACAAATGTATACTAGGGTGCCCAAGTGTGCTCTCAGTGCAGAGTGTGCTCGGAGTAAGCAAGTGTGTGATAGTGGTGCCCAAGAGCATGTTAGGACTGCCCTAGAGGTTTCTAGGTGTGCCCAAGTGTGTTTTAGGTTTGTCCAAGAACATTGCTAGTGGATGGAAAGAATGTCATAGGTGTGTCTAGGAGCCTGTTGGAGTGCCCAAAATTGTTATAGGAGCACCAAGGAGTGTACTAGAGGTGACCAAACATGTTCTCGGGGATGGCAAGTGAGTGCGAGGGTGTCCAAGTGTCTGCGATGGTGCCCAAGAGTGCGCTAGCTTGCCTGAATGAGTTATTGGTGTGCACAGAGCGTGCCAGGTATGCCCAACAATGTGATAGGCTTGTCCAGGTGTGTTCTGGTGGTGCACAAGTGTGTGCTGGAGGTGCTCAAGTTTCTACAAGGGGTGCTCAAGTGTGTACTATGGTGTGCAAATGTGTACTAGGCATGGCGAAGACTGTACTAGGTGAAGGCAAGTCTGTGTTAGCAATGACCAGTATGTGCTAGAGTTGCCCAAGGGTGTGGTAAGGATTCTCAGGTATGAAATATGCGGACACGCGAGTGTACTAGGAGTGCCCAGAAGAGCGCTTGCGGTTCCCAGGGTGTGATAGGGGTGACAAAGGGTGTTCTGAGCTGCAGAAGCATATACTCAGGGATGAAACAATTGTGTTAGTGGTGTCCAGGAGTATACTGGAATGCACAAAATTGTAATAGGGGAGCCCAGTTTGTGATAGAGTGAGCCCAAGTTCGTGCTAGGGGATGGCCAGAATATGGGAGATGTGTCCAAGAGGGTGATGGTGTGCCTAAAAGTGTTGTAGAGGTGCGCAAGTGTGTGCTAAATATGCCCAAGCGTGTATTACGGGTGCCCAAGTGAGTGATAGAGGTGTTAGGAGTGTGATAGCGGTGGCCAAACGTGTGCCAGTGGATGGCCGGATTGTGATAGGGTATCCAAGTTGGTGCTAGAGGTGACAAAGTGGGGACTAGTGTTGCCCAAATGTGTCCCTGTTGTGTGCAGAGTATGCTTAGTATGCCCCAAATAGTGTCATTGAGCTAGGATATGGCAGCAGTGCGATAGGGGTGCCCAAGCGTGTGATATGGTTGCAGAAGTGTGTCCTCGGAGAGATAGGTGATGACAAGTGTGTGCTGGGAGTGGTCAGATATTGCTAGGGTTGCCCAAGCGTGTGATGGTGGTGCCCCAGAGATTGATGGCTGCAAGAAAAGTGTTCTAGGGGTGCCTAGTGTATGTAAGAGGTGCCAAAGAGTTTGCTCTGTGTGCCTAGAGTGTGATAGGTGTGAAGAAGAGTGTATTAGGTGTGCCCAAGACTGTGATAGGAGATGGCATGAGCCTGCGATGAGTGTCCAAGATAGTGATAAAATGTCCAAAAGTGTACTTGGAGTGCCCAAATGTGTGCTTGAAATGCTCAAGGAGGTGGTTGGAGCATCCCGCGTGTGTTAGGGATAATCAAGTTGGGGATACGTGTGACCAAGTATGTGCCAGGTGAAGGTAAGTGTAAGTTAGGGGTAAACAGATTGTGAAAGGTATACTCAGATGCATGTCAGGGGTGCCCAAGAGTGCGTTAGAGGTGCCCACGAATACTAGGGATGCCCATAGTGTACTAGATGTGCCCAGTGTGTAATAGAAGTGCCAAGGAGTGTTCTCAGTATACACAGAGTGTATCCAAGTGTATGCTCGGAGTGAGCAAGTGTGTGACGGCCTACGCAAGGGCATGGTGGTGCTGGCCAAGAGCATGCTAGGCATGCCCAGCTATGTGATATGGGTGAGCAACCGTGTGATAGGGGTAATTGACTGAGTGATAGGTGTTACCAACTGTGGAATAGGGGTTACCACTGGTGTGCTAGGGGTTACTAACTTTGTAATAGAGATTTTCAGAGTGTGAGTGATGTGCCCAAGAGTATACAAGGGGTGCCCATGTGTGTTCTAGGTGTGACCAACAGTGTGAAGGTGGGTGGCAATAGTGTGATACAGGTTGGTAGAAGTGTGCTAGGGTGTCACATTCGTGCTAGCTGTACCCAAACCTGGGATAGATCTGCCCGATGTGTGTTTGATAGGCCCAAGTGTTAGCTAGGTGCGCACAAGAGTGTTCTGGGATGACCAGCAGTGTACTGGGGAAGGCAAGAGATTGCTAGTGGTGCCCAAGAGTGTGTTAATGTTCACAAGAGCTTGTTCCATGTGACCAAGAGTGAAATAGAGATGCATAAGTATATACTAGTGGTACACAGAACGTTCCAGGTGTTCCCAAGGGGGTACGAGGGTAGCCCAGAGCATACTATGGGTGCGCAAATGTGTGATAGTGCTGCCGAGAGTGTTATAGGGGCACCCAAACATGTGCTAGAGATTGGCAGGAGGGTCCTTGGGTGTCAGCAGCGTGCTAGATGTAATGAGAAATAGTCTAGGGATACCCAAATGTCTGCTTGCTCTGTCCATACTGTGGTCGTGTGCCCAAGAGTGAAGTATGGGATGGCTATAGTGTGATAGGTATGCCCAATCACGTGCTAGGGTTGCTGAGGTGTGTCCTAAGGGTATCCAAGAATGTGATAGGTGACGGCACATGAGCGATAGGACTGCCCATATTGTGATAGAGTTGTCTAAGTATTTGATAGAGGTGAACAAGAGTTAGCTAGGCGGGTACAAGTGCATGCTAAGAGTGCGCAGAGTATAATAGGGGAGCCAACTGCATGCTGGGGAGCCCAAGAGTGTACTAGGGATTCCCAAGAGTGTACTAGTGGTGCCCAGAGTGTGTTCAACGGGGGTCCAAGAGTATTTTAGGTGGTACAGACATGTGTTAGGGGATTAAAGGAGTGAGTTAGGGTGTCCAGGTGTGTGCTAGGTCTACCTGAAACTGGGCTCAGGTTGCACAAATATCTGCTTGGCATGACCAAGAGTGGACTAGGTGCTGGCAAGTGAGTGTTAGGACTGCCCAGAATGTGGTAGGGGTGCCTAAGTGTGTGATAGGCATTACTATGAGTGTGCTGGTGGTTCCCAAGAGTTGTCTAGGGGTGCCCAAATGTGTAATAGGGTTGTCCAGAGTGTATTAAGCTGTCAAACAGTGATTTGGGGTGCCAGAGAGTGAACTCGTTGTTGGCACGATTTTGCCAATGGTGTCCCAGAGACTGGTGGGGTACCTAAAAGTGTTTTAGGGTTGCTCAAGTGTCTGTTAGAGTTGGCCATGTGTTTTCACGTGGCCAAGAATGCGAAAGCTGCAACTAAGAGAGTAATAGGGCATGATGGCAAGTGATAGGTGTGCCCTAGCATGTGCAAGGTTGCAAAGGTGTGCCCTAGGGTGATCAAGAGTGTCATAGATGATGGAAGATGTGTGCTCGGTGATGACAAATGCGTACTAGGAGTACCCAGAGTGTGAAAGGTGTGTCCAGGAAGGTGCTAGGTTTGGCTGAAAGTATGAGAGAGGTGCCCAAGCATGTGCTGGGGGTATGCAAGTATGTACTCGGGGTGAACAAGAGTGTGCTAGGACTGACCAAGATTGTAAGAAGGGTGATCAAGGGTGTGCTAGGGAATGGCTAGAGGTGCCCAAGTGGTTGCTAGGGGAGAACCAGTATGTGATCAGTGTGCCCAAGAGGGGGCTGGGGTGCCCAGAGTTTGATAGGGGTGAACATGTGTGTGCTGGGGACGGCCAACGTTTGATAGGGCTGCGCAAGAGAGTGATAGGGGTGCGCAGGAGTGTAATAGGCGTGCCCAATGGTGTGCTAGTAGAGCCAAAGAATGCGGTATTGATGCCCAGAACTGCGCTACAGGTGCCCAAGAGTTTGCTAGGTGTGCCCAAGTATGAACTGAGGTTACTCAAGGGTGTGCTCCGGATGACTGGAGTATGGAAGATGTGACCGAGAGTGATAAGGGTGGCGAGAGTGTGTGACAGGTTGGCAAGTGTGGGCGAGAGGACTGCAAGAGTGTGTTTTAGGTGCCCAGGTGTATGCTTGGGGATGGCAAGTGTGTGACACAAGTGCCCAAATATGTGCGAGGGGATGGCAAGTATGTGAAAGGGCTACTCAATAGTGTGCTGGAGTGCCTAAGAGTGTGACATATGTGATAAAGTTTGTACTAGGAGTGGGCTTGAATGTGATATAAATGCCCAAGAGTGTGCCAGGAATGCCCAATTACGTGCTATTGTGCCCAAGACCGTGATAGCGGTGCCCAAGAGTGAGCCAGGAATGATAGAAAGTGGCTAGTCGTGCCAAAGAGATTGCTAGAAGATGTCAAGAGGGTAATGGGGTGCCCAACAGGGTGCAAGGTGTTGGCAAGTGCTTGCCTGCGTGCCCAAGGGAGTGACTGGTGTTGGAAACTTCATTTTCGGGAAGGGAAGAGTGTGCCAGTGTTGCCCAAATGTGTGATAGGAGTGCCCAAGTGTGTGATAGGTAATGGCAATAGCTGTCTAGGTGTGCACGAAGTGTGCTTGCGGATGGCAAGAGTGTGATGGGGTGCCAAGGAGCATGCTAGACATGGCCAAGAGTTATGGTGCACCGAAGAGTTTGCTCAGAGATGGCAAGAGTCTTCTATAGGTGCCCAAAAGTGTGCGATGGGATGATAAGAGAGAGCTGGGTGAGCCCAAGAGTGTGATAGGGGATGGTGAGAGTATGGCAGCTGCACCAAGAGAGTGCCAAGTGTGCTCAAAAATGTGTCCGGATGAGCCGTGGATGGAAAACGTATCCGAAGGTGCCCGGTATGGTGCTGGGGTGACCACGTGTGTGTAAGTGGTGCCCAAGTGCATGCCAGGGGTTCCCAAGTGAGTTCTATGGGTGCCCAGAGTGTGCTGGGGATTGCAACAGGGAGGTAGGTGTGTCAAGATTGTGATGATGTGCCCAAGTGCATGCTAGGAGATGAAAAGTGTGTGATATAGGTGTCAAAAGTGTACTATGGGATGGCAAGTGTAGAACAAAGGTGCCCAAGAGAGCACCAGGTGTGCCCAAGCGTGTGCTAGCAGTTGACAAGAGTTTAGTAACGATGCCCACGAATGGCTAGGGGATAACAAGCATGTGCCAGGGCTTCTGAGGGAATGCCAGGTGTGCCCAAGAATATGCCAGGAGTGTCCACTAGTTTTTCAGGCGATGGCAAGAACGTACCAGGGGTGCCCAAGTGTGTGTTAGGTGTTCCCAAGCGTATGTTAGTCGACGGCAATATTATGCTAGGAGTCCACAGAATGTGCTATGGATGGCAAGGGTGCATTAGGGGTATCAAAGAGAGTGCTGGACGTGTCTAACAGTGTTTCAGGGAATGGAAAGAGTGCCCTGGAGATTACCAGAGTGTCCTAACGGTTCCCAAGAGTCCAATAGGTGTGTGCAAGAGCATGCTAAGGGTGACCAGAATTTACTAGGGGTGATGAAGAGAATGATAGGTGTGCCTAATGTGTTCTAGGGGCATACAAGAGAGTGGCAACGGGAGTCCAAGTGTGTGATTGTGTGCCAATGTGTATGCTCATTGCACCAGGAATGTGCTAAGGGTGCCCAAGAGTATGCTAGGTGTGCCCAAGAGTGTGCTAGCGGGTGGCTAGGTTAGATAGTTGTTCCCAAGTGTATTCTCAGTGTGCCAAGAATGTAATAGGGGTCCCAAAGAGTGTCGTAGAGTGCCCAAAAGTGTGATAGGGGATGGTAAGCATGTGCTGGGGTACGCAGAGTGTGCTAGGGATGGCATGCTCGTGGTGCCCAAGAGTCTGATAAGTGTGTGCAAGAGCACGCTTTTGGGCACTCCAACACAATTGTTGTGGCCCCTATCACATTCTGGGTACACTGAGCACACTCTTGGGCACCCCAGTAGCACTCTTGGACACCCCAGCACACACTTGTGGCCAGAATGCACTTGGAGTGTATTCCAACATGGATACAAGAGCAGGTCAGAGGCTAGAAATCCTGTGGCGGGTAACTCACCTCCTTCCTCCCCAAAGCCAGTCCACCATCTGCAAGGCACAAGTCAGGAGTGTGATGGAATACTCTTCACTAACCTGGATGGGCGCAGTTCCAACAACACTCAAGAAGCTCGACACCACACAGGACAAAGCAGCCCACTTGATTGTCACCCCATTCACAAACAACAACTTCCTCCACCACCGACGCACAGTGTCAGCAGTTTGTACCATTAAAAAAAGGATGCTAGAAGAGCCCAGAATGTGCTATGCTTGAACAAGTGTAAATTAAGTGTGCCCAAATGAGCGTTCGGTGTCCACAGAGTCTGCCAGAAGCGCCTAAAGGCGTAATTGTGTAACAAAGGGTGTGGCAGACGAAGGCAAGTGTGTCCTGGGGGGCCAAGAGACTGTTGGGGATTCCCAGGAGCATACTCTGAGTTCTCAAGTGTGTTCTACAGCTGCCCAGAGTGTGCTCAGTAATGGCAAGAGCGTACTACGTGTAACCAAGTGTGTGCTAAGGGTAATCAAGAGTGTACCAGGGATGCAAGTGAGTGCTAGGACTGCCTAGTGTGATGGTGGTGTCCAGGTGTGTAATAGGATGCCCAAGTGAGTGATAGCGGTGACCAGGTGAGTGCTAGCGGTGAAATGGAGCATGTTAGGTGTGCACAAAAGTGTTGCTGGGGATGGCAGGAGTGTGCTAGTATGTCCAAGTGTGTGCTATCAGGGACCAAGAGTGGGATACATTGCCCAAATGTGTACTTGGTATGCCCAGAATGTGTTAGGTGTGCCAAGAAGGTGCTGAGTTGCCCAAGAGTGAATTAGGGAACGATAATATTGTGATAGTGGTTCCCAAGTTAGTTTTGGTGACTGCAGCCTTTAGTTTGCTTTTAATTTTGGTGACTGCAGCTTTGACAGTAGCGAATGTGTGAGAGCGAGCTGACAGCTCGGAAGTCAATTCCTGTGGAAGTTAAAAAGTTAATTCCCTTTTGTTTTTGGATGACCAGGGGACTGCAGGGTAAGTAAAAACTATATAGTTGTGTGGTTTAAATACTCTTTCTTTTAGTTTGGTGACTGCAGCTTTGACAGTAGCGAAGGTGCGAGAGTGAGCTTACAGCTGGGAAGTCAATTTCAGTGGACGTTTAAAAGTTAATTCCCTTTTGTTTTCGGAGGACCAGGGGACTGCTGGGTAAGTAAAAACTATATATTTGGGTGGTTTAAAATCTCTTTCTTTTAGTTTTGGTGACTGCAGCTTTGACAGTAGCGAAGGTGCGAGAGCGAGCTGACAGCTGGGAAGTCAATTTCAGTGGAAGTTTAAAAGTTAATTCCCTTTTGTTTTCGGAGGACCAGGGGACTGCTGGGTAAGTAAAAACTATACATTTGGGTGGTGGTTGTACCCGAGACACTACACGTGTAGTGTCTCCCACGCACCCTCCTCCTCTAACCAAAAAAAAGGACTTTGTTGTGCGAATAAGGTAAGCTTCTTATTTAAGAAGTTATGTCCGTTGGATTGCGAACCTAACAAGTTTTGACTTTATTTTTTGGTTTTTCAGTAGAATTGTTGGGAATTTAGAATAGAGGGAATGGAAGTTAAGGCAGTTGTATGTTCCTCCAGCAGAATGTGGGAGGTAAGGGTCGCCAAGAGTGTCCCTGCTGACTGCATCTGCGGGAAGTGCACCCAACTCCAGCTCCTCGAGAACCGCGTTAGGGAACTGGAGCTGGAGCTGGATGAACTTCGGATCATTCAGGAGGTGGAGGGGGTTATTGAGAGGAATTATGGGGAGGTAGTCACACCTCAGGTAAAAGAAGTAGGTAGATGGGTTACCGTCAGGGGAAGGAGAGGGAACCAGCAGGCAGTACAGGGATCCCCTGTGGCCGTTTACCTCAACAACAGGGATACCGTTTTGGATACTGTTGCGGGGGACGACTTACCAGGGGTAAGCAATGGGGTACAGGTCTCTGGCACAGAGTCTGTCCCTGTTGCTCAGAAGGGAAGGGGGAAGAGGAGCAGAGCATTAGTCACTGGGGAATCCATAGATAGGGGAACAGATAGGAGGTTCTGTGGGAACAAGAGAGACTCACGGTTGGGATGTTGCCTCCCAGGTGCCAGGGTTCGTGAAGTCTCGGATCGTGTTTTTGGAATCCTTAAGGTGAGGGGGAGCAGCCCCAAGTCGTGGTCCACATAGGCACCAACGACATAGGTAGGAAGAGAGATGGGGATTTAAGACATAAATTCAGGGAGCGAGAGTGGAAGCTTAGAGCGAGAACAAACAGAGTTGTTATCTCTGGGTTGTTGCCCGTGCCACGTGATAACCCTGCCCCAGAGAGAGAGGAGATGAACACGTGGCAACAGGGATGGTGAAGGAGGGAGGGTTTTGGTTTCCTGGATAATTGTGGCTCTTTCTGGGGTCGGTGGGACCTCTACAAACGAGATGGTCTTCACCTGAACCAGAGGGGTACCAATATCCTGGGGGGGGGAGATTTGCTAGTGCTCTTCGGGGGGGGGTTAAACTAATTCAGCAGGGGAATGGGAACCTAAAATATAGTGCCAGTGTACAGGATGTTGAGAGTAGTGAAGTCAGGGATAAGGTTACAAGGACGCAAGAGGGCACTGGCAAGCAAGAACCTGGTTTAAAGTGTGTCCACTTCAACGCCAGGAGCATCTGGAATAGGTGGGTGAGCTTGCAGCATGGGTTGGTAAATGGGATCTCGATGTAGTGGCCATTTCGGAGACATGGGTAGAGCAGGGGCAGGAATGGATGTTGCAGGTTCCTGGATTTAGATGTTTCAGTAAGAACAAAGAAGATGGTAAAAGAGGGGGGGGGAGGTGTGGCATTGTTAATCAAGAAGAGTATTACAGCGACAGAAAGGCCCTTTGAGGACTCGTCTACTGAGGTAGTATGGGCCGAGGTTAGAAACAGGAGAGGTGAGGTCACCCTGTTGGGACTCTTTTATAGACCTCCAAATAGTTCCAGAGATGCAGAGGAAAGGATAGCGAAGATGATTCCCGACAGGGGCGAGAGCAACAGGGTAGTTGTAATGGGGGACTTTCACTTTCCAAATATCGACTGGAAATACTATACTTCGAGTACTTTAGATGGGTCAGTTTTTGTCCAGTGTATGCAGGAGGGTTTTCTGACACAATATGTAGACAGGCCAACCAGGGGCGATGCCGCATTGGATTTGGTACTGGGTAATGAACCCGGCCAGGTGTTCGAGTTAGATGTAGGTGAGCACTTTGGTGATAGTGATCACAATTCGGTTAGGTTTACCTGAGCGATGGGCAGGGACAGGTATATACCGCAGGGCAAAAATTATAGCTGGGGGAAAGGAAATTATGATGCGATTAGGCAAGATTTAGGATGCGTAGGATGGGGAAGGAAACTGCAGGGGATGGGAACAATCGAAATGTGGAGCTTATTCAAGGAGCAGCTACTGCGTGTCCTTGATAAGTATGTACCTGTCAGCCAGGGAGGAAGTTGTCGAGCGAGGGAGCCGTGGTTTACTAAAGAAGTTGAAGCGCTTGTCAAGAGGAAGAAGAAGGCTTATGTTAGGATGAGACGTGAAGGCTCAGTTAGGGCGCTTGAGAGTTACAAGCTAGCCAGGAAGGATCTAAAGGGAGAGCTAAGAAGAGCAAGGAGAGGACACGAGAATTCATTGGCGGATAGGATCAGGGAAAACCCTAAGGCTTTCTACAGGTATTCAGGAATAAAAGAATGACGAGAGTTAGGTTAGGGCCAATCAAGGATAGTAGTGGGACGTTGTGTGTGGAATCAGAGGAGGTAGGGGAAGTGTTAAATTAATATTTTGCGTCAGTATTTACAGTAGAGAAAGAAAATGTTGTCGAGGAGAATACTGAGATTCAGGCTCCTAGGCTAGATGGGATTGAAGTTCACAATTAGGAGGTGCTAGCAATTTTGGAAAGTATGAAAATAGATAAGTCCCCTGGGCCAGATGGGATATATCCTAGGATTCTCTGAGAAGCTAGGGAGGAGATTGCAGAGCCTTTGTCCTTGATCTTTATGTCGTCTTTGTTGACAGGAATAGTGCCGGAAGACTGGAGGATAGCAAATGTTGTTCCCTTGTTCAAGAAGGGGAGTAGAGACAGCCCTGGTAATTATAGACCTGTGAGCCTTACTTCGGTTGTGGGTAAAATGTTGGAAAAGGTTATAAGAGACAGGATTTATAATCAACTTGAAAGGAATAAGTTCATTAGCGATAGTCAGCACGGTTTTGTGAAGGGTAGGTCGTGCCTCACAAACCTTATTGAGTTTTTCGAGAAGGTGACCAAACAGGTGGATGAGGGTAAAGCAGTGGATGTGGTGTATATGGATTTAAGTAAGGCGTTTGATACGTTTCCCCATGGTAGGCTATTGCAGAAAATACGGAAATATGGTGTTGAAGGTGATTTAGAGCTTTGGATCAGAAGTTGGCTAGCTGAAAGAAGACAGAGGGTGGTGGTTGATGGCAAATGTTCATCCTGGAGTTTAGTTACTAGTGGTGTACCGCAAGGATCTGTTTTGGGGCCACTGCTGTTTGTCATTTTTATAAATGACCTGGAAGAGGGTGTAGAAGGGTGGGTTAGTAAATTTGCGGATGGCACTAAGGTCGGTGGAGTTGTGGATAGTGCCGAAGGATGTTGTAGGGTACAGAGGGACATAGATAGGCTGCAGAGCTGGGCTGAGAGATGACAAATGGAGTTTAATGCAGAAACGTGCGCGGTGATTCACTTTGGAAGGAGTAACAGGAATGCAGAGTACTGGGCTAATGGGAAGATTCTTGGTAGTGCTAGATGAATAGAGAGATCTTGGTGTCCAGGTGCATAAATGCCTGAAGGTTGCTACCCAGGTTAATAGGGCTGTTAAGAACGCATATGGTGTGTTCGCTTTTATTAGTAGGGGGATCGAGTTTCGGAGCCACGACGTCATGCTGCAGCTGTACTAAACTCTGGTGAGACGGCACCTGGAGTATTGCATGCAGTTCTGGTCACCGCATTATAGGCAGGATGTGGACGCTATGGAAAGTGTGCAGAGGAGATTTGCTGGGATGTTGCCTGGTATGGAGGGAAGGTCTTATGAGGAAAGGCTGAGGGACTTGAGATTGTTTTCGTTGGAGAGAAGGAGGAGGAGAGGTGACTTAATAGAGACATATAAGATAATCAGAGGGTTATATAGGGTGGATAGTGATAGTCTTTTTCCTCGGATGGTGATGGCAAACACGAGGGGACATAGCTTTAAGTTGAGGGGTGATAGATATAGGACAGATGTCAGAGGTAGCTTCTTTACTCAGATTTGTAGGGGCGTGGAATGCCCTGCCTGCAACAGTAGTAGACTCGCCAACTTTAAGGACATTTAAGTGGTCATTGGATAGACATATGGATGAAAATGGAATAGTGTAGGTCAGATGGTTTCACAGGTCGGCGCAACATCGAGGGCCGAAGGGCCTGTACTGCGCTGTAATGTTCTAATTCTAATTCTAATTCTAATTCCAAGGGGGCACTGTTTGTCCAGAAAGTGTTGATGTGCCGGATAGTGCAGTGGGGTAGCAAGAGTGCATTCGGCAATGGCAAGAGTGAGCCTGTTGTGTCCATGTGTGTCACAAAAACAAGAAGTGCTGGATTCACTCAGCAGGTCTGGCAGCATCTGTGGAAAGAGAAGCAGAGTTAACGTTTCGGGTCAGTGACCCTTCTTTGGAACTGACAAATATTAGAAAAGTCACAGATTATAAACAAGTGAGGTGGGGGTTGGGCAAGAGATAACAAAGGAGAAGGTGCAGATTGGACCAGGCCACATAGCTGACCAAAAGGTCACGGAGCAAAGGCAAACAATATGTTAATGGTGTGTTGAAAGACAAAGCATTAGTCCAGATTAGGTGTGAATATTCTGAATATTGTACAGCAGCAAGTGCAAAACTTTAACTTTATCAACTTTGCTTCCAATTTCCACCCTTCTCTCACCTTTACATTGTCCATCTCTGACACTTCCCTTCCCTTCCTCGACTTCTCTGTCTCCATCTCTGGGGATAGGTTGTCTACCAATATCCATTATAAGCCCACTGACTCCCACAGCTACCTCGACTACACTTCTTCACACCCTACCTCCTGTAAGGACTCCATTCCATTCTCCCAGTTTCTCCGTCTCCGACGCATCTGCTCTGATGATGCTACCTTCCATGACGGTGCTTCTGATATGACCTCCTTTTTCCTCAACCGAGGATTTCCCCCCACTGTGGTTGACAGGGCCCTCAACCGTGTTCGACCCATTCCCCGCACCTCTACCCTCACCCCTTCCCCTCCCTCCCAGAACCGTGACAGGGTTCCCCTTGTCCTCACTTTTCATCCCACCAGCCTCCATATCCAAAGGATCATCCTCCACCATTTTCGCCACCTCCAGCGTGATGCCACTACCAGTTGCATCTTCCCCTCCCTTCCCCTGTCAGCATTCCGAAGGGATCGTTCCCTCCGCGACACCCTGGTCCACTCCTCCATTACCCCCACCACCTCGTCCCCGTCCCAGGGCACCTTCCCTTGCAATCGCAGGAGGTGTAATACCTGCCCATTTACCTCCTCTCTCCTCACTATCCCAGGCCCCAAACACTCCTTTCAGGTGAAGCTGCGATTTACTTGTACTTCTTTCAATGTAGTATACTGTATTCGCTGCTCACAGTGTGGTCTCCTCTACATTGGGGAGACCAAGCGCAGACTGGGTGACCGCTTTGCGGAACATCTCCACTCAGTCCGCAAGCAGGACCCTGAGCTTCCGGTTGCTTGCCATTTCAACACTCCCCCCTGCTCTCATGCTCACATCTCTGTCCTGGGATTGCTGCAGTGTTCCAGTGAACATCAACGCAAGCTCGAGGAACAGCATCTCATCTACCGATTAGGCACACTACAGCCTGCCGGACTGAACATTGAGTTCAATAATTTCAGAGCATGACAGCCCTCCACTTTACTTTCATTTTTAGTCATTTTTAGTTATTTTTTCTTCCTTTTTTTTACATTTCTTTTTACATTTTTTACAATCTTTTTTTGCATTTATTTCATTTCATCTTAGTTTGTTCAGTTTGCTTACCCACTGTTTTTTTCAGGTTGTTTTTCTTCAGGTTTGCCCTTGCTGCTGTACAATATTCAGTATATTCACACCTAATCTGTACTAATGCTTTGTCTTTCAACACACCATTAACATATTGTTTGCCTTTGCTCCGTGACCTTTTGCTCAGCTATGTGGCCTGGTCCAATCTGCACCTTCTCCTTTGTTATCTCTTGACAACCCCCACCTCACTTGTTTATAATCTGTGACTTTTCTAATATTTGTCAGTTCCGAAGAAGGGTCACTGACCCGAAACGTTAACTCTGCTTCTCTTTCCACAGATGCTGCCAGACCTGCTGAGTGAATCCAGCATTTCTTGTTTTTGTTTCAGATTTCCAGCATCCGCAGTATTTTGCTTTTATTTTAGTGTCCATGTGTGTGATGGGGAGAGCTAGAGTGTGCTGGGGAGCACGGTATGTGCTCAGCGTGACTAAGAGTGTGTGCCATGGATGTACCAGGGTTGTCCAAGAGTGTATCTGGTGAATGACAATCGTGTGCTGCAGGTGCCCACGAGTGTGATCGTAGTGAGTAACAACGTGCTAGTGGCAACCAACGAGTTTGCTAGATGTTTCCAAGAGCGTTCTAGGTGTACTCAAAAGTATTCAAGGGGTGCCCAAGTGTTAGTTAGAGGTGGCCAAGGAAGTGCTTGATTTTCCCAGTGTGTAGTAGGGGTGCCCAAGTGTGTGCTAGGGGATGGCAGGTGGCTGCAAGTAGTGCCAAGAGTGTGCTAGGGTTGTTCAAGTGTGTATTAGCGGTGAAAAAGTGAGAGATGGTGTTCTCGAAAGTGTACTAGGGCTGCCCAGAGAGTGATAGGGGTTATCAAGGGTGTTCTAGTATTGCACAAGAATGTGCGAGATGTGTTCAAGTCGGTACGAGCGGTGGTCAGAGTGTGATCGTGGTAGCCAAACATGTGCTAGCTGATGGCAGGAGTGTGCTTGGTGTCCAAGAATGTGATAGAGGTGACAAAGTGGGATCTAGGGTTGCCTACATGTTTACTGTTGCCCAGGAATGTGCCATGTGTGCCCTAGAGTGAGATAGGGGATGGCAGCAGTGTAATAAGGGGTGCCCAAGCGGGTGCTAGGTTTGCAGAAGGATGTCCCAGGGGTGCAAAAGAGTGTACTAGGTGAGCCCAAGAGTGGGCTAGAGTTGCTCAAATGTGTGCTTGGTGTGATAGAGGGTGATAGCGGTGTCTGAGCATGTACTGTGGGTGCCCAAGAGTGTACTACAGCTGCAGAAGAGAGTGTTAGGTGATGGCTACTGTGTGATTGGTGGTACGGGAATGTAACAGGGGTGCCCAAGAGTGTGTTACGGGTAACCAAGAGTGTGATGGGGGTTTCCAAGGGTGTAGTAGATGTGCTCAAGAGTGCGCTGGGTGTATTAAAGTGCGGGATAGCGGTGCCCCAATGTGTTAATTGAGTGCCCAGATGGTTCTTTGGGTGCACAAGAGTGTGGTAGTGGTGCCTGGTATGTAACGGCGTGCCCAAGAGAGTACTAGGTGTGCCCAAGAGAGTACTCGGGCACGACCAAGGGTATGCTAGATGATGGCAGGTGTGTGCTAGCAGTTTCGAAAATGTAATATGGGTGCCCAAGAGTGTAGTACGGGGACCAAGAGTGTGATGGGTGTACCCAAGAGTGTACAAGGGAAACCCAATAGAACTTTATGGGTGTCCAGCGTATGATGGGGGTGTATGACCAAGAGAGTTAGAGGGCTGACTAACAGTCTACAAGAAAATTGCAAGAATGTGAAAGCTGTGTCCAAGAGTGTGGTAGGGTGCCCAAAAGCGTTCTATGGCTGTCCAAGTATGTGTTAGAGGTGGCCAAGGGAGTGATCGGTGTGCCTAAACTGTATTCGGTGTGCCCAAGTGTGTGTTTGGAGACGGCAAGTGTGAGATAGGTGTGCCCAGATTATGCGAGTATTGTTCAAGTGTGTGCTAAAATTGCACAAGAGTGCGGTAGAAGTGCCCAAGAGTATAACAGGGGTGCTCAGAGTGAACTAGCCGTACCCAAGGGAGTACTAGGGCAGCCCAGAGCATACTAGGGTTGCTCAGGTGTGTGCTGGGGTGCCCAGAGTGTGATAGATGTGCCAAACATGTGCTGGAGATTGGCAGGGGTGTGCTAGGGTGTCAAGTCTGTGATAGGCGTGACTAAGAGTGAGGTAAGGCCGTCCAAATATGTGCTTGTTGTACCCTTAGTGTGCTCGTGTGGCCAACAATCTGATCAGTGTGACAAAGAGTATGCTAGTGGATGACAGCATGTGATAGGGGTGCCCAAGCTTGTGCAAGGTGTGCAGACATGTGTCCGAAGGTGCCTAAGCATGTACCAGGTGATGGTATATGCCAATATTGTGCTAGGTTATCCAAGTGTATACGAGGTATGCGCAGAATGTGAGCGTGGTAGGACTGTCGAACTATATGTTAGAGGGGTCCAAGAGTGTGATAGAGATGCCCGTCTGCATGCTAGGTGTGGCCAAACATGTGATAGGGCATGGCAAGAGTATACTCAGGTGTTCGATTGTGTACGAAGGTGCCCAAGACGGCTAGTTTTGCCAAAATGTGTGTTTGGTGGGTGCAAGAGTGTAATAGGTGTGCCCAAAGAGGTGCGAAACTGTGCACTAGGGGATGGCAAGAGCTTGCAAGTGGTGTCCAAGAGTATGCTGATGTGCACAAGTGAGTCCTATGTGTGCCCAAGAGTGTGATAGAGGTGCATAAGAGTGTACTAGAGCTGCCCAGAGTGTCATAGGGGTGTCCAAGCATGTACTATAGATTAGCAGGTGCGTTCTAGGGTGTCAAATGCGTGCGAGGGGTGATGAAGAGGGGGCAGTCGTTGCCCAAATGTCTGCTTGTTTTCCCATACTGTGTTTGTGTGCCCATGAGTGTGAAAGGATATCCCTAGAGTGAGCTATTATATGTCAGCAGTGTAATAGGTGTGCCTGAGCATGTGCAAAGTTGCAGAACTGTGCCCTAGGGGTGCCCAAGTATGTGCTAGGGTTGTCCATGTGTGTGCTAGGGTGTCCACGTGTGTGCTAGGGCTGTCCACGTGCATGAAAGAGGTGACCAAGTGTACACTGGTGCGTCCAAGTGTGTGCTAAGGATGACCAAAGTAGTCTAAGGTTGCCCAAATGCATGCTTGTTGATCCCACAGCTGCTCTTCTGCCGATCAATGTGCCAAGGAATGGCAGCAGGTGCTAGGGGTTCCAAAATATGTGAAATGGTTGCAGACGTGTTTCCTACTGTGCCCAAGCGTGTGCTACCTGATTGCATGTGTGACAGGAATGCCTAGATTGTGCTAGGCTTCTCCACGTGAAGAGTAGGGGTGTGCAGAGTCTGCTAAGGGTGACCAGGTGTAGCCAAGAGTTTATTAGAGATGCTCAAGTGTGTGATACGGATGCCTAGAGTGTGTTGGTTGGGGCTAAACATCTGTTCGGGGATAGCAGCAGTTTGCTAGAGGTAAATAAACATGTGCAAGCGTTGCAGAAGTGTGTACTACGCGGGTGCTTAAGAGTATACTGGGGATGCCCAGAGTGAGTTCAAGGAGTGCCCAAGAGTGTTCCAGCGGAGGCCAAACATGTGCTAGGGATGGGAGTAGTGCGCTATGGTATGCAAGTTTCTGGTAGAGTACCCAAGAGTGTAATAGGGGTAACGAACATGTGCGAGGGGATGGCAGGAGTGTGCTAAGATGTCCAAGTTTCGGCTAGAGATGCCCAAGTGTGTGCTTGCTGTGCCCAAGAATGCGCCATGGGTGCTTAAGAGTGAGCGAGGGAATGGCAGCAGAGTTATAGGGGGGCACACACTTGCCATCATCTATGACACTCTTGGGCACCCCGAGTTTCAACTTTTGTCGCCTTAGCTTAGTTTAGAGATACAGCACTGAAACAGGCCCTTCGGCCCACCGAGTCTGTGCCGATCAACCACCCATTTTATACTAATCCTGCACTAATCCCATATTCTTACCCATCCCCAACTGTCCCTATATTTCCCTACCACCTACCTATAATAGGGGCAATTTATAATGGCCAATGTACCTACCAACCTGCAAGTCTTTTGGCTGTGGGAGGAAACTGGAACACCTGGAGAAAACACACGCAGACACAGGGAGAACTTGCAAACTCCGCACAGGCAGTACCCAGAATCGAACCCGGGTCGCTGGAGCTGTGAGGCTGCGGTGCTAACTCTGCGCCACTGTGCCACCCTACGTTTGCTAAGGCAGCAAAAGTGTGTCCTCGGGGTGTCCAAGAATGTCATAGATGATGGCATGTGTGCGCTCGGAGTACCCAGATTTTTCTAGGGCTGCCCAAGCGAGTAATAGGGGTACCATGAGTACGATGGGATGCACAAACCTGTGCTATGGGTGCCCAGTGTATGCTAGAGATGTCAAACAGTATGCTCAATTTACCCAGAAAGTAATAGGGGTGCAGCATAGTGTGCTCTGTGTGTCCACGTGTGTTCCAAGGGTGCCCAAGAATGTGCCATGCGTACGCAAGAATGAGATATGGGATGGCAGCAGTGTGATAATGGTGCTCGCGCATGTGCTTGGGTTACAGAATTGTATCATGTGTTGCCCAAAGTGTGCCAGTTGATGGAACATGTGCGCAAAGAGTGCCCAGGTTGTGCTAGGGTTGCCCAAACGTGTGATAGTAGTGTCCAAATGTGTGCTGGGGTGCACAGAAGTATTCTAGTGGTGTTCCATGTATGCTAGTGTTCCCAAAGTGCGTGCTCAGTGCGCACCGATTGTGATAAAGCGTGCCAGGTGTGTTGAAGTGTGTTCTAAGTGTGTCCAAGCATGTGCAAGGAGATGGCAGGGGTGTAATAAGAGCACCCAAAATAGTACTGGAGTGCTGAAAAGTGTTCTAGGGGTGCCCAGTGTCTGATAGTTGTACCAAAGAGAGTGATCAGTTTTACCAGAGTGTGCGAGGTCTGTCCAAGAGTGTGCTAGGAGTGAGAAAGTGTGTGTTAAGGATGCCCAAGACTGTGCTACGCATTATCAAACATGTGCCAGGAGATGGAAAGCATGTGCCAGGGCGCCCAAAGGTCTGCTCGTGCTGCCCAAGAGTGGGCAATGTTGCCCAAATGAGTAATTGGTGTGCCCTGAGCGTGATAGGTGTGCCAAGAAGGTGCTAGGTCTGCCTACGAGTGCGATAGATGTGCCCAAGAGTGTACTGGGGATTCCCAGAGTGAGTTCAAGGGGTGCCCAAGAGTGTTCTAGCGGTGGCCAAACATGTGCTAGGGATGGGAGTAGTGCGCTATGCTATGCAAGTTTCTGGTAGGAGTACCGGAGAGTGTAATAGAGGTAACCAAACATGTGCGAGGGGATGGCAGGAGTGTGCTACGATGTCCAAGTTTCGGCTAGCGATGCCCACGTGTGTGCTTGCTGTGCCCAATAATATGCTATTGGTGCTTAAAAGTGAGCTAGGGAATGGCAGCAGGGTTATCGTGATGCAGACACTTGCCATCATCTATGGCACCCTTGGGCACCCCGAGTTTCAACTTTTGACGCCTTAGCACACGTTTACTAAGGCGGCAAAAGTGTGTCCTCGGGGTGCCCAAGAGTGTCATAGATGATGGCATGTGTGCGCTTGGAGTACCCTGATTTTTCTAGGGCTGCCCAAGCGTATAATAGGGGTGCCATGAGTGTGATGGAATACACAAACGTGTGCCATAGGTGCCCAGTGTATGCTAGAGGTGTCAAAGAGTATGCTCAATGTACCCAGAAAGTAATAGGGGTGCAGCATAGTGTGCTCTGTGCATCCACCTGTGTTCCAAGGGTGCCCAAGAATGTGCCATGCGTACGCATGAATGAGTTACAGGATGGCAGCAGTGTGATAATGGTGCTAGGGTTACAGAATTGTATCATGTGTTGCCCAAAGTGTGCTAGTTGATGGAACATGTGAGCAAAGAGTGCCCAGGTTGTGCTAGGGTTGCCCAAACGTGTGATAGTGGTGTCCAAATGTGTGCTGGGGTGGACAGAAGTTTGCTAGTGGTGTTCCATATATGCTAGTGGTCCCAAAGTGCGTGCTCAGTGCGCACAGATTGTGATAGAGTGTCAAAGGTGTGCTGAAGTGTGTTCTAAGTGTGTCCAAGCATGGACAAGGAGATGGCAAGGGTGTAATAAGAGCATCCAAGAATGTACAGGAGTGCTGAAAAGTGTTCCAGGGGTGCCCAGTGTGTGATAGTTGTACCAAAGAGAGTACTCAGTTTTACCAGAGTGTGCGAAGTCTGTCCAAGATTGTGCTAGGAGTGAGCAAGTGTGCGCTAAGGATGCCCAAGACTGTGCTACGCATTATAAAACATGTGCCAGGGGATGTAAAGTGTGTGCCAGGGCGTCCAAAGGTCTGCTCGTGCTTCCCAAGAGTGGGCAATGTTGCCCAAATGAGTTATTGAAGTGCCCAGAGCGTGATAGGTGTGCCAAGAAGGTGCTAGGTCTGCCTACGAGTGCGATAGAGGTGCCCAAGTGTGTACTCGGGGTGCCCAAGAGTCTACTGCATGCCCAACAGTTTACTAGAGATGTCCGAGAGTGTGCTAGGTGATGGCAGCTGTGCGCTAGGGCTGCCCAGAATGTTCTAGGGTTCCCCAAGAGTGTGGAAGGGGTACCTAGGTGCGGGATGGGAGTAGCCAAGTGTGCTCTAGGGGTGCCCAAGTGTGACTTGTAGCGCCCAGAGGATGATAGTTTTGCCAAAGGGTGTTCTGGGGTGACAACGAGTGTTCTTATGTCTCCAAGAGTGTACTGGGGGATGGCAAGAGTGCGCCAGTGGTTTCCAACTGTGTACTGAGGTTCACACGAGTGTGCTACAGGAGCCCCGTGTGTACTAGAGGTGACAAAGATCGTGCTAATTTTGCCCAAGAGTGAACTAGGGTTATCCAAGTCTGTACTAGGGATGGCAAATGTGTGTTAGGAGTGCCCTGAATGGTTTCCAGTTGCCCATGTGTGTGGCAGGGATGCCCAGAGAGAATATGTGTACCCAAGAGATTACCTCGGGATGGCATGAGTGTGCCAGTGGTGTCCATGGCATGCTAGGGGTGCCCAAGAGTGTTCTAGGTGAGCCCACGAGTGTTTTAGGTGTGCCCAAGAATGTTCTAGGTGATAGCAATAGCGTGATTGGTGTGTTCAACCGTGTTCTGGTGTGCCAAAAGTGTTCTAAGGGTGTCCAGGTGTGTAGGATGGGTGACCATGTGAGTGCTAGGGGTGATCAGAGTGTGCTCAGGTAGTTCAGAGGCATGCTAGGGGTGTTCAAGCGTGTAGTAGGTGTGCTCTGAGTGTGATAGATGTGCCAAAGAATGTGATCAGTGTGCACAGATTGTGGTAGGGCTGACCAAGCCTGCATTAGAAAATAACAACGGTCTGCTACATGTCACTAAGAGTGTACTGGATGTGAGCAAGTCTTTGCCTGGGGTGTCCAAGAGCATACAAGGAGTGCCCAAGAATGTTCCAGGTGTGCACCAGTGAGTGCCAAGGGAGGCCAGTGTGTGATAGAGGTGCCAAAACGCATGCTCAGTTTGCCCAGAGCGTGTTAGGGCTGTCCAACAGCAGACTGGAGAAGGAAAAGAGTGCTCTCCTGGTGCCCAAGATTGTGACAGAAGTGCCCAATTCTGCTAGGGTTGTTCAGTGTGTGAAAGCAGCGACCAAGTGTGTATTAAGGGCACCCAGAGTGTGCGAGATATGCCCAATCTGTGATAAAGGTACCGTGGAGAGTAATCAGGTTTCCCAGGGCGAACTAGGGTGTCCAAGACTGAGATAAAGAATGACAAGAGTAGTCTACGGGTGCCCACTTGTGTGATAGGAGTGAGAAAGTGAGCGATAGGGGTTTCAAGACTGTGATGGGGGTGATCAAGCATGTACTAGCCTGTCCAAGTGTCTGCTAGGGCTGCCCAAGTGTGGGTTAGTTTGCCAAAATAGTGCTCGGATGCCTAGACTGTGCTAACTGTGCCAAGGAAAGAGCTAGGGCTGACCGAGAGTGTGGTAGACGTGGCCAAGAGAGTGATGGGAGTGCCCAAGGGTGTGCTAGGTGATGGCAAGTTTGTGGTAGGAGTGCCCAGATTGTGCTAGTAGTACCCAGGTTGTCCAAGTGTATGCTATGCCTGGGCAGAGTGTAATAGTGGTGCCCAAGAAGGTGATAGCGGTGACAAGGAAGTGTGGCCAAACATGTGCTATGGTGTCCAATTTTGTAATAGGGGTGCCCAAGACTGGGCTAGCATTTGTGCAAATTGTAACTGGTGTGCCCAAGTGTGTACTTGGCATGGCTAAATGTGTTCCGGGGTGCCTAGAGTGTTATGGTGTGACTAAACATGTGCTAGAGATTAGCAGGAGTGTGCTAGGGTGTCATGTGTGATGGGGTGCCGAAGAGTGAGTTAGTGTTGCCCAAATGTATGTTTATTGTGTCCATACTGTGCTTGTGTTCCCAATAATTATATAGGGGTGCCCAAGATTGAGATGTGGGATGGCAGCACGGTGATAGGACTGTCCAGCATGTGCGTGGGATGCAGAAGAGTTGTCCACATGTGTGCTAGTGATGCACAAGCGTGTACTTGCGAATGACAAGAGTGTGCCAGTTGTGTCCAAGAGTGTACTATGGGTGCCCAGAATTTGCTTGGTGTGACCAGTGTGCAGCAGAGGTACCAAAGAGTGTGCTCAGTTTGCTCAGAATGTGCGAGTTATGTCCAATAGCATGCTAGAGAATGACAAATGTGTGTTCCAAGTGCCCAAGTGTTTTTTAGGAGTAAGTAAGTGTGTGCTGGGGGTCCAAAGAGCATGCAAGGGTTGACCAAAAGTGCTCTCGGTGTGCACAGGAGTGTTCTATCTGTGATAGAATGTGTGATTGAGGATGGAAAGAGTGTAATAAGCGTGTCCAAGAGAGTGCTGGTGCGCCCAGAAGTCTTTTAGGGATGCCCGAGTGTGATGGAGGTGGCCAAGGGGATGCTTGAAGTACTCAGAGTGACATGGGGCGCCTAAGTGTGTGTTAGGTGATGGTAAGAGTGTGCCTGGCGTGCCCAGAATGTGTTAGGGTTGTTCAAGAGTGTGCTAGCAGTGTCCAGGGGTGTACTAGGGGTACCCAGAGTGTGCTAGGGGTGCTCATGGGCGTTATTGGAGTGTCCAAGAGTGCACTAGGAATGACCAAGTGTGCGATCGGTGTGCTCAGAATGTGCTAGGGAACGGCAGGAGTATGATAGGGTGTCCAAGTGGATGCTCGGAGGGCCAAAGTGGGGGCTGGGGTTGACCAAATATGTGCTTGCTCGGTGTGTTCAGGAATGTGCCATGGATGCCCAAGTGTGAGCCAGGAGATAGCAGCGGCATGCTAGGAGTGACCAGAGTGTGATAGGGTGGCAGAAGTGTCTAGTCGTGGTGCCCATCAGTGATGGTAAGAATGCAGTGGTGGTGTCCAGATTGAGATAGTTTTGACCAAGCATGAGTTATTGGTATCCAAGCTTGTCCTGGGGTGCACAAAAGCGTGATAGGGCAGGCCAGTGCATGTACCAAATAGAGTGGTCAGCATGCCCAGAGTGTGACAGGCATGAGCAAGAGTGTCCTAGGAGTGCCCAGAGTGTGCTGGGGATGCTCAACTGTGTCAAAGGGACGCTGAAGTGTGTGCTTGGGGATGGCAGGTGTGTACTCGGGTGTCCAAGTGGTTGATAAGTGTGAAAACGTGGGGGCTAGGGTTGCCCAAATGTGTGCTTGTTGTGCTCAGTATGTGCCAGAGTGCCCAAGATGGTGGAATGGGGGCCCAAGAGTAAGCTAGGGATTGGCAGTAGTGAAATAGGTCTATCCAAGCACGTGCTTGGGTAATATCCTGTTAGGTCTTCCAAAAAAAATACCCGACCCGAACCCGACAGAATCAAATCCGACCCGAGCCTGTCCTGACCCGAGTCCACCCGGTATTTCCCGCGACCGACCCAACCCAACTCGACTATCAGTTCACTTACCTTACGTTTTTCACTTTGCTGTTGAACTGCACAAGGTTAAAATAACTGTTACAAAACCAGTAGTCTCGTCCTAAAAATAAATTAACAGTGGAGCCACTTACCAGTGCTCGAGCATGTCCGACCCGAGCCCGACCCGGCCCGAATGCCAGACCCGGAAGTGAAACCCGACCCGAACCCGACAGATGTTGTTCGGTCCTGTCGGACTGGGTCGAGTAGCAGGCCTTTATGCTAATGTGGCAGACGGGTGTCCTCGCGGTGCTCAAGAGTTTGCTAGGTGATGGCAAGCGTGCAAAAGGAGTGCCCAGTTTGTGCTAGGGCTGCCCAAGCGTGTGCTGGTGGTGTCCAAGAGTGTGATGGGGTGCACAGAAGTGCACTGGGGATAATCAATGTATGCTCGATGTGCCAAAGCGTGTATTCGGTGTGTCCAGAGTGTGATAAGTGTTCAGAGTGTGATGGGTGCGACCAAGTGTGTTCGAACGGTGCCCAAAAGCGTGGTAGGAGATGGCAAGAGTGTTTCGTGGTATCCAAGCGAGTGCTGGAGTGCCCAAATGTTCTAGAGATGCCCAAGTGTTAGCTTGAGTTTCCCAGTGAGTATTAGGGATGCCCAAATGAGTACGATGAGTTCCTAACAGCGTGGTAGCGCTGACCAAGAGCGTGCTGGGCCTATCCAAGAGTGCACTAGGAGTGAGTAAGTGTGTGATTAGGGGGTCAAGAGTGTGGTAGGGGTAACGAAGCATGTGCTAACGAATGGCAAGTGTTTTAGGGTGTCCAAGTGTCTGCTAGGGGTGCCCAAGTTTAGGCTAATTTGTCCAAATAGTGCTTGGAGTGCCCAGCATTTGATAGGTGCGCCCATGAATGTGCTGGGTGTGCAAAGTATGTAGCAGTGGTGCCCAAGAGTGTGATGGGGTGCCCAGGTGGGCCCTAGGTGTGCTCAGACTGTGAAAGGTTTCTCCAAGAGTTTGTTAGAGAATGACAAGTGTGTGCTACAGGTGCCCAAGAGTGTGATAGCAGTAAGCAAGTGTGTGATAGGGGTGCCCAAGTAAATGCTAGGTGTGCCCGAGAAAGTAGTAGGGGAGCACAAGTGTGTACCAGGGGTAATCAGGGAATGATAGGTGTGGGCAAACATGTTCTCGGGGAAGGCAGGAGTGTGCTAGGTATCGACGAGTATAATAGGGGTGCTAAAGTGGGGAGTTAGGCTTGCCCAGTGAGTGCTCTGTGTGCCCCAGGCTGTGCTATGGCTGCCCAAGAATGTGATAGTTGATGGAAGCAGTGTTTTAGGGGTTCAGACGTGTGTCCTAGGGGTGCCCAAGAACACAGGAACACAAGAAATAGGAGCGGAAGTGGACCATTGGGCCCATCGAGGCAGCTCCAATATTCAATCCGCTCATGGCTGATCTTGGGCTTCAATTCCACTTTCCTGCCCACTCCCCATATCCCTTGATGCCCTGCAAGACCAAAAATGTATCTATCCCAGCCTTTAATGTATTCAACGATGGAACGTCCACAACCCTCGGGAGTAGAGAATTCCAAAGATTCGCAAGCCAATTAGTCAAGTATTTTTCCTCATCTCAGTCCTGAATGATTGATGCCTTATCCTGAGACTGTGTCCCGTATTCTAGATTCCTCGACCAGTGGGAACAATCTGTCAACTTCGAACCTATTAAGCCCTTTCAAAATCTAAAAAGTCTCAATTAGATCGCCCAGTGTATGCCTTGGGGGCACCTGAATGCACTCCGAGACCCCAGCACACACTTGGATGCGAGTAGCTCCCTTTAGCATTCTCTAGCACACTCTTGGACAACGCTATGACTGTCTGGGCACACTGAGCACTGTCTTTGGCAACGCTATCACACATTGACCTCCCCTAGCACACTCTTGTATGCACAATGAAACTCTTGTACACCACTGGCAAACGCACTATTGCCATCTCCAAGTACACTCTGGGGCACTCCAGAAGACTATTCGGCACCCCTATTACACTGTGGGGACCCCAAGCGCACTCTTGGACGCACCCAGAACATTCTATCTGATGGAACACACCATTGCTATCACCTAGCACCTCTTGGGCGCACCGAGCTCGCACTGGGCACTCCAAGCACCCATTTGGGTAACTGGCCACTCTTTGGCACCCCAGCACACATTTGCCAGCCCCTAACAGATGGTTGCTCACAGCTTTTACAGTCTTGTGCACCACAAGCACACGCCGGCTCACTCTTGGACAGACAAGCACAAACCTCTGTACACCGCTTACACTCTGGGCAAACGTAGCACACTCATTGGCACCTCTTACATACACGGGGTATCTCTAGAACACTTTTGTGTACGCCAACAAACCTTGGATACCACGATCACATGTTTGTACATCCCTCGCATAATCTGGGCACTCCTAGAACACACTTGCCATCACCTAGCTCAGTCTTGAAGTTGTTCACTTTAGTCATAAAAAAAGAAACGCAGAATATTCTTAAAAGGTGTGAAACTTGTAAGTGTGGATGTACAGAGAGACTTGTGGGTGCTCGTAAGAGGAACTCACAAAGCTGGCATGCGGCTATTAAGAATGCAAATGGTATGTTGGCCTTTATTGCAAGTCGATTACAGTACAGGAATAAAGAAGTCTTACTAAAATTGTACTGGGATTTAGTGAGACCACACCTGAAATACTGTGTGCAGTTTTGCTTTATACATTTAAGAAAGGATATACTTGCACTGGAGGCAGTGCAGCGAATATTTACTAGATTGGTGCCTGCAATGAGTGGATTGTCTGATGATGAGAGGATGAGTACATTGGGCCTGCATTGTCTGGAGCTCAGAAGAATGAAAGGCGATCTAATTGAGAGGTGCAAGATTCTGAAAGGTTTTGATAGGGTAGAAGCTGAGAGATTGTTCCTCTGGTCAGTGAATCTAGAACACGGGACACAGTCTCAGGATAAGGCATCAATCATTCACGACTGAGATGAGGAGAAATTACTTCATACAAAAGCTTGTGAATCTTTGAAATTCTCTACCCCAGAGGGTTGTGGATGCTTTATCATTGAATATATTTAAGGCTGGGATATATAGACTTTTGGTTGCAGGGAATCAAGGGATATGGGGAGTGTGCAGGAAAGTGGAATTGAAGCCCAAGATCAGCCATCATGGCATTGAATGGTGGAGCAGGCTCGATGAGCCATATGGTCTACATTTGCTGCTATTTCTTGTCTTCTTGTGTTCCAGGGCACCCCAGGAGACACTTCTTCATCCCTATCACACTGCGACCATCCATGTCATACTCTTGGGCACATATGGCACGTTCTTGCGCACACCGAGCACATACTGGTGGCAACACGCACACTTTCGGGCAACTCTTAGCCCCCACTTTGGTACCCCAAGTATACACTTGGACACGCTAGTACAATCCTGCCATCCTCCAGCAAATGCTTGCCATCCCTATCACACTCGTAGCACACCTAGTACACCCTTGGGCACAACTAGCAAACCATTGAGCACCCCTGTCACTCTCTGTGCATCCCTATCGCACCATTTTTCACTTCTATCACACTCTTGAACAAACCTAGCACAATCTGGGTACTCCTGTCACACACTTGCCATTATCTAGCACACACTGGGGCAAACCTAGAACACTTTTTGGCACCCCAGTACTCCCTCGGATACCCGTAGTACTCTCGTGCCATCCACTAGCATGCTCTAGGAGCACCCAGAACAGTCTTGGGCACATCTACAAAACTCTTTGTCATCCCTATGACACACGTCCCTCCCTGGCACACTACTGCCAATCTCTAGCACTTATTTGGGCACCCCTAAAAAAACTCTGGGCACCTCTATCACACAGTTGGGCACCCCGAGTGCACTCTGGCCTACCCTATCACACCCTTGAGCACATCTAGCAAGCTCTGGTCAACTTTATTACACTTTGCACCTCTATTACACGCTTGGACAGTCTTATGACTTTTGTGAACCCCAGCACACTCTTGGACAACACTGGCGCACTCTTACCTTCCCATGTACACCCTTGGGCTGCCCAGAATTAACTTCAGCACCGCTAACACACTCTTCGGCAGCCCCAGTACATTCTGGGCTCTCCTCGCACTCAGTTGCCATTACCCAGCACACTTTTGGGCACACCTATTACAGACCTGGGCACTCCGAGTACACCATAGGGCACACCTATCAAGCTCTTTGGCAACACTAACACACATTGTCTTGCTCCTAGCACATTCTTTCACACCTGTAGCACACTCTTGTCATTCTCCATTACAGTCTTGGACAACCCGAGCACACTTTGGGAACACTGAGTACCCTCTTCGGCATCACAATCAGTCACAGGGCTATCCTAGGACACTCTTGCTTACCCCAAAACACTCTTGGACACCACCGGTACACTCTTGCCATCCCTGAGTACTCTCGTGGGCACACCACAGCCGTCTTTGGTATCCCAATGACATTTGGGGCACCCCAAGTACACTCTCAGGCAGCTCTAGTGCACTATTGGGCAAAACGAACACTCTCTGTACACCCTCACACAGTGGCGCAGTGGTTAGCACCGCAGCCTCACAGCTCCAGCGACCCGGGTTCAATTCTGGGTACTGCCTGTGTGGAGTTTGCAAGTTCTTCCGGTGTCTGCGTGGGTTTTCTCCGGGTGCTCCGGTTTCCTCCCACAAGCCAAAAGACTTGCAGGTTGGTAGCTAAATTGGCCATTATAAATTGCCCCTGCTATAGGTAGGTGGTCGGGAAATATAGGGACAGGTGGTTGTGGTAGGAATATGGGATTAGTGTAGAATTAGTATAAATGGGTGGTTGATGGTCGGCACAGACTCGGTGGGCCGAAGGGCCTGTTTCAGTGCTGTATCTCGAAAACTAAAAAACCTTGACCCTCCCTATTGCACTCTTGGGCATCCCAGAACACACATCAGAGCTCCTAAAAAAATCTTGGGCACATCAAGCGCATGCTTGGGCATATCTAGTACACTCTTGAGCTGCCATAACACTCACTTGGGCACCTCTCCCACACTCTTGGGCAATGCTGGAACGTTCTGGTCACTACCAACAGTTGCCTTCACCTAGCACACACTTCGGCACGCCGAGTACACTCTCGTGCACTCCTAGTACACTCTTGAGCACCACTACTATACACGTAGTCACCCCATCACATTCCTGGACGCTCCGAGCACAGATTTGGACAAACTAGCCCCCTCTTCGGCACCCCTAGTACACATTTGGGAACCCTATCAAGCACTTGAACAACCCTAGCGCAATCTTGGCACTCCTATAACGCACTTGTCTTCACTTAGCAACCACGTGGTCACACCTACACACTGGGAACACTGACCACAAGCTTTGGCACCGCCAGAATGCACTGGGCACCTGTAGCACACTTTCGTACTCCCCGATGCACGCTTGGATACCACAATCACACGCTTGGGCAACACTAGCACAATCTGGGCACTCTTATCACACCCTTGACATCACCTAGTACACACTAGGATACACTTCTACAACGTTAGTACACGTTTGGGCACCGCTGTGACACAACTGGGCAGCCCTGTCACATCCTGGGCAACCCTAGTATACTTATGGGTACCTCTATTACACTATTGGACATCCCTATCATTCTCTTGAACATACCTTCCGCACTCTTGCCATCCCCTTGCACACGCATTTGGGAACTCCTCGAACGCTCTTGGATGCACCTAGTAGGCATATGGTCACCCTTATTACACTCTTGCGTCGCTGTAGCACACGTTTGTCATTCTCTATCAAACCCTTGGATACTCTGGGCACACTAAAGGCACTATTTGATAACTCTACGACACACTGGTTACCCCATCACACTCCAGGCACCCCTGGTACAAAGCTGGGCACCCCTAGAAAACTCTGGGATACCCTAGCACACTCTTGGGCACATCTATCACACGCTGGGCATCTCTGGTATACTCTTGGGCAACTCTATTACACACTTGGGCAACTCTATCACTCTCTTGACAATACTAGCACAATCTAGGCAATCCTGGCACACACTTGCCATCTCCTAATGCACACTTCTGCACACCTAACACACTCGAGGCACTCAATCAACCCCTTGCCCACCTCTAACACACACTTGCACACCTGTCGAACACTTCTGGGCATGCCATCAGACTCGTGCACAGAACTGGCACAATGTTGCCATCGCCGAGTACACTGTTCGGCACCTTATCACACTCTGGGAAACCTAGCGCACACTTGGGCATCCCTACTACACTATTGGTCACACTTATTGCACTTTTGATCACCCTGAGCACAAACTTTCCGTCACCTAGCATACTCTTGTTCACCCCGAGGACACACTTCTGAAACCCTTGCACATGCTTGAACACCCTTAGCAAACGGCTGCCATCCCCTAGCTCATATTTGGCGACCTCTATCACGTTCGTGGGCACTCTTAGCATACTCTTCTTCACCCCTATCACACACGGGGCACCCCTGGTGCTCACAAGGCCACCTGAAGTGCACTTTTGGCATTCTCCAGAACACCTTTGGATATCCTCGCACACTCTGGGCACACTGATCACGCTCTTGGACACCTACCAAAATCTTGCCACACGTTAATACATGTTTGGTCACAGCTAGTGTACTCCAGACATCCCTAGCACTCGCATGGTCACCTCTCTCACAGTCTGCGCACCACTAGCATACACTTGGAAATCTCGGCATCCAGAAGATATGTGCCATCACCTAGAACATTCTTTGGAACATTAGGACACACTTCTTCGACCCTTTCACATGCGTGGGTATACCTTTCACCTGCTGCCATCCCCGATCACACTCTTGGTCAGCCGAGCACACTATGGGCACAGGAAGCACATCTGGTCAACCTTAGCGTACTCTTGGGCAGCCCGAGTAAATCTTTAATAAAAACAAGAAATGCTGCAACCACTCAGCAGGTCTGGCAGCATCTGTGAAGAGGGAAACAGAGTTAACGTTTCGGGTCAGTGACCCTTCTTCAGAACATTAACTCTGTTTCCCTCTCCACAGATGCTGCCAGACCTGCTGAGTGGTTCCAGCATTTCTTGTTTTTATTTCAGATTTCCAGCATCCGCAGTATTTTGCTTTTACCTTAGTAAATCTTTGACGTCCTAGCACACGCCTGCCAACCTCTACCACATGTTGGACACCACTATCACACTCTGGGCACCCCTATTACACACCTGTGCTCACGCAGTACCCTCTCGGCTAACCGAGCACACCCTTGGAATCCTCTTGCACACTCCGTGTACCCTGGGTACTTGGGCATCTCTATCTCACTCCTGGGCACATTGATTACAATCTTGCATAATGCAAGCACAATCTGCGCACTCCTATCACTCACTTGCCATCTCCTAACACACAGTTGGGCACACCTAATACATTGTAGGCAAACGAACACCTCCGTGGCCGCCTTTAACACACGCTTGGTCACCCCGACAACACTCTTCGGAACCTGTAGAACACTCTTGTCATTCTTTATCACACTCTTGCACAACCCTCACACACTCTGGGCAAACCGAGAACGCTCTTTCTTTCCCTCTAGCACACACTGGGCTCCACTAGCACACACTTGCCAAACGCGAGTACACTTTTGGCACACCCAGTACACACTTGGGCACCCCTATCACTCACTTGGGCATCCTTAGTACCTTTTTGGTCACACCTAGCACACTCTGGACACTCCAACACACATGTAGGCAAACTAACCCACTCTTGGACAGCGCTAGCAGACACTTAGGCACTTAAGCATACACTTGCCACCCCCTAGCAGATTTCGGTCACTCCTCACACAGTCTTGGGCATACTTAGCACACACTGGCTCACTCCTAGCAAACCTTGGACACCCTTAGCAAACACTTGTCATTCTCTAGCACACTATGGGAAAACTGATCACTCCCTTTGGCACATCTATCACTAACTGGTCTCCCCTATCACACTCTTGGGCACCCATCCTACACTCTTGGTGACACCTATCATGCACCTGAACAACCGTAACACAATCTACGTATTCCTATACACATTTGTCTTCTCCTAGCACACACTGGGCACACCAAAGTCTCCCTTGGGCACCTCTATAACACATTCCAAGCACACAGTGGGACAAAGTAAGCTTGGTCACACATGGCACCATCTTGGGCACATCGATCACTCTCTGGGCATAACAAGCACTCATCTGGGGAGCCTTAGTCCCCACATTGTCTGTCGAGAACACAACTGGACACCCTATCACACTCCTGCCATCACCTAGCACATGTTCGGTCGTCCCAATCACGCCCTGAGCACACCTATTACACACTTGGGAACTCCACGTACAAACTTTGGCACCACAGCACAACCTTGGGCACCCCTAGCATACTATTGAACAGCGCAATCACTATCTGGGCACACTGGTCGCTCCCTTTGACACCGTTATCACATCCTGCCATCCCCTAGCACACTCTTGGGCATACCTAACCCACTCCTGACAGCCTTCGCAAACTCTTGGCACACAGAGCGCTCTTTTTGGCACCACTATCAAACACTGGGCTCTCTGTGCACACTTTTGTGCAACCCAGGATTCTTGGACACCACTGGCACACTCTTGCCATTCTAAGTACACTCTTTTGTACTTCAACATCCTACAGCACTTTGGACACCTCTAGTACACTCTTCGTGGTCCCCAGCACACACTTGCACATCCATATCAGTCTCTTGGGGAATCCCAGCACATTTTGGGCACACCTATCACACACTTGCCATCACTCAGCACACTCTTGTGCAACCCTAGAATGCACTTGGGCAGCCCTTGTACTCTCTTGTGCATCACCAGCACATACTTGGGCACCTCTACGATACTCTTAGGCAAACCTAGCACCTTCTTGGCGCACATATCAAACTCTGGGCACACCTATCACTCTTTTGCGAAAGCTAGCACAATCCTGGGCACCCCTGGGGGACACTTGGGCACACTAGCACACACTTGCCATCTCTAGCATATGTTTGGTCACCCATATAACACACTTACACTCTCCTAGAACAGTCTTGAGCAAACCTATCACAATCTTCTGCACGTCTATCACATGCGTAGGCACCCTAGCACGCACCTGGGTACACCTAGAACTATTTTGGGCACCCGTAGCATGCACTTAGCCGCCCCAGTACACAGTTGGGCACTCCTAGCATACACTGGGCAAGCCTAGCGCACTCTTATTCACTGAGCACACTCCAGGGCACCACTAGCAAACTCTTGACATTCCCAGGTACACTCTTTGGCACCCCTAGTACACACTTGGGCTCACCAGCACGACTTGGGCATGGCAACCACACATTTGGTCAAACATCGCCCAGTCTTGTGTACCCCTTTCACACACATGGACAACTCCATCACACTCTTGAACAACCATCGCACAATCTGGGCACTCCAGCATGCACTTGCCATCACTAATGACACTCTTGAGCACGGCGACCCCATTCTGGACACAGCGAGCACCTCCTTGAAGACGTCTATAACATACTTTGGCACACGTTGAACACTTTTGGGTACCTCATCACCCTATTTGACACATCTTTCACACTCTTGCTATCCCCTAGCACACGCTTCGGCACAAATGGCATGCTCTTGGGAACCTCTAGAATATACTTGATTACTCTGAGCACACTCTTGCATCCAGGTATCACCCTGTTGCCATTCTCCATCACACGTTCTTGGACGACCCTAGCCAACTCTGGGCACACTGATCACTCTCTTTGGTATTGTAGCACACACTGGTCTCTTCTAGCACACTCTTGTGCTCCAGATCACTCACTTGAACACCACTGATACACTTTTGCCATTCCTCAGTATGCTCTTTGGCACCCTATCATATTCCAGTTACCTCAAGCACACTCTTGGTTACCCCTATTACAGTCTTGGGCGACCATAAAGCATTCTGAGCAATCCAAGCACACACTTTCTATCACCTAGTACAGTCTTGGGCAATACAAGTACACTCTTGGGCATCCTAAAACACTCTCGGCCACCTCTACCACGCATTTGGGCACCCCTATCACATACATGCATACACCTATTACACTCTGGGCCTTCTGAACACATATTTGGACAAGTTATCCCACTCTTGGCACCTCGATCAGAGACTTGCCATCACCTAGCACACACTGGGCTTCCCTAGTGCACACTTGGACACAGGTGGCACACTCTTGCTACCCCCCAAATACGCTCTTGGGCACCCCAGAACACTCTTCAGCACACCTTCACACACTTGGACAATCAATTTGCACGCTTGGGCACCAACTATTGCTCTCTTGGGCACCTCCAACACACACCTGGGCAGACCTAATACGCTTTGGGCAAGCTTAGAACATTATGGGCACTGCTAACACATACTTTCCATCCTCTATCACACGCTTTGGCACCCCTAGAACACTATTGGGCACCCCAGTATAATCTAGGGCACACCTAGCACTCATTTGCTCACACACAGCACACTCTTGGGGACGCGTAGCACACTCTTGTCATTCTCTGTCACATTCGTGGACAGAACTAGCATTCTCTGGGCACACTCATCACTCTCTTTGGCACATCTGGCATGTACCAGACTCCCTAGCACATACTTGATTTCACCTAGCACCCCCTTGGGCAACACTAGTAAACACTTGGTTACCACTGGTAGACACTTGGGTAGCTCCCTCACACTCCTGGTCACGTCTAGCACACATTTGCTAACTACTAGCACACTCTAGAGTACCTGTGGCACACACATGTCATTCTCTAGCACACTCTTGGACAACCCTATCAAAATCTGGGTAAACTGATCACTCTCTGTGGCACCTATATCACACACTGGGCTCCCGTAGAACAACTTGTACACCCCATTACATTCTTGGGCACCACGTTCACACTATTGCCATCACCGAGTACACTCTGGGCATCCCAAGTGCATTCTGGGGCATACCTAGTATACACTTTGACTGCTGCATGATACACTTGGACACGCCTACCACTCTCTTGAACAACCCTAGGACATTCTGGACACTACTAGCACACACTTGCCATCACCTAGTACACTCTCGGGCAACCTTAGTGCACTCTTGGGCACCCCAGTACACTCTTGCGAACACCCTATGACCCACTTTGGCAACTCTACCACACTCTTGGGCAGCAGTAGGGCCTTCTTGGCAAACTTATTACACTCTGGTCACTCCGATAACACATTTGGGCAAATAAGCCCACTCTTGGGCAGCCCTTAGCAGACAATTTGACACAGAGTGCACACTTGCACCCTAGCACTTGTTTGGTCACCTCTAGCACAGTCTTGGTTACCCCAGAAAACAGTTGCTCACACGTAGCACACTTATGGGCACGCATAGAACACTTTTATCATTCTCTAGCACACTGTTGCACAGCCCTATCACATACTGGGCACCACTAGTACACTCTTGGGCACCCCTATCACTCACTTGAACAACCCTAGCACAATTTATGCACACCTATCGCACACTTGCCTTCACCTTTCACACTTGGGCATGCCTATCCTCTATGGGTACACGGATCACCCAGTTCTCCAACTCTAGCATGCAGTTGGGCAACCCTAAATCCCTATTGGTCACCCCATCACTCAGTTGGACATATCTAACATACTCTTCCCATCCCCTAGCACACTCTTTCCATCACCTATCGCCCTCTTGGGCACCTCTAGCATGCTCGTGGACAATCCTAGCACACACTTGCTCACTCCTATCACACACTTGTCATTCTCTAGCACACACTTGGAAAGACCTATCACACTCTGGGCACATTTATCACACTCTTTGGCGTATCTGGCACACACTGGGCTCCCCTGGCACATTCTTGTGCACCTCAGTACACTTGGACACGACTGGCACACAGTTACCATCCATGAGTACAGTCTGAGGCACACCAGAACATTATTCATCCACCATATCACCATCTGGGCACAGCTTTCAAACTCTTGGACACCATATTATACTCTTGTGCAACACTAGAACAATCTGGACACTCCTATCATACACTTGCCATCACCTAGTACACATTCGGGCACTTCTATCACTGTCTTGGGCACTCGTAGTGTACTCTGGATCACCCGTACCACACACTTCTCATGCCCTAGCACACTCTTGGACAACCTTATTAAACTCTTGCCACACTGAGCACTCTCTGGGCACAACAAACACATTTGGGCAATCCTATCCCCCACTTTGCCACACCTAGCACACACTTGGATACCCTATCGAACTCTTGCCATCCCCTAGCACATGTTTGGTCACCTTGAGCACCTTGTTGTGCACCGCTCGTACCCACATACTCACTCCATCACACTATTGGACACACCCATCACACTCTTGGGCACGTCCAGCACACTCCAGCACTCCGAGCAAAAGTTAGGGTAAAGTGGCCCACATTTGGACAGCGCTAGTACACACTTGGGCACCCCTAGTACATTCTTAGGCACTTGTTGCACACCCTTGACATTCTCTAGCACATTTTTGGACAGTCCTATCACACTTTCGGCACACAGATCACTCTCTTTGGCACCTCTATCACAAATGAGCTCCTCTGGCACATTACTGTGCACTCCATCACACTCTTGGACACAACTGGTACACAGTGGCCATCCACAAGTGCACTCTTGGGTAGCTAAGAACATTATTTGTCCCACTTATCACCATCTAGTCACCCCTACCACATTCTTGGGCACACCTAGAGAATTCTGGACACTCCTAGCACTCATCTGCTTCGCTTCTAGTACACTCTTTGGCACCCCTAGTACAGTCTTGAGCACATCTAGTACACTCTCGGGCATCCTTGGCACGCACTTGCTTACTCCTAGTATACTCTTGGTTAACCCTAGCACACACGTATCATCTCCAGCACACTCTTGGACAGTCCTAATACACTCTGGGCACACTGATTAAACTTTTTGTCACATCTATTACACCCTGGGCACTTCTATTACACTCTGGGTACCCCTAGTACAATTTGGGCATCCCTCGAACACTCTTAGCCCCTTCCCCCACAGCTCACACTTATACAACGCTAGCACAATGTGGACTCTCCTGGCACACACCAGCCTTCACCTAACACACACTTGGGCAGCCCTAAAACTCACTGGGCATTTCGAGCATTCTCCTGGGCACCCCTAGAACACATTTGAGCACTCCATTACTCTATTAGATACCCTATAGCACTCTTGCCATTTCCAGTTACACACTTGGGCATACTTTGAACACTGTTTGGCACACCTATGACACTCTGGGCACAGTAAACATAATCTTTGGCAACTCCAGCATACACTGGGTGGACCGAGAACACCTTTATGCACCCCATCATACTCTTGGACACCACTGCAACACAATCAGGCGCTTGGGCATACCTAGTACACTTCTGCCATCCCCTTGCTTAGTCATGGGCACACATGGCACATTCTTCGGCGGCACACCGAGCGGTCTCTGGGCACAATAAGCACACCTTTGGGCAACCGTAGCCCGCACTTTGGCAGCCCTATCGCAAACTTAGATACACCATTAAACTCCTGCCATCCACTAGCACAGGTTTGGCCACCCCTATCACACTCTGACAACGCCTAGTGCACACATAGTCTCCCCATCACACACTTGGTCACACCTAGCAGACACTTGGATATACTTAGTACATGCTTATGCACAGCTATTACAATCTTGAGAACACCATCACTCTAGCACATTCTTCGGCGCACCTAGAACATTCTTGGGCACACCAAATACAAGCTTGGGAACACCTAGAACATTATTTGGCACACCTAGAATGCTCTTAGCACACCTGGAACGCTCTTGAGCAGCCCTTGCAAGCTCTTGGACAGCACTAGCACACATTTGCCATCCCTGATGATACTCTTGGGCACCTCAGAATACTTTTCAGCAACTTATCACGCTCTGGAAACTCCACTCACTCTCCTGGACACCTCTAGTACACTCTTGGGTATCCCTACCATACCCTTGTGCAAACCTACAACGTTCTGCGTGCTCCAAGTGCACAATTGCCATCACCTAGTACACTTTTGGGCATCCTTCGTACTCTCTTGGGCTCCCCTAGTATACTCTTGGGCACAGCCAGCACACCTTTTAGCACCACTATCACACACTTGGACGCCCCTATTACCTCCTTGGGCACACCTATTACACTTTGGCAGAGGGTGACACTCTATCACCTTGTTAAGCAAACTAGCCCACTCTTGGGCACTTCTAGCATTCACCTGGACACCCTAACTTACACTTGGCATTCCCTAACACATTTTTGGGCGTCTGTATCACATTCTGAGCTCCCCATCACACTTTTGTGCACCCCAGCATCCGCTTGGACACCACTAGTACACTCTTGTCATCCCCAGTACACTCTTGAGCACCTCAGAACACCCTTCACCACACCATCACACTCTCAGAACACCGAGCATAGTCCTAGCCACACCTAGTATACATTTGCGCACCCCTACTCCACACCTGGGCACCCCTTTAATACACTTGGGCAACCCTAGCACATTCTGGTCACTGTTAGTAAACATTTGCCATCACCTAATACAGTCGGGCGCCCATAGTACACAGTATGGCACCCCTAGTAGACATTTGGGCATCTCCAGCACACTTTTGAGCACCACCAGAACACACCTGGGCACTCCCATCACCTTCTTGGGCATACCGATCACGCATTTGAGCACACCCAGCACCCATTTGGGCAAACTAGTCCACTCTTGGGCTCTCCTGGCAGAAACTTGGATACGGCAGCATGCACTTGCCATGCCCTAGCACATGTTTGGTCAGCCTTATCACACTCTTGGGCACCCCTAGAACTATGCTGGGCATCCTCAGCATTCTCTTGAACCCACGTAGCACACTCTTGTCATCTCTAGCACAGACTTGGGCACACCTAGAGCACTCTTGGGCAAACGTATCGCGTTCTTCGGCACGCCTAACATGCTCTTGGGCACCCTGAGTACACACTTACTTCACTCCTAGCACACCCTGGGTACTCTGAGCACACATTTGGGAAAATCATCCCATTGTCATGCACATATAACAGACACTTGGACACCCTAGTACAAACTTGCCATCCCCTAGCACGCACTTGCTCACTCCTACCACTCTCTTGAGTACACGTATCACCCCCTTTTCATTTTCTACATTACACTCTTGGACAACCTGAGCACACCACTCTGAACATACTGAACACTATCTTTGGTAACTGTAGCATGCACTGGGCTCGCTATCACACTCTTGTGCACCCTTTCACACTCTTGGACACCAATGGCACAGTGTTACCACCCCCGAGTATACTCGTCGGCACCCCACAACACTCTTTGGCACCACTATCATACTCTGAGCACGCCAAGCACAGACCTGGGCACCACTAGTACAACCCATGGAACCTAAAACACTCTTAGGAAACCCTCCATTATTCTGCACACTCCAATCACACTCTTGCTATTGAGTATTATTTATTTTATTTTTATTTTTATTTAGAGATACAGCACTGAAACAGGCCCTTCGGCCCACCGAGTCTGTGCCGGCCATCAACCACCCATTTATACTAATCCCACACTAATCCCATAGTCCTACCACATCCCCACTTGGCCCTATTTTCCCCTACCACCTACCTACACTAGGGGCAATTTATAATGGCCAATTTACCTATCAACCTGCAAGTTTTTGGTGGTGGGAGGAAACCGGAGCAGCCGGCGAAAACCCACGCAGACACAGGGAGAACTTGCAAACTCCACACAGGCAATACACTCTTGGTCACCACTGCCACACTCTTGGGCACCCCAGCAGCTTCTTTGGCACATTTACCATACTCTGAGCACTTCAAGAACACATTTGGGCAAACTAGCCAACTCTTGTCAACACCTATCAGACACGTGGACACCCTACCACACATTTGGTTACATATAATATGCTTATCATTTTATAGCACACTGTTGGGTAGACAGAGCACGCACTGGGCACACTGATCACTCTCTTTCACACATCTATCACACACTGGGATCCTTTAGCACACTCTTATTCACACCATCACACTCTTGGACACCAGTAGCACACTCTTGCCAACCCGATTTCACTCCTGGACACCCCAGAATAAACTTTAGCACCCCCAGCATGCTCTGGAAACCCAATCACACTCTTAGGCACACCTAGTATCCTCCTGGGCTGCCTGATCAGACACTTGGGTACCCCTACCACAGTCTTGAGCTACCCCAGAACATTCTATCACTCCTAGCACATACTTGCTATCACATAGTACACTCTTGGGCACCTTTCGTACGCTCCTGGGAACCCCCATCAGACTATTGGTCACCACCACTACACTCTTGGGCACCCCAATCACCTTCTTGGGCACACCTAGAGCATTCTGGGCTCTCCAAGCACCCATTTGGGCCAAATAGCCCGATCGTGGGCACCCCTACTTGACACTTGAACTCGCACACTCTTGCCATCTCCTGGCGCATATTTGGTCACACCTAGCACACTCTGGGCACCCCGAGTGCACTCTTGGGTACTTCTATTACACAGTTGGGCACACCTATTAGACACTTCAACAACCCTACCACTATCTGGGTACTCCAAGAACACACTTGCCATCATCTATGAAACTCCAGGGCAGCCGGAGGACACACTTTTACCACGTTATCACACGCTAGGGTACCCCTATAGCTCTGCTGATCTATTTCGCTCTTAAGCACCCATAGCTCATTCTTGGGCTCACCAAGCAAACATTTGGGCACAACAGTCAGACTTTTGGGCATTCCTAGCCGACACCTGGGCATCCTAGCACACACCAGCCATCCACAAGCACATGTTTGGCCACCCCCATCACACTCTGAGCAGAACACTTGCCATCTCCTAGAACAGTCTTGGGCATACCTTGCACACACTTCTGCACCCCATTACACACTTGTACACCAGTAGCAAACTCTTACCATCCCCAAGTACACTCTTTGTCACTATGGTACACACTTGGTGAAACCTAGGACAATCGTGGATACTCTTACAACACACTTGGAAACCCTAGCATGCTACTCCCACCACATAGCACATGCTTGGCCACACCTACTGCACTCTTGGGCACACCTAGAACACCTCTGCAACCCTTGCACATGCTTGGGCACCCTTAGCAACCTATCGCTATCCCCTAGATCACTCTTGGTCACCGCTATCATGTTCTTGGGCTCTCTTGGCACATTCTTCTTCGCCCCTGTCACACACTGGACACCCCCAGAGCTCACATGTGCGCGCTTAGAACACTCTTGGGGACCGAAAATCACACTTGGTCACCACTAGCAAACGCTTGCCATCACTAGTACACTGTTGGGATCCCGAGAATACTGTCTGTCACACCTATGACACGCTTGGTTACAACAGGCACACATTTGTGCAAAAGCAGGCCAGTTTGGGGAACCCCTGTCACTGACTTGGACACCTTAGCACACACTTACCATCCCTTATCTCATGTTTCGCCACTGCAAGCACATTCTGGGCATCCCTAGTACACACTTGGGCACCCCTAGTACCATCTTTGCAACCCCAAGCATACACTCGGTCACCCCAGCACACTCTGTGCGCCCCTACTCTACAATTGGACAAAATTAACACAATCTAGCCACTCCTAGTACACACGAGCCATCAGCTTGCACAGTCCTGGGCATCGTAGGAGACACTTCTGCAACACTTTCAAATGTTTTGGCACCGATAGCACTTGTTGCATCCCCTGTCACACACTTGGGCAGATGAGCACCTAAAAGCACGACAAGCACACATTTGGGCAACCTTAGCCCACGCTGGGAATTCTGAGTAACCTCTTGGGTGCACCAGCACACCCGTGGCTACTCCTAGCACACACGTGGACAAACGTGGCATTCTTGGCCACCCCGAGGACTCATTGCTGCAGCCTTGCACATTCTTGGGCACACCTAACACCTGCTGCCATCCAATGTTCACTCTTGGGCCATTCTAGCATACTGTTGGGCAGACGAGCATAGTATAGGCACAACAAGCAGACATTTGGGCAATCCTAGCCCACTCTTCGACACCCCTCTCACACACTTGACACCCTAGTACACTCCTGCTAATCTCTAGCGCATGTTTGGACAACCCTTAACACTCTGGGCACCCCAACACGCATTTGGTCATTCCTAGTAAACTCTGGGCTGCACGAGCGGACACTTGGGCACCTCTGCATTGCACTGGCCACCCCTAGTACACTCTAGGGGACAGCTAGTACACTCTTGGGCACTCCAAGTACACACTTTAGCAGCTCGAACCTAATCTTGGATACTCCTACGACACATATGGACACCTTAGCGGACTACTCCCATCCCCTAGCCCATGTTTGGCAATACCTAGAACCCTCTTGGGCACCCCTCGAACACAATCTGGGCACCCCTAGTAGTCTCTTGGGCACTTCGAGATCACTTTTGTGCACGCCAGCACATTCTTAGACACAACTTTCACATTCTTGCCATCCTGCTGCACACTCTTGGTCATCCCTATAACTTTTCAGCACATCCGTACTCTCTTCTGCACACATATCACACTCTGGACACCCATATCACGCAGTTTGGTCACCTCCAGAACTTGGGTTGGCTTTGCATGCTCTTGTGACCCCTAGCAGACACTTACTCACTCCTAGCACACTCTTGGACACCTGTAGCACACTCTTGTCATTCTCTAGCTTACACTTAGACAACCCTAGCACCAGCTGAGCACACTGAGCACTCTCTTTCGGACCTCCGTCACACGCTAGGCACTGTTAGGACAATCTTGTGCACCCCATCACACTCTTGGACACCACTAGCAAACTCTTGGCGTCCCCCAGAGTTTCGTGGTTGCCCCAGAACACTCTTTGGCACCCCAATCATTATCTAGGCACCCCCCGTGTATTCTTGGGTATCCCTTGTACACTATTGAGTACCCCAAGCACGCTCTTGGTCCCCCATTACACTCTTGGGCACCCATATTTCATTACCAGAACTCCTAGCACACACTTGCTTTCACCTAGCACACTATTGGTGATGCCCTAGTACACTCTTTGGCAACCTGATTATACGCTTGGCCACTGGTACCTCACTCTTGGGCATGCCTATGACGATCTGGACACACCAATCACACATTTCGACACCCTTATCCCACACTTGAACACACCTGGTGCACACTTGGGCACCACGAGTACACTCTTGGGTACCCCATCACACTCTTGGTTACCCCAACCACACACTTGGGCACCCCGACTATTTTCCCGGCACCCCTATCACACAGTTGCCATCACCCAGCACACTCTTCTGCACACGCAGTACACTCTTAAGCACACCCAGTACGTGCTTGTGGAACCACTATCGCTCTCTTGGGCACCCCGAACACCCTCTGGGCACATCAAGCAAGCATTTGGCCAACACTAGCCCATTCTTTGACGCACGTAGTTCACTCTTGAGCACCCCGGGCCATACTTCTGCAACATAAGCACCCACTTCGTTACCCTTAGCACACTGCTGCCATCCTCTGTCTCTTTCTTGGGCAAGCATGGCACATTATTGGGAACAGCAAGTACACATGTGAGCAAGCCTAGCGCCCACATTGGCACACCTATCACCCACATGGACACCCAAGCACACTCCTGTCATCACCTAGCACATGTTTTGCAACCCCTATCACACTCTGACCACGCCTAGCATAGACTTCAAAACATCTCGCACACGCTTGGACAACACTATCACACACTTGCTCACTCCTAGCACACTCGGGGCACGTGTATCACATTTTTATTATTCTCTTGGACAACCAGAGCACATTCTGGGCACACTTAATACTCTCTTTGTTACCTGCAGCAAATACTGGGCTCCCATAGCACACTGTTGTTCACCACATCACACACTTGGGCACAACTATCACACTCTTGCCATTGACGAGTGCACCATCGGGCACCCCACAACACTCTTCGGCGCATCAACCCACTGTGGGCACCTATAACACTCTTGCCATCTCCTAGTACATTCTTCGGCATACATTTCACACACTTGCCATCCGCGAGCACTCTCTTACCATTCTGTAATGCGCTCCTGCCACCCCATTGCTCTCTAAGGCACACCACTCTCCCTCTTCTGCACATATAGCAAAAAACTTGCCAGCCCAAGCACAAGAGTGAGCAATGCTGGCACACACTTGTTCACGCCTGGCACCATTGCGGACACCCCATCACATTCTAGGGCATCCTTATCTCATTCCTGGGCATGTATAGCACACTTATCCAATCCACTAGCATGATCCTGGGCACTCTTATGCAGCTCTTGGTTTTCTCTAGGATCACCTCGACACCCTGATCACACGCTTGCGCCCTGCATTACTCTTTTGACAACTCTTTCCACACACCGTGGTACCCCATTACACTTTTGTGCACACCAAGCAGACTCTGGGCACACTGAATACACATTTTGGCAACTGTGGTATATTGTTGGGCACACCTATCAAACTTTTGGGCACCCCTAATTCACACATGTACAAGCATAGAACAATCGGGGTCCTCCGAGTACACACTTGGAAACCCTTATCACACTCTTGTCATCACCTAGCACATGTTTCAGCACACGTAGTACACTTTGGATAACCCTATCACACGCTTGTTAAGTCCTATAACACTATTCGGCACCCCTGTTATGCTCTTGGGGACGTCTAGCATGCGCTTGGTCACATCTAACACATTCTAGGCATGCCAATCACACTCTTCGGCACCTCTATCACACTATTGTACACGCTTAGGACCCCCTATCTAACTCTAGCCATCCCCTATCACGCTCCTGGGCACACTTAGCATGCTCTTGGGCACCCCTATCACATTCTGGGCACACTCTTCGGCACCCCATCATCACTCTTGGACTCCCATAGCCCACACTTGCCATCCCATATCACAATCTTGGGCATACCATGATCACTCTTAGTCACAACAAGCATACTCTTCCCACCCGCCTCCTCCAACACATTCTGGGCACCCCTAGCGTGCTCTTGTGCACACTTAGCACACACTTGGGTACACCTCCACACTCTTGGGCACCACTATCATACTCTGGGAACCTCAGAACATTCTTGCCATTCCCCAAGACACCCTATAACATATTTATCACCTTCTTGCGAACGTCCAACACCCTTCTGCCATCTCTTATCACACACTTGGGCACACCAAGCATAACTTGGGGACCCCCATCACCCTCCTGGCCACGCCATCACAGTCGTGTGCACCTTTATCACACTTTTGGACACGCCTGACACACATTTTGACAACCCGAGCACATATCCAGGCACCCCGGCACGCACTTGGCCACCCCATCACACTCTTGGGCTTCCCTCGTACATTATTAGACCCGCTGTACACTGTTGCCATCTCCTAGCACACCCTTGGGTACACCATTACATTTTAGGGCCCACGTAGCAGACTCTACGCACACCAAAGACAGTCTTGGGCAACCATAACACACTCTTGGGCAACCTTAATTCACACTTGTACAACAATAGCACAATTAGAGCTCTCCAAGCACAATTTCTTTAAATTCATTCATTGGATGTAGGCGTCGCTGGCTAGGCTAACATTTATTATTCATCCCTAATTACCCTTGAGAAGGTGGTGGTGCACTGCCTTCATGAAGCGCTGCAGTCCATGTAGGGTAGCTCCACCCACAGTGCTGTTAGGAAAGGAGTTCCAGGATTTTGACCCAGTGACAGTGAAGGAACGGCGATATAGTTCCAAGTCAGGATGGTGTGTGGCTTGGAGGGGAACTTGCAGGTGATGGTGTTCCCAACTATCTGCTACCCTTGTCCTTATAGGTGGTAGAGATCGTGGGTTTAGAAGGTGCTGTTTAAGGAGCCTTGGTGCGTTGCCTCAGGGCATCTTGTAGATGGTACACACTGCTGCTTCTGTGTATCGGTGGTGGAGGGTGTAAATATTTGTGAATGGGGTGGCAATCAAGTGGCTGATTTGTCCTGGATGGTGCCGAGCTTCTTAAGTGTTGTTGCAGCTGCACCATTCCAGTCAAGCGTAGAGTATTCCATCACACTCCTGACTTGTGCCTTGTAGATGGTCGACAGGCTTTGGGGAATCAGGAGGTGAGTTACTCGCCTCAGGATTCCTAGCTTCTGACCTGCTCTTGTAGCCACGGCATTTATATGGCACTTGAACATCCTTAGTGCACTTTTACCATCACCTAGCACATATTTCAGCATCCCTAGTACACTTTGGGTACCCCAGCATACTCTTGTATTCCCCTTGTACACTTTTCGGCACCCTACCATGCTCTTTGGGACACCAGTACATTCTAGGCACACTGAGCACACTCCTGGGAGCCACCATTATATTTTGGGTACACCAGCAGACACTTGGGAACCCCTAAATAACTCTAGCCATCCCCTAGTATACGCCAGGGCACACCTAGCATGCGCTTGGGCAACCCTATCACATTTTGGTCACACTGATCGCTTTGGCACATAAGCACAATATTGGACTCCCCTAGCCCACTCTTATCATCCCCTATCACACTCTTCGTTACTCCTACAACACACTTAGGCACACCAGGCATACATTACATTACCCCTAGTCCATTCCGGTGACCTCTAGCATGCTCTTGCACACACCTATCACACTATTGGGCACCACTAGTACATTCTGGTAATCTCTGGGACACTCTTGCCTTCCTTGAGATACTCTACGTTAGCGGGAATGAATCTAGAAGAACCACTGGACACTCAGGTCTGCTCCAATGTCAAACAGTTTATTTAGTTACGCCAGCGGGGAGCAGGTCTGTCCAGATGCCTCTCCACCGAACAAAGGAAAATCATCCATTCTTATATATTTTTCACACAGTTACTCAGCCCATCCTGGCTGGACATGGTCCAATCATAACGGTTATTGATTACATACATTACACATATTACCAATTAGATTACTCATTAGGCATCATGTGGCTACGTGATCAGCTCCCAGCAAGACCCTGATCATCTTGTGATGTTCCCCAGACACCCTTATCAACTATCCTTGAGTCTTCACAATGAATCCTTCTACCTTTATCAAGCTTGCATTCCTGATTGCTTCGTGCAGTCTGCAGTTACACAAAGCAGCTGTCTTATGCACTGATATGAGGGGCCCTCCTTGGTCAGGCTAATTGCCTGTGCTAAGCAGTACCATGCTCAAGGCTGCAAGCTAATTAACTTGTCCCACAATGCTTTGGGTAAATACTCCATTTTGTAACAATATGTGGCTATACTTTCAACTTGTATATGATTATATATATGTATATATAAATATATATATATATAGATAGATATTCACTAGGATTATATGAATCTACTTACTGTAATAACATTTAAACATTACAATGTTTGCTGCAGATGCCTCTGTGCTTGGGAGTGTCCTTCAACAATCCCCCCTTTCGGTAGGAGACTAACCCTAGTCTCCTCAACCGACACTACTTATTATGTTGCTTTTTATTTTACTCACCCGGTATTCCCTGCCTCGAACGTGCTGGCCAGTTACGTGATTTCAGGAATTCCGGTCGCATTATATCAAATTAATGTGATCCACCTGAATTGGCCCTTTAGATAGACAAATTGTCTCCCTTGCCTTTGCTCTGGTTTCCATCCTCCTTCGTTGTACATATTTCCTGCATGATCGGCGGGCCAGTATGCCCCATGCTATGGCCAGGATCAACTGTATCCCTACCAGTTCGTGTGATACTATCTAAATCCAGGGGTGGATGTTTACATTCATCCCCCAATCCTAAATCTTCTTCCACCAACTCTGGTTCTTCAATTCTGTATCAGTATCTTTCTCCAGATTTTAGATTTTTGTCTGCAGTTGGTGGTGAAGCTTAACGGATTGACCCACCCTGAGCCTTAATTCCCTTAATACTTCAGCTAAGTGTGGGATGGGGGCTTGTTCTGGCTCCTCATAATCCTGCAGGTGGTCATGATCGGTGACGTTAATGGCCTCGGTACCTCTGCGCCGTACCTGGATAATTTGGGCTTGCCCTATAGAGACTGGTCATAAGGGTGTAAAGCAAAAATTAGAAAATGGGATCGGGCATTGTAGATTATTGTAGCGGTGTGAACTTTCTGTGGTGGAAACGCAGTATTTCCCTTTACCTCCGTAGCCTGTTCTTGCAAAATGCTTTGGGGCAGGTATGATATCTACGACACAACCATCAGTTCGATTAAACCCACATTCATCCAATTATCCCTGTCCCAACGGGTGGGGACATGTTGTAATAACTCCCCTCTGCTAGCATCCCGTAAGGATATTCCATATAGCGTGTTATTCCTAAGTATGGCACAGACTTCAGTTAGATAGTATCGAAGGGAGGTGTTGCCCCGTACAACTCCAATGTTTTCCAATTGGTAGCAGGGAAATAGCCCAGAATCCCGCGTGACTACAGGGATCAACAGGACTATCCCCACTCCGGTAGCTTTGCCCAATTCGCTGTCTGGGATCACTGGATATAGTCTGGTAAGTCCTTTCAGCGTAAGTTGTCCAGTTTCCCTTTACTCTCTGCTAGTCGAGCTAAATGTGAGCTGTCTATCCAGTCGGGCACCTCCCCCCTTTGGATCTGATCGAGATTGTGTCGTATTTGTCCCACCATCGATAAGCCATAAGCGTGGCAGAGTTGTCCCTGCCTTAGTTTCCCGGCATCTTCCTTTTCTCTATCTATGAGGTGATTGATGGTCTTGGCGTGGGCTTCTAATATCGTAATCCAATCTAACTGTATTCCCATGCCCTCTTATCCCAGAGTAGCCTCATCCATCTGATTTCCTTCGGCTCTCTCTAAGAATTCCTTCATTAATCCTTGAAGTCGTTCTACCTTTTCATTTAGACCTTGTATGTCCAGTGAGTTTATGACGGAAGTACCAGTATTGAATCCGGTAGCAACATCGTTAGCTATTCCCCTTTTTGTTCTATAAAGCTGATCCTGACCTCGAAATCTAGTAGCACCCATGGCATCGGCAGCCTGCTGCATTACAATCTTACTTAATACACGATCCATATTTCTTACCTGTTCCATCCAATATCCTGGCATTTGCATCCCTGAGATATTGACCAGGACAGGCACAATCTCATGTTTAACATTCTCATGCAACGCTTCCCCTGGGCTCGATGTACCCACACACTTCCATGTTCCTTTCAACTTTCCTTATCATCTGTAGCCCAATGGGGGGGGCACAAACAATTCCAAATTACAGCTCTCAGTTACCCCTTCCCCTTTCTGTCTGGTCACGCAGTTAGCATGGTCATCTGTGGAACACCGTACACATACTGCATCTTTGCCCGGATTCACCGTAAGCCATGCAGTCAAGTAGGTTTACTCACCGTTATACACTTCCCATCGAACATGTTGTGCAATACCCCATAGTTCATTTATCCATATTAATACTCCTTTCATTAATCCGTTGTGCATCCATTACTGGGTATTTGTTCTTCCTCTCCGGATATTAGCATCAGGCCGCACAACCACTGCAGTCCGGTTCTTTCCCATTCGCCACAAGTGATGATATCTGTAATTTAAACATACTGCCCTGGTGGTCACCAGGTGTTAGTACTTGTCTATGTTGTGAGTATCCCCCGATGAGAGATACATGTCTCCCTGTGGGGACCGTACATGTGCTGGGGAATCCAGGAGTTAATTTATATTCTTATCATCTCTATTCTTTCGAAATTATCTGTATGGTCCCGTCACGATCGGGCTTCGTTCTCCACAATCCTTTATCAGTTCGTAGCCCATCTAATAATAATCCAAATGCCTATCAATACTACCATTATTCCCAGCTCCCCAAGTAGTCCATTCTCAAGTGTATTCTTCCATTCCCGGTATCTCTTTACGTACCAGTTGGTGTTTATTTCGGAGTCTATCATTTGCTGTTGTCTTTATATACCTTCAGTGTGGACCAATGTTTCCATCGGCCCTTCCCTTTACTTTGTCTCCCACAACAGGCACCTTTGTCTGTTCCTCTTTCATGTTTCTATGGAACCTCCTGCCTCACCTTGTGCAGTTGCCTGCACAACTCCTTTAAACATATTTTAACACTTTCTCTTGCGGGTCCTATTTCCTCACTACCTGCTATGACATTCCCTGGCAACCTCATTGCCCTTCCTGTCATTATTAAGGTGCTTAATTTATCCTGATTATTATAAAGGCATTTTCTGTATGTGAGTTGTCTCACTGCACTGGCTGCATTAAACATTTCATGCCATGCTGTTTCTCAAGTCAGTAAACATGTTTTAGACCCGTTCGTCAGGTGATCTTGTCAAAAGATCAAAAATGGCCAGAGTTTCAAATGTAACTCTCCTAAAAACTAATATCTCCAAGAGAAAACTGACAATTGCCAGTCCTATCTACACTTTCCTGAATTTCACTGTAAAATTCTAGATTTCTTGGAAATTTCGCACGATATTATTTTAGCTGTTTGAATTCTAATTTCACCACTTGTTTATACCCAGAATTCCTTTATTAGCTCTTGCATCAGCCAGATCTAATTGCCAATTCCTATTAATTATAATTCTATTTCATTTTGAGCCCTGGAGAACCTTTACAATCAATATTCATAATTCCTTAAAACAGAAATCAAACATTTCCACTTGATTCCAGGCATTGCTATATATTGTTTTTTTTTTTTTTATCTTTGATGACATTTTAATTCCTTAAATAACTTGCCAAATTAAACTTGATTTTCGACATCTCAGATTATTCCAAATTCAAATAACAGTAAATTTCCCTTTGAATGCTTTAAATAACCACTCATATCAATTTAATTTTATTTATCGATTCCAATTTCATATGCCCAGACTTGGTGATATTGCATTTTTTTTAGTAAAGACAGAAGTGCTTGCAACTATTTCTCCTTCTCAAGCACTTTGTCTCATTGATAAAGACATTTGCAGCAAGGTTAATTTCTTGCTTGTCTCCAAATGGGCGGAGAAAAACATTCTCCGCTGCGTCCCTTTACGAAACCCTTTTTTTCTAATGGAAAAGAACTAAACTCCATTTTAAATGTTTTTTTTGGTATCCTTAGGATTTTCAAACAACAAAATCTTTTGTAACATTATCAACTTCAAAGGAAACCATCTCCATCAGGAAAGACAGCATTTTAGATTAAATTCCAATTGTTTCCAAACTTTTAGCATCTTTTGTAAGATCCAGGGATTTTTTTTATAGCAAAGATGATTCCAAATTCCAATCCACTGCAATAAGTATTTAAAAATCAAAACTGCCGATGTTATATGAGTGAGTCCTATGTCCGGAACTTATGACTCCCCCAAAACTCGACATGCTAAACTTGAAAGTTCGTTGTGGTTGCAAATGACAGTTCCAGTTTTTTTTCAACTAAACAGGTCAATTAACCTTAACAGTATTAATTTAATTCAGACTTATTAACTTATAATACTTATTAACTACACACAGAACAGAATAGCACGTGCTTTTTTTAAAGATAGGTAAATTACGTCATTTTTCTTCTTTCTTCAGGCGCCTTTTCAAATGACTGTAATAAAACCAAAAACTAAAGAAAAAATTATTTAACATTCTTACAACAAAAGACTTAACACCATCTCCTGACACAAACTTTAATCTTTCCCATTATCTCCTTTGCTTATCCTTCTCTCCCTTAAAACAATATTCAATTCCTGACATTTGCGACTTAAAACAGTCAGTAAAACATGTCTTTAATTTAAACTCCAAAAAACTAGAACAGATTTTAAACTGGAACTCCAATTAAAGCAGGAGTTGTAAAGTTCAAATTGGATTTCTGCCAAACATCTTCAGACCTTCAAGGCTGAAGCTTATCTCTTAGAAAATTGTTCATTGCCTTTTCACAGTTGCAAAACCAACTTTTAAAATCAAAATACAATTTTAACTTAAATCGAAATGAACACACTCAACAATCAGTTTTCTCACCCATTCAATGACAAACAACTTAATAGACTCATGCTTTCAACATTAAAGCCAGACAACAAAGTGTTAACGACAGTCAGTTCCACAGAACACAAGCTGTACATCCCAGACATTCAATTCATTCGTGGACGCTTCCAACATTCACACATTTGAATCAAAGACACAGTAACTTGTTTTTACTCTAAAACATAGTATTTTATGTCGCTCTTCCATAAACTTAGTGAATGCTTTTCTTCTTTTTGTCACCAACCCTGGCACATGCTTGCCATTCCTTATCACATTCTTGGGCACTCCTTCTGCATTCTTGCCATCTCCAATCACACTATTGGGCACACCTGGCGCTCTTTTGGGCACACCTTTTACACACTTGCCATCCAATAAGACACGTTTGACACCGATATCACTCATTTGCCATCTCCTGTCACCCTCTTGAGCTCCCCATCATAATCTTGACACACCTATCGCACTGTTGCGATCCCCTAAAAGACTCTGGGCGCCCTTAACATTCACTTGGTAACCATTAGCGTGCACTTGGGTTACCACTAATTTACACATGTTCAGCCCAGTACACTCCTGGGCATGTTTGGAAACGCCTTCCATCCCTGGCACACCTGGGCACATACGTGGGCACACCTGGCACTCGCTTGGCACACTCTCACCATCCCCTATCATACTTTTTGGCACCCCATCACACAATTGAGCAACCCTGGCACACTCTTGCCTTCCCTACAAAGCACTTTCCCACACCTGTCACTCTCTTGGGCACGCTGGCACACACTTGCCAAATCCGAGCACAATATTGGGCAGTCCTATTACCGTCTTTCCACCTCCTCGCAATCTCTTTGGAACCACGACCACACTTTAAAGCATTCCTGGCACACTCTGGCGCTCTCAAGATCCTGGGCACCAATATCACACACTTGGGCATTCCTGGCACACCATTGGGCAAACCTATCACTCTCATGGGTACTCCTAGCAAACACCCGGTCACACCTGTCACACTCTTGGGCACCTCATCACACTTTTGAGCACCACTTTTACACACGTGCTATCCCCTTATATATTCCTGGGCACTCGTGGCACACGCTTGCCATCCCCTAACATACTCCTGGGCACCTGGAGCATACTCTTGTCGTCTTCTGCCTACACTTGCCAACTGGTCACACACTCCTGCCACCCCTGGCTCTCGCTTGGTCGCACATATTACTATCCAGGCATCCCAAGCGCACGCTTGAGCAACCTCAGCTCATACTGGGGCACACCTAGCAAACTCTTGGGCGCCCCAGGACAGTTCCCGGCACCACTAATGCATTCTTGTGCTCCACCCACTAGCACACTCCTGGGCACCCTTATTACACTCTTGTGCACAACTAACGCAGCCTTGCGCACCATTACCAAACGTTCACCGATCCAGCACACACTTGTTTACCCCTATCACACTACGGGCACCCTTATCTCACACTTGCACACCCTTAGCACATACTTGTCCTCCCCTAGCAAACTCTTGGGCACCTTTAGTCATCCCCCAGCACACCCTTGGGCAGCATCCAGCACACTCTTGGGCAGCCCACTTACATGCTTGGGCAGTCCAAGCACACTCTTGGGCATACCAAACACACTGTTCAGCACGCCTGACATGATGGTCACGCATTTCATACTGTTGTCACTCCTAGCACAAACTTGTGCATGCCTATCACACTCTTGGGCACCCCATCACACGCTTGGCCATACATATAACACTCTTGGGCCGTCCATGCATACGGTTGCCATTCCCTTACAGACTCTTGGCAATGCCAGCACTCACTCGGGAACCACTGACACACACTAGGGCTCTCCTAGCACACTCTTGAGCACTCTATCTCACAGTTATGCTCCCATGCACACTTTTGCCATCCCCTTGTACATAATAGGTCACCCTGAGCTCACATAGGTGGGCACCCCAATTACACTCTTGGACTACCCTAGCACATTCGTTCCATCTCCTATCATACTCTTGGCACACCTAGCTCAATCTTGGCACCCCTAGCTCTCTCTTGAGAACGCCGATTACAATCTGGAGCACAGCTAACACATGCTTGGGGAAACCTAAACCCTCTTGTGTACTCCTTCCACACACGTTTCATCCCCTAGTAGACACTTGGGTACCTCGAGCACAATCTTGCTATCTGGTAAGATACTCTTGCTACACCTCGCCCTCGTTTGGGCACCACAAACCTACCTTGGACACCGCATTCACCTCCCGGCACGCCTATCACGCCCTTGAGCACCCTTAGCTCATACTTGTGCATCTACCGAACACGTGGACACCCCATCACTCACTTGGGCACCTCTATCACAGTCTTGGACACAGCTAGCCTACAATTGGGCACACATAACACACTCTTGGGCGCTCCCAAGCCAACATTTGCCATCCCCAGCAGACACTGATTCACCCTATCACAATTTTGTGGCCCCTTATCACACAATTGGGCACCATTATCACATGCTTGAGCACCTCTAGCAAACTGTTTGTCACATCTAGTACACTCGGACATTGCTTCACAAACTCTTGTGCATTCTTGTCACACTCTTGCACACCTCTGGCTGACACTTGGGCCATGCTGCCAAATGCCATTTCCTAGCACTTCCTGGGCACACATAACATGCTCGTGCCATGCCTTAGCACGCTCTTGCCATACTCCATCACACATCTTGGGCACACCTACCACCCTCTTGGGAAAATCTAGAACAATCCGGGGACTCCCAGCACGCACTTGCCATCACCAGGTACACACTGGGACACGCCAAATACACTCTGGGCACGCCAAGTACACTTTTGGACACACCCAGCACACTCTTGCACTCCACTACCACTCACTTCGGCACACTGATCACTCATTTGGATAAACAAACACACTCTTGGGCACCCCTAGCAGACAGTAGACACCCTAGTACACACTTGTCAACTCCTAGCATATGTTTGGTCACCTTTACCTTCCTCTTGGGTATCTCTAGAAGACATTTGGCCTGCCCAGTAATCTCTTAGACACAACTATTACACTCCTGACGACTCCTAGCATACTCTTGGGCATACCTAGAAAACTCTTGGGCACACCTAGAGCACTCTTGGGCAGCGTTAGCATGCGCTTGGGCTGGCCTTTCACACACTTGCTACTCCTAGCAGGCTCAGGGCACACCAAACACTCATTTTGGCAAACCAGCCCCCTCTCGGGCACCCGTAGCAGACACCTGGACATCCTGGCACACATTTGCCATCCCCTAGCACATGTTTGGTGAACCCTAGCACAATATTAGGCACCCCAAGCACACTGTTGCCATCCCATAACATACTCTTGGGCACACCTAGAATGCTCTTGGTCACGCCTAGCATGCTCTTGGGCAGACCTACAACATATTTGCGCACCTGTAGCATACCCTTGCCATTCTCTAGCATGCATTCTTGGACAAATCTAACACACTCTGGACACACTGATCACATTGTTTGGCACCTCTAGCATACACTTGTCAATCTAGCACACTTTTGTTCACCCCAGCGCACTCTTGGATAACACTAGCATGCGATTGGGTAACTCCTGCACAAAATGGGCAAGCTAAACACACACGTACCATCACCTAATGCACTCTTGGGGACCTCTACAACACAGTTCTACAACGCTGGCACACAATCGGGCACCGCTAGTACACTGCTGCCATCACTCTTAGACACACATGGCACGTACTTGGGCACAACAAGCATGTTCTTGGGCACACCGAACATACATTGGGGCAACCCTAGCCCACACCTTGGCACACCTAGCACGACCTGGATGCCCTAGCACACTGCTGCCATCCTCTAGCGCATGTTCGGTTACCCCTGTCACGGTCTGGCAACCACTAGGGCGCACCGAATACACTCTTAGGCGCACCTAAGATGCTCTTGTATACAACTATCACACTCTGGAAAGCACGAGTAGTGCTGGGCATGCATATTACACAATTGAGCACCCTTATCACACGCTTGAACAATCTTAACACAATCTGGGCACAACTTGCACACATTTGCCATCATCTAGCATGCATTTGCGCACTCCCACTGCACTCTGGGCGCAACGAATACATACTTGACCACCTTTATCACACACTTGGGCACACCTCAAATATATTTGGACCCACCATCACGCTCTTGGACAGACCCATCACCCTCTTGCCATCCTTTATCACAATCTTTGGCACCCCTAGAACATTCTTGGGCATGGTAGCACCAACGTTCTCACTCCTAGTAGACACTTGGATACCGAGAGCACATTCATGTCGTTCTCTAGCACACTCTTGGACACTCCAGGTACACTGATCACTCTCTTTGTCACCTCTATCACACACTGGGCTCTCCTAGCACGCTCTTGTGCAACTCAGCATATCTTGGACCTCACTGGCAGACTCTTCCCATCCCAAGTGCACTCTTGAGCACACCATAACACTCTTTGATACCCTATTGCACTCTGTTCACCCCAATTACGTTCTTGGGCACCTCTAGTACACTGTTGAGCACCCACATCACATACTTGGGCAACACTACCAACCTCCTGGTCAGCCCTGGCACTTCTGGGATCTCCTAGATCACACTTTCCATCATGTAGCACACACTTGAGCAAGCCTAGTACACACTTGGGTACCCCTAGTACACTATTGTGTACACCCAACATGCCCTTGGGCAACTCTACCACTCTCTTGCAAAACCTGAACAGTTTGGGGGCACGCCTAGCATGCTCTGTGAACTCTGACCACACATTTGAGAAAAGTGGCCCACACTTGGGCACCCCTAGCAGGCACTTGAACACGGTAGCACGCATTGCCATCTCATAGCACACGGTTGCTCAACTTATCACACACTTGGCCACCATTTGAACACACTTGACCACCTCTCGCACACTCTAGAACAACCCTGGCACTATCTAGGCACCCCTATCATACTTACGCCTTCACCTTGCACTCCCTTGGGTGACCCTAAGACACACTGGGCACGCCAAGCATCCACTTGGGCATCACTAGCATGCACTTGGACATCCCTAAAACATACATGGGTGTTCCAAGAACGATCTCGGGAACCTGCAGCAGGAACATTGTGGGTATAACAAGCAGACATTTGGGCAACCCTAGCCCACGCTTCGGCATCCCTAGTACAAATATAACACCCTAGCACACTCCTACCAATCACTAGCACATGTTTGGTCACCCCTAAACAATCTGGTCACCCCTATCTCCAAATTGGGCATGTTTAGTACCCTCTGGGCAAACCAAGCAAATGCTTGAGCATCTCTACCATACTCTTTAACACCACTAGAGCATTCTTGCCATCCCCTAGTACGCTGCTGGGCACCCAGAACACTCTTGGGCACACCGATGAAACTCTTGGGCAAACCAAGAACTCAGTTGAGCAAACGTAGCACAGTCTTGTGCACTAAAATAAAAGCAAAATACTGCGGATGCTGGAAATCTGAAACAAAAACAAGAAATGCTGGAATCACTCAGCAGGTCTGGCAGCATCTGTGGAAAGAGAAGCAGAGTTAACGTTTTGGGTCAGCGAACCTTCTTCGGAACAGTCTTGTGCACCCCTGGCACACACTTGGACACTCGAGCACACTCTTGCCATCCATTAGCTCATGTTTGGCCGCACTTAGCACAATCTGGGCATTCCTATCACACACTTGGCTACCCCTATCATACACTTGGGCACTCCTATCATACTCTGCATAACTCTAGCATACACTGGACCGACCCGAACGCACTCTTGCCGATCTAGAAAATTTCTGATCATCTAGCAGACACTTGGGCACCCTTGGAAACACTTCTGCAACCATTTCACGTGCTTGGGCACCCCCAGCACCTGCTGTCATCCCTATTACAATGTGGGTTACCCCTAGAACATTCTTGGCCACACAAGCACACTATGGGCAGAACAAGCAAACATTTGGACAATCGTAGCCCGCTCTTGGGCAACGCTAGCATACAATTGACACCCAAGTGCATTCCTACCAAACGCGAGCACATGTTTTGGCACTTCTGGTACACTTTGAGCACCCCTAGTATACACTTGGGCAACTTTGCTACACACTTGGGCCACCCTCCCACTCTCTTGAACAATACTAACACAATCTAGGCACTCCGAGCAGAAACTTGCCATCTTCTAACAGACACCTGGGCACATCCAACACACTCCAGGCACACCGAGCAGTCCATTGGCCACTTCTAACACACATTTCGGCACCCCTGAATACTTTTGGCACACTTATCACTCTCTTGGACATCACTGGCATAATATTCCCATCCCTGAGTACACTCTTTGGCACCCCAGAGCATTGTTTGGCACCTCATGACACTCTGGATACCCCTAGAGCAAACAAGGCACCTCTAGTATATTCTTGGGAACACCCATCACCCCTACCGCATCCTGGGAACTCCTAGAATACACTTGCCATCAGTTAGAAAAGTGTTGGGCAACCCTAGTATGCACTTGTACACACCGAGTGGGAAAACTAGCCCACTCATGGGCACCTCTAGCAGACACATGGGCACCCTAGCACACACTTGCCATCTCCTAGCACATGTTTTATCATCCCTATCACACTCTTGCCATCTCCTGAACAGTCTTGAACACACCTATCGAACTCTTCTTTAGCCCTATCACACACTAAGGCATCCTTAGTACACCTTTGGGCACCTGTGAACACTCATTGGCACCCTATCATGAGCTTGGGCACCCCTAGTACACACTTGGCCACACTAGCACACACTTGCCATCCCCTAGAACATGTTTGGCTACACCTATCACACTCTTGGGCATCCCGAGCACACTCTTGAGCCCCCCTAGTAGACTGTTGGCCAGCCCGAGCACACTCTTGACCACCCCAAGCATAAACTTAGGAACCACCGAGCACACTCTGCGCACCCCTAGTGTACAATTGGTCAACCCGAGCACAATCTGGGCACTCCTAGTACACATTTACCATCACCAACACACACTTTCCATCAGCTATCACACTCTTGGTCACTACAGGACACATGTCTGCAACTCTTGCACATGCTTGGGCCCACCAAGCACAGGCTGCTATCCCCTATTACGCTCTTGGTTACCCCTAACACGTTTATGGCCACATGATCACAATTTAGGCACAACAAACTCACATTTGGACAATCTTAGCGCACTCCTGGGCACCCCTACCATCCTTGGGGACCCCTCTCACATTTAGGGCAACCCTCGCATACACCTCGGCACCACTAGTAAACTCTCGGCTATCTGAGCACACCGTGGGCTCCTCTACCAATCTCTGGGCACCCCTTGTGTACTTTTGGGCACTCTATCATACGTTTGGACCACTCTATTACTGTCCTGAATACTGCTAGCAAAATCTGGCATCCCTGGGACAAATATAACATCCTAGCACACTCCTGCCAATCACTGGCATATGTTTGGTCACCCCTATAACACTCTGGTCACCCCTATCTCACAATTGGGCATGCTTAATACCCTCTGGGAAAACCAAGCAAACGCTTGAGCATCTCTTACACACTCTTTAACACCACTAGAGCATTCTTGCCAGCCCCTAGTACGCTGCTGGGCAACCAGAACACTCTTGGGCACACCGATGAAACTCTTGGGCAAACCAAGCACTCAGTTGATTAAACGTAGCCCAGTCTTGTGTACCCCTGGAACACACTTGGACACTCAAACACACTCTTGCCATCATGTTTAGCCGCACTTAGCACACTCTGGGCATTCTTATCACACTCTTGGGCACCCCGCATACACATTTGGCTACCCCTATCATACACTTGGGCACTCCTATCATACTCTGCACAACTCTAGTATACATCTTAACGACCCAAGCGCACTCTTAGCCCATCTAGAAAATTTTCGATCACCTGGCACACTCTTGGGCACCCTAGGAAACACTTCTGCAACTCTTTCACATGCTTGGGCACCCCCAGCACCTGCTTGCATCCCCTATTACAATGTGGGTTACCCCGAGCACATTCATGGCCACACAAGCACACTATGGGCAGAACAAGCAAACATTTGGACAGTCTTAGCCCGCTCTTGGGCAACCCTAGCATGCACTTGTCATCCAAGTGCAATCCTGCCAAACGCTGGCACATGTTTTGGCACTTCTGGTACACTTTGAGCACCCCTAGTATACACTTGGGCAACTTTGCTACACACTTGGGCCACCCTCCCACTCTTTTGAACAATACTAACACAATCTAGGCACTCCGAGCAGAAACTTGCCATCTCCTAAGAGACACCTTGGCACATCCAACGCACTCCAGGCACGCCGAGCAGTCCATTGGCCACCTCTAACACAAATTTCGGCACCCCAGAATACTTTTGGGCGCACCTATCACTGTCATGGACATCACTGGCACAATCTTTCCATCCCTGAGTACACTCTTTGACACCCCAGGGCATTTTTTGGCACATTATGACACTCTGGATATCCCCTGCAGCAAACCCGGGCACCTCTAGTACATTCTGGGGAGCACCCATCACCCCTACCGCATCCTGGGAACTACTAGAGTGCACTTGGACACACTTAGTAGGCACTTGTGCAACCCTAGCACCCACATGCTCACTGCAATACACATCTGGGCACCTGTAGCACACTTTTGTCATTTTCTAGCACACTCTTGGATACACCTGACCCACTCTTGGACTCCCCACAACTCTCTTCGGCAACTTATCACAAGCTGGAGACCCCCAGCACAGACTTTGCCACGCTATCATTCTCTGGGCAGCCCTAATCCACTCTTGTCACTCCTGGTACACTCTTGGGTATCCATATTACACTCTTGGGCAACGATAGCACACGATTGGAGACCACTACCACACACTTGGGAAACGCCTAGCAGTCACTGGGCACACCAATCACACTTTTGGGCATGCCTAGCCCACTCTTGGACACAACCTATCAAACTCTTGGGCATAACTAGCACACACTTGGGTACCCATAGAACAAACTTCACATCCCCAGCACACTATTGTCATCCACCTTTACACTGTTGGGCAACAGTAGCACATACTTGGGCCCCCCTGCCCCACTATTCCCATCACCTAGCACATGTTTGTCCACTCCTAGCACACTCTGGGCATCCCGAGGACATTGTGGGCTTCCTTAGCACCCACTTGGTCGCCTCTAGCACACACTTGGCTACACTTAGCACACTCTTGGCCACCCCTAGCAGACACTTGGCCACCCCTAGTACAATCTTGCATTCCAATTGTACACATTGGTCACCCCTTCACACATTTTCACAATGCTAGGACAATCTGGGCACTTGTATCACACACGTGCCATCACCTAGCAAACTCTTAGGCACCCTGAGGATAGACCTCGGCAACCCTAGCGCATGCTTGGGCACACTGCTGCCGTCCCATAGTTCACTGTTGGGCACACGAGCACAGTATGGACACAACAAGCAGAGATATGGGCAACGTAGCCATTTTACAGCACTCCAGCACACTTCTGACACTCAATCACACATCTGTCAATCTCTAGTACATGTTTGGGTAGGCCTAGCACTGCTTTGGGCACCCCTAGTACATGCTTGTGCACCTCTATTTCACTCTTGGACACACCTAGCAAATTCTTGCCATCCCCCAGTACACTGTTGGGCATCCCAGAACACTCTTGGACACGACTAGCAAACGCTTGGGCATACCAAGCGCACATTTGAGCAAACCTAGCCCAGTCTTGGGTACACCTATCACCACTTGACAACCTAGAACACATATGCCAACCTCTAGCCATTATCCCACTATCTCATCTCACAATTGCCATCCACCTTCAGACTGTTCCTGTGAAAATGAGGGATAGAAATGGCAAGATTAGGGAACCATGGATGACAGGTGAAATTGTGAGACTAGCTAAGAGGAAAAAGGAAGCATACATAAGGTCTAGGCGGCTGATGAAAGACGAAGCTTTGAAAGAATATCGGGAATGTAGGACCAATCTGAAACGAGGAATTAAGAGGGCTAAAAGGGGTCATGAAATATCTTTAGCAAACAGGGTTAAGGAAAATCCAAAAGCCTTTTATTCATATATAAGGAGAAAGAGGGTAACTAGAGAAAGGATTGGCCCACTAAAGGACAAAGGAGGAATGTTATGCTTGGACTCAGAGAAAATGGGTGAGATTCTAAACGAGTACTTTGCATCGGTATTCACCGAGGAGAGGGACATGACGGATGTTGAGGTTAGGAACAGATGTTTGATTACTCTAGGTCAAGTCGGCATAAGGAGGGAGGAAGTGTTGGGTATTCTAAAGGGCATTAAGGTGGACAAGTCCCCAGGTCCGGATGGGATCTATCCCAGGTTACTGAGGGAAGTGAGAGAGGAAATAGCTGGGGCCTCAACAGATATCTTTGCAGCATCCTTAAACACGGGTGAGGTCCCGGAGGACTGGAGAATTGCTAATGTTGTCCCCTTGTTTAAGATGGGTAGCAGGGATAATCCAGGTAATTATAGACCGGTGAGCCTGACGTCAGTGGCAGGTAAGCTGCTGGAGAAGATACTGAGGGATAGGATCTATTCCCATTTGGAAGAAAATGGGCTCATCAGTGATAGGCAACATGGTTTTGTGCAGGGAAGGTCATGTCTTACCAACTTAATAGAATTCTTTGAGGAAGTGACCAAGTTGATTGATGAGGGAAGAGCTGTCGATGTCATATACATGGACTTCAGTAAGGCGTTTGATAAGGTTCCCCATGGCAGGCTGATGGAGAAAGTGAAGGCGCTTGGGGTCCAAGGTGTACTAGCTCGATGGATAAAGAACTGGCTGGGCAACAGGAGACAGAGAGTAGCAGTAGAAGGGAGTTTCTCAAAATGGAGACGTGTGACCAGTGGTGTTCCACAGGGATCCGTGCTGGGACCACTGTTGTTTGTGATATACATTAATGATTTGGAGGAAAGTATAGGTGGACTGATTAGCAAATTTGCAGACGACACTAAGATTGGTGGAGTAGCAGATAGTGAAGGGGACTGTCAGAGAATACAGCAGAATATAGATAGATTGGAGAGTTGGGCAGAGAAATGGCAGATGGAGTTCAATCAGGGCAAATGCGAGGTGATGCATTTTGGAAGATCCAATTCAAGAGTGAACTATACAGTAAATGGAAAAGTCCTGGGGAAAATTGATGTCCAGAGAGATTTGGGTGTTCAGGTCCACTGTTCCCTGAAGGTGGCAACGCAGGTAAATAGAGTGGTCAAGAAGGCATACGGCATGCTTTCCTTCATCGGACGGGGCATTGAGTACAAGAGTTGGCAGGTCATGTTACAGTTGTCTTGGACTTTGGTTCGGCCACATTTGGAATACTGCGTACAGTTCTGGTCGCCACATTATCAAAAGGATGTGGATGCTTTAGAGAGGGTGCAGAGGAGGTTCACAAGGATGTTGCCTGGTATGGAGGGCGCTAGCTATGAAGAGAGGTTGAGCAGATTAGGATTATTTTCATTAGAAAGACGGAGGTTGAGGGGGGACCTGATTGAGGTGTACAAAATCATGAGAGGTATAGACAGGGTGGATAGCAAGAGGCTTTTTCCCAGAGTGGGGGTTTCAATTACTAGAGGACACGAGTTCAAAGTGAAAGGGGAAAAGTTTAGGGGGGATATGCGTGGAAAGTTCTTTACGCAGAGGGTGGTGGGCACCTGGAACGCATTGCCAGCGGAGGTGGTAGATGCGGGCACGATGGATTCTTTTAAGATGTATCTAGACAGATACATGAATGGGCAGGAAGAAAAGAGATACAGAACCTTAGAAAATAGGCGACATGTTTAGAGAGAGGATCTGGATCGGCGCAGGCTTGGAGGGCCGAAGGGCCTGTTCCTGTGCTGTAATTATCTTTGTTCTTTGTTCTTTGTTCTTTGTTCTTTGTTGGACAACCCTAGCTCACTCATGGGCTGCACCTAATGCACTGTGGGCAACCCTAGTATACTCTTGGGCACATCAATTAAACGCTGGGCACCCCGTCACACAGTTGGTAACTCCTAGAACACAATTGGTGACCCCTAGCATACAGGTGAGCACCCCATCACACTCTTGGGCACACCTACCCTGCTCTCGGGAACCCTAGAACACATTTGCTCACTATTAGTATACCCTTGGACACCTGTAGCACACATATGCCATTCTCCAGCACACTCTTGCACAGCGCTAACACACTCTGGACACACTAAACACACTCTTTTTCACCTCTGTCACACACTGGACACACCTATCACTCTTTGCGAACTCCTAATACACACTTGCATAACCATATCACACACTTCATCTCCCCTATCACACCCTTGCCTTCACCTAGCACTCACATGGGAACCCCTAACACCCTGGGTGCTCTGAGTACTCCCTTGGGCACACATTTGGGCACCCCAGATCACTTTTGGGCAATCCAGCACTCTCTTGCACATCCGTAGCACACTCTTGCCATCTCCTAGCACTTCTTGGGCACACTTAGAACACTCTTGGACACACCTAGCATACTTATCTTTACCCCTATCACACTCTGGGCATACTGAGTACACTCTTTGGCACCTCTAGCTACACTGGATACTCCTAGAACACTGTTTGGCACCCATCACTCTATTGGACACCACTATCACATGCTTGGGCAACACTAGTAGTATCTGGCCACTTCTAGCAGACATTTTCCATCACCTATCACATTCGTGGGCAATCCTAAAACACACTTCTGCAACCCTATCACACACCAGGTCACCGCTATCACACTGCTACCATATCCTAGCTCACTCTTGGGTACCAATGTCACGTTTTTAGGCAACTCGAAGGCACTCTGCATACAACCAGCACATATTTGAGCAAACCTACCCACACTTTGGTACAGCTTTAGATACCTGAGCACTCTCTTGCCATCCTTTAGCACATGTTTCGCCACCCCTATGACTCACTTGGCCACCCATAGTGTTTGTATGGACTCACTGAGCACAACCTTGTGCACTCTTCGAACACTTTCGGTCACATCAACACGCTCTTGGACACATTTATCACACCCTTGTCCTCTCTGTCACACAATTGGTCACACTGAGCACTCATCTTGGAAGCTCTATCACATACTGGACTCACCTAGCACACGCTTGTGCGCTCCAGTTCCCTCTTGGAAAGCACGAGCACACTCTTGCCATCCCCAAATACAGATCTGGTCTCCCCAGGACATACGTTGGCATTCTTATCACACTCTGGCATCCCAAGTACGCGCCTGAACACCACTCTTGCGCACCATCAGCTCGCACCTGCACCCTCCCCCTCCCTGCCCAGCACTCAATTGAGCAACCCCCGATTATTCTGGGTGCTCCTAGCACACTCTTGCCATCCCCAAGCATAGTCTTGAGCTACCCAGGGCATCCTTTGGCATTCTTATAACACACTGGGCATCCCAAGTATGCGCCTGAATATGTTTAGTACACTCTTGTGCACCATCAGCCCGCACCTGGGCACCCCTACCCCTCACTTGGGGAACCCTCGATCAATCTGGGAACTTCTATCAAACTCTTGCCATCCCCAAGCACTGTCTTGGGCATTCCTAGTATTCATCAGTGCACCAGAGCATATTCTTGGGGACACGTATCACTCTCTGGGTACTCCAAGCTCTCATTTGGGCAAACTAGCCCTCTCTTGGGCACCCCTGGCAGAAACCTGGATACCCTAGCACACACTTGCCTTTCCCTAGCACACGTTTGGTCACCTCTCGCACTTTCATGTGCACGCCTAGTACACAATTGCTCACTCCTAGCACACTCTTAGGCATTCTAGCACAGGGAATAAGGAATAGAGGGATACGGTCCCCGGAAATGCAGAAAGTTTTAGTTTAGGCAGGCATCAAGATCGGGGCAGGCTCGGAGGGCCGAATGGCCTGTTCCTGTGCTGTACTGTTCTTTGTTCTTGCTCTTTGTTCTTAGGCCCATCTAACGCACTCTGGACATTCCTAATGCACATTTGGGTTTACTATCCACTATTGAGCACCCCTAATATACACTTGGGCACCCTTTGAATACGCTTGGCCACTCCAAGTACAATCATGATCACCTCAAGCACACATTTGCTTACTCCCAGCACACTCGGGACACGTGGCAGACACTTGTCATTCTCTAGCACACTCTTGGACAGCCGTATCACACTCTGGGCACACTGAAGCCTCTGGTTGTCACCTCCAGCACTCATTGGTCTCTGCTAGCACACTCTCGTTCACGCCATCAAACTCTTGGTCACCACTGGCGTACTCTTGCCTTCCCTGGTACATTATTTGGCACCTCAGCACCCCTATGAGACTCTGGGCATCCCAAGCACACTCTTGTGCACACCTATTACAGTCTTGAGTACATGTAGCACGTTTTTGTCATTCTCTAGCACACACGTTTTTGGGAAAACCAGCCCATTCTTGGCCATGCCTAGCAGACATGTGAACACCCTAGAACATACTTGCTATCCCCTAACACATGTTTTATCTCCTGCAGCACACTCTTGGGCACACCCAGAAACTCTTGGTCACACACATCACCCTCTTGGGCACCACTAGCACACACTTCGCGACTCCAGCACATTCTTATCTCACCAGTACACTCTGGGCACTCTGAGAACACATTTCGGCAAACTAGTGCACTCTTGGGCATCACTAACAGGCACTTGAACAACTTATCACCCACTTGCCATCACCTAGCACGTGTCTGGTCACCGCATCATATACTCCGAGGACTCACTTGCTCACTCCTAGCACAATATTGGGCACCCATGTCAGACTTTGCCATTCTCTAGCACATTCTTGGACAGACCTAGCACACACGGGGCACACTGATCACTCTTTTTGGCACATCTAGCACTTGGTTTGGTCCCCTAGCACAATCTTATGCGCCCCAGCACCTCTTCGACACCACTCACACAATGCAAGCATCCACGAGTATACTATTGTGCACCCCCACAACACCTTGTGTCACCTCAAGCACACTCTGGGCTCACCAATTACACTCCTTCGAACTCCTAGAACACACTTAGGCACTCCTAGCATGCATCTGGTCACCACTATCACATCCTTGGGCAACTCTATCACTCTCTGTAAACCTTTAGTAAGCTCGTGGACAATCGTACCGCATGCGTGTGAACCTCTACCATGCTCCTGGGTACTTCTACCACACACGTGCACACACCTACCACGCTCTTGGGCACCTGTGGCACACCCTTGTTATTCTCTAGCACAGACTCTTGGGTAACCCTAGCAGATTGAGGGCTCACTGAGCAGTCTCTTTGACACATCTATGACTAATTTGGCTCCCCTATCACACACCTGCCTCACCTAGCACCATCTTGACCACGCAGCACTCGCTTGGAGACTAGTGACACACTCTTGCCATCCCTGAATTCGCTCGTGGGCCCAACATAACACCCTTTGGTACACCTATCAGACTCTTGGGCAAACCTGGAACATGATGACAACTCCTAGCACACATTTTTCATCACCTAGTACATTCTTGGGCACGCCTATTACACTCTTGGTCACCCGCAGCACGCTCTTGGGCACCACTACCACACTTTTGGTAACCCCTAGCACCTTCTTTGGCAAATGTAGCACTCTCTGGGCACTCCAAACGCACATTTGTGCAAACGATCTCACTGTTGGGCACACCTCGCAGATACTTGTCATGCCCTTGCACACATTCGGTCACCCCACCACACACTTGGGTACCCCTATCACTCACTCGATCACTCGTAGCACATACATGGGCACCCGGAGCACAGGGTTGGGTAGACCAACAAACTCAGGGCACACTGATCACTCTCCCTGTCACATCTAGCATGATACTTGTCATCCCCTAGCACATATTCGATCACCGCTACCACTCTCTTGGGCATACCTGGTAAACTCTCGGGCACACCCACAAGACTTTTGGGAAACCCTAGAACATTCTGTGCACGCCGACTACAACTTGCTATCACCTATCACACTATTGTGCACCCCTAGTACAAAATGGGGCACGTCTAGTACATTCTTGCTCACCCCCTGCACTCCCCTGTCACCACAACCACACGACTATCAGCTTCGTGGGTACTCCAAACACGCATTTGGGCAAACTATCATCTTCTTGGGCACTCGTAGCGGATACTTGGACACCCGAGAACACACTTGTCTAATCCTAATGTTACTGAAATGAAATTATCTTGTGTCCAAAGTCTTTTTGGTTGTTCCAAGAAGGAGACATGGTGCCTAAGAGTGAGATAAGGAATGGCATTAGTGACTCCAAGTGGATGCTAGGCCTACAGAATTGTGTCTTAGGTAAGCCCATGAGTGTGTTAGGTGATAGCAAGTGTGTAGTGGGTGCGCCAAGATTGTGCTAGGATTCCCCAAGTGTTTGCTGGTGCTTTCCAAGCTTTTTCTAGGGGTGCCCAGTGAATTCTAGATGTGCCAAAGTGCGTGATGAGTGTGCCCAGAATGTGATTGGTGCGAAGCTGTTTGCGCTATGTGTGCCCAAGAGTGTTCTAAGTGTGCTCAGAGGAGTGATAGGAGATGGAAAGAGAGAGCTCAGAGAGAGTGATTGAGTGCCCAAAATTGTTCTGTGGTGCCAAAGTATGTGATAGAGGTGAACAAGGGGGTGTTCGGCGTGTCCAGTGTGTATTATGGGTGCCCATGTTTGTGCTCGTTGAATGCAAGTGTGTATTAGGTGTGCACAGATTGTGATAGCATTGTTCAAGTGTGCAATAGAGGTGCCCAGAGAGTGCTTGGAGTTTCCAGTGTGTGATAGAGATGTCAAGGAGAGTGTTCCAGAGAGTTCTCTTTGTGCCCAGAGGGTGCTAGTGCTTTCCAAGAATGTGAAAATCGTGCCCAAGAGTGTGTGAGGTGTGAGCAAGGAAATGATAGGGGTGCCCGATAGTGTGGTCGAGGTGACCAAACATGTGTTAGGGGATGGGAAGTGTATGCTAGGGTGTCCAAGAGTGGCGTAGTTTGCTCAAATGTGTTTTCAGAGAGCCCAGAGTGTGCTAGGTGCACCCAAGAACGTGATAGAGGGGCCTAATTTCGTGGCAGGGGTGCCAAAGTGTGTGCTGGAGTTGTCCAAGTGTCTGTTAGAGAATGATAAGAGAGCGTTACATGTGCCCAAGAGTGTGCTCAGAGAGAGCAAGTATCTATTAGAAATTCCCAAGTGTGTCTTAGGGGTGACGAAGAGTGTACTTGGGGTGCTCGTAAGTGTAGGGGTGGGGGTGCCCAAATGGGTGCTAGATGATGGCAACTGAGTGCCAGGAGTGCTCGCAATGTTCTGAGGTTGCCAATGATTTAGGTACTGAAGTGTGTTCTGGTGTGCCCAAGCGTGTACTCGGATGAACAAAAGTGTTCTAGTGTGAACAAGAGGGCACTAGGCGATCCCAGTCTATAATCAATGTGCCAAAGAGAGTGTTCAGTGTGCCCAGAGTGCGCTAGGGCTGTCCAACTGTGTGTGTTAGAGAATGAGAATAGCGTACTACAGATGCCCAGGAGTGTGCTAGAAGTGATAAAGTGTGTGCTTCGGATGACCAAGAGAGTGCTTTGGGTGACCAAACATGTGCTAGGGGATGGCAAGTGTGTGCTATGGTGCCCAGGTGTCTGATATGGCTGCTAAGACTGAGCTAGTTTGCCCAAATATGTGCTCGTAATGCCAAGAGGGTGCTAGGTGTGAACAATAATGTGCTAGGGGTGCGCACGACTGTTGTAGATGTGCCCAGAAGTGTTCCAGAGATGCCCAAGTGTATACTAAGGGTGCCCAATCGTGTACTACCTGATTACAGGTGTGTGCTAGGAGTACCCAGAATGTTCTAGGCTTGCCCAGGAGTATTGAAGGTGTGCTCAAGTAGTCATGGGGGTGCATAATAGTGTACTGGAGCTGGCCAAGAGAGTGCTTGGGGTACCCAGAGTGAGATATGGGTGCCGAGGCATGTTATGGGGTGCCCAAGTGTCTACTTGGTGTATGTCACTAGTGCCCAAGAGGGCAGTTTTTTTTTTTTTAGAATTAGAATATTACAGCGCAGTACAGGCCCTTCGGCCCTCGATGTTGCGCCGATCATCTGACCTACACTATTCCATTTACATCCATATGTCTATCCAATGACCACTTAAATGCCCTTAAAGTTGGCGAGTCTACTACTGTTGCAGGCAGGGCGTTCCACGCCCCTACTACTCTCTGCGTAAAGAAACTACCTCTGACATCTGTCCTATATCTTTCACCCCTCAAGTTAAAGCTATGTCCCCTCGTGTTTGCCATCCTCATCCGAGGAAAAAGACTCTCACTATCCACCCTATCTAACCCTCTGATTATCTTATATGTCTCTATTAAGTCACCTCTCCTCCTCCTTCTCTCTAACGAAAACAACCCCAAGTCCCTCAGCCTTTCCTCGTAAGACCTTCCTTCCATACCAGGCAACATCCTAGTAAATCTCCTCTGCACCCTTTCCAAAGCTTCCACATCCTTCCTATAATGCGGTGACCAGAACTGCACGCAATACTCCAGGTGCGGCCTCACCAGAGTTTTGTACAGCTGCATCATGACCCCGTGGCTCTGAAACTCGATCCCCCTACTAATAAAGGCTAACACACCATATGCCTTCTTAACAGCCCTATTAACCTGGGTAGCAACTTTCAGGGATTTATGTACCTGGATACCAAGATCTCTCTGCTCATCTACACTACCAAGAATCTTCCCATTAGCCCAGTACTCTGCATTGCAGTTGATTGCAAGAGCGTGCTAGGAGAGCCCAGTGTGCGATAGAGGTGGAAAAGGGAGTGCTCAGTTTGTCTAGAGATTTCTAGGGTTGCCCACGAGTGCGATAGAGGATGACAAAAGTGTTCTATAGATGCCCAAGAGTGTGCTAAGAGTGAACAAATGTGTAATAGGAGTGCCCACAATGTTCGAGGGTTCCCCAAGTGTGTTACAAGAGTACCCAAGTTGGTGATAGGGGTGACCAATCATGTACTAGGCGTGACCAACAGTGTACTAAGAGTGCACAAGAGTGTGATGCTTGATGGCAAGTGTCTGATAGGGTAGTCCTGGAGTGGGCCAGTTTACTCACATGTGTGCTCAGAGTTCCCAGTATGTGCTAGGAGTGCCCAAGAACATTCTAGGGTTGCCCAAGGGTGTTGTAGAGCTCTCGAAATGTCTTCTGTGAGTGCCCAAGAGTGCACTAGTGGTGCCCAAGCGTGTACTAGTTGATGGAAAATGTGTTTTAGGAGTACCCAGAATCGTCTGGTGTGCCCAAGATTGTACTCAGAGATGGAAAGAGTGGCAGTGGTGTCTAAGAGTGTGCTGGCGTGCACATGAGTATGCTAGGTGAGCCTAGTGTTGAAAGAGTGGTACCAAAGAGAGTGCTCTTGTGCCCAGAATGTGCTAGCGTTGTCCAAGAGTATGTGCTAGAGAAAGACGCGAGAGTAATACAGGTGACAAAGATTGTGCTCAGTTTGAGCAAGTGTGTACTGGGGTGCCCAAGGGCATTGAGGTGTGCCCAAGAGCATACTAGGGGTGCCTAAGAGTGTGCAAGGGGTGCCTAGGGGTTTACTGGCGTTTACCAAACATGTGCTAGGGGATGCAAGTGTCTGCCAGGAGTGCCTGAGTGTGGGCTAGGTTGCCCAAATGTATGCTCGGAATGTATAGAGTGTACAAGAGTGAACAAGTATGTGATAATGGTGCCCAAGAGCATGCTAGAGCTTCCCAAGATCGTTCTAGGTGTGCCCAATAATGTTACAAGTGTGCCCAGGATAGTGATAGGTGTGCCCAAGACAGTTCTAGGTGTGCCCACGAGAGTGTTGGGGGATGGCAATTCTGTGACTGAAGAGGCGCTAGGCTAGGCGAAGGCACGTTTTTGACAGGGTGCCCCAGCGGCTGCTAGGGTGCCCACGAGTGTGCTAGTTTGCCCAAGTGTGTACTTGGTGTGCCCAGGGTGTTCAAGGTGTACTCAATAAGGTGCTAGGCATGACCAGGTGAGTGGTAGTGGTGCCCAAGTGTGTACTAGGTGTGCCTAAGATTGTACTAGGGGGGCCCAAGATTGTACCAGGGGTGCCCAGGCCTATACTCGGAGATGATGAGCGTGTGCTAGGATTGTCCAGAATGTGCTGGGGTGCCCAGCAGTAATAGGGGTTACCAAGTGTGATCTGGGGAGCCCAGGAGTGTACTGGAGAGCAAGAGTGCACCTGAGTGCCCAGATTGTGATAGGGGTGATGAAGAGTGATCTGGACTGCATAGGAATGTACTCAGGGATGACAAGAGTGTTCCACTGGTGACCAAGAGTGTGATGCAGTGCACAAGAGTGTGCTAGGGGAGCCCCACGTGTGATAGACGTGCCAAGGAGGGCGTTCAGTGTGCCCAGATTGTAATAGGGTTACCTAAAGTGTGCTAGAGAATGGTAAGGATGTGCTACAGGTGCCCAACAGTGTGACAGGAGTGGGTGAGTGTGTGCTAGGGTAGTCCAAGAGTATTCTAGGTGTGCCCAAGTGCACTCTAGGTGTGACAAAGAATGTGCTCTGGGATGGCAAGTGTCTGATAGGAGTGCCCAGAATGTAGTAGCTGTGCCTAAGAGTGTGCTGGTGTGACCAAGAGCTTTCTGGAGGTAGCCAAGCATGTACTAGGGATGGCCCAGAGAGTGCTAGGGGTGCCCACGTGCATGCTAGGGATGCCAAAGAGTGTTTTGGGGGTGACCAGTGTTATAAGGTGCCAAAGTGTGTTCTGGGGATGCCCAAGGGTGTACTTGGGATGGCAAGAGCGTGACACTGGTGTCAAAGAGTGTAGTGGGGTGCCCAGAGTGTGATAGGGCCGCCCAGTGTATGCTAGAGGTGCCAAAGATTGTCATCAGTGTGGCCAGAGTGTGGTAGGGGTATCCAGGAGTGTGATAGAGAATGACAAAAGTGCGCTATGTGTGCCCAAGTGTGCGATGGACTGCCCAAGGGTGTTCTAGGCACGGCCATGTGTGTGCTAGGATACGCAGAGTGTGATAGGGTTGCACAAGAGTGTGCTAGTCATGCCCAAGTGTAAACCAGAAGTGCCCAGAGTGTGATGTGGGTTCCTAAGTGAGTAATAGGGGTGCCCAAGTGTGTAATAGGCATTCCCAGAATGTGTTCAAAGGGTACTGAAGAGTGTTCTCGGTGTGCTAGGGGATGGCAAGAGTATGCAAGGGCATCCAAGTGTGAGCGCGTTGTACCTAAGACATGGTTAGGGTTGCCCGAATGTCTGCTTAGCATGCCTGAAGGGTGACAGGTGTGCCCAAAGGGCACTCGGGGTGACCAAGAGTGTGATAGGTGATGGCAGGTATGCAATAGGAGTGCCCAGAATGTGACAGAGTGCCCAAAGGTGTGGTAGGGGTGACCAGAAATATTAAGGGCGTGTCCAGACGGTGATCATGTGCCAAAGAGTGTTCTGGGGTGCCCAAGAATGTACTCGGGGATGACAGGATCGTGCCAGTGGTGTTCAAGAGAGTGCTGGGTGCCCATAAGTGTTCTATGGGTGCGCAGTTGTGCGTTACAGGTGGCCAAGGTCGGCTCGGTGTGCCTGGAGGTTTTTGTTTTTATAGATTAGAGATACAGCACTGAAACAGGCCCTTCTGTGCCGAACATCAGCCACCCATTTATACTAATCCCACACTAATCCCATATTCCTACCAAACTTCCGCACCTGTCCCTATATTTCCCTACCACCTGCCTATACTAGTGACAATTTATAATGGCCAATTTACCTATCAACCTGCAAGTCTTTTGGCTTGTGGGAGGAAACCGGAGCACCCAGAGAAAACCCACGCAGACACAGGGAGAAAATGCAAACTCCACACAGGCAGTACCCGGAATCGAACCCGGGTCACTGGAGCTGTGAGGCTACGGTGCTAACCACTGCACCACTGTGTTAGATGTGACTAAGTGTGTGTTAGGGGACAGCAAATGTGTGCCAGGAGTGTGGCCCAGATTGTGCTAATATTGTTCAAGAGAGTGATAGGGTTGCCAAGGACGTGCCTGGGTAGCCCAGAGTGTACTGTGTGCCCCTGGTGTGTTCGAGGGGTGCCCTGAGTGTGATAATGATGCACAAACATGTGCTACAGGTTGGCAGGAGTGTTCTAGGCTGTCAATTTTCCAAGGGGTGCCGACGATTGGGCTCAGGTTGCCCAAATGTGTGCCTGCTGTGTCCATAGTGTGATAGTAGTGAGCAAGTGTGTGCCAGCTGTGCCCAAGAGGATACTGGGTTGCCCAAGAGGGTGCTTGGGTGACCAATCATGTGGTACGGGATGTAAAATGTGAGCTAGTGTGTAGAAGTGTCTGCTTGGTGTGCCCGAGAGTAGGCTAGTTTGCCCACTAAAGTGCTTAGAGTGCCAGAACATGCTAGTAGTGAGCCAGTGTGTGACAGGGGTGTTTAAGATCATGCTAGCAATGCCCAGGAGCTTTCTGGGCGTCCTCTCGAACTTTCTAGGTGTGTCCAAGGGAGTTCTAGGTATGCCAAAGAGTGTGCACAGTGATTACAAGAGCAGGATAGTGGTATCCAGGAGTGTGCTAGAGAATGTCAAGAATATTCCACAGGTGCCCAAGAATGATTTGGAATGAGCAAGTGTGTTCTAGCCGTGCCTAAAAGCACGTCAGTCATGGCCAAGAGTGTGCTCGGGGATGGAAAGTGCGCAATAGGTGTGTCCAATGCCGTGCTCGGGTGTCTAAATGTGTTCAAGTTGTGCCAAAGTTTGTGCTAACAGTGGCGAAGGGGGTGCGTGTAGTGGCCAGGTTTTGGTAGGTGTGCCCAAGGGTGCGTTAAGTGATGGCAAGTGTGTGCTAGAAGTGCCTGAGATTGTACTAGTGTTGTTCAAGAGTGGGCTAGAGTTGCCCAGAAGTTATTACGGATGAATAGCTGTGTGCTGAGGTGCGCAAGAATGTACTAGGCGTACCCTGTTTGTGACATGTATGCTCAGAGTATGATTGGGGTGGCCAAACATGTGTTAGGTGATGGCAGCAGTGTGCTCGGGTTATCCATGTGTGTGCTAGGGTAGCAATAGTGTGGGTTAGTTTGCCCATATGTGTGTTTGTTGCACCCAGATGGTGATGGGAGTATACCCGAAAGTGCCATGTGTGCCCAAGAGTGAGCTAGGCAATGACAGCAGAGTGATAGGAGAGTCCAAGTGTGCGCCAAGTTTGCAGAAATGTGTCCTATATGTGGCCAAAGGGTGTGGTAGGTGATGGCAAGTGCACGCTAGGGTGCTCAGATTGTGATAGGGGAGACCAAAAGTGCACTAGGGGTGTCCAGCGTGGGCTGGGTGTGTCCAAACATGTGCTGGTGTGCCCAAGAAGATGTTTGTCGTGCACAAGAGTGCGGTAGTCGCGCCCAAAAGTCTACGGGGGGGGGGGGGGCGGTCCTTGTCTGTACTAGGGGTGCTCGAGAGTGCACTAGGGGTGCCAAAGAGTGTACTAGGCAATGGCAAGTTTGTACTCCGAGTGACCAGAATGTTCAAAAGTGTGACAGGGTGCCCAAGTGTGTGAGTGAGCAGCCCAAGAGTGTACTAGGTGTGCCCAAGAAAGCAATCTTTTTTATTCATCTATGGGATGCTGGCGTCACTGGCCAGGCCAGCATTTATTGCCCATCCCTAATTGTCCTTGAGAAACTGGTGGTGAGCTGCCTTCCTGAACCACTGCAGTCCGTTTGGGGTAGGTATACCCACAGTGCTGTTAGGAAGGGAGTTCCAGGATTTTGACCCAGCCACAGTGAAGCGATCTAGTTCCAAGTCAGGATGCTGTGTGAATTGGAGGGGAACTTGCAGGTGGTGGTGTTCCCATGCATTATCCGCCCTTGTCCCTCCAGTTGGTAGAGGTTGCGGGTTTGGAAGATGCTGTCGAAGGAGACGTGGTGCATTGCTGCAGTGTATCTTGTAGATGGTACACACAGCTGCCACTGTGCGTCAGTGGTAAAGGGAGTGAATGTTTGTAGATGCAGTGCCAATCAAGCGGGCTGCTTTGTCCTGGATGGTGTCGAGCTTCTTGAGAATTGTTGTAGCTGCACCCATCCAGGCAAGTGGAGAGTAATCCATCACACTCCTGACTTGTGCTTGTAGATGATGGACATGCTTTGGGGAGTCAGGAGGTGAGTTAATCGCCACAGGATTCCTAGCCTATGACCTGCTCTTGTAGCCACGGTATTTATATGGCTACTCCAGTTCAGATTCTAGTCAATGGTAGTCCCTGAGATGTTAATGGATAGTGGGGGATTCAGCGATGGTAATGCCATTGGATGTCAAGGGGAGATGGTTAGATTCTCTCTTGTTGGAGATGGTCATTGCCTGGCACTTGTGTGGCGCGATTGTTACTTGCCACTTATCAGCCCAAGCCTTGATATTGTCCAGCTCTTGCTGCATTTCTACACGGACTGCTTCAGTATCTGAAGAGTCACGAATGGTGCTGAACATTGTGCAGTCATCAGCGATCATCCCCACTTCTGACCTTATGATTGAAGGAAGGTCATTGATGAAGCAGCAGAAGATGGTTGGTCCGAGGACACTGCCCTGAGGTACTCCTGCAGCAATTTCCTGAAGCTCAGATGATTGACCCCCAACAACCACAACCACCTTCCTTTGCGATAGATGTGACTCCAGCCAGCGGAGGGCTTTCCCCTGATCCCCATTGATCTCAGTTTTGCTCGGGCTCCTTGATGCCATACTTGGTCAAATGATGCCTTCATGTCAAGGGCAGTCACTCTCACCTCACCCCTTGAGTTCAGCTCTTTTGTCCATGTTTGAACCAAGGCTGGAATGAGGTCAGGAACTGAGTAGCCCTGTCGGAACCCAAACTGAGCATAACTGAGCAGGTTATTGCTCAGCAAGAGCCGCTTGATGGCACTGTTGATGACACCTTCCATCACTTTACTAATGATTGAGAGTAGGCTGATGGGATGGTAATTAGCCGGGCTGGGCTTGTCCTGCTTTTTGTTTACAGGACATACCTTGGCAATTTTCCACATTGCAGCGTAGATGCCAGTATTGTAGCTGTACTGAAACAGCTTGGCTAGGTACGCGGCAATTTCTGGAGCACAGGTCTTCTGTTCTATAGCTGGAATATTGTCAGGCCCATAGTTTTTGCAGTATGCAGTGCCTTCAGTCGTTTCTTGATATCACGTGGAGTGCAGCGAATTGGCGGAAGCCTGGCATCTGTGATGCTGGGGACTTCATCAGGGGGCCGATTTGGATCATCAACTCGGCACTTCAGGACGAAGATTGTTGCAAATACGTCTGCCTTATCTTTCACACTGATGTGCAGGGCTCCCCCATCATTGAGGATGGGGATATTTGTGCAGTCACCTTTTCCAGTTAGTTGTTTAATTGTCCACCACCATTCACGGCTGGATGTGGCAGGAATTAGATCTGACCCGTTGGCTATGGGATCGCTTAGCTCTGTCTATTGCATGCTGCTTACGCAGTTTGGCATGCAAGTAGTCCTGGGTTGTAGCTTCACCAGGTTGACACCTCATTTAGAGTTCTGCCTGGTGCTGCTACTGGCATGCCCTTCTACACTCTTCATTGAACCAGGGTTAGTCTCTTGGCTTGATGGCAATGGTAGAGTGGGAAATATGCCGGGCCATGAGGTTACAGATTATGGTTGAGTACAATTCTGCTGCTGCTGAGGGCGCATAGCGGCTCATGGACGCCAAGTTTTGCATTGCTGGATCTGTTCGAAAACATTTAGCACGGTGATAGTGCCACACAACACGATGGACGGTATCCTTAATGTCAAGGCGGGACTTCGTCTCCACAAGGACTGTGCGGTGGTCACTCCTACCAATACTGTCATGGACAGATGCATCTGCGGCAGACAGATTGGTGAGGACGAGGTCAAGTATGTTTTTCCCTCGTGTTGGTTCCCCACCACCTGGCGCAGACCCAGGCTAGCATCCTTTAGTACTCGGCCAGCTGGGTCAGTAGTGGTGCAACAGAGCCACTCTTGGTGAAGGACATTGAAGTTCCCCACCCAGAGTACATGTTGTCCCCTTGCTACCCTCAGTGCTTCCTCCAAGTGGCGTTCAACATGGAGGAGTACTGAGTCATCAGCTGAGGGAGGGTAGTAGGTGGTAATTAGTAGGAGGTTACCTTGCCCATGTTTGACCTGATGCCATGAGACTTCATGGGGTCCGGAGTCGATGTTGAGAACTCCCACGGCAACTCCCTCCCTACTGTATACCACTGTGGCACCACCTCTGGTGGGTCTGTCCTGCCAGTGGGACAGGACATACCCAGGGATGGTGATGGCAGAGTCTGGGACATTGTCTGTAATGTATGATTCCGTGAGTATGACTATGTCAGGCTGTTACTTGACTAATCTGTGGGAAAGCTCTCCCAACCTTGGCACAAGCTTCCTGATGTTAGTAAGGAGGACTTTGCAGGATCGACAGGGTTGGGTTTGCCGTTGTCGTTTCCGGTGCCTAGGTCGATGCCGGGTGGTACGTCTGGTTTCATTTATTTTTATTGACTTCACAGCGGTTAGGTGCAACTAATTGGCTTGCTCGGCCATTTTAGAGGGCATGTAAGAGTAAACCACATTGCTGTGGGTCTGGAGCCACATGTAGACCAGACCAGGTAAGGACAGCAGATTTCCTTCCCTAAGGGACATTCGTAAACCAGATTTTTTTTACAACAATCGACAATGGTTTCATGGTCATCATGAGACACCCTATCAAGTGTGTGATAGGGTGTCTAATTGTCTGATAGGCGTGCCCAAAATTAGGCTAGTTTGCCCAAATGTGTACGTGGAGTCCCCAGAGAGTGATAAGTGTGCCCAAGTATGTGTTCAGAGATGGCAAATGTATGCTAGGAGTGCCCAGATTGTGCTAGTGTTGTTCAAGAGAATGCATACTAGGGGTGCCGTGAGTGTGCTAGGAGATAGCAAGAGAGTGACAGGGGTACCCAAGAGAGTGATGGAGTGCCCAGAAGTGTTCTAGGGGTATCCAAAGGTAGTGGTGGGATGATCAGAGTTTGAAAGGGGTACCCAAACATGAGCTAGGGGGTGGTAGCAGTATGCTAGGGATGCCAAAGCATGTGATAACGTTGTAGAAGTGTGCCCTAGGGGTGCCCATGTGTGTGATACATGATGGCAAGAGTGTGATTGGTGCTATAGGGGTGTAAACGAACGTGTCATCGTGCCCAAATGTGCTCCACGGGGTGCCCAAGGTGTGTGGTAGCTGTAGGCAAGGGAGTGATGGGTGTGCCCAGATTGTGCTGGAACGTTTCAAGTGTGTGCTAAGTGTCCCCAAGCGTGCAATAGGGGCACACAGTGTGTACTAGATGAGCCAAAGAGAATGATCAGTGTGCACAGTGTGTGATAGGTCTGTCCAAGAGGGTGTTAGGGAATAACAAGAAGTGCGATAGCTGTCTATGAGTGTGTTAGGAGTGAGTAAATGTGTGCCCGCAGTTCCCAAGAGTGTTCTAGGATGCCCAAGAGGGCACTTAGGGTGACTAGAGTGTGATAGGGTGCCGAAGAGTGTTCTGGTGTACCCAAGAATGTACTTGGGAATAGCAAGGAGGTGCCAGTGGGAAACAAGAGTGCGATGGGGGTGTGTACGAATGTGATGGGCGGCCCAGTGAGTGTGCTTGGCCTGCCCAAGAATGTGCTAGAGAATGACAAGAGTGTGCCGTGGGTACCCAAGAGAGTGCTGGAGTGAGCAGGTGTGTGCTGGAGTGTCCAAGTGTCTGCTAGGGCGCCCAAGAGTGGAATAGTTTGCCCAAATACATGTTTGGTGTGCCCAGAGTTTGCTTGGAGTGCCCAAGAAGGTGCCAGTAGTGACCAGGTGTGTTTATGCAAAGGAGTGTCAGAGGTGATGGCAAGTGTGTGAGAGGCGTTCTTGAATGCCCAATAGAGTGATAGGGGTGCTCTAGTGTGAGATGGCAGTGCGCAAGTGTCATCTAAGTTTAGTTTAGTTTAGTTTAGAGATACAGCACTGAAACAGGACCTTCGGCCCACCGAGTCTGTGCCGACCATCAACCACCCATTTATAGTAATCCTACACTAATTCCATATTCCTACCACATCCCCACCTATCCCTATATTTCCCTACCACCTACCTATACTAGGGGCAATTGCTACTGGCCAATTTACCTATCAACCGGCAAGTCTTTGGCATGTGGGAGGAAACCGGAGCACCCGGAGGAAACCCACGCAGACACAGGGAGAACTTGCAAACTCCACACAGGCAGTACCCAGAATTGAACCCGGGTCGCTGGAGCTGTGAGGCTGCGGTGCTAACCACTGCGCCACTGTGCCGCCCCAAAGTGTGCCCAGCAGTGTTCTTGTGGTTCCCAGAGTGTGATAGGAGTGCCGAAGGCTGTTCTAGAGTGCTCAAGAATATATTCTGGGATGGTAAGTGTGCATGAGTTTGATGGGGTGAACAAGAGTGTTCTGTGGATGCAGGTGTCCACTAGGGATGGCCAAGAGTAGGCTAAGGTTGTACAAATGGGTGCTTGTCGTGCCCATAGTGTGCTCGTGTGTCCACGAATATGCTAAGAGTGACCAGGATTGTGATAGGTGATTGCAACATGTGCTAGCGGCGCCCAGGCATGTGAAAGGGTTGCAGATGTGAGCCCTAGAGTGGCCAAGAGTGTGCCAGGTGATGGCAAGTGTATGCTAGGGATGCCCAAGACAATGCTAGGTGCTATCAAATGTGTGCAAGAGGATGGCACGTTTGTGCTACGGCATCCAGGTGTCTGCTAGCGCTGCCCAAGAGTGGGCAGGTTTGCCCAAATGTGTTATCTGAGTGCCTAGAATGAGATAGGCGTGCCCAAGAAGGTCTTAGAACTGCTTAAGAGTGCTTTGGTGGTGCCCGAGAGAGTTCTCCGGGTGCCCAAAAGTTTACAAGCGTGCCTAAGTGTGTACTAGAGGAGCCCAAGAGTGTGCTAGGTGATGGCAAGTGCGTGATAGCGAGTAAAGTTTTGGGCATACCTAATACTCTCTGAGCACCCATTCCACACTCTTGGGAAACCGAGAACATTCAGGGCACTCCTAGCACATACTTGCCATCCCTAGTACAGACTTGGAAACACCGAGTTCACTCTTGGGCACCACTGCCACAATCTTGGGCACCACATCCCCACTTTCGGGCAGATTGGCACTTTATTGGGCATGGTTATCATGCACTTTCCATCACCAAGCGCACACTGGGGCACCACTAGCATGCTCCTAGGAACCCAGCACATTGAGCGATTACGTGCTAGCTATGTCCAAGAGCATGCACGGGGTGCCCAAGAGCATGCTAGGGGTGCCCAAGAGCATACTGGGGTGCCTTAGAGTGCTCTAGGTAATGGCAAGTGCTTGATAGCTGTGCCCAGGAAACTGCCCGGTAGGTGTGTACTAGGACTTGCCAGAATGTTCCCAAGTGTGTGGTAGTGGTACCCAGGTGTGTAATGTGATTGCCCAACTGTGTAATAGGGGTGCCCAAGTGTGCACTTGTAGCACCCAGAGTAGGATAAGTGTGCTGAAGGGTGTTCTGGGTTGACAAAGAGTAGTCTGGTGTGTCCAGGAGAGCACTATGGAATAGCAAGAGTGTGCCAATGATTTTCAAGTGTATGCTGAGGTGCACAAAGTGTGCTACGGGAGCCCAGTGTGTGCTAGAGGTGACAAAGAGTGTGCTCAGTTTACCCAGACTGTGTTAAGTTTGTCCAAGAGTGCGCTAGAGAATGACAAGAGTGTTCTATCGGTGTCCAAGTGCGTGCTAGGAATGAACAATTGTGTGCTAGATATGTCCAAGAGCATGCTTGGGGTGCCCAAGAGCATACTAGGGCTGCCCTAGAGTGCGCTAGGCGATGGCAAGTGCGTGATAGCTGTGCCAGAAAGTGCCAAGTCTGCCCAAGAGTGCGGTAGAGATGCCCAAGAGTGTGACAGTGGTGCCCAAGGGTGTACTTGGGGTATCCAAGTCTGTACTAGGGATGGCACATGTGTGATCCAAGTGCCCTGAATGTTCTCGGGTTGCCCAAGAGTGTTGGGGGGTGCCCAGAGATTAATAGGTGTGCCCAAAAGATTACTCAGGGATCAGAGGAGTGTGTCAATGGTGTCCAAGAGCATTCTAGGGGTGCCCAAGCGTGTTCTTGGAGCTTCCAAGGGTGTGATAGGTGTGTCCAACCGTGTGCTAGTGTGCCAGAAATGTTCGAGGGGTGTCGAAGGGTATGCTAGCTGTGCCGAAGCGTGTACTCGGCTTGCCCAATGTGTACGAGGGGTGATCATGTGTGTGCTAGGGCTGCTTAGAGTGTGGTATGGGTGGCCGCACATATGCTATGGGGTGGCTAGAGTGTGCTAGGTTTGTCCAACAGAGTGCTGGTGTTCCCTAAGGTGTTCTAGGGTTGCGCAAGGGCATGATAGATGTGCCCAGGCGTCTAGTAGTGGTGCCCAAGTGGGCGCTTTCTGTGCCCATATGTATGCTGGGGTGCTCAGACTGTAGTAGGAGTGGCCAAAGAAGTTCAAGGGGATGACAGGTGTGTGTTAGGGCATTCAAGTGCGTGCTATGGGAAACAACATGGGGCATAGGTTTGCCCAAATGTTTGCATGGTGTGCCCAGAGTACGGTTTGTGTGCCCAAAAATGTGTTATGGGTGCCCATGAGTGAGCTAGAGGATAGCAACAGTGTGCTAGGGATGACACACGTGTGGTAGGGTTGCAGACGTATGCCCTAGGGATGCCCAAGAGGGTGATACGTGATGGTAAGAGTGTGATAGATGTGTGAAGATTGTGCTAGGCTTGCGCAAACATGTAATAGTGGCTTCCAGGAATGTGATCGGGTGCAGAAACGTGTGCTGGGGGTGACCAGTCTATGCTAGAGGTGCTAAAGAGAGTGAACGGTGTGCCCAGAGTGTGCTCGCTCTAAAGATGTATGTCAGAGGGGTGCCCAAGCGTGTTCTAAGTGAGCCTAAGAATGTGCTAGGAGATAGCAAGAGTATAATGGTGTGACCAAGAGTGTGTTGGAGTGTCCAAATCTATTCTCGGGGTACCCAAGTGTGTGTTTGTGATACCCAAGTGGGAGCCTGTTGTGCCCAAGGGACTTAGGTGTGCCTAGATGTGTGCTAGGTGAAAGCAACTCAGTGCTGGGATTCACCAGATTTTTTTCAGGTTGCTCAAGCGTGTGCTAGGGGTGTTCAAGTGTGTACTGGAGGTGTGCCAATAGTTATAGAGGTGCCAAAGAGAGTAATCAGTGTGCACAGTGTGTGATCAGTGTGCACAGAGTGCGATACGGCTGACCAAGAGTGCACTAGAGAATAACCAGGCTGTGCTACGTGAGACTCAGACTATGCTAGGAGTGAGCAAGTGCAGGCCTGGTGTGCCCAATGATGTTTTAGGTGTGCACTAGAGTGTGCCAGGGGAGCCCAGTATGTGATAGAAGTGCCAACATGCATGCTCAGTTTGACCACAGCGTCCTAGGGCTGTCCATGAGCACGCTGGAGAATGACAATAATGATCTACGGGTGCCCAAGATTGTGTGAGAAATGCTCACATTTTGCTAGGGTTGTTCAAGAGAGTGATAGGGTGAACAAGAGTGTACTAGGGGCGCCCTGATTGTGCAAGGTGTGCCCAGTGTGTGATAAAGCTACGATAGAGAGTGGTCAGTTTTCCCAGAGCGAAGTAGGGTGTCAAAGGCTGTGATAGAGAATGACAAAATTGTTCTACGGGTGCCCAAGAGTGGGATAGGGGCAGACAAGCATGTGCTGGCGTATCCATGTGTCGGCTAGTGCTGGCTAAATGTGGGCTTGTTTACCTAAATGTGTGCTCGGAGTGGCCTGTGTGTGATAAGTGTGACCAGGAAGGTGCTAGGGCTGCCAACGAGTGTGGTAGAGGTGGCCAAGAGTGTAATAGTTGTGACCAAGTGTGTGCAAGGTGATGGCAAGTGTGCGGTAGGAGTGCCCAAATTGTGCAAGGGTTGTGCACGTGTATGCTAAGGATGTGCAGAGTGGCTAAGAGTGGCCATGAGTGTGCTAGAGGTGGCCAAAAGTGTACTAGGGATACCCACGAGGGTGATAGCGGTGACCAAGTGGGTGAAAGGTGTGGCTCAAACATGTGCGAGGGGACAGCAATAGTGTGCTCGGGGGACCAAGTCTGTGATAGGTGTGCCCAAGACTTGGCGAGGGTTTGCACAACTGTGTAAATGGTGTGTTCAAGAGTGTACTTGGCGTGGCCAAATGTGTTCCAAGGGTGCTAAGAGTTTTATGGGGTGCCCAAACATGTGCTAGGTTGAGTGTGCTAGATTGTCAAGTATGTGATGGGCGCCTAGGAGTGGGCTGGGGTTGCCCAAATTTCTGTTTATTGTCCCCATACTGTGCTTGTGTGCCCAAGAATTAGATAGAGGTGCCAAGATTTGAGATGTGGGACAGCAGCCCTGTGATAGTTGTGTCTAACATGTGATAATGTTGCAGAAATGTGTCCTCGATGTGTCCAAGAGAGTGATAGGTGATGGCACGTGTGTGTTAGGAGTGCTCAGATTGTGCTAGGTTTGTCCAGGTGTGTGCTGGCGATGCACAAGAGTGTACTTGGGGATGGCAAGAGTGTGCCACTTGTCTCCAAGAGTGTACTAATGGTGCCCAGAGTTTGTCTCGGGGTGACCAGTGTGTAGTAGAGGTGCCAAAGAGTGTGCTCATTGTGCCCAGAATGTGCGTTGTCTGTCCAAGAGTGCGCTAGAGAATGACAAGAGTGTGATATTTGTGCCCAAGAGTGTACTAGGGGAGCCCAGAGTGTGCTGGGGATGCCCAACTATGTGATAGGGATGCCCAAGTGTGTGCTTCGGGATGGCAGGAGTGTACCAGGGCGTCCAAGTAAGTGATAGGTGTGAAAATGTGGAGGCTAGGGCTTCCCAAATGTGTGCTTGTTTTACGCAAAGTATGCTGGTTTGCCCAGGATCATGAAATCGGGGCCCAAGAGTGAGCTAGCTGTTGGCATCAGTGTGTTAAGGGTGTCCAGGCATATGATAGTGCTCTCCGTGAGTGTGATGGAGTGCACAAAGGTGCACTAGGGGTGATCAGTGTATGCTCGAGGTGACAAAGCGTGTGGTCAGTGTGCCCAGACTGTGATAGGTGTTCAAAAATGTGCTAGGTCTGACCACGTGTGTTCTATGGCTTCCCAAGAGTGTGCTTGGAAATTGCAAGAGTGTTTCGGGTTATCCAGGAGAGTGATGGCGTTCCCAAGTGCTCTAGAGATGCCCAGGCGTTTGCTAGAGGTTCCAAGTGTGTATTAGGGGTGCCCAAATCAGCACTATGGGTGCCTAGGAGCATGGGAGTGCTGACCAAGAACATGTTGGACCTAGCCAAGTGTGCACTCGGAATGAGCAATGGTTTGCTAGAGGGCCAAGGGTGTGGTCGGTGTAACCAAGCAAGTGGTAGCAAGTGTGTGATAGGGTGTCTACGTGACTGCTAGGCATGCCCAAAATTAGGCTAGTTTGGCCAAGTGTGTACGCAGAGTCCCCAGAGTGTGATAGGTGTGCCCAAGTATGTAATAGTGGTGGCTAAGAGTGCGATGGGGTGGCCAAGTGTGTCCTAGCGGTGCCCAGAGTGTGCTAGAATTCTCCAGGAGTGTGATAGAGAATTGCAATAGTGTGCTTCAGGTGACCAAGAGTGTGATAGGAGTGAGTAAATGTGTGCTGGGGTGGCCAAGAGCATGCTAGAGGTACCCACGAGCGTTCTAGATGATGGCAAGTCTGTGCTAGGAGTTCCCAATAAGTGCTAATGTTGTTCAAGAGTGATATAGGCGTACAAGTACGATAGGAGTGAACAAAGGTACACAGTAGGAGTTGCCCAGAGAGTGATAGGGATGCCCATGAATATACTAGGAGTGCAACGAATGTTGTACTAGTCTGTACTAGGGGTGATCAGAGTCTGATCGGGGTGGGAAAAAGGGGATGACAGGAGTGTGCTATGTGCCCACGAGTATACTCGGCCTGCAAAAGTGAAGGGTTGCCCAGTGTGTACTTGGTGTGCCCTAGAATGTGCCATGGGTGTCCAAGGCTGTGCTAGGAGATGGCAGCAGTGTGATAGGGGTTCAGAAGTGTGTCCCAGGTGTGCCCAAGAACGCAAGAACACAGAAATAGCAGCAGAAGGAGACCACACGGCCCATCGAGAGCCTGCTCCGCCATTCAATACGGTCATGGCTGATCCTGGGCTTCAATTCCACTTTCCTGCCCACTCCCCATGTCCCTTGATTTCCTACAGGACCAACAATCTATCTATCCAAGCCTTAAACGCATTCAATGATGGAGCATCCACACCCCTCTGGGGTAGAGAATTCCAAAGATTCACCAGCCTTTGATTGAAGTAATTTCTCCTCATCTCAGTCGTGAATGATTGATGACTTATCCTGAGACTGTCTCCCGTGTTCTAGGTTCCCAGACCAGTGGGAACAATCTCTCAGCTTCTACCCAATCAAGACCTTTCAGAGTCTTGCACAGCTCGATTCGATTGCCTCTCATTCGTTTAAACTTCAGAGAATGTAGGCCCAATTTACTCAGCCTCTCATCATAGGACAATTCCATCATCGCAGGCAGCAATCTAGGAAATCTTCGCCGCACTGCCTCCAGTGCAAGTACATCCTTTCTTAAATGTGGAAACCAAAACTGCACACGATATTCCAGGTGTGGTCTCACCAATTCCCTTTACAATTTTAGTAATACTTCTTTATTCCCGTACTCTATTCCCCTTGCAATAAAGGCCAACGTGCCATTGGCCCTCCTAATAGCCTCCTGTACCCGCATGTTTACTTTGTGTGTTCCTTACCCGAGGACTCCCAAGTTTCTCTGAACACCAACACTTACAAGTTTCAAAACTTTTACAAATATTCTGCTTTTCTATTCTGATGGGGTGAACAAAAGTGTTCTAGGGATGCTCATTGTATGCTTTGGGCACACCTGAACGCGCATGGGTACCCCAAATTACACTTGGATGCACGTAGCGCCCTTTTGTCATTCTCTAGCGCACTCTTGGACAACGCTATCACACTCTGTGCACATTGATCATTCTCTTTGGCAACGCTATCATTGGCCTTGCCGCGCACTCTCTTGTCAGCACTAGCATACTCTTGGACACCACATAATGACATCTCCGAGCACACTCTTGGGCACCATAGAAGATTCTTCGGCACATCCATTACGCTCTGGGGGCCCAAGTGCCCTCTCGGGTACAACGAGAACATTCTGCCACTTGTCGCATGCACTTGCCATCACCTAGCCCCTATTGGGCACATCTAGCACGCTCTGAGCACCCAAGCACTCATTTGGGAAAACTAGCCCCCTCTTGGGAAACCATCACTTGCCAGCCCCTAGCACATGCTTGCTCACAGTTATCATAGTCTTGGTCACCACAATTACACACCTGCTCACTACTGGCACATTCTTGCACAGACCTAGCACAGACTTCTGTTCACTCTGGGCACTCTAATTACCCTCATTGGCACCTCATGCATACACTGGGCACCCCTTGAACGTTTATGTGTACGTCATCACACTTTGGATACCACGAGCATCTGTTCGTACATCCCTAGCACAATCTGGACACTCCGAGCACACACTTGCCAACACCTAGCCCACTCGGATAGCATACATTCGAGCACCCCCTAGAACATGTTTGTGTACCCCAGTACTCCTTTGGACACACGTGGTTCACTCTTGCCATCCACTAGCATGCTCTGGGAGCATCTAGAACACTCTTGGGACCATGTGGAACACTCTTCGGCATCCCTATCTCATACCTGTGTCCCTAGCACACTCCTGCCAATCTCTAACACATGCTTGGGCACCCCTATAAAAGTCTAGGCACCGCTAGCACACATTTAGTCACCCCTAGTACACTCTGTGATACCCTAGCACACCCATGAGCACATCTAACATGTCTGGGAACCCTTATTACACTTTGCACCTCTATTACACTCTTGCTCAGACCTAAAACGCTCTTGTGAACCCCAGTACACTCTTAGACATCACTGGTTCACTATTGCATTCCCGTGTACACACTTGGGCTGCCCAGAACACACTTCAGCACCCCCACTACACACCTCGGCATCCCCAAAGCATTCTGGACACTCCTCACACTCAGTTTCCACTACCCAGTACACTCTTTGGCACATTTAGCACAGTCTTGCAACCCCTAGTACATCCTTGGTCACCACGATCACCCTCTTGGGCGCAGCTAACACACATTTTCTCCCTCCTAGCACCTCTTGCGCACCTGTAGCACGATCTTGTCATTCTCCCGCTCACTCTTGGACAACCCTACGCATTCTGGCAGTACTGAGCACCCTCTTTGGCACCACAATCAGGCAATGGGCTGACCTGGCACACTCTTATGCACACCAACACACACTTGGACACCACGGGTGCACTCTTAGCAGCTCTGAGTACTCTCTTGAGCACACCACAACCCTCATCGACACCCCTATTACAATCTGGCTACCCAAGCTCACACTTGTGCAACCCTAGTACACTACTGGACAAACCTATCACCCTCTGGGCACCCTAGCACATACCTGGACAGCCCTATCGTACCCTTGCGCATCTCAGAACAGACATTTCCATCCTTATCACACTCTTGGGCACACCTAGTACACTCCTGGGCTACCCCAGCAGACAGTTGGGCACCTCTATGACACTCTTGGGCAACCCTAGAACATTCCGGTCACTACTACCAATTGCCATCACCTAGAACACTCTTGTGCACGCCGAGTACATGCTTAGTCACTCACAGCACATTCTTGGACCCTCCGCACACACATTCGGGCAAACTAGCCCCCTCTTGGGCACCCCTAGTACTCACTTGGGAACACTTATCAAACACTTGAAGAACTCGAGCACAATCTGGGCACTGCTATCACTCACTTGCCTTCACCTAGCATTAAACCTGGGTAGACCTGACACACTATGGTAACAGTGACCCCACTATTTGGCGTCTGGAGAATACACAGAATATCTGTTGCACGCATTTGTACTCCCTGGCGTACGTTAGGATATTATTGGCGCACGTTTTGGCAACCCTAGCACAATCTGGGCACTCCTATCACACATTTGACATCACCTAGCACACTCTAGGATACTCAAGCAACCCTCGAGCACGTTCGGGTGACCCCATCAAACTGCTGCCATCCGCGTGCTCACTCTTGATCACATATAGCACATCTTTGGCCACACTCTCAGGCCCCTGTAGCACACTCTTGCCATTCTCTAGCACACTTGGGCAACCCTATCACATACCTGCTGACTCCTCGCATACTCTTGGGTATCCGTAGCACTCTATGTCATTCTCTAGCACTCTTTTGGACAGCACTAGCAGACTCAGGACACACTAAGCATTGAAACCTCTGTCACATTCTTGGGCACTATGAGCACTCTCTTATTTACCCCTCTCACACCTGGGCACCTATATTGCTCACAGGGGCGCGCCAAGAACCCTCGTGGGCACCGCAGCATACACTTAGGCACATGCAGTGCACTGTTGTCATTTTCTAACACACTCTTGGACAGTTCTATCATACTCTGGACACACTGATCACATTCTTGGACACCACTAGCAAACTCTTGCCAGCCCTTAACACATGTTTGGTCACAACTACTGCACTCTGGGCATGCCAAGCATACACTTGGTCACCCCTATCACACTCTGCGCACCTCTCGTTAACACTTGACAATGCTTGCACAATCACAGCGTTCAGTCACACATGTGCTACCACCTAGCACATTCTTAGCCATATTAGGGCACACTTCATCAACACTTTCACATGCTTGGTCACCTCTGGCACCTGCTGCCATCTCCTAGCACACTCTTGGGCATACTACGGGCACAGCAGCACACATTTGGGCACCCCTAGTAAACACCTGACGTCCTAGCACACACCTGCCAACCCCGAGCGCCTGTTTGGACACCATTATCTGGGCTAACCGTGCACCTCCTTGCAAGTCTGGTTCACCCGATTACAAACCTGCTGACTACTGGCATACACTTGGGTATTCCTAGCACACTATGTCATTCTCTAGCACCCTCTTGAACAGACCAAACACACTCTGGACACACTGATCACTCCCTTTGATACCTCTATCACGCACTGAGCTTTCCTATCACACTATTCTGCAGCCCAGCACACCCTTGGGTACACCAATACAAACTTCAGCACCCGTACCAAACACTTCAGCAGCTCCAGAACATTTTGGGTACTCCTGACATTCAGTTACCATTATGTAGCACACTTTTGGGAACGTCTATTTACACAATTGGTCACGCATAGTACAGTCTGGTCTAACGGAGACTGGAAACTTCGAGCATACTCTGGGCACCCCGAGTATACACTTGTAACACATACTTGGGCACGCCGAGCTCCCTATTGTGAAATACGGACACAATCTGGGCACTCCTGGCACACACGAGCATTCTCCTAGCACACAACTGGGTACACTTAATACATTGCAGGCACACCAAACTCACCTTGGCCATCTCTACACAGACTTGGTCACCCCGAGAACACTCTTCGACGCCTGTAGCACACATGCCATTCTCACGCATTCTCTTTGATACCCCTATCAGTCTCTGGATATCCCTGTAACAGTCTGGGCATCCCTAACAACCATTTGTCCACAGCTCGTACACTCTGGGATACCCTGGAAACAGCTCAAGGCCACTTTGACACTTTCCCATCGTGTTGTTTGTACATTCTCACATATAGCAGGTATAGCAGCACATTTTTAACAGGATAGCTGATATAACTGTAGTCATAGTATTCAGCTGAAAATTGATCAGTTACATTGTTATTTCAGTCCATATTTACAGTACACACGGTACCGTACTGTTGTAAGAAAGTCATATAGTGTCTATTGATTCCATTGGGGCAAAATGTCACTGGCTCAACATTCTCACCAAATACTACAGCATTCCACAATGCAAGACTCTCAAATTCAACACAAGTTTACTTTTCTGAGACTCACTGGTCTGTTCTGATCTCTGAGGGATTACTGATTATTATCCTCCACATGAGCAGTCGTCCTAATCCCGTGTGCCTGTCCTGCTCCCAAACGTGGCACAGGCTTACATTAAGGCAAGTGATACAGGAGCGTCTCAGTGACTGGGGTAGGTGAGTCTTGAGGCTGAGCCGGGCACAGTGAGTGACCCGGGTTAATCTGACACTCCAGGGAATGTTTAAACTGAACTGTACTCTGTATCTAACCCGTGCTGTACCTTCTCTGAGAGTGTTCGATGGGGCAGTGCAGACAAGGAGACTCTGATAGGGTGGACAGAGAGTAACTATTCCCACTGGCTGCGGAGTCAGGAACCTGTGGGCATCGTCTAAAAATCTAAACGCCGTCTAAAAACCTTTCAGGAGTGAAATGAAGAATCACTTCAACACACCAGGTGTGGTATCAGTTTGGAACTCTCTTCCACAAACAGCAATTGATGCTGAGACACTTGTTAATTTATAAATCTGAGATTGATAGATATTTGTTAACCTAAGGTATTAAGCGATAAGGGGCAAATGTGGGTTCTGTGGTGTTAGTTAGATCACAGATCAGCCCTGATGTCACTGAATGCTGGAACAGGGTGGAGGGGTTATATTGCCTCCTCATCTTCCTATGTCTGATGTTAAATATCCTTCTTTCTCTCTCAGTCACCTTTCAGTCTGTTTCTCTCTGTTTCTCTCTTTCTGTCTCTCACTGTGTCTGTTTCGGACATTGTAGAGTGAGATTCACTCTGTATCCACCTCATGATGTTTCTGTCCTGGGAATGTTTGATAGGACAGTGTTGAAGGAGCATGACTTTGTAACTAATCCATGCTGTACCTGTCTGGGGAATGTCGATGGGAGAGTGGAAACAGAGAGGTCTGGTACCAGGGTCCTCATGTGGAGGACTTAAGGGTGTCTCCTAAATGACCAGTTAGCAATATTGGTTCTCCAAGGATGAAAGGGACAAAGAACAAAGAACAAAGAAAATTACAGCACAGGAACAGGGCCTTCGGTCCTCCAAGCCTGCGCCGAATCCAGATCCTTTATCTAAAGATATTGCCTATTTTCTAAGGATCTGTATCTGTTTGCTTCCTGCCCATTCGTGTATCTGTCCAGATACATCTTAAAATACGCTATCGTGCCCGCGTCTACCACCTCCGCTGGCAACGCATTCCAGGCACCCACCACCCTCTGCGTAAAGAATTTTCCACGCATATCCCCCCTAAACTTTTCCCCTCTCACTTTGAACTCGTGATCCCTGGTAATTGAATCCCCCACTCTGGGAAAAAGCTTCTTGCTATCCATCCTGTCTATACCTCTCTTGATTTTGTACACCTCAATCAGGTCCCCCCTCAACCTCCGTCTTTCTAATGAAAACAATCCTAATCTACTCAACCTCTCTTCATAGCTAGCGCCCTCCATACCAGGCAACATCCTGGTGATCCTCCTCTGCACTCTCTCCAAAGCATCTACATCCTTTTGGTAATGTGGCGACCAGAACTACATGCAGTATTCCAAATGTGGCCGAACCAAAGTCTTATACAACTGTAACATGACCTGGCAACCCTTGTACTCAATACCCGGTCTGATGAAGGAAAGCATGCCGTATGCCTTCTTGACCACTCTATTGACCTGCGTTGCCACCTTCAGGGAACAATGGACCTGAACACCCAAATTTCTCTGCACATCAATTTTCCACAGGACGTTTCCATTTATTGTATAGTTCACTCTTGAATTGGATCTTCCAAAATGCATCACCTCGCATTTGCCCTGATTGAACTCCATCTGCCATTTATCTGCCCAAATCTGCAATCTATCCATATTCTGCTGTATTCTCTGACAGTCTCCTTCACTATCTGCGACTCCACCAATCTTAGTGTCGTCTGCAAACTTGCTAATCAGACTACCTATACTTTCCTCCAAATCATTTATGTATATCACAAACAACAGTGGTCCCAGCACGGATCCCTGTGGAACACCACTGGTCACACGTCTTCATTTTGAGAACCTCCCTTCCACTGCTACTCTCTGTCTCCTGTTTTCCAGCCTGTTCTTTATCCATCTAGCTAGTACACCCTGGATCCCATGCGACTTCACTTTCTTCATCAGCCTACATTGGGGATCCTTATCAAACGCCTTACTGAAGTCCATTTCTATGACATCTACAGCCCTTCCCTCATCAATCAACTTTGTCACTTCCTGAAAGAATTCTATTAAGTTGGTAAGGCATGACCTTCCCTGCACAAAACCATGTTGCTGATCACTGATAAGCCCACTTTCCTCCAAATGGGACTAGATCCTATCCCTCAGTATCTTCTCCAGCAGCTTCCCTACCACTGACGTTAGGCTCACCGGTCTATAATTACCTGAATTTTCCCTGCTACCCTTCTTAAACAAGGGGACAACATTAGCAATTCTCCAGTCCTCCGGGACTTTGCCCGTCTTTAAGGATGCCACAAAGATATCTGTTAAGGCCCCAGCTTTTTCCTCTCTCGCTTCCCTCAGTAACCTGGGATAGATCCCATCCAGACCTGTGGACTTGTCCACCTTAATGCCTTTTAGAATACCCAACACTTCCTCCCTCCTTATGCAGACTTGACCTAGAGTAATCAAACATCTGTCTCTAACCTCAACATCCGTCATGTCCCTCTCCTCGGTGAATACAGTGGCTGAGTGAATGCGACATTGGCTGTGAGAGTGGACAATGTTTTTTTCAGACTGGAGGGAGGTATACAGTGGAGGTTCATATCAGGACAACAGGTCTTTTTGATATATACTAATGACTTGGACTTGTATTTACAGGGCATAACTTAAATTTTTGCCAATGTTTGTGACATCTGCAATGCAATAAACAGGGAAGGGACTAGTGGCAGACTTCAGGAGGAGAGAGGCAGTCTGGTGAAATGGACCACACAAGAACAAATGAATTAGGAGCTGGAGTAGGCCATTCGGCCCCTCGAGCTTGCTCTGCCATTCAATGGCTGATCTGATTGTGAACTCAACTCCACTTTCCTGTCTGTATCCCATAACCCTTGAGCCCCTAATTGATCAAAAATCTATCTAACTTAGCATTGAATATATGCTATGATCCAGCCTCCACTGCTCTCTGGGGAACAGAATGCCACAGACTAACCCCCCCTCTGAGAGAAAAACATTTCTTCTCACCTCAGTTTTAAATGGGACGTCCCTAATTTTTAAACGGTGTCCCCTCGTTCTAGTCTCCCCAACAAGTGGAAACATCCTCTCAGCTTCCAGCCTATCCTGTCCCCTCGGGACCTGAGATGTTTCACTCAGATCACCTCTCATTCTTCTAAACTCCAATGGGTATAGACCCAACCTGTTCAACCATTCCTCATAAGATAACCCCTTCATCCCAGGAATCCCCAGTGAACCCTCTCTGAACTACTTCAAATGCAATTATATAATTTCTTCAGTAAGGAGACCAAAAGTGTCCGAAATCATGCAGACGTCGTCTGACTTATGGCCTGTACAGCTGTAGCAACACTTCCCTACTTTTATATTCTATTCGCCTTGCAGTAAACAGCAACATTCCATTTGCCTTCCTAATCACTCGCTGTAGCTGCATGGTAGCATTTTGTGATTCATGTACCAGGACACCCAGATCCCTCTGCACCGTACAGTTCTGCAGTCTTTCTCGGTTTCAATAATATACTGATTTTCATTCTTCCTGCTAAAGTGGACAAGCTCACATTATCCCACATTGTCCACCATCTGCCAATTTTTTGCTCAGTCACTTAACCTATGGAAATCTCTTTGGAGACTCTTCATGTCCTCCTGACAGTTTCCTATCCAACCTATCATTGGACAGACACAGGGCAGGTTAACTTCAATGCTGTGCAATGTGGAGTAATGCATTTTGGAAGGAAGGCTGAGTGATATAAACTAAATGGTACAATGTTAGAATGTTTGACAGGAAAGAGATAGCTGGGATTTCATCAATGTTACCTGTTCTACCGAAAAGCTCAATTTGGGGCATGCATTCTGAGAGTTGAATTGACCTTCATCCTGAAAAGTGTTGGCAAACGTGTTGGAAAATGTATCAAAAGCTGTTTCCATGCAGACATTCCTGCAATTGTGGAAGTGCGAGCTATCTTTCCAGAGACAGGAAATAGGGGTGTTTAAATGGACCTGCAGGTTTCAGTAGATGCAACAATGTGAGAATTGGAATTGTGTCACTTGCAGATACACAGAATTGAAGGTACTAACACAAATCCACATGAAATAGTTTACCAATGTCTGACAAACTTCAAAGACTTCAGACACATGGAAGAAGAGAAGAAGGGAACAATATACAAACCCTGACACAGTCAGACAACAGCAGGAGGGAAATGAATCTCTTTTTACGGATTTTAATTTGAAGGCCTGAGCTGATGATTGAAAAAACAGGAGTTCAAATACCACACTGGGCTGTTGTGAATTTGAATTTAGTTTTTTCTAAAAAAAAACATAAATCTGGAAATAAAAAAATCTCTGGGATGGAATGATTCACTCCTGTCTACTAGTGCAAAGCCCATGTGTGTCTCAGTTTTACTGTATTTATTAACGATTTAAGATGATGTGGCAGAATGCAACATACCCAAGTTGCTAATGGCACAAAAATAGGAATCATAGTAAGCAGTGCAGCTGGAAGCATAACATTGCAAAGAGATATTAAAATCTGAAGTGAATGGGCAAAACTGTGGTCGATAGATTTCAATGTCTGTAAAAAAGACTAGAACGGAGTACTTTATAAATGGTGAAAAGCTAGAAAACTGGAGGTCCAAAGAGACTTGGGGAGTCCATGTCCATTTGAGTGCAGTGTAGATTTACCAGAATGATAACTGGACTCCAAGGGTTAAATTACGAGGTGATATTACACAAACTAGGGATGCATTCCCTGGAATTTAGGAGGATCATGGTGATTTGATCAAAGTTGTTGGGAAATTAAGGGGAACTGATGGGGTAGTTTGAGAGAAACTATTTCGGCAGATTTGGAAAATAGGAACAGGAGTCGGTCATTCAGCCCATCGAGCTGCTCCGCCATTCAATACTACCACGGCTGATCATCCACTTCAATGTCTTTTTCCCACACTATCCTCATATCCCTTTATGTCATTGGTATTTAGAAATATGTCAATCTCTGCTTTAAACATACTCAATGATTGAGCTTCCACAGCCCTCTGGGATAGATAATTCCAAAGATTCACAACCCTCTGAGTAATGAAATTTCTCCTCATCTCTGCCGCACGTGGCTTCCCCATTATTTTGAAATTGTGTTCCCTGGTTCTAGACTCCTCAACCAGGAGAAACATCTTCCCTATACCTGTTCTGTCTGTCTATAACATTACCCCAGGGTCCCCACACAGCCTGTCTCCCCGTCCCCCTGCTTCTGAAGTGTCTCAGTGTCTCCTGGCACTTGCGATCTCTCTGCTTCTGTCTCTATCCCTCACTATCTCTCTGTTCTCTCTCCATTTCTATCTCTCCCTATCTCTCTGTTACTCGACCTCTGTACCTCTCTCTCTGTCTATCACTCTTTCCCACCATTTTGGTTATCATTGGGGGTAGAGTTAAATCACAGACAAAATAAACACTTCACCTGTCTGCCCCGGACTGAATAGCAAAATGTGTGGCTATTTTATGTCTGTATTCAGACAATATAGACAGCCAAGTATATTATATGATGGGATGCTGCAAATCGATTTACACTCGTACTGTCGGAAAAACAACTTAAAAAGAATTATTCACAAGTCTAGTCCAACTTAACGACAGATTTGACCTGATAAAGTAATAAATGCCAAAAGTCTTGAGTTTTTTGGAGTTCGTTAAGCTTTACTCTGTCTGGCTTTTAGAAATTAAACATTACACATGCACTGCAAGATTAAAGATTATACATAGGTTAGGTTACATAGAATTTTGGAAAGACTAACAAGGCTAGATAATATCCAATGAATGGTAGGACCATAGGAAGTGCAGATTGTCTGAGGGATCTTGGTGTACTTGTCCATAGATCACTGAAGGCTGCAGCGCAGGTAGATAAGGTGATTACGAAGGGATAGAGGATACTTGCCTTTATTAGTTGAGGCATATAATATAAGAGCAGGGAGGTTATGATGGATCTGTATAAAACACTGGTTAGGCCACAGCTGGAGTATTGTGTACAGTTCTGGGCACCACACGAAAGGAAGGATGTGATTGCACTGGAGAGAGTACAGAGGAGATTCACCGAGATGTTGCCTGGGCTTGAGCATTTCAACTATGAAGAGAGACTGAAAAGGCTGGAGTTGTTTTCCTGAGAGCAGAGAAGGCTGAGGGGGGACCTGATTGAGGTGTACAAAATTATGAGGGGCATTGATAGGCTAGATAGGAAAAAACATTTTCCCTTCGCGGAGGGGTCAATAACCAGGTTGGCATAGATTGAAGGTAAGGGGCAGGAGGTTCAGAGGAGACTTGAGGAAAATATTTTTCACCCAGAGGGTGGTTGGAAACTGGAACGCTCTGCCTGAAGGGATGGTAGAGGCAGGAACTCTCACATAATTTAAGAAGTATTTAGATGAGCGTTTGAAACGCCATAGCATACAAGGCAACGGGCCAAGTGCTGGAAAATGGGACGAGAATAGGTAGGTGCTTGATGGTGGGCATGGAGACGACGGGCCGAAGGGCCTGTTTCTGTGCTGCATAACTCTATGACTCTATGACTCAAAATGTAGTCATAGTATTCAGCTGAAAATTGATCTGTTACATCGTTATTTCCGTCCATATTTACTTTACACACGGTAAAGCACTGTTGTAATAAAGTCATATAGTATCTATTCATCCCACTGGGGTAAAATTTCACTGGCTCAAAATTCTCACCAAATACTAAAACATTCCACAATGCGAGATTCTCAAATTCAACACAAGTTTGAATATAGGTAAAAAAACGGGATGAGGTCCGACAAGCAGAATTTAGGGAGTTAGGAGCCAAGTTAAAAAGTAGGACCTCAGAGGTTGTAATCTCAGGATTTCTGCCAGTGCCACGTGATAGTCAGAGAAGAAATGAAAGAATAGTCAGGATGAATGCGTGGCTTGTGAGATGGTGCAGGAGGGAGGGGTTACGATTTTAAGGACATCGGGATCGGTTCTGGGGGAGGTGGGACCATTACAAATTGGACGGTCTACACCTGGGCCGGACTGGAACCAATGTCCTTGGGGGCGCTTTTGCTAACGCTGTTGGGGAGGGTTTAAACTAATGTGGCAGGGGGATGGGAACCAAATGAGGAGGTCAGTGGACAGTAAGGAGGTAGTAACTAAAGCCTGTAAGGAACTAGATAATGAAGTCAGCGTGACTAAGGGAAAGAGTAGGCAGGGAGCAAATGATGAGCGCAAAGCGACTGGTGGTCTGAGCTGGATTTGTTTTAATGCAAGAAGTGTAGTAGGTAAGGCAGATGAACTTAGGGCATGGATTAGTACCTGGGAGTACCATGTTATTGCTATTACTGAGACTTGGTTGAGAGAAGGGCATGATTGGCAACTAAATATCCCAGGATATCGATGCTTCAGGCGGGATAGAGAGGGAGGTAAAAGGGGTAGAGGAGTTGCATTACTGGTCAAAGAGGATATCACAGCTCTGCTGAAGGAGGGCACTATGTAGGGCTCGAGCTGTGAGGCAATATGGGCAGAACTCAGAAATAGGAATGGTGCGGTAACAATGTTGGGGCTGTACTAAAGGCCTCCCAACAGCGAGCGTGAGATAGAGGTACAAATATGTAAACAGATTATGGAAAGATGTAGGAGCAACAGGGTGGTAGTGATAGGAGATTTTAATTTTCCCAACATTGGCAGGGATTCACTTAGTGTTAGAGGTCTAGATGGAGCAGAATGTGTAAGGAGCATCCAGGAAGGTTTTCCAGAGCAGTATGTAAATAGTCCAACTCGGGAAGGGGCCATACTGGACCTGGTGTTGGGGAATGAGCCCGGCCAGGTGGTTGAAGTTTCAGTAGGGGACTACTTTGGGAATAGTGATCACAATTCCGTAAGTTTTAGAATACTCATGGACAAAGACGAGAGTGGTCCTAAAGGAAGAGTGCTAAATTGGGGGAAGGCCAACTATGCCAAAATTCGGCAGGAGCTGGGGAATGTAGATTGGGAGCAGCTGCTTGAAGGTAAATCCACATTTGATATGTGGGAGTCTTTTAAGGAGAGGTTGATTAGCGTGCAGGAGAGACATATTCCTGTGAAAATGAGGGATAGAAATGGCAAGATTAGGGAACCATGGATAACAGGTGAAATTGTGAGACTAGCTAAGAGGAAAAAGGAAGCATACATAAAGTCTGGGAGGCTGAAGAAAGACGAAGCTTTGAAAGAATATCGGGAATGTAGGACCAATCTGAAACGAGGAATTAAGAGGGCTAAAAGGGGTCATGAAATATCTTTAGCAAACAGGGTTAAGGAAAATCCCAAAGCATTTTATTCATATATAAGGAGCAAGAGGGTAACTAGAGAAAGGAGTGACCCACTCAAGGACAAAAGAGGAAAGTTATGTGTGGAGTCAGAGAAAATGGGTGAGATTCTAAACGAGTACTTTGCATCGGTATTCACCGAGGAGAGGGACATGACAGATGTTGAGGTTAGGAACAGATGCTTGATTACTCTAGGTCAAGTCGGCAAAAGGAGGGAGGAAGTGTTGTGTGTTCTAAAACGCATTACGGTGGACAGGTCCCCAGGTCCTGATGGGATCTATCCCAGTTTACTGAAGGAAGCGCGAGAGGATATAGCTGGGGCCTTAACAGATATCTTTGCAGAATCCTTAAAGACGAGTGAGGTCCCGGAGGACTGGAGAATTGCTATTGTTGTCCCCTTGTTTAAGAAGGGTAGCAGGGAAAATCCAGGTAATTATAGACCGATCAGCCTGACGTCAGTGGTAGGGAAGCTGCTGGAGAAGAAACTGAGGGATAGGATCTATTCCCATTTGGAAGAAAATGGGCTTAACAGTGACAGGCAACATGGTTTTGTGCAGGGAAGGGCATGTCTCACCAACTTAATAGAATTCTTTGAGGAAGTGACAAAGTTGATTGATGAGGGAAGGGCTGTAGATGTCATATACATGGACTTCAGTAAGGCGTTTGATAAGGTTCCCCAATGTAGGCTGATGGAGAAAGTGAAGTCGCATGGGATCCAGGGTGTACTAGCTAGATAGATAAAGAACAGGCTGGGCAACAGGAGACAGAGAGTAACAGTGGAAGGGAGTTTCTCAAAATGGAGACGTGTGACCAGTGGTGTTCCACAGGGATCCGTGCTGGGACCACTGTTGTTTGTGATATACATTAATGATTTGGAGGAAAGTATAGGTGGTCTGATAGCAGGTTTGCAGACGACACTAAGATTGGTGGAGTAGCATATAGTGAAGGAGACTGTCAGAGAATACAGCAGAATATAGATAGATTGGAGAGTTGGGCAGCGAAATGGCAGATGGAGTTCAATCAGGGCAAATGCGAGGTGATGCATTTTGGAAGATCCAATTCAAGAGTGAACTCCATTCAAGAGTAAATGGAAAAGTCCTGGGGAAAATTGATGTGCAGAGATATTTGGGTGTTCAGGTCCATTGTTCCCTGAAGGTGGCAACGCACGTCAATAGAGTGCTCAAGAAGGCATACGGCATGCTTTCCTTCATCGGCCTGGGTATTCAGTACAAGGGTTGGCAGGTCATGTTACATTTGTATAGGACTTTGGTTCGGCCACATTTGGAATACTGCGTGCAGTTCTGGTCGCCACATTACCAAAAGAATGTGGATGATTTCGAGAGGGTGCAGAGGAGGTTCACCAGGATGTTGCCTGGTATGGAGGGCGCTCGCTATGAAGAGAGGTAGAGTAGATTAGGATTATTTTCATTAGAAAGACGAAGGTTGAGGGGGGACCTGATTGAGGTGTACAAAATCATGAGAGGTGTAGACAGGGTGGATAGCAAGAAGCTTTTTCCCAGAGTGGGGAATTCAATTACTAGGGGTCACGAGTTCAAAGTGAGAGGGGAAAAGCTTAGGGGGGATATGCGTGGAAAGTTCTTTACGCAGAGGGTGGTGGGTGCCTGGAACACGATGCCAGTGGACGTGGTAGACGCTGGCACGATAGCGTATTTTATGATGTATCTAGACAGATACATGAATGGGCAGGAAGCAAAGAGATACAGACCCTTAGAATATAGGCGACATGTTCAGATAGAGGATCTGGATCGGCGCAGGTTTGGAGGGCCGAAGGGCCTGTTCCTGTGCTGTAATTTTCTTTGTTCTTTGTTCTTTGTTATTTGTTTACTTTTCTGAGTCTCGCTGGTCTGTTCTGATTATCTGTGGGATTCCTGATGCTTATCCTCCACATGCGCAGTCGTCCTAATCCCGTGTGCCTGTCCTGCTCCCAAACCGCGCATCCGCCTATATTAAGGCAAGTGATACAGGAGCATCTCTGTGACTGAGTCAGGTGATTCTTGAGGCTGTGCCGGGCACAGTGAGTGACCCGGGTTAATCCAACACTCCAGGGAATGTTTAACCAGTGCTTTACTCTGTATCGAACCCTTGCTGTACCTTCTCTGAGAGTGTTCGATGGGGCAGTGCAGAAGAGGAGAGTTTTTACTTTCCCATTTGAAACATGGAGAAGTAAATATCCAAGAGATTTTTAAAAATGTGATGAGGGTTTCTGCCTCTACCATCCTTTCAGGCAGTGAGTTCCAGACATCCAACAGCCACTGGGTGAAGAAACTATTGATGTGATTTGTTCAGTTAAGTTTGATGTCAATGTTTTCCAGGATGTTGCTGCTGGGGGATTCAGCGATGGGAGAATGCTTTGAACACCAATGTGTGGTGGTTGGATCCTCTCTTGCTGCAAATACTCATTGCCTGGCACTTATGTGACATGAATGTTACTTGACACTGGTCGGCCCAAGCCTGAATGTTCTCTGCGTCTTGGTGCATGTGGCTCTGGATTGCTTCATTATCTGAAGCAAAATACTGTGGATGCTGGAAATCTGGAAAGCATCGAGCTAAAATACTAACTCTGTTTCTTTCTCAACAGATGCTGCCTGACCTACTCAGTTTTTCCAGAATTTCCTGCTGGGATTTCATTATTGAGGAGAACTGAACTGAACTGCGAATGGAACTGAACACAGTGCAATCAACAGTGAACATCCCCACTTCTGACCTTACGATGGAGGGCAGGTCATTGAGGAAGCAGCTGAAGATAGATGGGCTGAGGACACTAACCTGAGGATCCCCTGCAGTGATGTCCTGGGACTGAGATGATTGACTTCCAACAACCACAACCATCTTCCTTTGTGCTCGTTATAACTCCAACCAGCGGATTCCAACTGACTTCAGTTTTACTCGGGCTCGTCGATGCCACACTCGGTCAAACACTCCCTTGATGAAAAGGTCATTCTCTCTTCACAGTAGTAGACAGGAGTGAATCATTCCCTTTGATCCAATGTATACTGAACATGCTCTGCTTCTTCACAGCCTGATACAGGACTGTACACGGCCGATTAATGTTGCCCATCAAACACTCCCAGAGCAGCTTCAGCACAGCTTAGGAACAGAGAACAGTTCCTTCAACATTCTCTCTCTGTCTCTCCCTGCTTCTATCTCTGACACTAGGAGAGAGATAGAGGGAGAGAGGGTTAGATATGCTGACAGAGAGTGGGCTGTAGAGAGGGAGAAAGTTGGAGAGAGAGAGGTTGTTGCGGTGGATGAAGAGGACAATGTAAGACACATTAATTTGATTCAATCCTTCACTGCTGTGCACACAAACATATTCGATTTACATATGGAGAGAAAAAACATCAGGAGAGGGAGAAATGTAGATGAAGTTGGGGCCCAGGTGGAACATTTTGATGATCCAGAAGGAATAGCCTTCATTATAAACATCCATAAAGCTATTCCACTGTGGTATCCATCACACACTCATGGTATTAGTTGTGGAAATTTCATGCTGGCTTATTGGTTAATTTTTAAACCTGTGATTGATAGATTCTTGTTAACCAAAGGCATTTAGAGATAAGAGGCAATGGCAGGATATATGGTATAAGTTAGATCAAAGATCAGCCATGATCTCATTTGATGCCGGAACCGGGTTGTGGGGTTGAATTGCATCCTCCTCTTCCAGTATCCCCTGTGAAGTATCCTTCTTTCTCTTTTCGTCACCCTGTCAGTCTATGTCTCTCTGTTTCTCTCATTCTGTCTCTCTCTCTGTCTGTTTCGGACAGTGTAGAGTGAGATTCAAGAACAAAGAACAAAGAAAATTACAGCACATCAACAGGCCCTTCAGCCCTCCAAGCTTGCGCCGATCCAGATCCTCTATCTAAACCTGTCGCCTATTTTCTAAGGGTCTGTATCTCTTTGCTTTCTGCCCATTCATGTATCTGTTTAGATACATCTTAAAAGACGCTATCGTGCCTGCGTCTACCACCTCCGCTGGCAACGCATTCCAGGCACCTACCACCCTCTGCGTAAAGAACATTCCACGCATATCCCACCTAAACTTTTCCCCTCTCACTTTGAACTCGTGACCCCTAGTAATTGAATACCTCACTCTGGGAAAAAGCTTCTTGCTATCCACCCTGTCTGTACCTCTCATGATTTTGTACAATTCAGATTCACTCTGTATCCACCGCATGATGTTCCTGCCCTGGCAGTGTGTGATGGGCCAGCGTAGAAGGAAATTTACTCTGTGTCAAACCCAACATTGTGTTTGGCTTGGGAATGTTTAATGGGACAGTGTAGCTGGAGCTTTACTGAGTATCCCTGGAATTTAGAAGGCTAAGGAGTGATTTGATGATTGTTTTCAAGATGATAAGGGAAACTGATAGGGTGGACAGAGAGTAACAATTCCCACTGGCTGAAGAGTCTAGAACATGGGGGCATAGTCTAAAAATATATACATCGTCTAAAAACCTTTCAGGAGTGAAATGAAGAAACACTTCAACACACTAGGTGTGGTATCAGTTTGAAACTCTCTTCCACAATCAACAATTGATGCTGAGCCACTTGTCAATTTTTAAATCTGAGTTTGATAGATTTTTGTCAAGCAAAGGTATTAAGGGGCAAAGATATGTACATGGAGTCAGATCACACGTCAGTCATGAGCTCATTGAATGACAGAACAGGGTTGAGGGGCGAAATGGCCTCCTTCTCTTCCTCTGTCCTACGACAAATATCCTGCTATCACTCTCTATGTCTTGGTCTCTGTCTCTCTCTTTGTCTCTCTTTCTGTCTGTCTGTATGCCTCACTCTCTCACCTCTCATCTGTGGAAATCCACACACATCAGTCAGCCATTTTAGGTTCATTTTCAGTAGCCATTTTATGTTACCACAACACTGGGACATTTATTTCAGAGACTGACTCCTCCCTAATGTAAGGTTAGTGCTTAAAATGTGACAGAGACACAGACATGGAGACGCTGAGACACACCGTACGAGTAAGGAGTGAATCATCCCCTTATGCCCAATGATTCGCCCTCCACTGTGATTCGGCTGGGTGGCCTGTAATTACTCAGTCTATTACTTTCTCCCTTGTTAATCAACAGTACAACATTAGCAGTCCTCCAGTCCTCTGGAAACACGCCTGTAACCAGAGGATTGGATCTTGCATCTCTTAACAGTCTGAGCCTGGTGAATTATCAGCTTTCCAAGATGCTAAACCCCTTAATATTTCCTTTCTCATTGTTTATCCCATTCAATATTTCAAACCCGTCCTCATTGACTACAATGTTTACTTCGTCCCCTCTTTGTGAAGACAGTCGCAATGCATTCATTAAGAACCATGCCCGCGTCGTTCGCTTCCACTGGTCGGAAAAAGGAGTAGAGACGGTGGTACAGTGATATTCCCCAGGGGTTTGGATTAGGACCACTGATGTTTTTGATATATATTAACGACTTAGACTTGGGTATGCAGTGCATAACTTCAACATTGTGCCATCTGCAATGTAATAAGCAGGGAAGGGAGTAGTAGTCGACTTCAGGAGGATGGAGGTAGCCTGGTGAAATGGTCAGACACATGGCGGGTTAAATTCAACGCTGAGAAATGTAAAATGATGCATTTTGGAAGGAAGGCTGAGGAGAAACAATCTAAACTGTAACGTTGAATGTTAAAATGGGTGCAGGTGCAGAGAGATCTGGGATTTCACTTGTGTCACTTTTTATATCTTCAACATTCAGTTTGGGGCTTGGAACATCTCTCCTTCTCTCCCTCTATCTCTCTCCCCCTCTATCCCTCCTGCCCTCTATCTCTCTCCCCCTCTTTCTATCCCGCCCTCTATCTCTCTCTCCCCTCTATCTCCTTCTCTCCCTCTATCTCTGTCTCTACCTCTATCTCTCTCTCCCTCTCTCTCTCTCTCTCTTTCTCTCTCTCTTCCTCACCGTTTCGCTCTGTCTCTCTCTCTCTCTCTGTCAGTGCTCTCCCTCTATCTCGCTGTCGCTTCCTCTCTCTCTGTCTTTCCATCTCTATCTCTCTCCCTATCTGTCTTGCTCTCCCTGTGTCCATGACCCTGTTCTCTGCCTCTCTCTGTTTCTATCTCTGGCTCTCTCTCACTCTATCTCTCTCTCTCCCTGTATCTCTCTCCCCCTCTATCTCTCTCCCCCTCTAACTCTGTCTCCCCCTCTCTCTCTCTCCCTCTTTCTCTCTCTCCCTTTATCTCTCTCTCTCCCTCTGTCTCTCTCTCTTCCTCTGTCTCCCTTTATCGCTGTCTATCCCAATCCATCTCTCTTTGTAGTCTATTTGTGTCCTCCTCACAGCTTATTGTCCCACCTAACCTAGTATCTCTCTCCTGTGCTCCGTCACACTCACTCTCTCTCCCCCATCTCTCTCCCCCCATTTCGTTCTCCCCCAATTTCTCCCCACCCACCCCGCCCCCCCCCCCCCCGGCAATCTCTTGTTAAGTGACCTGTTATCACATCCATTATTACAGATTCGAGCATTTTCCCGATGAATGATGTTAGACAAACAGGTCTTTAGTTTCCCATTTTCTCTCTCCTTCCTTTTGTAAATAGTGGGATTACATTTGCTACCTTCTAATCTGCGTCTCTTAACTGCCTCTCTCACACTGCGTCTGTCCTTCGCTATCTGTCTCCCTTCCCCCTCAATATCTCTCCCTCTCTGTCTTTTTCTCTCTCTCTCCGTCTCTCCCTCTTTCTCTCTACCTCTGTCCACGTCTCAATGTGTTCCTCCCTACACCATCGCTCCCTCTCTCTGTGTCACTCTCTATCTTTCTGTCTGCCTCTCTCTCTCTGTCTCTCTCTCTTTAGCTGCCTCTGTCCACGTCTCAATTTGTGTCTCCCCCACACTATCTCTCTTTCTCCCTCTCTCCCTCTCTCTCTCTCTCTCTCTGTCTCTGACTCAGAGTTACAGCTCAGATGATTAACCTCTTTATCCATGTGTTATGAACACGGAACTTGGTCTCTCTCCCATTTTCAAGGATGTTGCCAGGACTGGAGAATTGTAGCTATGCGGATAGGCAGGGGTTGCTGTCCTTGGAACAGAGAAGGCTGAGGGGAGATCTGATTCGAATGCGCAACATTTTGAGGGTCCTGGATAGAGTGGAGGTGAAGGGCAGAGAACCATAGCAGAAAGGTCAGTGACGAGGGGGCATAGATTTAAAGTGATTGGCAGAAAAATTAGAGGGGAATTGAGGAAAATCTTTTCACCCAGAGCATGCTGATGCTCTGGAACTCACTGCCTGAAAGCGTAGTTGGGGCAGAGACCCTGAAATCATTCAAAAGGAGTCTGGATAGGCACCTCAAGTGCCGTAAGATGCAGGGCCCGGACCAAATGCTGGAAGGTGGGATTAGAATAGGTTGATCGTTTTTCGGCTGCCACAGAGAGGATGAGGCAAGTGGACGCTTTCTGCAATTCTCCAGTCCTGGCAATAGATGATGCCCTCTCCAACTCTATTTTTCCCTCTGTTACCCTCTGAGTTTCAGTCTCTCCCTCTCTGTTACCTTCTGAATCCCAGTCTTTCCCGCTCTGTTACCCTGTGAATCCCAGTCTCTCCCCCTCTGTTACCCTCTGAATCCCAGTTTCTCCCACACTGTTACATCTCAATCCCAGTCTCTCTCCCTCTGTTACCCTCTGAATCCCAGTCTCTCCCTCTCCGTTACCCTCTGACTCCCAGTCTTTCACGCTCTATTACCCTCTGAATCCGAGTCTCTCCCCCTCTGTTACACTCCGAATTCCAGTCTCTCCCTCTCTGTTACCTTCTGAATGCCAGTCTTTCCGGCTCTGTTAGCTTCCGAATCCCGGTCTCTCCTCCTCTGTTACTCTCAGAATCCCAGTCTTTCCCGCACTGTTACCCTTTGAATCCCAGTCTCTCCCTCTCTCTTACCCTCTGAATCCCAGTCTCACCCCCCCCCCCTCCATTACTCTCTGAATCCCAGTCTCTCCCTCTCTGATTAACATCTGAATAACGGTCTCTCCCTCTCTCTTACCCTCTGAATCCCAGTCTCCCTCCCTCGGTTGCTTTCTGAATCCCAGTCTCTCCCCCTCTGTTACTCTCTGAATCCCAGTCTCTCCCTCTCTGTTAACGACTGCAAACCAGTCACTCCATCTCTCTTACCTTCCGAATCCCAGTCTCTCTCCCTCTGTTACTTTCTGAATCCCAGTCTCTCCCTCTCTGTTAACGTCTGAATACTAGTCTCTCCCTCTCTCTTACCCTCCGAATCCCAGTCTCTCCCCCTCTGTTACTCTCTCATTCCCAGTCTCTCCATCTCTGTTAACCTCTGAATCCCAGTCTCTCCCTCTCTGTTACCCTCTGAATCACAGTCAGTTCACCTCTGTTACACTCTGAAACCCGGTCTCTCACTCTCTGTTAGATTTTTTTTTAGATTAGATTAGAGATACAGCACTGAAACAGGCCCTTCGGCCCACCGAGTCTGTGCCGAACATCAACCACCCATTTATACTAATCCTACACTAGTCCCATATTACTACCAAACACCCCCACCTGTTCCTATATTTCCCTACCACCTACCTATACTAGTGACAATTTATAATAGCCAATTTACCTATCAACCTGCAAGTCTTTTGGCTTGTGGGAGGAAACCGGAGCACCCGGAGAAAACCCACGCAGACACAGGGAGAACTTGCAAACTCCACACAGGCAGTACCCGGAATCGAACCCGGGTCCTTGGAGCTGCGAGGCTGCGGTGCTAACCACTGCGCCACTGTGCCGCCCTGTTAACGTCAGTAACCCGGTCTCTCCCTCTCTCTTACCTTCTGAATCCCAATCTCTCTCCCTCTGTTTCTCTCTGAATCCCAGTCCCTCCCTCTCTGATTAACGTATGAATAACGGTATCTCCCTCGCTCTTACCCTTTGAATCCCAGTCTCTCTCCCTCTGTTGCTCTCTGAATCCCAGTCTCTCCCTCTCTGTTGACGTCTGAATACCAGTCTCTCCCTCTCTCTTACCCTCTGAATACCTATCTTTCCCTCTCTGTTACTCTCTGCATCCCAGTCTCTCCCTCTCTGTTGACCTCTGCATCCCAGTCTCTCCCTCTCTGTTACCCTCCGAATCCCAGTCTTTCCCGCTCTGTTACCCTCTGAATCCCAGTCTCTTCCTCTCTCTTACCCTCTGTATCCCAGTCTCTCCCCCTCTTTAACTCTCAGAAACCCAGTCCCTCCCTCTCTGATTAACGTCTGAATACCGGTCTCACCCTCTCTCTTACCCTCTGAATTCCAGTCTCCCTTCCTCGGTTGCTCTCTGAATACCAGTCTCTCCCTCTCTGTTAACGTCAGTAATCCGGTCTCTCCCTCTCTCTTACCTTCTGAATCCCAATCTCTCTCCCTCTGTTTCTCTCTGAATCCCAGTCCCTCCCTCTCTGATTAACGTATGAATACCGGTCTCTCCCTCGCTCTTACCCTCTGAATCCCAGTCTCGCTCCCTCTGTTGCTCTCTGAATCCCAGTCTCTCCCTCTCTGTTAACGTCTGAATACCGGCCTCTCCCTCTCCCTTCCCCTCTGAATGCCAGTCTCTCCCCCTCTGTTACTCTCTAAATCCCAGTCTCTCCCTCTCTGTTAACGTCAGTAACCCGGTCTCTCCCTCTCTCTTACCTTCTGAATCCCAATCTCTCTTCCTCTGTTTCTCTCTGCATCCCAGTCTCTCCCTCTCTGTTGACCTCTGCATCCCAGTCTCTCCCTCTCTGTTACCCTCCGAATCCCAGTCTTTCCCGCTCTGTTACCCTCTGAATCCCAGTCCCACCCTCTCTCTTACCCTCTGTATCCCAGTCTCACCCCCTCTTTAACTCTCAGAATCCCAGTACCTCCCTCTCTGATTAACGTCTGAATACCGGTCTCACCCTCTCTCTTACCCTCTGAATCCCAGTCTCTCTCGCTCGGTTGTTCTCTGAATCCCAGTCTCTCCCTCTCTGTTAACGTCTGAATACCAGTCTCTCCCTCTCACTTACCCGCAGAATCCCAGTTTCTCCCGCTCTTTTACTCTCTGAATCCCAGTCTCTCCCTCTCTGTTAACGTCTGTATACCAGACTCTCCCTCCCTCTTACCCTTTGAATCCCAGTCTTTCCCCCTCTGTTACTCTCTGAATCCCATTCTCTCCCTCTCTGTTAACATCTGAATCCCTGTCTCTCCCTCTCTATTACCCTCTCAATCCCAGTCTCGCCATCTCTTTGAACATCTGACTCCCAGTCTCTCCCTCTATGTTACTCTCTTAATCCCAGTCTCTCCCTCTCTGTTACCCTCCGAAACCCAGTCTTTCCCGCTCTGTTACCCTCTGAATCCCAGTCTCTCCCTCTCTCTTACCCTCTGAATCTCGGTCTCTCCTTCTCTGTTACCATCTGAATCCCAATCTCTCCCTCTCTCTTACCCTCTGCATCCCAGTCTCTCCGTCTCTGTTGACCTCTGCATCCCAGTCTCTCCCTCTCTGATACCCTCCGAATCCCAGTCTTTCCCGCTCTGTTACCCTCTGAATCCCAGTCTCTCCCTCTCTCTTACCCTCTGAATCTCAATCTCTCCTTCTCTGTTACCTTCTGAATCCCAGTCTCTCCCTCTCTCTTGCAGTCTGTATCCCAGTCTCTTCCCCTCTATTACTCTCTGAATCCCAGTCACTCCCTCTCTGTTAACGTCTGAATACCAGACTCTCCCTCCCTCTTACCCTATTAATCCCAGTCTCTCCCCCTCTGTTACTGTTTGAATCACAGTCTCTCCCTCTCTGTTAACATCTGAATCCCAGTCTCTCCCTCTCTGTTACCCTCCGAATCCCAGTCTTTCCCGCTCTGTTACCCTCTGAATCCCAGTCTCTCCCTCTCTCTTACCCTCTGAATCCCAGTCTCTCTCCCTCGGTTGTTCTCTGAATCCCAGTCTCTCCCTCTCTGTTAACGTCTGAATACCAGTCTCTCCCTCTCACTTACCCACTGAATCCCAGTTTCTCCCGCTCTTTTACTCTCTGTATCCCAGTCTCTCCCTCTCTGTTAACGTCTGTATACCAGACTCTCCCTCCCTCTTACCCTTTGAATCCCAGTCTTTCCCCCTCTGTTACTCTCTGAATCCCATTCTCTCCCTCTCTGTTAACATCTGAATCCCAGTCTCTCCCTCTCTATTACCCTCTCAATCCCAGTCTCGCCCTCTCTTTGAACATCTGACTCCCAGTCTCTCCCTCTATGTTACTCTCTTAATCCCAGTCTCTCCCTCTCTGTTGACCTCTGCATCCCAGTCTCTCCCTCTCTGTTACCCTCCGAAACCCAGTCTTTCCCGCTCTGTTACCCTCTGAATCCCAGTCTCTCCCTCTCTCTTACCCTCTGAATCTCGGTCTCTCCTTCTCTCTTACCATCTGAATCCCAATCTCTCCCTCTCTCTTACCCTCTGCATCCCAGTCTCTCCGTCTCTGTTGACCTCTGCATCCCAGTCTCTCCCTCTCTGTTTCCCTCCGAATTTTCCCGCTCTGTTACGCTCTGAATCCCAGTCTCTCCCTCTCTCTTACCCTCTGAATCTCAATCTCTCCTTCTCTGTTACCTTCTGAATCCCAGTCTCTCCCTCTCTCTTGCAGTCTGTATCCCAGTCTCTTCCCCTCTATTACTCTCTGAATCCCAGTCACTCCCTCTCTGTTAACGTCTGAATACCAGACTCTCCCTCCCTCTTACCCTCTTAATCCCAGTCTCTCCCCCTCTGTTACTCTTTGAATCACAGTCTCTCCCTCTCTGTTAACATCTGAATCCCAGTCTCTCCCTCTCTGTTACCCTCTCAATCCCAGTCTCGCCCTCTCTGTTACCCTCTGAATCTCATTCTCAATCCTCTGTTACTCTCTTAATCCCAGTCTCTCCCTCTCTGTTGACATCTGAATCCCAGTCTCTCCCTCTCTGTTACCCTCTGAATCCCAGTCTCTCCCTCTCTGTTACCCTCCGAATCCCAGTCGTTCCCGCTCTGTTACCCTCTGAATCCCAGTCTCTCCCTCTCTCTTACCCTCTGAATCTGAGTCTCTCCTTCTCTGTTACCCTCTGAATCCCAGTCCCTCCCGCTCTCTTACCATCTGTATCCCAGTCTCTCCCCCTCTTTTACTCTCAGAATCCCAGTCCCTTTCTCTCTGATTAACGTATGAATACCGGTCTCTCCCTCTCTCTTACCCTCTGAATCCCAGTCTCTCCCTCTCTGTTAACGTCTGAATACCAGTCTCTCCCTCTCTCTTCCCCTCTGAATCCCAGTCTCTCCCCCTCTGTTACCCTCTGAATCCCAGTCTCTCCCTCTCTCTTACTCTCTGAATCTCAGTCTCTCCTTCTCTGTTATCCTCTGAATCCCAGTCCCTCCCTCTCTCTTACCCTCTGTATCCCAGTCTCTCCCCCTCTTTTACTCTCAGAATCCCAGTCCCTCCCTCTCTGATTAACGTCTGAATACTGGTCTCTCCCTCTCTCTTACCCTCTGAATCCCAGTCTCTCTCCCTCTGTTGTTCTCTGAATCCGAGTCTCTCCCTCTCTGTTAACGTCTGAATACCAGTCTCTCCCTCTCTCTTCCCCTCTGAATCCCAGTTTCTCCCTCTCTGTTAACGTCAGTATCCCGGTCTCTCCCTCTCTCTTACCTTCTGAATCCCAATCTCTCTCCCTCTGTTTCTCTCTGAATCCCAGTCTCTCCCTCTCTGATAACGTCAGTATCCCGGTCTCTCTCTTTCTCTTACCTTCTGAATCCCAATCTCTCTCCCTCTGTTTCTCTCTGAATCCCAGTCTCTCCCTCTCTGTTGACGTCTGAATACCAGTCTCTCCCTCTCTGTTCCGCTCCGAATCCCAGTCTTTCCCGCTCTGTTACCCTCTGAATCCCAGTCCCTCCCTCTCTGTTGACCTCTGCATCCCAGTCTCTCCCTCTCTGTTCCCCTCCGAATCCCAGTCTTTCCCGCTCTGTTACCCTCTGAATCCCAGTCCCTCCCTCTCTCTTACCCTCTGAATCTCATTCTCTCCTTCTCTGTTACCCTCTGAATCCCAGTCTCTCCTCTCTCTTACCCTTTGTATCCCAATCTCTCCCCCTCTTTTACTCTCAGAATCCCAGTCCCTCCCTCTCTGATTAACGTCTGAATACCGGTCTCTCCCTCTCTCTTACCCTCTGAATCCCAGTCTCTCTCCCTCTGTTGCTCTCTGAATCCCAGTCTCTCCCTCTCTGTTAACGTCTGAATACCAGTCTCTCCCTCTCTCTTCCCCTCTGAATCCCAGTCTCTCCCCCTCTGTTACTCTCTGAATCCCAGTCTCTCCCTCTCTCTTACCCTCTGAATACCAATCTTTCCCTCTCTTTTACTCTCTGAATCCCAGTCCCTCCCTTACTGTTACTATCTGAATCCCATTCTCTCCCTCTCTGTTAACTGACTAGAGCCTTTTAAATAAAAGCAATATACTGCGGATGCTGGAAATCTGAAACAAAAACAAGAAATGCTGGATTCACTCAGCAGGTCTGGCAGCATCTGTGGAAAGAGAAGCAGAGTTAACGTTTCGGGTCAGTGACCCTTCTTCGGAACTGACAAATATTAGAAAAGTCACAGATTATAAACAAGTGAGGTGGGGTTTGGGCAAGAGATAACAAAGGAGAAGGTGCAGATTGGACCAGGCCACATAGCTGACCAAAAGGTCACGGAGCAAAGGCAAACAATATGTTAATGGTGTGTTGAAAGACAAAGCATTAGTACAGATTAGGTGTGAATATATTGAATATTGAACATCAGCAAGTGCAAACCTGAAGAAAAACAACCTGAAAAAAAAAGTGGGTAAGCAAACTGAACAAACTAAGATGAAATGAAATAAATGCAAAAAAAGATTGTAAAAAATGTAAAAAGGAATGCACAAAAAATTAAGAAAAAATAACTAAAAATGACTAAAAATGAAAGTAAAGTGGGGGGCTGTCATGCTCTGAAATTATTGAACTGAATGTTCAGTCCGGCAGGCTGTCGTGTGCCTAATCGGTAGATGAGATGCTGTTCCTCGAGCTTGCGTTGATGTTCACTGGAACACTGCAGCAATCCCAGGACAGAGATGTGAGCATGAGAGCAGGGGGGAGTGTTGAAATGGCAAGCAACCAGAAGCTCAGGGTCCTGCTTGCGGACTGAGCGGAGATGTTCCGCAAAGCGGTCACCTAGTCTGCGCTTGGTCTCCCCAATGTAGAGGAGACCACACTGTGAGCAGCGAATACAGTATACTACATTGAAAGAAGTACAAGTAAATCGCTGCTTCACCTGAAAGGAGTGTTTGGGGCCTGGGATAGTGAGGAGAGAGGAGGTAAATGGGCAGGTATTACACCTCCTGCGATTGCAAGGGAAGGTGCCCTGGGACGGGGACGAGGTGGTGGGGGTAATGGAGGAGTGGACCAGGGTGTCACGGAGGGAACGATCCCTTCGGAATGCTGACAGGGGAAGGGAGGGGAAGATGCGACTGGTAGTGGCATCACGCTGGAGGTGGCGAAAATGGCGGAGGATGATCCTTTGGATATGGAGGCTGGTGGGATGAAAAGTGAGGACAAGGGGAACCCTGTCACGGTTCTGGGAGGGAGGGGAAGGGGTGAGGGTAGAGGTGCGGGGAATGGGTCGGACACGGTTGAGGGCCCTGTCTACCACAGTGGGGGGAAATCCTCGGTTGAGGAAAAAGGAGGTCATATCAGAAGCATCGTCATGGAAGGTAGCATCATCAGAGCAGATGCGTCGGAGACGGAGAAACTGGGAGAATGGAATGGAGTCCTCTGTAAGGATTGAGAATGGAGTCCTCTGTAAGGAATTCCAATGAATATAATCCCAATCTACTCAGTATCTCCTCATAAGCCAACACCCTCAACTCCGGAATCAACCTAGTGAACCTCCTCTGCACCCTCTCCAGTGCCAGTACTTCCTTTCTCAAGGAAGGAGACCAAAACTGCACTCAGTACTTTAGGTGCGGCCTCACCAGTACCATATACAGCTGCAACATAACCTCTCTGCTTTTAAACTCAATCCCTTTAGCAATGAAGGACCCAATTCCATTTGCCTTCCTAATTTATTGCTGTACCTGCAAACCAACCTTCTGCGATTCATGCACAAGGACACCCAGGTCCCTCTGCATTGCAGCATGCTGCAACATTTTACCATTCAAGTAATAATCCTTTTTACTGTTACTCCTACCGAAATGAATGACTTCACATTGATTAACATTGTATTCCATCTGCCAGACCTTTGCCCACTCATTCAATGTCTATATGTTCCTCTGCAAAGTTTCACAGTCATCTGCACACTTTGCTCTGCCACTCATCTTAGTGTCATCTACAAACTTTGACACCCTACACGTGGTCCCCAACTCCAAATCATCTATACAAATTGTAAATAATTGCGGTCCCAACACCGATCCCTGAGGCACACCACTAGTGACTGATTGCCAACCAGAGTAGCACTCAGTTATCCCCACTCTCTGCTTCCTGTTAGTCAACCAATCCTCTATCCATGCCAATACTTTACCCCTAACGCCATGCATCCTTATCTTATGCAGCGGCCTCTTGTGCGGAACCGTGTCGTAGGCCTTTTGGAAATTTAGGTACACCACATCCACTGGGTCCTCATTGTCCACCTTGCTCGTAATGTCTTCCTAATGTCATTATTAATGATTTAAGATGATGAGGTAGAATGCAACATACCCTAGTTGCCAATGACACAAAAATAGGCAGCATTGTAAGCAGTGTAGCTGGAAGCATAACATTGCAAAATGTTATCGGAAGTGAATGGGCAAAACTGTGGTAGATAGATTTCAATGTCACCAAAAGAAGACCAGAACACACCACTGTATAAATGGTGAAAAACGAGGATCACTGGAGGTCCAAAGAGTCTTGGGGGGTCCATGTCCATTTGAGTGCAGTGTAGATTTACCAGAATGATAACTGGACTCCAAGGGTTAAATTACGAGGTGATATTACACAAACTAGGCATTTATTCCCTGTAATTTAGGAGGATCAAGGTGATTTGTTCAAATGTGTTGAGATATTAAGGGGAACTGATGGCGTAGTTTGGGAGAAACTATTTCGGCAGCTTGGGAACATAGGAACAGGAGTAGGCCATTCAGCCCATCGAGCCTGCTCCGCCATTCAATACGATCATGGCTGATCATCCACTTCAATGCCTTTTTCCCAGACTGAGCTTCCACAGCCCACTGGGGTGGAGAATTCCAAAGATTCACAACCCTCTGAGCAAAGAAACTTCTCCCCACCTCTGACCTAAGTGGCTTTCCCCTTATTTTGAAATTGTTTCCCCTGGTTCTAGACTCCCGAACCAAATGAGGCATCTTACCTGCGACTAAGCTGTCTATCCCTTTAAGTATTTAGTATGTTTCAATAAGATCACCTCTCATTCTTCTAAAGTCCAATGAGTATAGGCCCAACCTGTTCAACCATTCCTCATAAGACAAGCCCTTCATCCCATGAATCAGCGGAGTGAACCTTCTCTGAACTGGTTCCAATGCATCCAGGCCTTTCCATTTATCCACTTTCAAAGTTGCCAAACACCTTAATATTTCCCCTCACTCTGTTTATTCCATCCAATATTTCACACTCCTCCTCTTTAATTACAATATCTGCATCGTTCCCAGTCTTTTATAAAGACGGACACAGAGAATTCATTAAGAACCATGGTCCCACCTCCACACACACATTCCCTTTTTGGTCCCTAATACTCCATCCTTAGTAGTTCTCTTGCTCTTCATGTATTTATAAAACATCTTTGTGATTTGTTTGCGTTTGATGGTAATATTAGTTTCAGGCCATTTCTGTCACGGTTCTGGGAGGGAGGGGAAGGGGTGAGGGTAGAGGTGCAGGGAATGGGCCGGACACGGTTGAGGGCCCTGTCAACCACAGTGGGGGGAAATCCTCGGTTGAGGAAAAAGGAGGTCATATCAGAAGCACCGTCATGGAAGGTAGCATCATCAGAGCAGATGCGTCGGAAATGGAGAAACTGGGAGAATGGAATGGAGTCCTTACAGGAGGTAGGGTGTGAAGAAGTGTAGTCGAGGTAGCTGCAGGAGTCAGTGGGCTTATAATGGATATTGGTAGACAACCTATCCCCAGAGATGGAGACAGAGAAGTCGAGGAAGGGAAGGGAAGTGTCAGAGATGGACCATGTAAAGGTGAGAGAAGGGTGGAAATTGGAAGCAAAGTTGATAAAGTTTTCGAGTTCGGGGCGGGAGCAGGAAACGGCACCGATACAGTCATCAATGTACCAGAAGAAGAGTTGGGGGAGGGGGCCTGAGTAGGACTGGAACCAAGAATGCTCGACATATCCCACAAAAAGGCAGGATAAACTAGGACACATGCGGGTACCCATAGCGACACCTTTTACTTGAAGGAAGTGCATGGAGTTGAAGGAGAAGTTGTTCAATGTGAGAACAAGTCCAGCCAGGTCCAATCTGCACCTTCTCCTTTGTTATCTGTTGCCCCACCCCCACCTCACTTGCTTATAATCTGTGACTTTTCTAATATTGGTCAGTTCCAAAGAAGGGTCACTGACCCGAAACGTTAACTCTGCTTCTCTTTCCACAGATGCTGCCAGACCTGCTGAGTGATTCCAGCATTTCTTGTTTTTGTTTCAGATTTCCAGCATCCGCAGCATTTTGCTTTTATTGCTTGCATATATAGAGGCAGCTTTACTAGGTATCTAATCCCACACTGTACCTGCCTTGTAAGTGTTTGATAGAACAGATAGGACAGAGATTTGCTCTGTAGATAACTCCAGCCTATACTTGGCTTGGCAGCATTTGAAGGGACAGTTTAGACGTGAGCTTTAATCTGTATCACTGGAATTTCAAAGGGTAAGGGGTGAATTGATCAAAGTTTACAAGACAATACTGGAAACTGATGGGGTAGATAGAGAGAAACTCTTCTCACTGGTTGGAGGAGTCTTGGACGAGGGGCAAAGTCGATAAATCGAACATTAGTCGAAGACCCTCTCAAGGGTGAAATTTATTAACACTTCTACACGCAAAGGGTGGTGGAATTTTGGAATTGTCTTCCACAAATGACCCCTCCCTATCTCTGAAATCTCCTCCAGCTCCACACTCCACCAATATCTGTGATCTTCTAATTCTGGCCACTTGAACATCCCCAATTTGAATCGTTTCACAATTGGAGGCCATGCCTGCAAGCTGCTGAGGCCCTAACTCTGGAATTCCTTTCCTAAACTTCTCCGTCTCACTAACTCTGTTTCCTCTTTGAAGATTCTCCCTCAAACCAACCTCTGACCAAGTTTTTGGACATCTAGTTTCATATCTCCAGAAGTGACTCGGTGTCAAATTTTTATTTGCTTTATTCATTTGTTGGATGTGTGCGTTGGTGGCCAGGACAGCATTTATTGCCCATTCATAATTGCCCTTGAGAAGGTGGTGTTGAGCCTCCTTCTTGAACCGCTGCAGTCCATGTGGGGTAGGTACATCCACAGTGCTGTTAGGAAGGGAGATCCAGGATTTTGACCCAGTCACAGTGAAGGAGCAGCGATATAGTTCCAAGTCAGGATGGTGTGTGACTTATGGGAAACTTGCAGGTGGTGGTGTTCCCATACGTGTTTCCTGTTTGTTTGCTCTCTCTCCCCCTCCTTCTTTCTAGACCTCCCTGTCCTCCTATCCCTCTGTGTTATGAGAACCTAAGAACAGAAGGAAGTGGGTGCAGGAACAGAGAGACCTGGGTATGTCTGTGCACAAATTGAAGGTGGCAGAGCTAGTTGAGAAAGTGGTTAAAATGCATATGGGATCCTAGGCTTTGTAAATAGAGGCTTAGAGTATAAAAGCAAGGAGGTTATGGTGAAGCTTTATAAAACACTGCTTCATCCTCAACTGGCATTGTGTCCAATTCAAGGCACCATGCTTTCGGAAGGAATTGGGGGCATTAGAGAGGATGCAGAGAAGATTCACGAGCAAGGTTCATGGATGAGGGACTTCAGATACGTGGATAGATTGGAGAAACTGGGGTTGTTCTCCACAGAGAAGAGAAACGTGAGATTAGATTTGACAGAGGTGTTCAAAATCATGAGGGGTAGATGTAGGAGTAGGAATGCAGCACATAGGATATTCCATATCCATTTCTCTTGAGTGTTTACTTAAACAAGTGAATTGACCATTTAATATTTTTAACTTACTTAACCCTTGTGTTCACACAAAGATCAAGCAAGCAAATTCAACAGTGGCCACTTTGACTTCATCCCATCGTGACTTATGTACATTCTCACAGGATAGCAGGTATAACTGTAGTCATAAAATTCAACAGAAATTTGATCAGTTACATTGTTATTTCAGTCCATATTTACACTACACACGGTACCTTACTGTTGTAATAACGTTAAATAGTATCTATTCATCCCACTGGGGCAAAATTTCACTGGCTCAACATTCTCACCAAATACTAAAGCATTCCACAATGCAAGACTCACAAATTCAACACAAGTTTCCTTTTCTGAGTGTCACTGGCCTGTTCTGATTCTCTGAGGGATTACTGATGCTTATCCTCCACATGAGCAGTCCTCCTAATCCCGTGTGCCTGACCCGCTCCCAAACCCAGCATCCACTTACGTTAAGGCAAGTGATACAGGAGCGTCTCAGTGACTGAGGCAGGTGAGTCTTGAGGCTGAGCCGGGCACAATGAGTGACCTGGTTAATCCGAAACTCCAGGGATTATTTAAACGGAGCTTTACTCTGTATCTAAGCCATGCTGTACCTTCTCTGAGAGTGTTCGATGGTGCAGTGCAGACGAGGACAGTTATTCTTTACCCATTTTAAACATGGAGAAGTGAATATCCAAGAGATTGTTTGAAATGTGATGAGGGTTTCTGCCTCTACCACCCTTTCAGGCAGTGAGTTCCGGACACCCACCAGCCAGTGGGTGAAGAAACTATTGATCTGTTTCGTTCAGTTAAATTTGATGTCAATGTTTCTCCAGGATTTTGATAATGGGGGATTCAGCGATGGGAGAATGCTTTGAATGCCAAGGGGAGGTGGATGGATTCTCTCTTGATGCAGATGGTCATTGTGTGACATGAATGTTACTTGCCACTGGTCGGCCCAAATCTGAATATTGTCCGGGGCTTGGTGCATGTGGCTCTGGACTGCTTCATTATCTGAGGCAAAATACTGTGGATGCTGGAAATATGGAAAGCATCGAGCTGAATCACGAACACTGCTTCTCTCTCCACAGATGCTGCCTGACCTGCTCAGTATTTAAAGCACTGTCTGCTGGGTTCTCAGCTGAAGATGGTTGGGCTGAGGACAATACCCTGATAAACTCCTGCAGTGAAGGCCTGGGACTGAGATGATTGACTTCAAACAACCACAACCATGTTCCTTTGTGCTCGGTATGATTCCAACCAGTGGAGAGATTTCCTCCGAATCCCACTGACTTCAGTTTTACTTGGGCTCCTCGATGCCACACTCGGTCAAACACTGCCTTGATGTTCAGGTCAGTCTCCCTTCCTAGTAACAGACAGGAGTGAATCATTCCCTTTGACCCATTGTGAACTGAACATGCTCTGCTTCTTCACAGCCTGATACAGGCCTGTACACGGCCGATTAATGTCGCCCATCAAACACTCCCAGAGGAGCTTTAGCACAGCTTCGGAACAGAGTACAGTTCCTTCAACATTCTCTCTCTGTCTCTCCCTCCTGCGATCTCTGACATTAGGAGAGAGACAGAGAGAGAGAGGGTTAGATATGAAGGCAGAGAGATGGCAATAGAGAGGGACAACGTTGGAGAGAGAGAGGTTGTTGAGGTGGATGAAAAGGATAATGTAAGATATATTAATTTGATGTAATCCTTCACTGTTGTATAAACAAACATATAAGAGATAGATATGGAGAGAAAAAAACATCGGTAGAGGGATAAATGCAGATGAAGTTGGGGCGCAGGCGGGTCCTTTTGATGATCCAGAAGGAATAGCCTCCATTTTAAACATCCAGCAAGCTATTCCACTGTGGGAGCCATCACACCCAAACAGGCATAGACACAAACACACACACACACACAGAAACACCCACACAATGATATTGGTTGTGCAAATGTCATGCTGGCATATTGGTTAATTTTAAAATCTGTCAGAATATTACAGCGCCGTACAAGCCCTTCGGCCCTCGATGTTGCGCCGACCTGTGAAACCATCTGACCTGCACTATTCCATTTTCATCCACATGTCTATCCAATGACCACTTCAATGCCCTTAAAGTTGGCGAGTCTACTACTGTTGCAGGCAGGGCATTCCACGCCTCTACTACTCTCTGACTAAAGAAACTACCTCTCACATCTGTCCGATATCTATCAACCCCCAACTTAAAGCTATGTCCCCTCGTGTTTGCCATCACCATCCGAGGAAAAAGACTCTCACTATCCACCCTATCTAACCGTCTGATGATCTTATATGTCTCTATCTCTCTATATGCCTCTCCTCCTCCTTCTCTCCAACGAAAACAACCACAAGTCCCTCAGCCTTTCCTCATAAGACCTTCCCTCCATACCAGGAAACGTCCTAGTAATTCTCCTCTGCACCCTTTCCATAGCTTCCACATCCTTCCTATAATGCGGTGACCAGAACTGCACGCAATACTCCAGGTGCGGTCTCACCAGAGTTTTGTACAGCTGCAGCATGACCTCGTGGCTCCGAAACTCGATCCCCCTACTAATAAAAGCTAACACATCATATGCCTCCTTAACAGCCCTATTAACCTGGGTAGCAACCTTCAGGGATTTATGCACCTGGACACCAAGATCTCTCTGTTCATCTACACTACCAAGAATCTTCCCATTAGCCCAGTACTCTGCATTCCTGTTACTCCTTCCAAAGTGAATCACCTCACACTTCTCCGCATTAAATTCCATTTGCCATCTCTCAGCCCAGCTCTGCAGCCTATCTATGTCCCTCTGTACCCTACAACATCCTTCGGCACTATCCACAACTCCATCGACCTCAGTGTCATCCGCAAATTTACTAACCCATCCTTCTACACCCTCTTCCAGGTCATTTATAAAAATGACAAACAGCAGTGGCCCCAGAACAGATACCTGCGGTACACCACTAGTAACTAAACTCCAGGATGAACATTTGCCATCAACCACCACCGTCTGTCTTCTTTCAGCTAGCCAATTTCTGATCCAAAGCTCCAAATCACCTTCAACCCCATACTTCCGTATTTTCTGCAATAGCCTACCGTGGGGAACCTTATCAAACGCCTTACTGAAATCCATATACACCACATCCACTGCTTTACCCTCATCCAACTGTTTGGTCACCTTCTCGAAAAACTCAATAAGGTTTGTGAGGCACGACCTACCCTTCACAAAACCGTGCTGACTATCGCTAATGAACTTATTCTTTTCAAGATGATTATAAATCCTGTCTCTTATAACCTTTTCCAACATTTTACCCACAACCGAAGTAAGGCTCACAGGTCTATATTTACCAGGGCTGTCTCTACTACCCTTCTTGAACAAGGGGACAACATTTGCTATCCTCCAGTCTTCCGGCACTTTTCCTGTCGACAATGACGACATAAAGATCAAGGAAAAAGGCTCTGCAATCTCCTCCCTAGCTTCCCAGAGAATCCTAGGATAAATCCCATCTGGCCCAGGGGACTTATCTATTTTCACACTTTCCAAAATTGATAACACCTCCTCCTTATGAACCTCAATCCCATCTAGCCTAGTAGCCTGAATCTCAGTATTCTCCTCGGCAACATTTTCTTTCTCTACTGTAAATACTGACGCAAAATATTCATTTAACACTTACCCTACCTCCTCTGATTCGACACACAACTTCCCACCATTATCCTTGATTGGCCCTAATCTAACTCTAGTCATTCTTTTATTCCTGATATACCTATAGAAAGCCTTAGGGTTTTCCCTGATCCTATCCGCCAATGACTTCTCGTGTCCTCTCCTTGCTCTTCTTAACTCTCCCTTTAGATCCTTCCTGGCTAGCTTGTAACTCTCAAGCGCCCTAACTGAGCCTTCACGTCTCATCCTAACATAAGCCTTCTTCTTCCTCTTGACAAGCGCTTCAACTTCTTTAGTAAACCACGGCTCCCTCGCTCGACAACTTCCTCCCTGCCTGACAGGTACATACATATCAAGGGCACGCAGCAGCTGCTCTTTGAATAAGCTCCACATTTCGATTGTTCCCATTCCCTGCAGTTTCCTTCCCCATCCTACGCATCCTAAATCTTGCCTAATCGCATCATAATTTCCTTTCCCCAGCTATAGCTCTTGCCCTGCGGTATATACCTGTCCCTGCCCATCGCGAAGATAAACCTAACCGAATTGTGATCACTATCACCAAAGTGCTCACCTCCATCTAAATCTAACACCTGGCCGGGTTCATTACCGTGTACCAAATCCAATGTGGCATCGCCCCTGGTTGGCCTGTCTACATACAGTATCAGAAAACCCTCCTGCACACACTGGTCAAAAACTGACCCATCTAAAGTACTCGAACTATAGTATTTCCAGTCGATATTTGGAAAGTTAAAGTCCCCCATAACAACTACCCTGTTACTCTCGCGCTGTCGAGAATCATCTTCGCTATCCTTTCCTCTACATCTCTGGAACTATTTGGAGGTCTATAAAAGACTCCCAACAGGGTGACCTCACCTCTCCTGTTTCTAACCTCGGCCCATACTACCTGGGTAGACGAGTCCTCAAACGTCCTTTCTGTCGCTGTAATACTCTCTGTGATTGATAGATTCTTGTTCAGCAAAGGTATTAAGAAATAAGGGGCAATGGCAGGATATATTGTGTAAGTTACATCACAGTTCAGCCAAGATCTCATTTGATGCCGGAACAGGGTTGTGGGGTTGAATTGCATCCCCCTCTTCGAGTATCCCCTGTGATGTATCCTTCTTTCTCTTTTCGTCACCCTGTCAGTCCATGTCTCTCTGTTTCTCTTTTTCTGTTTCTCTCTCTGTCTGTCTGTTTCGGACAGTGTAGTGTGAGTTTCACTCTGTGTCCACCCCATGATGTTCCTGCCCTGGCAGTGTGTGATGGGACAGTGTAGAGGGAAATTTACTCTGTGTCAAACCCAGCAATGTGTTTGCCTTGGGACTATGTAATGGGACAGTGTAGCTGGAGCTTTACTGTGTATCCCTGGAATTTTGAAGGCTCAGGTGTGAATTGATTTTTAGGCTATGTTTACATTTTTAGACTATGCCCCAACGTTCCTGACTCCGCAGCCAGTGGGAATATTTACTCTCTGCATATCTTATGATTTTCCCTTATTATCTTGAAAACATTAATCAAATCACCCCTTAACCTTCTAAATTCCAGGGATACAGAGCAAATCTCCACCGACAATGTCCCCGTAAATACTCCCAAGCCAAGCACAAAGGGAACACAGAGAGGGGAAACCTGAAGTGAGATACAGGGTAAAGACAGGCCCTATTGTATTATTAACATAGAAATGGTCTTATGCAGTACAAGCTGAGACCGGGTGAAACAAAGCAGAACCAGAGACATGGCCGAGTGTAACAAACCGAGACGTTGTCCAGTGCAGTAATAATGGAGGCAGGGTCTCGTGCTTTACGAACAGAGACAGGATCTAGTGCAGTAATAACTGAAATAGATTGTTGGTCTTAAATGGATGAAGACAAGGTCGCTAATCGTGGGGCTGTTTGATTGGGGATGAAAGGATGGAGTGTAATGTATCCAGTTAGCTTAAAAACAAACTGAGGTGAGACAGTAAGCTGTGAAGAAGACACAGGGAGGATACGGAGTATGGAGTATGGACTTCTTCAGTGAATGAGCAAGAAAGTGTCTGATGGAACATACTGTGGTGAAAAGTCAGGTATTCAGATTGGCTGAAAGAAAAAGTCATTGACATTGAAATGATTGTGTTTTATTCAACACATTATTTGCATCAGATTCTAATCTGCTGATGTAATATATTTGTTCAGGTGAGTGTAACTAATAATAATAATCAGGGGTATAACCATGTCAGTGGAGGCATATCCCCTGTATAAATCAACACCCATTGGAATGGATCAGCCCTCATAGTGCTGGAGCTGTGGGTTCCAGGCTAACAGAAGTCTCTGTTTCTCACAGAAATGGGATATCCAGTAATCCTTCAGATCGCATTCATTTATTATCCTGTACTTGCTGCAATTGGAGTTCCTGGTAAGACTGTCTATCAGTTGGTGTAACTCGATGTTAACTGTGCTGCTGTACTCGGTATCATTTCTCACTGTGTGTTTTACACAGCCACCTGTTCTTTACCAGCAATTTACTGATGGAATCTTCTCATTGTCTACTCTTTCAGTCTTGCAGGAGCTGCATTATATTTGATGGTATTGGTTTTAGTAATCCTGGAATAGTTACTGGATTATTCCGTTTATTTAATATATTTGAATCAGATGTCTCGGTTAAGATCAAGACAAAGAGCATCAGGAGTTGTTCACACTTTCGTGATGTGCAACTAACCGATGGTGCAATGTTTTCATTATTTATTTTTCGCTCTTTGATAACAAGACCTCCCACTGTATCAATGCGACAAGGAGGCAGCACAATATTCTCCCAACTCAATAACATGGTTCAGTTTAGCAGGGATGTCAATGCATTTATTGGTTATCACTGTTATAAAATATACTATGTATACTGGAACGCGTTGCCAGCGGAGGTGGTAGACGCAGGCACGATAGCGTCTTTTAAGATGTATCTAGACAGATACATGAATGGGCAGGAAGCAAAGAGATACAGATCCTTAGAAAATAGGCGACAGGTTTAGATAGAGGATCTGGATCGGCGCAGGCTTGGAGGGCCGAAGGGTCTGTTCCTGTGCTGTAATTTTCTTTGTTCTTGTTCTTTGTATGTCTGACGCTGCTTCAGAGGTCTGGCTACTGAGTTGAGTTTGCTGCTGCCTCTTTCACCTCTCCTTCTCTGCTTCACTGTGGAGCCTTCACTGTCACTAAACTACATTGTAAAACAGAAAGTATTGATGTGATGTTTTATTGGTTTACACTGTATCAGTTGGAATCAAGAGTCTTTCCATTTATCTGCAGATTATCAGCTGCACCGCTGGTGTCAGTGTTTTATTAATTTAACAACCTCACATTCTAACGGTGTACTTTATAATTCCAGGAGAATGAATTTCAATGATTGTGAGGTTTGTCTGGTAAAAGCTTTCGATTCTGTTTATTCCATGCATTGTGGATGAAGTGAAGTGTGTCGTTGAACAGGTGGAGATTTGTGTGCTCCGTTGAGACATTAAATTATTCACAGAGGTTTCACCATTGAGCAAACTGACACTGAAAATAGAATCATTGAACATGGGGCTGGTGAACAGAACACAGGCACAGAATGTGAGGAACAAATCACATGTGAAAAGTGGCATTAAGTAACAGTTTGCAATGTGTGAGAAGTCCAGAGAGCCAGGGAGAGCAACTTAGAAAAGGAGCAGGGAGAATGAAACAGAGGGAAAAAAATAACCAGAAGGAAAGTGAAAGAGGAATAAGCAGAGGTGTGAATAAATCACTAACATAATGTGTTGGAATATCCAGAGTAATTAGTGAGAGAAAATGAGAGTTGAAGTTGTCAGTTGTCGGATTGTGTTAATTTTACTGTTGGACTTGGTCCTTCAGTGTTTATTTCTGTCAGGTCCTCATTTTGTTTTGTAGAAAGTTCCTATTGCTTACTGACTGGCTGAATAAACATAATAAAGTCAGTTCTTCACTGATGGTAGTTCATTATTTAAATACTGCACTTCAAAATCTCTGTGACCATTGAATTCAATAAAGAGCGAAGCTGATGTCTGAAATATATTTAAATTGACATTTAACTGACTGTGCAAATTTAAATATATTTACTAAATTGTACAACAAATGAAATGTTCTCCAGCAGCAATAACTGCAGGTATTATCGTTTGAATGTATTAATTGAGTTGTGTTACTGGGATCTATAAATTAGCTTTGCACTAACACTTTGCTGCAATCTCTCCCTGTGAATCTCAGCCTGTGATCTCACTGTATTGAATCCTCTGTTCATTGCTTCTTTTTATCCACTTTCCCAGACCATCTGCTCCAGTCTCCTCTCCAGCTCTAACATGTCCTTTTCCTTCTTTGCCTCACAATCACACTCACTTGTTCCACCTCCAGCTGCCTCTTCCATATAAATTCCAACCCTCAAATTCACCGCAGCTGCTCTCAGACTTTTCCCACCTTGTACCGGCCCCTATCAGCTCTCTGAAACCACAGAAACGAACCAGCTGCACATCCCGCTGTTCTCAAACCTTCCCGACCGACAGTCTGGAGATAAATCCCCATTTAACCCATTGGATTCCATCTCTGTAAAATCCCTTCTCAATTCCCCACCGGTACTGCATCCTCACTCAGTAATTTCAGTAGTTCCAGTGCTGACTTTATTCGCTTTCTAGATCAATTTCCCAATTCATTATTAATAATTGTGTTTTAAACATTTCAATGTGATAAAACACTGCCCAGGTCAATGGATCGGTTTTACTGTTCAATGCAGCAACAAAGCTGGAATTTTAAGCCCAGATCCTGCCAAACTGCTGCTTTATCTCCAGGTCTGATCAGTAATTTCCCTCCTTCCTTTTCTCTCTCTTCCAGTTAACTTGGTGGCGATTATGATCCTGTCCCGAGGAAAGTGCGGTCTCTCCAAATGTATCACTGTCTACCTGGTGGGCATGGCAGTGTCTGATCTCCTGGTCGTTATCACTGGTCCCATATTGTCGTGGACTGTTTACATGTATTTCCCAGATTCATTCCTGACAATTACTCCCAATTGTTCTCTCATGTCCGCTCTGTTTTTTGCAGCCACATTTATTTCTGTCTGGCTCACAGTCTCTTTTACCTTTGATCGATTTGTGGCCATTTGCTGTGAGAAGCTAAAAACAAAATATTGTACCAGGAAAACTGCAGCTGTGGTTGCAGGAACAGTGAGTCTGCTGGGCTGTTTAGAGAATGTCCCAGTTTACTTTGCATTTAAACCAAGGTACTTTATTGATAATGTTCCCATGTTGTGTGATTATAAACCGAGCTTCTTCACTTCCCCCACTTGGGGGGTATTTGAATTATTTAACCTCATTTTAACCCCTTGTCTCCCGGTCTTTCTGGTTTTGCTGCTCAATGTTTTGACTGTCAGACGTATTTTATTCTCCAGTAAAGTCCGCAGGGGATTCCGGGGACACAACAAAGGTGAGAATCACAAAGACCCAGAGATGGAGAATCGGAGAAAATCAATTATTTTACTCTTCAGTATTTCTGGTAGTTTCTTACTGTTATGGCTGACCCGGGTTGTGCATGTCATTCATAGGCACATTGCAGATATTCGGATAGAATTCTCCTCCACTGAGCCTCACGATACCACAAATCACACATCAATAATGCTGCAGATGCTCAGTTCCTGCACCAACACATGTATTTACGTTGTGACCCAGACTAAATTCAGACAGGAACTGAAGAATGCGGTGAAATACCCTCTCAATCTCATTGTTAAATTAGTGACATCATAGAAAGAGCTGAAGGGTTTCAAACACTGGAACTAAATCACATTTCATATTCCATTTACTACACTCCCCACAGGACAGAAAGTACATTTTATATTCGCAGCACAGAGCCCTGAAATGATTTTAAATTTGATTCTGAGATCACATTTTACTGATAATCAGACCGATTGAGGTGGGATTTCCTCTGCAGGTGATTCATGAATTGTTTTGAAAATGTGCACTGAAATGCGCAGCTGAATTCAACTAAACCACCCCTGGACCCACAGCAAAATGGACAAAGTTGCAAATCACAGTGATTGTGAGATGGTTCGAGGGGCAGAAACTGCAGTGAGACAGAGACACCAGCAGATGGAAATGGTGAGAGGGGCAGAAGCTACAGTGAGACAGGAACACCGGCAGATGGGGATGGTGAGAGGGGCTGAAACTGCAGTGAGATAGGGACACCGGCAGATGGGGATGGTGTGAGGGGCTGAAACCGCAGTGAGACAGGGACACCTGCCGATGGAGATGGTGAGAGGGGCTGAAACTGCAGCGAGACAGGGACACCAGCATATGGGGATGGTGAGAGGGGCTGAAACTGCAGTGAGACAGGGACTCTGGCAGATGGTGATGGTGAGAGGGGCTGAAACTGCAGTGAGACAGAGACACCAGCAGATGGAGGAAGTCAGAGGGAGGAAGTAACTGCAGTGAGACAGGGAAACCATCAGATTGAGGTGGTGAGAGGGGTCAGTAACTGCAGTAAGACAGGGACACCAGCAGATGGAGATGCTGAGAGGGGGACCGTAACTGCAGTGAGTCAGAGACACCAGCAGGTGGAGATGTTGAGAGGGGTAGTAACTGCAGTGAGGCAGGGACACCAGCAGATGGAGGAGGTCAGAGGGAGGAAGTAACTGCAATGAGACAGGGAAACCATCAGATTGAGGTGGTGAGAGGGGTCAGTAACTACAGTAAGACAGGGACACCAGCAGATGGAGATGGTCACAGGGACAGTAACTGCAGTGAGTCAGAAACACCAGCAGATGGAGATGTTGAGAGGGGTAGTAACTGCAGTAAAACGGGGGCACCCGCAGATGGAGATGGTGAGACGGGCAGTAACTGCAGTGAAACAGGGACACCAGCAGATGGAGATGATGAGAGGGAGCATGAACTGCAGTGAGATCAGGGTGAGGAAGAAAGAGCTAGAGAGAGAAGGAGACAGGCTGACACAGAAAGTGAGAGATAGGGAGAGGTGTCGACTGAGGAGGCGAGAAGGTGGTATATGTAAACAGAGCATCACTCCAGCTAACCCGTGTTGTACCTGCACTGGGAGTTTTCGGGAAAGGGAAAGCTTTGCTCTGTATTTATTGTGTAAAGCAGCTGCCCTGTGCATATTTGATGGAGCATATTGGAGGAAACTTTGCTCTATACCATAACTTCTGCTTTACCTGCCCTGGGAATTTTGAAGGGACAGTGTAAATGTAGAAGTCTAGGACCAACTGGCTCATGAGGAGGTCATAATGTTGCCTCATAATTGACTGGTTAGCAAAATGAAAGCTCATGGAATGAACGGGGCATTCACAGAGTGGATACGACATTGGCGAAGGTACAGTACACAGTGAGTAGTTTTGAATGGCTGTTTCAGAATGGAGGGCGGTATCTTTACCTGACATAATCTTGTACACGTCTATTGAAACATCCTTCAATCTCCTTGGTTGCTGGAGCTGTGGTGCTAACCACTGCATCACTTGAGCGATTTTTGTAGAACCAGGGAATAGGGGTGTTTTAATGGACTTGCACGTTTTGGTTCATGGGGTAATGTGAGAATTTGATTTGTGTCCCTTGCATTTTGGTGCACCACATGTAGGAAACAATATACAAAACCAGAGACTGTCAGACAATAGCAGTAAGAAAGTAAGTCTCTTTTTAATGGTTGATGGCAAATGTTCATCCTGGAGTTTAGTTACTAGTGGTGCACCGCAAGGATCTGTTTTGGGTCCACTGCTGTTTGTCATTTTAATAAATGACCTGGATGAGGGTGTAGAAGGGTGGGTTGGTAAATTTGCGGATGGCACGAAGGTCGGTGGAGTTGTGGATAGTGCCGAAGGATGTTGTAGGTTACAGAGGGACATAGATAGGCTGCAGAGCTGGGCTGAGAGATGGCAAATGGAGTTTAATGCGGGAAAGTGTGAGGTGATTCACTTTGGAAGGAGTAACAGGAATGCAGAGTACTGGGATAATGGGAAGATTCTTGGTAGTGTAGATGAGCAGAGAGATCTTGGTGTCCAGGTACATAAATCCCTGAAAGTAGCCACCCAGGTTAATAGGGCTGTTAAGAAGGAATATGGTGTGTAAGCTTTTATTAGTAGGGGGATCGAGTTTCGGAGCCACGAGGTCATGCTGCAGCTGTATAAAACTCTCGTCCGGCCGCTCCTGGAGTATTGTGTGCAGTTCTGGTCACCGCATTATAGGAAGGATGTGGAAGCTTTGGAAAGGGTGCAGAGGAGATTTACTAGGATGTTGCCTGGTATGGAGGGAAGGTCTTACGAGGAAAGGCTGAGGGACTTGAGGTTGTTTTCGTCAGAGAGAAGGAGGAGGAGAGGTGACTTAATAGAGACATATAAGATAATCAGAGGGTTAGATAGGGTGGATAGTGAGAGTCTTTTTCCTCGGATGGTGATGGCAAACACGAGGGGACATAGCTTTAAGTTGAGGGGTGATAGATATAGGACAGATGTCAGAAGTAGTTTCTTTACTCAGAGAGTAGTAGGGGCGTGGAACGCCCTGCCTGCAACAGTAGTGGACTCGCCAACTTTAAGGGCATTTAAGTGGTCATTGGATAAACATATGGATGAAAATGGAATAGTGCAGGTCATATGGTTTCACAGATCGGCGCAACATCGAGGGCCGAAGGGCCTGTACTAAGCTGTAATGTTCTATGTTCTATGTTTTAATTTGAAAGCCTGAGCTAATTATTGAAAAAGCCACTGTTCAAATCCCACTGGGCTGTTGTGAATTTGAATTCTGTTTTTTTTTTCTAAAAACTAAAACATAAATCTGGAATCAATAAAACTGCAGGATGGAATGATTCACTCCTGTCTGCTCGTGTAAAACCCGTCTGTGTCACCGTTTTTCTGTATTCATTAACGATTGAAGATGAGGGGTTGAATGCCACATACCCAAGTTCGCCAATGACACAAAAATAGGCAGCATTGTGAGCAGTGTAGCTGGAAGCATAACATTTACAGAGATATTAATAGCTTAAGTGAATGGGCAAATCTGTGGTGGATGGCTTTTAATGTTAGAGGAAAAAAGAACAGAACAGAGTACTTTATAAATGCTGAAAAACTGGAAACACGGGAGCTGCAAACAGACTTGGTTAGAGGGAGCAGTACCTGCAGTGAGACAGGGCCTCCAGCAGATGAAGATGGTGAGAGGGGACAGTAATGCAGTGAGACAGGAACACCAGCGGAAGGAGATAGTGAGTGGGGGAACAGTAACTGCAGTGAGAGAGGGGCAATAGCAGATGGAGATGGTGAGAAGGGGACAGTAACTGCAGTGGGATAGGGACACCAGAAGATGGAGATGCTGAGGGTGCAGTTACTGCACTGAGACAGGAACACCAGCAGATGGAGATGCTGAAGTATTGCTGATGGGCCATTCTGTGTTGCTGCGGGTTTGGAACTTTCCACAAGTTTGTGTAATTTATTTTATGTAAACTTGAGATGCTGAATAAAAAAAAAACAATTTGTGTTAAATGGATGTTTTGCAACTCTCCAAACACTTGTAACATTAACCTGGTTGCTGTTTGGATAATTATTTTGAGTTATTCAATGTAATGCATAAATTAACAATTGCATCAAATAAAACTCAATCACTTACAAATAAAAACACTCGAAATAAGTTCTGTTGAGTTCTTCATCACTAAAGTTATGGCATCTTTCTCTTTCACATGTCTTTTATGCTGATATCATCTCTACTATAACTCCGAGTAATTGAAGTTTTGATCCAATTGTTTATTGTTTATTGAACGTTAGTATTTAATCTGCATTCAGTAACTGGTCAGAGAGTGAATTCAAGACCATAACAACTCCCTGCCTATTTGTTTCGTCCCTCTGCTAGTGTAAACAGTCTCTCCTCATGTTTCCAAACTGAGGGAAAGTTTTTGAATGCAATTTATTTCTCCAGGACAGCAGTTGCAGAGTATCTGGTAGTTACTGAATGTGGATAAGCGATGATCAAAAATCCTTCTGAATCCCCCAGGAGAGCAGAGGAAATAAACAGACAGGAAGCAAAGGGAAACAAGTGACACTTTACTGCAGCAGCAAAAACTCTTCATCATGTGGAGGTCTTTATTGCTAAGCTTTATATAAACAGGTGGTGAAAAGAGGAAGGTCTTTCATACAATGTGTGCAAAATGGCCATTTTCCAGCTTTGTAACACCTGTAACATTAAAGTGATACATGTTAAGAAAGTTTATTCAATTGATTACAGGATAATACATAAATACAGCAGTATCAAATAAAGTACAAATAATCATTTAAATATAATTGCAAATACGGGTCAAAATCGTTGTGTGAAATGGCAGCAGTTGCAAAAGTTCTCTTGGCTGCATCATTAACCGATTAAAAACTGCCAGTTTGTGCTGCAGTCAAACAGGCCTCTCAAGAAAAAACACTGTCCGAATTTCAAGGTAAATGCAATGAGACATTTTCAGTCATTTTATGAACTTTCTGTTCACTGGAGATGAATATTGAAAGACATTAAAGCAATTTGTGTCAAATGACCATTATCCAAAGTGGCCCCTCCAGGTTTAAAATTACAGCAGCTTTTCTGCACTGTTAATGATGTTTTGGGGGCGGGACCGAGACAGACAGGTTTCTGTCTGGAATGGTCCATTTGGGATATGGCTGTAAGATTCCTCACTCCCTAATTCCCTATTTACACAGATACTCACCTTGGGCTGTCCATGCCTGGGAGGGAGTGGCCAGATAGAGGAAGCTGAGAGCGAGTTGCATGAGCAGCATTTGGGTGGACTAGCTATATGAGTGACCGATTCTGGGATATATTGGGACAACATCATCCACCATTCTTTCTTTCCATGTGGCTGATGTCTGAAGGTGAGTTTCTGTGTCTCATTCTCTGCATCCTGGTGAATTGGAGCTGATTACAGTGTGTGTGTGTGTGTGTGTGTGTGTGTGATTCCAGCCTGAATCCTCCTCTTTCTGTCTCAGTCCTGACTCTTTTCTACAAACCCACCCCACTGCCCCTGTACAGGAATTTTCCCCATGGGCGAGCTGATGGAGGGAAGGTGCTCGAGTCCAACAATGGAGCGAATACAATGTGGGATGGTGAGTATCACATGTTTGTTGTCTCCCTCTGTCTTTCTCCCTCATTCTGACTCAATCTCTCGCTCTCAATCTCTCTCCATCTGTGTTTTTCGCTCTCACTGGTTTTATTTCAAACTCTCTCAATCTCAATCTCAATCTCAATCTCTCTCTCTCTAACTTTCTGCCACTTTGTGTTCCTTCTCTCTCTTTATCTTTCTTTCTCTCACTCCGTGTTTCTCTCTGTATGATTCTCTGTGTGTCTTTCTCTCTCACTGGCTTTCTCTTGTTCAACCTCTCTCGCAATCTCTCTCTCTCTGTCTGTCTCTCTCTTTCTTTCTTTCTGTGTGTGTTTCTCTCTCTCTCTGTGATTCTGTGTGTGTCTTTCTCTATCACTGGCTTTCTGGCTCTCTCTCTGGTGTCTGCAATTTCTTTGTGCCTCCATTCTTTCCCACCGCTTTATACCTCCAGTTCGGTTTCTGTCTCTTGCTGTCTTTTCTCTATTGCTCTAATTTCTATCGGTCTTTTCAGTATTTCAATGACTTTTTCTGTCCCTTTCTTTGGCTCTTTCTGATTTTCTGTCCTCTTGAACTTTGCTTCTTTCGTTGCTTTCTGACTTTTTCTCTGATTTCTGACTCTTTCCCGGCTTCTGTATCTTTCTCAGCTTTCTGTCACTTTCTCTGCTTTTGAATCTTTTTCTGCTATCATTCTCTTTCTCTGCTTTAGATTAGATTAGAGACACAGCACTGAAACAGGCCCTTCGGCCCACCGAGTCTGTGCCGAACATCAACCACCCATTTATACTAATCCTGCACTAATCCCATATTCCTACCAAGCATCCCCACCTGTACCTACACTTCCCTACCACCTACCTACACTAGTGACAATTTATAATGGCCAATTTACCTATCAATCTGCAAGTCTTTTGGCTTGTGGGAGGAAACTGGAGCACCCGGAGAAAACCCACGCAGACACAGGGAGAACTTGCAAACTCCACACAGGCAGTACCCGGAATCGAACCCGGGTCCCTGGAGCTGTGAGGCTGCGGTGCTAACCACTGCACCACTGTGCCGCCCTTTCTTTGTCTTTCTCTGCTTTCTGTCTCTTTCTCTGCTTTCTGTTTCTTTCTCTGCTTTCTGACTCTTTCTCTGCTTTCTGTCTCTTCCTCTGCTTTCTGTCTCATTCCCTGCAAATTGTCTCTTTCTCTGCTTTCTGTCACTTTCTCTGCTTTCTGTCTCTTTCTCTGCCTTCAGTCTCTTTTTCTGCTTTCTGTCTCTTTCTCTGCTTTCTGTCACTTTCTCTGCTTTCTGCCTCTTTCTCTGCTTTCTGACTCTTTTTCTGCTTTCTGTCTCTTTCCCTGCTTTCTGTCTCTTTCTCTGCTTTTTGTCTCTTTCTCTGCTTTCAGTCTCTTTTTCTGCTTTCTGTCTCTTTCTCTGCTTTCTGACTCTTTCTCTGCTTTCAGTCTCTTTCTCTGCTTTTTGTCACTTTCTCTGCTTTCTGTCTCTTTCTCTGCTTTCTTTCTCTTTCACTGCTTTCTGTCTCTTTCTCTGCTTTCTGTCTCTTTCACTGCTTTCTGTCTCTTTCACTGCTTTCTGACTCTTTATCTGCTTTCTGTCTCTTTCTCTGGTTTCTGTCTCTTTCTAAATTTCCTGACTCATTCTGTGCTTCCCATCTCTTTCACTGCTTTCTGACTCTTTCTCTGCTTTCTGTCTCTTTCTCTGCTATCTGACTCTTTCTCTGCTTTCTGTCTCTTTCTCTGCTTTCTGTTTCTTTCTGTGCTTTCTGACTCTTTCTCTGCTTTTTGTCTTTCTCTGCTTTCTGTCTCTTTCCCTGCAATCTGTCTCTTTCTGTGCTTTCTGTCTCTTTCTCGGCTTTCTGACTCTTTCTCTGCTTTCTGTCTCTTTCTCTGCTTTCTGACTCTATCTCTGCTTTCTGTCACTTTCTCTGCTTTCTGTCTCTTTCTCTGCCTTCAGTCTCTTTTTCTACTTTCTGTCTCTTTCTCTGCTTTTTGTCACTTTCTCTGCTTTCTGTCACTTTCTCTGCTTTCTGTCTCTTTCTCTGCTTTCTGACCGTTTCTCTGCTTTCTGACTCTCTTTCTGCTTTCTGTCTTTTTCCCTGCTTTCTGTCTCTTTCTCTGCTTTTTGTCTCTTTCTCTGCTTTCAGTCTCTTTTTCTGCTTTCTGTCTCTTTCTCTGCTTTCTGACTCTTTCTCTGCTTTCAGTCTCTTTCTCTGCTTTTTGTCACTTTCTCTGCTTTCTGTCTCTTTCTCTGCTTTCTTTCTCTTTCACTGTTTTCTGTCTCTTTCTCTGCTTTCTGTCTCTTTCACTGCTTTCTGTCTCTTTCACTGCTTTCTGACTCTTTCTCTGCTTTCTGTCTCTTTCTCTGCTTTCTGTCTCTTTCTCTGCTTCCTGACTCATTCTGTGCTTTCCGTCTCTTTCACTGCTTTCTGACTCTTTCTCTGCTTTCTGTCTCTTTCTCTGCTATCTGACTCTTTCTCTGCTTTCTGTCTCTTTCTCTGCTTTCTGTTTCTTTCTCTGCTTTCTGACTCTTTCTCTGCTTTTTGTCTTTCTCTGCTTTCTGTCTCTTTCCCTGCAATCTGTCTCTTTCTGTGCTTTCTGTCTCTTTCTCGGCTTTCTGACTCTTTCTCTGCTTTCTGTCACTTTCTCTGCTTTCTGTCTCTTTCTCTCCCTTCAGTCTCTTTTTCTGCTTTCTGTCTCTTTCTCTGCTTTTTGTCACTTTCTCTGCTTTCTGTCACTTTCTCTGCTTTCTGTCTCTTTCTCTGCTTTCTGACTCTTTCTCTGCTTTCAGTCTCTTTTTCTGCTTTTTTCACTTTCTCTGTTTTCTGTCTCTTTCTCTGCTTTCTGACTCTTTATCTGCTTTCTGTCTCTTTCTCTGCTTTCTGACTCTTTCTCGGCTTTCTGTCGCTTTCTCTGCTTTCTGTCTCTTTCTCTGCTTTCAGTCTCTTTCTCGGCTTTCTGCCTCTTTCTCTGCTTTCATTCTCTTTCCCTGCTTTTTGTCAATTTCTCTGCTTTCTGACTCTTTCCCTGCTTTCTCTCTCTTTCTCTGCTTTCTGACTCTTTCTCTGATTTCTCTCTCTTTCTCTGCTTTCTGTCTCTTTCTCTGCTTCCTGACTCATTCTGTGCTTTCTGACTCTTTCTGTGCTTTCTGACACTTTCTCTGCTTCCTGACTCTTTCTTTGGTTTCTGCCTCTTGCTCTGCTTTCCATCTCTTTCTGTGCTTTCTGTCTCTTTTTCTGCTTTTTTCACTTTCTCTGTTTTCTGTCTCTTTCTCTGCTTTCTGACTCTTTATCTGCTTTCTGTCTCTTTCTCTGCTTTCTGACTCTTTCTCGGCTTTCTGTCGCTTTCTCTGCTTTCTGTCTCTTTCTCTGCTTTCAGTCTCTTTCTCTGCTTTCTGCCTCTTTCTCTGCTTTCATTCTCTTTCCCTGCTTTTTGTCAATTTCTCTGCTTTCTGACTCTTTCCCTGCTTTCTCTCTCTTTCTCTGCTTTCTGACTCTTTCTCTGATTTCTCTCTCTTTCTCTGCTTTCTGTCTCTTTCTCTGCTTCCTTTCTCTTTCTCTGCTTTCCACCTCTTTCTGTGCTTTCTGACTCTTTCTCTGCTTCCTGACTCTTTCTTTGGTTTCTGCCTCTTGCTCTGCTTTCCATCTCTTTCTGTGCTTTCTGTCTCTTTCTGTGCTTTCTGTCTCTTTCTCTGCTTTCTGTCTCCTGATCAGCTTTCTGACACTTTCTCTGGCTCACCCCACTACAAATTCCCCTGCGTGGCAAATTACCCATCCCAACCCCCTCCCCATCCCCGCCTCCCCCCCACCCACACCCCCCAACTCCTGGGAAATGACTCCCATCTAATTTCTCCTGTGAATTGGTTCCCCCAATCTAACTCCACGCCCAATCCCCACGCCGCCACACCCCCCTCCCTCCCCACTCCCGTCCAGTGAACAGTCCTGTATCTAAACCTTCCATGAACAAACAGTAAATGCCCCTTCCCCAATTCAAATTAAACCCTGGATAAGACCCACCTCCCATTTTCAACCTGAAGAAGAGATCCCCATCGATTTTAAATCCGGTGTAGACCCTCCACACATTTTGAACCTGGAGTAAACCCCGCTCCCTTTTTAAACCTGCAGTAGACTCCCTTCCGATTTTAAACCTGGTGTACATCTACGTTCCATTTTAAACCTGGAGAGCGCCTTCCTCCTATTTTAAACTTGCATTAGACCCAGCTCCCATCTTAAACCTGAATACCCCCTCCCAATTGGAACCGGGATGGTCCCACCTCCCATTTGAAAGCGAGAGAATCCCCAGCCCATTTTAAACCTGGGGACCCCCCCCTCCCATTTTCAACTTGGAAAATTGTCCCTCCCATTTTAAACATTACCTAATTCCCTCTGTGAACATCGCCCTCTAATTCTCCCCCTCTCGGCCCAGTAAAAGCCACCCGTCTCCACTAATTCCCACTCTGTGTCATCTCCCTGGTGAACATCCCCCCTCTGTGTAACTCCCGTCCCAGTGAACAGCACCCTGTGCAATTCCAATCTCCATCATATTCCTGGGTGTGGCGCCATCTCCCGACAGTCTTTAATTCGTTTTAATTCCGGTCTGGATAGGCCGCTGGAATTCTATCAAATGGTTCTCAGGCCCCTGGCACCTTTAACTGGTTCTGGCCAAACACAGGGCCAAGCAGAGAGCAAGGACCCGAAGAGGCCTTCTAGCAATCTGAGCCTTTTATGCACAGCAAGATCGCAGCCCCAAACACATCCCTCCTTGTAGAAATGTGCTTCATCTGTTCTCCCCTTCACCCCCGTTAGCATCAGTGAATCAGACTGAGGTGCACACACACACACACACACACACACACACACACACACACACACACACACACACACACACACACACACACACACACACACACTGGTTGGAATAGGGACAGACGAGGTCATTCAGCCCTTTGAACTTGTCCCACCGATGCTAGATCAAGGCTGATCTTTCCCCTCCCCCATCGGACCACAAGAAGTCAGGCAGAGGCAGTCGGGGAGTGGATGCACAGAGAGGCAAAGAAACGCTGGGCTGGGCTTGGAATTGGTGCTAAAAGTATAAACCACGGTGGGGGCAGCTGGTTCAGCATCTCTCTGCTATTTTACCTCCATTGGAAGGAGAACTCGGAAGAGATGGAAAGTAGGATCCAGGGTCACACTCACCCTGTACAATACCATGGCAGCGAGTTCAAATCCATCCCCAGAGAGAGGAACAGAGGCACAGAAAACAGAGATCCATGGATCAGGACAGAACTGACTGAGGGAGAGAGTGAAAGAGAAACAAATGGAGAAGGAGCTGGAGAATCAAAGAGAGGCAGGGAGTCAGAAACAGTGAGAGAAACTAAGAGCAGAGGGCAGAAATACCAAGAACGACAGATGGAGAGGTGCCGAGACAGAAAGATGTCGAGCAGCAGATACAAAGTAAGGTGTAGATTCAGAATAGAGAGGGCTGTCTCGGGAAATGTGGGATAAATGCAGAGATAATCTTGCAGGAAATGATATGTGGAATTGAGTGAGAGAGAAACGCACTGAGAGACAGATAACGATGCAAAGAGTCGCAGAGAGAGAGAAAGAAAGGGGAAACTTGTGAGATCCAAGACAGAGGAAGAGATATAAAGGAATTTGAGAGATTCAGAGATCGGGATTTAAAGATTAGATTAGAGATCCAGCACTGAAACAGAGAAATAAAAAATGATTAAAACAAAGCAAAACATTGTTGAACATCAAACAAACACAGCAAGAGCCCACGGCTCTTTCTCTCACTCACTGACATAAACAATCTCTCAGTGACTCCCCATCTTACAAACACATCCCCCGATACAGAGAATGTATTACATTGCTGTAATTTACAGACAGGCATTTGCAGCAATCAGCTCCACTCTGTTCCCAGGCACTGTGAAGTTCTGTTTTTAAAAAAAACTGAAATTAACGTGCCAACACTTAATCACTGCCACAGCGTTTAATTTAACTAAAAGTCGAGACACCCTCAAGAGTGGGAGATGTGGTTTGCAGGGTTGCGGTGGACTGTGGAGCTTTTCTGCAGGGAATGGGAGCAGGGTAGTGACTAAACATTGCAGATCCCCCCCAGAGCCTGTGTGTCTCAAAGAACAAGAACAAAGAAAATTACAGCACAGGAACAGGCCCTTCGGCCCTCCAAACCTTCGCCGATCCAGAGCCTCTATCTAAACATGTCGCCTATTTTCTAAGGGTACGTATCTCTTTGCTTCCTGCCCATTCATGGATCTGTCTAGATACATCTTAAAAGACGCTATCATGCCCGCGTCTGCCACCTCCGCTGGCAACGTGTTCCAGGCACCCACCACCCTCTGCGTAAAGAACTTTCCACGCATATCGCCCCTAAACTTTGCCCCTCTCACTTTGAACTCGTGACCACAAGTAATGGAATCACCCACTCTGGGAAGAAGCTTCTTGCTATCCACCCTGCCTATACCTCTCATGATTTTGTACACCTCAATCAGGTCCCCCCAACCTCCATCTTTCTAATGAAAATAATCCTAATCTACTCAACCTCTCTTCATAGCTAGCGCCCTCCATACCAGGCAACATCCTGGTGAACCTGCTCTGCATCCTCTCCAAAGCATCTACATCCTTTTGGTAATGTGGTGACCAGAACTGCACGCAGTATTCCAAATGTGGCCGAACCAAAGTCTTATGCAAATGTAACATGACCTGCCAACCCTTGTACTCAATACACCTTCCGATGAAGGAAATCATGCCGTATGCCTTCTTGACCAATCTATTGACCTGCGTTGCCACCTTCAGGGAGCAATGGACCTGAACACCCAAATCTCTCTGCACATCAATTTTCCCCAGGACTTTTCCATTTACTGTATAGTTCACTCTTGAATTGGATCTTCCAAAATGCATCACCTCGCATTTGCCCGGATTGAACTCCATCTGCCATTTCTCTGCCCAAATCTCCAATCTATCTATATTCTGCTGTATTCTCTGACAGTCCCCTTCACTATCTGCGACTCCACCAATCTTAGTGTCGTCTGCAAACTTGCTAATCAGACCACCTATACTTTCCTCCAAATCATTTATGTATATCACAAACAACAGTGATCGCAGCACGGATCCCTGTGGAACACCACTGGTCACACGTCTCTATTTTGAGAAACTCCCTTCCACTGCTACTCTCTGTCTCCTGTTGCCCAGCCAGCTCTTTATCCATCTAGCTCGTACACCCTGGACCCCATGCGACTTCACTTTCTCCATCAGCCTACCATGGGAAACCTTATCAAACGCCTTACTGAAGTCCATGTATATGACATCTACAGTCCTTCCCTCATCAATCAACTTTGTCACTTCCTCAAAGAATTCTAGTAAGTTGGTAAGACATGACCTTCCCTGCACAAAACCATGTTGCCTATCACTGATAAGCCCGTTTTCTTCCAAATGGGAATAGATCCTATCCCTCAGTATCTTCTCCAGCAGCTTCCCTACCACTGACGTCAGGCTCACCGGTCTATAATTACCTGGATTATCCCTTCTACCCTTCTTAAACAAGGTGACAACATTAGCAATTCTCCAGTCCTCCGGGACCTCACCCGTGTTTAAGGATGCTGCAAAGATATCTGTTAAGGCCCCAGCTATTTCCTCTCTCGCTTCCCTCAGTAACCTGGGATAGATCCCATCCGGACCTGGCGACTTGTCCACCTTAATGCCTTTTAGAATACCCAACACTTCCTCCCTCCTTATGCCGACTTGACCTAAAGTAATCGAACATCTGTCCCTAACCTCAACATCCATCATGTCCCTCTCCTCGGTGAATACCGATGGAAAGTACTCGTTTAGAATCTCACCCATTTTCTCTGACTCCACGCATAACTTTCCTCCTTTGTCCTTGAGTGGGCCAATCCTTTCTCTAGTTACCCTCCTGCTCCTTATATATGAATAAAAGGCTTTGGGATTTTCCTTAACCCTGTTTGCTAAAGATATTTCATGACCCCTTTTAGCCCTCTTAATTCCTCGTTTCAGATTGGTCCGACATTCCCGGTATTCTTCCAAAGCTTCGTCTTTCTTCAGCCTCCTAGACCTTACGTATGCTTCCTTTCTCCTCTTAGCTAGTCTCACAAATTCACCTGTTATCCATGGCTCCCTAATCTTGCCATATCTACCCCTCATTTTCACAGGAACATGTCTCTCCTGCACGCTAATCAACCTCTCTTTAAAAGACTCCCACATATCAAATGTGGATTTCCCTTCAAACAGCTGCTCCCAATCTACATTCCCCAGCTCCTGCCGAATTTTGGTATAGTTGGCCTTCCCCCAATTTAGCACTCTTCCTTTAGGACCACTCTCGTCTTTGTCCATGAGTATTCTAAAACTCACGGAATTGGGATCACTATTCCCAAAGTAGTCCCCTACTGAAACTTCAACCACCTGGCCGGGCTCATTCCCCAACACCAGGTCCAGTATGGCCCCTTCCCGAGTTGGACTATTTACATACTGCTCTAGAAAACCCTTCTGGATGCTCCTTACAAATTCTGCTCCATCTAGACCTCTAACACTAAGTGAATCCCAGTCAATGTTGGGAAAATTAAAATCTCCTATCACCACCACCCTGTTGCTCCTACATCTTTCCATAATCTGTTTACATATTTGTACCTCTATCTCACGCTCGCTGTTGGGAGGCCTGTAGTACAGCCCCAACATTGTTACCGCACCCTTCCTATTTCTGAGTTCTGCCCATATTGCCTCACTGTTCGAGTCCTCCATTGTGCCCTCCTTCAGCACAGCTGTGATATTCGTTTTGACCAGTAATGCAACTCCTCTACCACTTTTACCTCCCTCTCTATCCCGCCTGAAGCATCGATATCCTGGGATATTTAGTTGCCAATCATGCCCTTCCGTCAACCAAGTCTCAGTAATAGCAATAACATCATACTCCCAGGTACTAATTCAAGCCCTAAGTTCATCTGCCTTACCTACTACACTTCTTGCATTTAAACAAATGCAGCTCAGACCACCAGTCCCTTTGCGTTCATCATCTGCTCCCTGCCTACTCTTTCCCTTAGTCACGCTGACTTCATTATCTAGTTCCTTACAGGCTTTAGTTACTACCTCCTTACTGTCCACTGACCTCCTCATTTGGTTCCCATCCCCCTGCCACATTAGTTTAAACCCTCCCCAACAGCATTAGCAAAAGCACCCCCAAGGACATTGGTTCCACTCCAACCCAGGTGTAGACTGTCCAATTTGTAATAGTCCCACCTCCCCCAGAACCGGTCCCAATGTCCCAAAATTCTGAACCCCTCCCTCCTGCACCATCTCTCAAGCCATGCATTCATCCTGACTATTCTTTCATTTCTACTCTGACTATCACGTGGCACTGGTAGCAATCCTGAGATTACTACCTCTGAGGTCCTACGTTTTAACTTGGCTCCGAACTGCCTAAATTCTGCTTGTTGGACCTCATCCCGTTTTTTACCTATATCATTGGTGCCTATGTGCACAACGACAACTGGCTGTTCACCCTTTGGGCGGCACAGTGTCGCAGTGGTGAGCACTGCAGTCTGACAGCTCCAGCGACCCGGGTTCAATTCTGGGTACTGCCTGTGTGGAGTTTGCAAGTTCTCCCTGTGTCTGCGTGGGTTTACTCCGGGTCCTCCGGTTTCCTCCCACATGCCGGAAGACTTGCAGGTTGATAGGTAAATTGGCCATTATAAATTGCCCCTTGTATAGGTAGGTGGTCGGGAAATATAGGGACGGGTGGGGATGTCGTAGGAATATGGAATTAGTGTGGGATTAGTATAAATGGGTGGTTGATGGTCGGCACCGACTCGGTGGGCCGAAGGGCCTGTTTCTGTGCTGTATCTCTAAACTAAACTAAACTAAACCTCCCCCTTCAGAATGTTCTGCAGCCGATCTGAGACATCCCTGACTCGTGCACCTGGGAGGCAACATACCATTCGGGAGTCTCGTTTTCGACCACAGAATCGCCTATCTACTCCCCTGACAATCGAATCCCCTATGACTATAGCCCTTCCACTCTTTTTCCTTCCCTTCTGAACGGAAGAGCCAGCCACGGTGCCATGAACCTGGCTACTGCTGCCTTCCCCTGGTGAGCCATCTCCCTCAACAGTATCCAAAACGGTATACATGTTTTGGAGGGAGATGACCGTTTACCCTGTTTACCCTGTTACTTCCAGCTGTTTCTCTCTCTCTATCTCTGTCTCTCTCCAATTCTCTGTGTGTGTCTCTACATTGTTTCTGCCTCATTGTAAAGATACACAAACACTGCTGACCACATCCCCTGTCCCGTAGAAGGTGAGAGAGTGAAATCCACATTCTGAGCCCTGAAAATCTGAATTCAAATATCCCCCAGGTGTTACATTTCATTGTCAAATTCAGCCATCAGCCTAAAAGACCGACATTATTCAGGAATGATAACAAGCCTTTCCAAAACTTTGCCTTTCGGCCACTGTCTGAAGGTGATTTTCTGTGTTTCACTCTGTATGTCCAGATGAATAGTAACTGATTACAGTGTGGGTGTGTGCGTGAGACAGAGAGTCCTGCTTTAATCCCCCTCTTCTTGTCCCAGATTTAACCCTTTCCCCCAATTCCAACCCCAATGTCCCCCTTCCCCAGGGTTTTTCACCGACCCACCCCCCCCCCCTCCAACCCTCATCATGGACGATCTGATGGACAGAAGGGGAGAGAGTCCAACGATGGATCACAGACCGTGTGGGATGCTGAGTACTAAATCTTTAATGTCCCTCACTGTCTTTCCCCCTCTATCTCTCTTTGTGTGTCTCTTTCCCCTACGTTGTGCCTCTTTCTTTATCTGGCTTTCCTTCTTTCTGTCTCTCTTTCGCACTGTCTGGCTTTCTTTTCTCTCTGGTTCTCTCTCACTCTCTCTGGCGTTCCCTGTTTTGTCTTTCTTTCTTACTTTCTTTTTCTGGCTTTCTTTATTTCTCTCTCACTCTCAGGCATTATTTTCCCTTTCTTTCTTTGCCTCTTTCGCTCTCTTCTCTAGATTTATTTCTCTCTTACTCTCTGACTCTTTCTCTCTCTGGTTTTCTCTTTCTCTCTCTCTGTCCATATCTGCTCTCTCTCTTTCTCTCTCTCTGGCTTTCTCTTTAGCTCGTTCCCTGGCTTTCATCCTCTCTCTCTTTCTCTTTATATCTCTCTTCTTCACAGGCTCTGTCTCTGTCTCTCCCTCTCTTCGGCTATCATCTCTCCATCTCTCTCTCTCTCTATCTTTGGCTCCTTCTGACTTTCTCTTTAGCTGTTGCTTTGATTTTCCTTTTCTCTGGCGTGCTCTCTCTTTCTCTGAATTTTCTCTCTGTCTTAGGCGCTTTTTCTGTTTCTCTGGCTTCCCCTTTGTCCCTTTTTCTTTGTCTTTCTCTGGCTCTCTCTCTGACTCTTTCACTTGGTGCCTCTGATGGGGTAGTTTGAGAGAAATTATTTCGGCAGATTTGGAAAATAGGAACAGGAGTCGGTCATTCAGCCCATCGAGCTGCTCCGCCATTCAATACTACCACGGCTGATCATCCACTTCAATGTCTTTTTCCCACACTATCCTCATATCCCTTTATGTCATTGGTATTTAGAAATATGTCAATCTCTGCTTTAAACATACTCAATGATTGAGCTTCCACAGCCCTCTGGGATAGATAATTCCAAAGATTCACAACCCTCTGAGTAATGAAATTTCTCCTCATCTCTGCCGCACGTGGCTTCCCCATTATTTTGAAATTGTGTTCCCTGGTTCCAGACTCCTCAACCAGGCGAAACATCTTCCCTATACCTGTTCTGTCTGTCTATAACATTACCCCAGGGTCCCCACACAGCCTGTCTCCCCGTCCCCCTGCTTCTGAAGTGTCTCAGTGTCTCCTGGCACTTGCGATCTCTCTGCTTCTGTCTCTATCCCTCACTATCTCTCTGTTCTCTCTCCATTTCTATCTCTCCCTATCTCTCTGTTACTCGACCTCTGTACCTCTCTCTCTGTCTATCACTCTTTCCCACCATTTTGGTTATCATTGGGGGTAGAGTTAAATCACAGACAAAATAAACACTTCACCTGTCTGCCCCGGACAGAATAGCAAAATGTGTGGCTATTTTATGTCTGTATTCAGACAATATAGACAGCCAAGTATATTATATGATGGGATGCTGCAAATCGATTTACACTCGTACTGTCGGAAAAACAACTTAAAAAGAATTATTCACAAGTCTAGTCCAACTTAACGACAGATTTGACCTGATAAAGTAATAAATGCCAAAAGTCTTGAGTTTTTTGGAGTTCGTTAAGCTTTACTCTGTCTGGCTTTTAGAAATTAAACATTACACATGCACTGCAAGATTAAAGATTATACATAGGTTAGGTTACATAGAATTTTGGAAAGACTAACAAGGCTAGATAATATCCAATGAATGGTAGGACCATAGGAAGTGCAGATTGTCTGAGGGATCTTGGTGTACTTGTCCATAGATCACTGAAGGCTGCAGCGCAGGTAGATAAGGTGATTACGAAGGGATATAGGATACTTGCCTTTATTAGTTGAGGCATATAATATAAGAGCAGGGAGGTTATGATGGATCTGTATAAAACACTGGTTAGGCCACAGCTGGAGTATTGTGTACAGTTCTGGGCACCACACGAAAGGAAGGATGTGATTGCACTGGAGAGAGTACAGAGGAGATTCACCGAGATGTTGCCTGGGCTTGAGCATTTCAACTATGAAGAGAGACTGAAAAGGCTGGAGTTGTTTTCCTGAGAGCAGAGAAGGCTGAGGGGGGACCTGATTGAGGTGTACAAAATTATGAGGGGCATTGATAGGCTAGATAGGAAAAAACATTTTCCCTTCGCGGAGGGGTCAATAACCAGGTTGGCACAGATTGAAGGTAAGGGGCAGGAGGTTCAGAGGAGACTTGAGGAAAATATTTTTCACCCAGAGGGTGGTTGGAAACTGGAACGCTCTGCCTGAAGGGATGGTAGAGGCAGGAACTCTCACATAATTTAAGAAGTATTTAGATGAGCGTTTGAAACGCCACAGCATACAAGGCAACGGGCCAAGTGCTGGAAAATGGGACGAGAATAGGTAGGTGCTTGATGGTGGGCATGGAGACGATGGGCCGAAGGGCCTGTTTCTGTGCTGCATAACTCTATGACTCTATGACTCAAAATGTAGTCATAGTATTCAGCTGAAAATTGATCTGTTACATCGTTATTTCCGTCCATATTTACTTTACACACGGTAAAGCACTGTTGTAATAAAGTCATATAGTATCTATTCATCCCACTGGGGTAAAATTTCACTGGCTCAAAATTCTCACCAAATACTAAAACATTCCACAATGCAAGATTCTCAAATTCAACACAAGTTTGAATATAGGTAAAAAAACGGGATGAGGTCCGACAAGCAGAATTTAGGGAGTTAGGAGCCAAGTTAAAAAGTAGGACCTCAGAGGTTGTAATCTCAGGATTTCTGCCAGTGCCACGTGATAGTCAGAGAAGAAATGAAAGAATAGTCAGGATGAATGCGTGGCTTGAGAGATGGTGCAGGAGGGAGGGGTTACGATTTTAAGGACATCGGGATCGGTTCTGGGGGAGGTGGGACTATTACAAATTGGACGGTCTACACCTGGGCCGGACTGGAACCAATGTCCTTGGGGGCGCTTTTGCTAACGCTGTTGGGGAGGGTTTAAACTAATGTGGCAGGGGGATGGGAACCAAATGAGGAGGTCAGTGGACAGTAAGGAGGTAGTAACTAAAGCCTGTAAGGAACTAGATAATGAAGTCAGCGTGACTAAGGGAAAGAGTAGGCAGGGAGCAAATGATGAGCGCAAAGCGACTGGTGGTCTGAGCTGCATTTGTTTTAATGCAAGAAGTGTAGTAGGTAAGGCAGATGAACTTAGGGCATGGATTAGTACCTGGGAGTACCATGTTATTGCTATTACTGAGACTTGGTTGAGAGAAGGGCATGATTGGCAACTAAATATCCCAGGATATCGATGCTTCAGGCGGGATAGAGAGGGAGGTAAAAGGGGTAGAGGAGTTGCATTACTGGTCAAAGAGGATATCACAGCTCTGCTGAAGGAGGGCACTATGTAGGGCTCGAGCTGTGAGGCAATATGGGCAGAACTCAGAAATAGGAATGGTGCGGTAACAATGTTGGGGCTGTACTAAAGGCCTCCCAACAGCGAGCGTGAGATAGAGGTACAAATATGTAAACAGATTATGGAAAGATGTAGGAGCAACAGGGTGGTAGTGATAGGAGATTTTAATTTTCCCAACATTGGCAGGGATTCACTTAGTGTTAGAGGTCTAGATGGAGCAGAATGTGTAAGGAGCATCCAGGAAGGTTTTCCAGAGCAGTATGTAAATAGTCCAACTCGGGAAGGGGCCATACTGGACCTGGTGTTGGGGAATGAGCCCGGCCAGGTGGTTGAAGTTTCAGTAGGGGACTACTTTGGGAATAGTGATCACAATTCCGGAAGTTTTAGAATACTCATGGACAAAGACGAGAGTGGTCCTAAAGGAAGAGTGCTAAATTGGGGGAAGGCCAACTTTGCCAAAATTCGGCAGGAGCTGGGGAATGTAGATTGGGAGCAGCTGCTTGAAGGTAAATCCACATTTGATATGTGGGAGTCTTTTAAGGAGAGGTTGATTAGCGTGCAGGAGAGACATATTCCTGTGAAAATGAGGGATAGAAATGGCAAGATTAGGGAACCATGGATAACAGGTGAAATTGTGAGACTAGCTAAGAGGAAAAAGGAAGCATACATAAAGTCTGGGAGGCTGAAGAAAGACGAAGCTTTGAAAGAATATCGGGAATGTAGGACCAATCTGAAACGAGGAATTAAGAGGGCTAAAAGGGGTCATGAAATATCTTTAGCAAACAGGGTTAAGGAAAATCCCAAAGCCTTTTATTCATATATAAGGAGCAAGAGGGTAACTAGAGAAAGGAGTGACCCACTCAAGGACAAAAGAGGAAAGTTATGCGTGGAGTCAGAGAAAATGGGTGAGATTCTAAACGAGTACTTTGCATCGGTATTCACCGAGGAGAGGGACATGACAGATGTTGAGGTTAGGAACAGATGCTTGATTACTCTAGGTCAAGTCGGCAAAAGGAGGGAGGAAGTGTTGTGTGTTCTAAAACGCATTACGGTGGACAGGTCCCCAGGTCCTGATGGGATCTATCCCAGTTTACTGAAGGAAGCGCGAGAGGATATAGCTGGGGCCTTAACAGATATCTTTGCAGAATCCTTAAAGACGAGTGAGGTCCCGGAGGACTGGAGAATTGCTATTGTTGTCCCCTTGTTTAAGAAGGGTAGCAGGGAAAATCCAGGTAATTATAGACCGGTGAGCCTGACGTCAGTGGTAGGGAAGCTGCTGGAGAAGAAACTGAGGGATAGGATCTATTCCCATTTGGAAGAAAATGGGCTTAACAGTGACAGGCAACATGGTTTTGTGCAGGGAAGGGCATGTCTCACCAACTTAATAGAATTCTTTGAGGAAGTGACAAAGTTGATTGATGAGGGAAGGGCTGTAGATGTCATATACATGGACTTCAGTAAGGCGTTTGATAAGGTTCCCCAATGTAGGCTGATGGAGAAAGTGAAGTCGCATGGGGTCCAGGGTGTACTAGCTAGATAGATAAAGAACAGGCTGGGCAACAGGAGACAGAGAGTAACAGTGGAAGGGAGTTTCTCAAAATGGAGACGTGTGACCAGTGGTGTTCCACAGGGATCCGTGCTGGGACCACTGTTGTTTGTGATATACATAAATGATTTGGAGGAAAGTATAGGTGGTCTGATAGCAGGTTTGCAGACGACACTAAGATTGGTGGAGTAGCATATAGTGAAGGAGACTGTCAGAGAATACAGCAGAATATAGATAGATTGGAGAGTTGGGCAGCGAAATGGCAGATGGAGTTCAATCAGGGCAAATGCGAGGTGATGCATTTTGGAAGATCCAATTCAAGAGTGAACTCCATTCAAGAGTAAATGGAAACGTCCTGGGGAAAATTGATGTGCAGAGATATTTGGGTGTTCAGGTCCATTGTTCCATGAAGGTGGCAACGCAGGTCAATAGAGTGCTCAAGAAGGCATACGGCATGCTTTCCTTCATCGGCCTGGGTATTCAGTACAAGGGTTGGCAGGTCATGTTACATTTGTATAGGACTTTGGTTCGGCCACATTTGGAATACTGCGTGCAGTTCTGGTCGCCACATTACCAAAAGAATGTGGATGATTTCGAGAGGGTGCAGAGGAGGTTCACCAGGATGTTGCCTGGTATGGAGGGCGCTCGCTATGAAGAGAGGTAGAGTAGATTAGGATTATTTTCATTAGAAAGACGAAGGTTGAGGGGGGACCTGATTGAGGTGTACAAAATCATGAGAGGTGTAGACAGGGTGGATAGCAAGAAGCTTTTTCCCAGAGTGGGGAATTCAATTACTAGGGGTCACGAGTTCAAAGTGAGAGGGGAAAAGCTTAGGGGGGATATGCGTGGAAAGTTCTTTACGCAGAGGGTGGTGGGTGCCTGGAACACGATGCCAGTGGACGTGGTAGACGCTGGCACGATAGCGTCTTTTATGATGTATCTAGACAGATACATGAATGGGCAGGAAGCAAAGAGATACAGACCCTTAGAATATAGGCGACATGTTCAGATAGAGGATCTGGATCGGCGCAGGTTTGGAGGGCCGAAGGGCCTGTTCCTGTGCTGTAATTTTCTTTGTTCTTTGTTCTTTGTTATTTGTTTACTTTTCTGAGTCTCGCTGGTCTGTTCTGATTATCTGTGGGATTCCTGATGCTTATCCTGCACATGCGCAGTCGTCCTAATCCCGTGTGCCTGTCCTGCTCCCAAACCGCGCATCCGCCTATATTAAGGCAAGTGATACAGGAGTATCTCTGTGACTGAGTCAGGTGATTCTTGAGGCTGTGCCGGGCACAGTGAGTGACCCGGGTTAATCCAACCCTCCAGGGAATGTTTAACCAGTGCTTTACTCTGTATCGAACCCTTGCTGTACCTTCTCTGAGAGTGTTCGATGGGGCAGTGCAGAAGAGGAGAGTTTTTACTTTCCCATTTGAAACATGGAGAAGTGAATATCCAAGAGATTTTTAAAAATGTGATGAGGGTTTCTGCCTCTACCATCCTTTCAGGCAGTGAGTTCCAGACATCCAACAGCCACTGGGTGAAGAAACTATTGATGTGATTTGTTCAGTTAAGTTTGATGTCAATGTTTTCCAGGATGTTGCTGCTGGGGGATTCAGCGATGGGAGAATGCTTTGAACACCAATGTGTGGTGGATGGATCCTCTCTTGCTGCAAATACTCATTGCCTGGCACTTATGTGACATGAATGTTACTTGACACTGGTCGGCCCAAGCCTGAATGTTCTCTGCGTCTTGGTGCATGTGGCTCTGGATTGCTTCATTATCTGAAGCAGAATACTGTGGATGCTGGAAATCTGGAAAGCATCGAGCTAAAATACTAACTCTGTTTCTTTCTCAACAGATGCTGCCTGACCTACTCAGTTTTTCCAGAATTTCCTGCTGGGATTTCATTATTGAGGAGAACTGAACTGAACTGCAAATGGAACTGAACACAGTGCAATCAACAGTGAACATCCCCACTTCTGACCTTACGATGGAGGGCAGGTCATTGAGGAAGCAGCTGAAGATAGATGGGCTGAGGACACTAACCTGAGGATCCCCTGCAGTGATGTCCTGGGACTGAGATGATTGACTTCCAACAACCACAACCATCTTCCTTTGTGCTCGTTATAACTCCAACCAGCGGATTCCAACTGACTTCAGTTTTACTCGGGCTCGTCGATGCCACACTCGGTCAAACACTCCCTTGATGAAAAGGTCATTCTCTCTTCACAGTAGTAGACAGGAGTGAATCATTCCCTTTGATCCAATGTATACTGAACATGCTCTGCTTCTTCACAGCCTGATACAGGACTGTACACGGCCGATTAATGTTGCCCATCAAACACTCCCAGAGCAGCTTCAGCACAGCTTAGGAACAGAGAACAGTTCCTTCAACATTCTCTCTCTGTCTCTCCCTGCTTCTATCTCTGACACTAGGAGAGAGATAGAGGGAGAGAGGGTTAGATATGCTGACAGAGAGTGGGCTGTAGAGAGGGAGAAAGTTGGAGAGAGAGAGGTTGTTGCGGTGGATGAAGAGGACAATGTAAGACACATTAATTTGATTCAATCCTTCACTGCTGTGCACACAAACATATTCGATTTACATATGGAGAGAAAAAACATCAGGAGAGGGAGAAATGTAGATGAAGTTGGGGCCCAGGTGGAACATTTTGATGATCCAGAAGGAATAGCCTTCATTATAAACATCCATAAAGCTATTCCACTGTGGTATCCATCACACACTCATGGTATTAGTTGTGGAAATTTCATGCTGGCTTATTGGTTAATTTTTAAACCTGTGATTGATAGATTCTTGTTAACCAAAGGCATTTAGAGATAAGAGGCAATGGCAGGATATATGGTATAAGTTAGATCAAAGATCAGCCATGATCTCATTTGATGCCGGAACCCGGTTGTGGGGTTGAATTGCATCCTCCTCTTCCAGTATCCCCTGTGAAGTATCCTTCTTTCTCTTTTCGTCACCCTGTCAGTCTATGTCTCTCTGTTTCTCTCATTCTGTCTCTCTCTCTGTCTGTTTCGGACAGTGTAGAGTGAGATTCAAGAACAAAGAACAAAGAAAATTACAGCACATCAACAGGCCCTTCAGCCCTCCAAGCTTGCGCCGATCCAGATCCTCTATCTAAACCTGTCGCCTATTTTCTAAGGGTCTGTATCTCTTTGCTTTCTGCCCATTCATGTATCTGTTTAGATACATCTTAAAAGACGCTATCGTGCCTGCGTCTACCACCTCCGCTGGCAACGCATTCCAGGCACCTGCCACCCTCTGCGTAAAGAACATTCCACGCATATCCCACCTAAACTTTTCCCCTCTCACTTTGAACTCGTGACCCCGAGTAATTGAATACCTCACTCTGGGAAAAAGCTTCTTGCTATCCACCCTGTCTGTACCTCTCATGATTTTGTACAATTCAGATTCACTCTGTATCCACCGCATGATGTTCCTGCCCTGGCAGTGTGTGATGGGCCAGCGTAGAAGGAAATTTACTCTGTGTCAAACCCAACATTGTGTTTGGCTTGGGAATGTTTAATGGGACAGTGTAGCTGGAGCTTTACTGAGTATCCCTGGAATTTAGAAGGCTAAGGAGTGATTTGATGATTGTTTTCAAGATGATAAGGGAAACTGATAGGGTGGACAGAGAGTAACAATTCCCACTGGCTGAAGAGTCTAGAACATGGGGGCATAGTCTAAAAATATATACATCGTCTAAAAACCTTTCAGGAGTGAAATGAAGAAACACTTCAACACACTAGGTGTGGTATCAGTTTGAAACTCTCTTCCACAATCAACAATTGATGCTGAGCCACTTGTTAATTTTTAAATCTGAGTTTGATAGATTTCTGTCAAGCAAAGGTATTAAGGGGCAAAGATAGGTACATGGAGTCAGATCACACGTCAGTCATGAGCTCATTGAATGACAGAACAGGGTTGAGGGGCGAAATGGCCTCCTCCTCTTCCTCTGTCCTACGACAAATATCCTGCTATCACTCTCTATGTCTTGGTCTCTGTCTCTCTCTTTGTCTCTCTTTCTGTCTGTCTGTATGCCTCTCTCTCTCACCTCTCATCTGTGGAAATCCACACACATCAGTCAGCCATTTTAGGTTCATTTTCAGTAGCCATTTTATGTTACCACAACACTGGGACATTTATTTCAGAGACTGACTCCTCCCTAATGTAAGGTTAGTGCTTAAAATGTGACAGAGACACAGACATGGAGACGCTGAGACACACCGTACTAGTAAGGAGTGAATCATCCCCTTATGCCCAATGATTCGCCCTCCACTGTGATTCGGCTGGGTGGCCTGTAATTACTCAGTCTATTACTTTCTCCCTTGTCAATCAACAAGGGGGGCGGCACAGTGGCGCAGTGGTTAGCACCGCAGCCTCACAGCTCCAGGGACCCGGGTTCGATTCCGGGTACTGCCTGTGTGGAGTTTGCAAGTTCTCCCTGTGTCTGCGTGGGTTTTCTCCGGGTGCTCCGGTTTCCTCCCACAAGCCAAAAGACTTGCAGGTTGATAGGTAAATTGGCCATTATAAATTGTCACTAGTATAGGTAGGTGGTAGGGAAATATAGGGACAGGTGGGGATGTTTGGTAGGAATATGGGATTTGTGTAGGATTAGTATAAATGGGTGGTTGATGTTCGGCACAGACTCGGTGGGCCGAAGGGCCTGTTTCAGTGCTGTATCTCTAATCTAATCAAACATTAGCAGTCCTCCAGTCCTCTGGAAACACCAGAGGATTGGATCTTGCATCTCTTAACAGTCTGAGCCTCGTGAATTATCAGCTTTCCAAGATGCTAAACCCTTTAATATTTCCTTTCTCATTGTTTATCCCATTCAATATTTCAAACCCGTCCTCATTGACTACAATGTGTACTTCGTCCCCTCTTTGTGAAGACAGTCGCAATGCATTCATTAAGAACCATGCCCGCGTCGTTCGCTTCCACTGGTCGGAAAAAGGAGTAGAGACGGTGGTACAGTGATATTCCCCAGGGGTTTGGATTAGGACCACTGATGTTTTTGATATATATTAACGACTTAGACTTGGGTATGCAGTGCATAACTTCAACATTGTGCAATCTGCAATGTAATAAGCAGGGAAGGGAGTAGTAGTCGACTTCAGGAGGATGGAGGTAGCCTGGTGAAATGGTCAGACACATGGCGGGTTAAATTCAACGCTGAGAAATGTAAAATGATGCATTTTGGAAGGAAGGCTGAGGAGAAACAATCTAAACTGTAACGTTGAATGTTAAAATGGGTGCAGGTGCAGAGAGATCTGGGATTTCACTTGTGTCACTTTTTATATCTTCAACATTCAGTTTGGGGCTTGGAACATCTCTCCTTCTCTCCCTCTATCTCTCTCCCCCTCTATCCCTCCTGCCCTCTATCTCTCTCCCCCTCTTTCTATCCCGCCCTCTATCTCTCTCTCCCCTCTATCTCCTTCTCTCCCTCTATCTCTGTCTCTACCTCTATCTCTCTCTCCCTCTCTCTCTCTCTCTTTCTCTCTCTCTTCCTCACCGTTTCGCTCTCTCTCTCTCTCTCTCTCTGTCACTGCTTTCCCTCTATCTCGCTGTCGCTTCCTCTCTCTCTGTCTCTCCATCTCTATCTCTCTCCCTATCTGTCTTGCTCTCCCTGTGTCCATGACCCTGTTCTCTGCCTCTCTCTGTTTCTATCTCTGGCTCTCTCTCACTCTATCTCTCTCTCTCCCTGTATCTCTCTCCCCCTGTATCTCTCTCCCCCTCTAACTCTGTCTCCCCCTCTCTCTCTCTCTCTCCCTCTTTCTCTCTCTCCCTTTATCTCTCTCTCTCCCTCTGTCTCTCTCTCTTCCTCTGTCTCCCTTTATCGCTGTCTATCCCAATCCATCTCTCTTTGTAGTCTATTTGTGTCCTCCTCACAGCTTATTGTCCCACCTAACCTAGTATCTCTCTCCTGTGCTCCGTCACACTCACTCTCTCTCCCCCATCTCTCTCCCCCCATTTCGTTCTCCCCCCATTTCTCCCAACCCACCCCGCCCCCCCCCCCCCGGCAATCTCTTGTTAAGTGACCTGTTATCACATCCATTATTAAAGATTCGAGCATTTTCCCGATGAATGATGTTAGACAAACAGGTCTTTAGTTTCCCATTTTCTCTCTCCTTCCTTTTGTAAATAGTGGGATTACATTTGCTACCTTCTAATCTGCGTCTCTTAACTGCCTCTCTCACACTGCGTCTGTCCTTCGCTATCTGTCTCCCTTCCCCCTCAATATCTCTCCCTCTCTGTCTTTTTCTCTCTCTCTCTCTCTGTCTCTCCCTCTTTCTCTCTACCTCTGTCCACGTCTCAATTTGTTCCTCCCTCACACCATCGCTCCCTCTCTCTGTGTCACTCTCTATCTTTCTGTCTGCCTCTCTCTCTCTGTCTCTCTCTCTCTCTCTCTTTAGCTGCCTCTGTCCACGTCTCAATTTGTGTCTCCCCCACACTATCTCTCTTTCTCCCTCTCTCCCTCTCTCTCTCTCTCTCTGTCTCTGACTCAGAGTTACAGCTCAGATGATTAACCTCTTTATCCATGTGTTATGAACACAGAACTTGGTCTCTCTCCCGTTTTCAAGGATGTTGCCAGGACTGGAGAATTGTAGCTATGCGGAGAGGCAGGGGTTGCTGTCCTTGGAACAGAGAAGGCTGAGGGGAGATCTGATTCGAATGCGCAACATTTTGAGGGTCCTGGATAGAGTGGAGGTGAAGGGCAGAGAACCATAGCAGAAAGGTCAGTGACGAGGGGGCATAGATTTAAAGTGATTGGCAGAAAAATTAGAGGGGAATTGAGGAAAATCTTTTTCACCCAGAGGATGCTGATGCTCTGGAACTCACTGCCTGAAAGCGTAGTTGGGGCAGAGACCCTGAAATCATTCAAAAGGAGTCTGGATAGGCACCTCAAGTGCCGTAAGATGCAGGGCCCGGACCAAATGCTGGAAGGTGGGATTAGAATAGGTTGATCGTTTTTCGGCTGCCACAGAGAGGATGAGGCAAGTGGACGCTTTCTGCAATTCTCCAGTCCTGGCAATAGATGATGCCCTCTCCAACTCTATTTTTCCCTCTGTTACCCTGTGAATCTCAGTCTCTCCCCCTCTGTTACCCTCTGAATCCCAGTTTCTCCCGCACTGTTACATCTCAATCCCAGTCTCTCTCCCTCTGTTACCCTCTGAATCCCAGTCTCTCCCTCTCTGTTACCCTCTCAATCCCAGTCTCGCCCTCTCTGTTACCCTCTGAATCTCATTCTCAATCCTCTGTTACTCTCTTAATCCCAGTCTCTCCCTCTCCGTTACCCTCTGACTCCCAGTCTTTCACGCTCTATTACCCTCTGAATCCGAGTCTCTCCCCCTCTGTTACACTCCGAATTCCAGTCTCTCCCTCTCTGTTACCTTCTGAATGCCAGTCTTTCCGGCTCTGTTAGCTTCCGAATCCCGGTCTCTCCTCCTCTGTTACTCTCTGAATCCCAGTCTTTCCCGCACTGTTACCCTTTGAATCCCAGTCTCTCCCTCTCTCTTACCCTCTGAATCCCAGTCTCACCCCCCCCACCCCGTTACTCTCTGAATCCCAGTCTCTCCCTCTCTGATTAACATCTGAATACCGGTCTCTCCCTCTCTCTTACCCTCTGAATCCCAGTCTCCCTCCCTCGGTTGCTTTCTGAATCCCAGTCTCTCCCCCTCTGTTACTCTCTGAATCCCAGTCTCTCCATCTCTGTTAACGACTGCATACCAGTCACTCCATCTCTCTTACCTTCCGAATCCCAGTCTCTCTCCCTCTGTTACTTTCTGAATCCCAGTCTCTCCCTCTCTGTTAACGTCTGAATACTAGTCTCTCCCTCTCTCTTACCCTCCGAATCCCAGTCTCTCCCCCTCTGTTACTCTCTCCTTCCCAGTCTCTCCATCTCTGTTAACCTCTGAATCCCAGTCTCTCCCTCTCTGTTACCCTCTGAATCCCAGTCTCTCCCTCTCTGTTACCCTCTGAATCACAGTCAGTTCACCTCTGTTACACTCTGAAACCCGGTCTCTCACTCTCTGTTAGATTTTTTTTTAGATTAGATTAGAGATACAGCACTGAAACAGGCCCTTCGGCCCACCGAGTCTGTGCCGAACATCAACCACCCATTTATACTAATCCTACACTAGTCCCATATTACTACCAAACACCCCCACCTGTTCCTATATTTCCCTATCACCTACCTATACTAGTGACAATTTATAATAGCCAATTTACCTATCAACCTGCAAGTCTTTTGGCTTGTGGGAGGAAACCGGAGCACCCGGAGAAACCCCACGCAGACACGGGGAGAACTTGCAAACTCCACACAGGCAGTACTCGGAATCGAACCCGGGTCCTTGGAGCTGCGAGGCTGCGGTGCTAACCACTGCGCCACTGTGCCGCCCTGTTAACGTCAGTAACCCGGACTCTCCCTCTCTCTTACCTTCTGAATCCCAATCTCTCTCCCTCTGTTTCTCTCTGAATCCCAGTCCCTCCATCTCTGATTAACGTATGAATAACGGTCTCTCCCTCGCTCTTACCCTTTGAATCCCAGTCTCTCTCCCTCTGTTGCTCTCTGAATCCCAGTCTCTCCCTCTCTGTTGACGTCTGAATACCAGTCTCTCCCTCTCTCTTACCCTCTGAATACCTATCTTTCCCTCTCTGTTACTCTCTGCATCCCAGTCTCTCCCTCTCTGTTGACCTCTGCATCCCAGTCTCTCCCTCTCTGTTACCCTCCGAATCCCAGTCTTTCCCACTCTGTTACCCTCTGGATCCCAGTCTCTTCCTCTCTCTTACCCTCTGTATCCCAGTCTCTCCCCCTCTTTAACTCTCAGAAACCCAGTCCCTCCCTCTCTGATTAACGTCTGAATACCGGTCTCACCCTCTCTCTTACCCTCTGAATCCCAGTCTCTCTTCCTCGGTTGCTCTCTGAATACCAGTCTCTCCCTCTCTGTTAACGTCAGTAACCCGGTCTCTCCCTCTCTCTTACCTTCTGAATCCCAATCTCTTTCCCTCTGTTTCTCTCTGAATCCCAGTCCCTCCCTCTCTGATTAACGTATGAATACCGGTCTCTCCCTCGCTCTTACCCTCTGAATCCCAGTCTCGCTCCCTCTGTTGCTCTCTGAATCCCAGTCTCTCCCTCTCTGTTAACGTCTGAATACCAGTCTCTCCCTCTCCCTTCCCCTCTGAATGCCAGTCTCTCCCCCTCTGTTACTCTCTAAATCCCAGTCTCTCCCTCTCTGTTAACGTCAGTAACCCGGTCTCTCCCTCTCTCTTACCTTCTGAATCCCAATCTCTCTTCCTCTGTTTCTCTCTGCATCCCAGTCTCTCCCTCTCTGTTGACCTCTGCATCCCAGTCTCTCCCTCTCTGTTACCCTCCGAATCCCAGTCTTTCCCGCTCTGTTACCCTCTGAATCCCAGTCCCTCCCTCTCTCTTACCCTCTGTATCCCAGTCTCACCCCCTCTTTAACTCTCAGAATCCCAGTACCTCCCTCTCTGATTAACGTCTGAATACCGGTCTCACCCTCTCTCTTACCCTCTGAATCCCAGTCTCTCTCCCTCGGTTGTTCTCTGAATCCCAGTCTCTCCCTCTCTGTTAACGTCTGAATACCAGTCTCTCCCTCTCACTTACCCACTGAATCCCAGTTTCTCCCGCTCTTTTACTCTCTGAATCCCAGTCTCTCCCTCTCTGTTAACGTCTGTATACCAGACTCTCCCTCCCTCTTACCCTTTGAATCCCAGTCTTTCCCCCTCTGTTACTCTCTGAATCCCATTCTCTTCCTCTCTGTTAACATCTGAATCCCAGTCTCCCCCTCTCTATTACCCTCTCAATCCCAGTCTCGCCCTCTCTTTGAACATCTGACTCCCGGTCTCTCCCTCTATGTTACTCTCTTAATCCCAGTCTCTCCCTTCTGATACCCTCCGAAACCCAGTCTTTCCTGCTCTGTTACCCTCTGAATCCCAGTCTCTCCCTCTCTCTTACCCTCTGAATCTCGGTCTCTCCTTCTCTGTTACCATCTGAATCCCAATCTCTCCCTCTCTCTCACCCTCTGCATCCCAGTCTCTCCGTCTCTGTTGACCTCTGCATCCCAGTCTCTCCCTCTCTGTTACCCTCCGAATCCCAGTCTTTCCCGCTCTGTTACCCTCTGAATCCCAGTCTCTCCCTCTCTCTTACCCTCTGAATCTCAATCTCTCCTTCTCTGTTACATTCTGAATCCCAGTCTCTCCCTCTCTCTTGCAGTCTGTATCCCAGTCTCTTCCCCTCTATTACTCTCTGAATCCCAGTCACTCCCTCTCTGTTAACGTCTGAATACCAGACTCTCCCTCCCTCTTACCCTCTTAATCCCAGTCTCTCCCCCTCTGTTACTCTTTGAATCACAGTCTCTCCCTCTCTGTTAACATCTGAATCCCAGTCTCTCCCTCTCTGTTACCCTCCGAATCCCAGTCTTTCCCGCTCTGTTACCCTCTGAATCCCAGTCCCTCCCTCTCTCTTACCCTCTGTATCCCAGTCTCACCCCCTCTTTAACTCTCAGAATCCCAGTACCTCCCTCTCTGATTAACGTCTGAATACCGGTCTCACCCTCTCTCTTACCCTCTGAATCCCAGTCTCTCTCCCTCGGTTGTTCTCTGAATCCCATTCTCTCCCTCTCTGTTAACGTCTGAATACCAGTCTCTCCCTCTCACTTACCCGCTGAATCCCAGTTTCTCCCGCTCTTTTACTCTCTGAATCCCAGTCTCTCCCTCTCTGTTAACGTCTGTATACCAGACTCTCCCTCCCTCTTACCCTTTGAATCCCAGTCTTTCCCCCTCTGTTACTCTCTGAATCCCATTCTCTCCCTCTCTGTTAACATCTGAATCCCAGTCTCTCCCTCTCTATTACCCTCTCAATCCCAGTCTCGCCCTCTCTTTGAACATCTGACTCCCAGTCTCTCCCTCTATGTTACTCTCTTAATCCCAGTCTCTCCCTCTCTGTTGACCTCTGCATCCCAGTCTCTCCCTCTCTGTTACCCTCCGAAACCCAGTCTTTCCCGCTCTGTTACCCTCTGAATCCCAGTCTCTCCCTCTCTCTTACCCTCTGAATCTCGGTCTCTCCTTCTCTGTTACCATCTGAATCCCAATCTCTCCCTCTCTCTTACCCTCTGCATCCCAGTCTCTCCGTCTCTGTTGACCTCTGCATCCCAGTCTCTCCCTCTCTGTTACCCTCCGAATCCCAGTCTTTCCCGCTCTGTTACCCTCTGAATCCCAGTCTCTCCCTCTCTCTTACCCTCTGAATCTCAATCTCTCCTTCTCTGTTACCTTCTGAATCCCAGTCTCTCCCTCTCTCTTGCAGTCTGTATCCCAGTCTCTTCCCCTCTATTACTCTCTGAATCCCAGTCACTCCCTCTCTGTTAACGTCTGAATACCAGACTCTCCCTCCCTCTTACCCTCTTAATCCCAGTCTCTCCCCCTCTGTTACTCTTTGAATCACAGTCTCTCCCTCTCTGTTAACATCTGAATCCCAGTCTCTCCCTCTCTGTTACCCTCTCAATCCCAGTCTCGCCCTCTCTGTTACCCTCTGAATCTCATTCTCAATCCTCTGTTACTCTCTTAATCCCAGTCTCTCCCTCTCTGTTGACATCTGAATCCCTGTCTCTCCCTCTCTGTTACCCTCTGAATCCCAGTCTCTCCCCCTCTGTTACTCTCTGAATCCCAGTCTTTCCCTCTCTGTTAATCTCTGCATCCCAGTCTCTCCCTCTCTGTTGACCTTGCATCCCAGTCTCTCCCTCTCTGTTACCCTCCGAATCCCAGTCTTTCCCGCTCTGTTACCCTCTGAATCCCAGTCTCTCCCTCTCTCTTACCCTCTGAATCTCAGTCTCTCCTTCTCTGTTACCCTCTGAATCCCAGTCCCTCCCGCTCTCTTACCCTCTGTATCCCAGTCTCTCCCCATCTTTTACTCTCAGAATCCCAGTCCCTTTCTCTCTGATTAACGTCTGAATACCGGTCTCTCCCTCTCTCTTACCCTCTGAATCCCAGTCTCTCCCTCTCTGTTAACGTCTGAATACCAGTCTCTCCCTCTCTCTTCCCCTCTGAATCCCAGTCTCTCCCTCTCTGTTACTCTCTGAATCCCAGTCTCTCCCTCTCTGTTAACATCAGTATCCTGGTCTCTCCCTCTGTCTTACCTTCTGAATCCCAATCTCTCTCCCTCTGTTCCTCTCTGAATCCCAGTCTCTCCCTCTCCGTTGACGTCTGAATACCAGTCTCTCCCTCTCTCTTACCCTCTGAATACCAATCTTTCCCTCTCTGTTACTCTCTGCATCCCAGGCTCTTCCTCTCTGTTGACCTCTGCATCCCAGTCTCTCCCTCTCTGTTACCCTCCGAATCCCAGTCTTTCCCGCTCTGTTACCTTCTGAATCCCAGTCTCTCCCTCTCTCTTACTCTCTGAATCTCAGTCTCTCCTTCTCTGTTATCCTCTGAATCCCAGTCCCTCCCTCTCTCTTACCCTCTGTATCCCAGTCTCTCCCCCTCTTTTACTCTCAGAATCCCAGTCCCTCCCTCTCTGATTAACGTCTGAATACTGGTCTCTCCCTCTCTCTTACCCTCTGAATCCCAGTCTCTCTCCCTCTGTTGCTCTCTGAATCCCAGTCTCTCCCTCTCTGTTAACGTCTGAATACCAGTCTCTCCCTCTCTCTTCCCCTCTGAATCCCAGTTTCTCCCTCTCTGTTAACGTCAGTATCCCGGTCTCTCCCTCTCTCTTACCTTCTGAATCCCAATCTCTCTCCCTCTGTTTCTCTCTGAATCCCAGTCTCTCCCTCTCTGTTGACGTCTGAATACCAGTCTCTCCCTCTCTGTTCCCCTCCGAATCCCAGTCTTTCCCGCTCTGTTACCCTCTGAATCCCAGTCCCTCCCTCTCTGTTGACCTCTGCATCCCAGTCTCTCCCTCTCTGTTCCCCTCCGAATCCCAGTCTTTCCCGCTCTGTTACCCTCTGAATCCCAGTCCCTCCCTCTCTCTTACCCTCTGAATCTCATTCTCTCCTTCTCTGTTACCCTCTGAATCCCAGTCTCTCCTCTCTCTTACCCTTTGTATCCCAATCTCCCCCCCTCTTTTACTCTCAGAATCCCAGTCCCTCCCTCTCTGATTAACGTCTGAATACCAGTCTCTCCCTCTCTCTTACCCTCTGAATCCCAGTCTCTCTCCCTCTGTTGCTCTCTGAATCCCAGTCTCTCCCTCTCTGTTAACGTCTGAATACCAGTCTCTCCCTCTCTCTTCCCCTCTGAATCCCAGTCTCTCCCCCTCTGTTACTCTCTGAATCCCAGTCTCTCCCTCTCTCTTACCCTCTGAATACCAATCTTTCCCTCTCTTTTACTCTCTGAATCCCAGTCTCTCCCTTACTGTTACCATCTGAATCCCATTCTCTCCCTCTCTGTTAACTGACTAGAGCCTTTTAAATAAAAGCAATATACTGCGGATGCTGGAAATCTGAAACAAAAACAAGAAATGCTGGATTCACTCAGCAGGTCTGGCAGCATCTGTGGAAAGAGAAGCAGAGTTAACGTTTCGGGTCAGTGACCCTTCTTCGGAACTGACAAATATTAGAAAAGTCACAGATTATAAACAAGTGAGGTGGGGTTTGGGCAAGAGATAACAAAGGAGAAGGTGCAGATTGGACCAGGCCACATAGCTGACCAAAAGGTCACGGAGCAAATGCAAACAATATGTTAATGGTGTGTTGAAAGACAAAGCATTAGTACAGATTAGGTGTGAATATATTGAATACTGAACATCAGCAAGTGCAAACCTGAAGAAAAACAACCTGAAAAAAACAGTGGGTAAGCAAACTGAACAAACTAAGATGAAATGAAATAAATGCAAAAAAAGATTGTAAAAAATGTAAAAATGAATGCACAAAAAAGGAAGAAAAAATAACTAAAAATGACTAAAAATGAAAGTAAAGTGGGGGACTGTCATGCTCTGAAATTATTGAACTGAATGTTCAGTCCGGCAGGCTGTAGTGTGCCTAATCGGTAGATGAGATGCTGTTCCTCGAGCTTGCGTTGATGTTCACTGGAACACTGCAGCAATCCCAGGACAGAGATGTGAGCATGAGAGCAGGGGGGAGTGTTGAAATGGCAAGCAACCAGAAGCTCAGGGTCCTGCTTGCGGACTGAGCGGAGATGTTCCGCAAAGCGGTCACCCAGTCTGCGCTTGGTCTCCCCAATGTAGAGGAGACCACACTGTGAGCAGCGAATACAGTATACTACATTGAAAGAAGTACGAGTAAATCGCTGCTTCACCTGAAAGGAGTGTTTGGGGCCTGGGATAGTGAGGAGAGAGGAGGTAAATGGGCAGGTATTACACCTCCTGCGATTGCAAGGGAAGGTGCCCTGGGACGGGGACGAGGTGGTGGGGGTAATGGAGGAGTGGACCAGGGTGTCACGGAGGGAACGATCCCTTCGGAATGCTGACAGGGGAAGGGAGGGGAAGATGCGACTGGTAGTGGCATCACGCTGGAGGTGGCGAAAATGGCGGAGGATGATCCTTTGGATATGGCGGCTGGTGGGATGAAAAGTGAGGACAAGGGGAACCCTGTCACGGTTCTGGGAGGGAGGGGAAGGGGTGAGGGTAGAGGTGCGGGGAATGGGTCGGACACGGTTGAGGGCCCTGTCAACCACAGTGGGGGGAAATCCTCGGTTGAGGAAAAAGGAGGTCATATCAGAAGCATCGTCATGGAAGGTAGCATCATCAGAGCAGATGCGTCGGAGACGGAGAAACTGGGAGAATGGAATGGAGTCCTCTGTAAGGATTGAGAATGGAGTCCTCTGTAAGGATTGAGACACAACCTATGTGTGTCTCAGTTTTGCTGTATTTATAAGATCATAAGATCATAAGAACGAGGAGCAGGAGTAGGCCGTCCGGCCTCTCGAGCCTGCTCCGCCATTCAATAAGATCATGGCTGATCTTTTAGTGGACTCAGATCCACTGACCCGCGTTCTCACCGTATTCCTCAATTCCTTTATTTTTCAAAAAGATATCTACCTTAGCTTTAAAAACGTTTACTGAAGAAGCGTCAACTACTTTACTGGGCAAGGAATTCCATAGATTAACAACCCTCTGGGTGAAGAAGTTCCTTCTTAATTCAGTCCTAAATCTGCTCCCTCTAATTTTGAGGCTATGCCCTCTTGTCCTAGCTTCACCTGCCAGTGGAAACATCCTCTCTACTTGTATCTTATCTATTCCCTTCATGATTTTACATGTTTCCATAAGATCCCCCCTCATTCTTCTGAATTCCAATGAATATAATCCCAATCTTCTCAGTCTCTCCTCATAAGCCAACACCCTCAACTCCGGAATGAACCTAGTGAACCTCCTCTGCACCCTCTCCAGTGCCAGTACTTCCTTTCTCAATGAAGGAGACCAAAACTGCACTCAGTACTCTAGGTGCGGCCTCACCAGTACCATATACAGCTGCAACATAACCTCTCTGCTTTTAAACTCAATCCCTTTAGCAATGAAGGACCCAATTCAATTTGCCTTCCTAAGTTATTGCTGTACCTGCAAACCAACCTTCTGCGATTCATGCACAAGGACACCCAGGTCCCTCTGCATTGCAGCATGCTGCAACATTTTACCATTCAAGTAATAATCCTTTTTACTGTTACTCCTACCGAAATGAATGACTTCACATTGATTAACATTGTATTCCATCTGCCAGACCTTTGCCCACTCACTCAATGTATCTATGTTCCTCTGCAAAGTTTCACAGTCATCTGCACACTTTGCTCTGCCACTCATCTTAGTGTCATCTGCAAACTTTGACACCCTACACGTGGTCCCCAACTCCAAATCATCTATACAAATTGTAAATAATTGCGGTCCCAACACCGATCCCTGAGGCACACCACTAGTGACTGATTGCCAACCAGAGTAGCACTCAGTTATCCCCACTCTCTGCTTCCTGTTAGTCAACCAATCCTCTATCTATGCCAATACTTTACCCCTAACGCCATGCATCCTTATCTTATGCAGCGGCCTCTTGTGCGGAACCGTGTCGTAGGCCTTTTGGAAATTTAGGTACACCACATCCACTGGGTCCTCATTGTCCACCTTGCTCGTAATGTCTTCCTAATGTCATTATTAATGATTTAAGATGATGAGGTAGAATGCAACATACCCTAGTTGCCAATGACACAAAAATAGGCAGCATTGTAAGCAGTGTAGCTGGAAGCATAACATTGCAAAATGTTATCGGAAGTGAATGGGCAAAACTGTGGTAGATAGATTTCAATGTCACCAAAAGAAGACCAGAACAGACTACTGTATAAATGGTGAAAAACGAGGATCACTGGAGGTCCAAAGAGTCTTGGGGGGTCCATGTCCATTTGAGTGCAGTGTAGATTTACCAGAATGATAACTGGACTCCAAGGGTTAAATTACGAGGTGATATTACACAAACTAGGCATTTATTCCCTGTAATTTAGGAGGATCAAGGTGATTTGTTCAAATGTGTTGAGATATTAAGGGGAACTGATGGCGTAGTTTGGGAGAAACTATTTCGGCAGCTTGGTAACATAGGAACAGGAGTAGGCCATTCAGCCCATCGAGCCTGCTCCGCCATTCAATACGATCATGGCTGATCATCCACTTCAATGCCTTTTTCCCAGACTGAGCTTCCACAGCCCACTGGGGTGGAGAATTCCAAAGATTCACAACCCTCTGAGCAAAGAAACTTCTCCCCACCTCTGACCTAAGTGGCTTTCCCCTTATTTTGAAATTGTGTCCCCTGGTTCTAGACTCCCGAACCAAATGAGACATCTTACCTGCGACTAAGCTGTCTATCCCTTTAAGTATTTAGTATGTTTCAATAAGATCACCTCTCATTCTTCTAAAGTCCAATGAGTATAGGCCCAACCTGTTCAACCATTCCTCATAAGACAAGCCCTTCATCCCATGAATCAGCGGAGTGAACCTTCTCTGAACTGGTTCCAATGCATCCAGGCCTTTCCATTTATCCACTTTCAAAGTTGCCAAACACCTTAATATTTCCCCTCACTCTGTTTATTCCATCCAATATTTCACACTCCTCCTCTTTAATTACAATATCTGCATCGTTCCCAGTCTTTTATAAAGACGAACACAGAGAATTCATTAAGAACCATGGTCCCACCTCCACACACACATTCCCTTTTTGGTCCCTAATACTCCATCCTTAGTAGTTCTCTTGCTCTTCATGTATTTATAAAACATCTTTGTGATTTGTTTGCGTTTGATGGTAATATTAGTTTCAGGCCATTTCTTTGCTCTCGTAATTTTCTTTTTAATTTCACCCCTGAACTTTCTATACTCCTCCCAGCTTTCTGTGGTATTGAGCTCTCGGTATCTGAAATAAGCTTCCCTCTTGTGCCTTATTGTACCCTGTTTGTTCCAGAATTGGATGCAGTATTCTGGTCGTGGCCCAACCAGAGGCTTATAAACTTCGGAAGACAGGAAGAGGCCATTCGTCCCCTCGAGACTGTCCTGCCCATTCATTCAGGTCATGGCTGATTTGCTCCTTATCCACATCGAGCTGTCTCGACTCCGTAAACATTAATACCCTTTCCTAACAAATCTCTACCGACAATCAGGAATTAATGTCACTGCTTGTTAACACTCCGGAATTCCTTCCCTAAACCTCTCCGTCTCTCTATCTCCCAGTCCTGCTTAAAGACGTCCCTTAAAACTAACCTCTTTGAGCAAGCTTTTGGTCATCAGCCTTAAATCAACTTCTGTGGGTTTGGTGTCAGATTTTGTTTTATAATGCACCCTGCGTAGCGCCTTTGGGAATTTTTATTCCTGACATTCTTCTTCACTCCGTCTCTCTCTCTCTCTCTCCGCCCCCGTCTCTCCCTCTCGCTCTCTCTTCATCCCCCCACCCCTCTCTCTTTTTCTCCCCCTCATCCCCGTCTCTCCTTCTTTCTCTCTCTTTGTCCTTCCCCAACCCCCTCTCTCTCTCTTTCTCCCCCTCACCCCCTCTTTCCCTCTCTCTCTTTTTATCCCCCCTGCCCCTCTCTCTCTCTCTCTCTCTTTTTCTCCCCCTCACCCCAGTCTCTCTCTCTATCTCTTTGAAAAATTCAGCGATGGGATACTGCTTTGAATGTCAAGGGGATGTGGTTGGATTCTCTCTTGTTGCAGATGGTCATTGCTTGGCTCTTGTGAGACGTGAATGTTACTTGCCACTGGTCGGCCCAAACCTGAATGTTGTCCGGGTCTTGGTGCATGTGGCTCTTGATTGCTTCATTATCTGAGGCAAAATACTGTGGATGCTGGAAATCTGGAAAGCATCGAGCTGAATCACTACCTCTGTTTGTCTTTCCACAGATGCTGCTTGCCCTGCTCAGTATATCCAGCATTTTATGCTGGGATCTCGGCTAAAGATGGTTGGGCTGAGGACACTACCCTGATAAACCCCTGCAGTGAAGGCCTGGGACTGAGATGATTGACTTCCAACAACCACAACCATCTTCCTTTGTGCTCGGTATGATTGCAATCAGTGGAGAGTATTACCCCGATTCCCACTGACTTCAGTTTAACTTGGGCTGCTCGATGCAACACTCGGTCAAACGCTGCCTTGATGTTAATGTCTGTCTCTCATCCCAGGAGCAGACAGGAGCGAATCCTTCCCTTTGACCCATTGTGTACTGAACATGCTCTGCCTCTTCACAGCCTCATACAGGACTGTACACGGGCGAGTAATGCAGCCCATCAAACACTCCCAGAGCAGCTTCAGCACAGCTTAGGAAGAGAGTACAGTTCCTTCAACATTCTCTCTCTGTCTCTCCCTCCTGCTATCTCTGACACTAGGAGAGAGACGGAGGGAGAGAGGGTTAGATATGAAGGCAGAGAGAGGGCTGTAGAGAGGGACAAAATTGGAGAGAGCGAGATTGTTGAGGTGGATGAAAAGGATAATGTAAGATATTTTAATTTGATATAATCCTTCATTGCTGTCTACACAAATGTATACGAGATAGGTATGGAGAGAAAAAACATCGGGCAGGGAGAAATGTAGATGACGTTCGGGCCCAGCTGGACAATTTTGATGATCCAAGATGAATAGTCTCCATTTTAAGTATCCAGCAAGCTATTCCACCTTGGGAACCATCACACCCTCATGATATTGTTTGTGGAAATTTCATGCTGGCTTATTGGTTGATTTTTAAATCTGTGATTGATAGATTCTTGTTAACCAAAGGCATTAAGAGATAAGGGGTAAAGGCAGGATGTATGGTGTAAGTTAGCTCACAGATCAGCCATGATCTCATTGGATGCTGGAACAGGGTTGTGGGGTTGAATTGCATCCTCTGCTTCCAATATCCCCTGTGAAGTATCCTTCTTTCTCTTTTAGTCACCTGTCAGGCTATGTTTCTGGGAGATTTCGTGTATGTTCCTCAGTGAAGACAGACACAAAGTCATCATTTAGCTTCACTGCCATTTCTCTATTCCCCATTATAAATTCTCCTGACTCTGCCTGTAATGGACCCACATTTGTCTCAGCGAAACGATTCCTTTATACGTCCCTATTGAAACTTTTACAGTCCATTTTTATGTTTGGGGGAGTTTGGGACTTGTGAGCATAGTCTCAAACTTAGAGGCTGACCTTTCAGGAGTGAAATTAGGAAACACCTCTACAGACTAAAGGTGGTGTCAGTTTGGAACTGTCTTCTGTAAATGACCATTGATGCTAAATCAATTGTTCATTTTTAAATCTAAGATTGGCCGTCCCGAATGTCTTTTGGAACTTGAAATATTCTTCTGTCAATCTCTGTCCCTTGGGCAGTCTGTTTGTGTGTGTGTCTGTACATGTCGGTCTGTGTGCGTGTATCTCTGTGTGTCTGTGCATGTCGGTCTGTGTGTGTGTATTTCTCTGTGTGTGGTTCTCTGTGTGCGTGTGTGTGTCTGGCTGTCTGTGTCTATGCTTGTTTCTCTCTCCTCTATCAGAACGTCAGCAAAACTCCACATACATTAATATGCTATTTTAATTTGGCTGCTTTTGGTGATACCACAACTGCAAAGGCTGCACTTCCTTCTGCAGGCTGGTAAGAAACGCATATCCCGCTCTTTAACGGAATATTCTGTCTGACTTGTGTACTATATTGATTAATCCCTAATAATTGATCAAATCTGACATTGATTACTGTTTGAAAGTCTCAAGGTTTACTTTCCTCCCAGGGCTGAATAAAAGTTCGAGTTTACCTCAGTGTTTTGGAAATATCAAACCCTGATCCCACACCCAGCAAATTATTTTACATGATGGGACGCTGCAAATGTTGTTATACTCAGTGCGCACGGTACCTTCATGTTGTAATAAGATGTTATAATCTCTATTCAGATAACTCTCATGCCACAGGGGCAAAATTTCACTGGGTCAACATGCTGACCAAACACTAAAACATTACAGAAAGCGAGGCTCACAAATTCAACACAAGTTTCCTTTTCTGAGTCTCGCTGGTCTGTTCTCATTTTTCTGTTGGGTGACATCAGCCTAGATTTTGTGTTCAGACCTGAACCCACAAATGTATAACTCAGAGGCAGGATTATTACCCACTGAGCTACAGCTGGCTCCAATGTTCCCAGAAAATTTAGTTGTTGTGCACGGCAAGTTCTTTTTTGTCCCATGTGCAGTCTCTTTAAATTTTTAAGAATCTTCAAAGACGTGTGTTATTTATCTGGGAAGAGGACCTGCGTGGTACCTTCCAGGCTGCTGCACACAGCTTTGCAGGAACACTGACTGACACTCTCCATTCCAATCTCTTTCCCCCTGGTAATCTCTCCCCATTGCTATCCTTCCCTCTCTCTGTTATTCTCTCTCCATATCTATCCTTGTCTTTCTCACTGTTACTCTCTCCATCTGGATGGAGGAGGAGAAAGAGAGGCATATATAGAGGCAAAAACAAGAAATGCTGGAATCACTCAGCAGGTCTGGTAGCATCTGTGGAAAGAGAAGCAGAGTTAACGTTCCGGGTCAGTGACCCTTCTTCGGAACTGCCAAATATTAGAAAAGTCACAGATTATCAACAAGTGAGGTGGGGGTGGGGCAAGAGATAACAAAGGATAAGGTGCAGATTGGACCAGGCCACATAGCTGACCAAAAGGTCACGGAGAAAAGGCAAACAATATGTTAACGAAGTGTTGAAAGTCAAAGCATTAGTACAGATTAGGTGTGAATACACTGAATATTGAACAGCAGCAAGTTCAAACCTGAAGAAAAACAACCTAAAAAAAACAGTGGATAAGCAAACTGAACAAACTAAGATGAAATGAAATAAATGCAAAAAAAGATTGTAAAAAATGTAAAAAGGAAAGTAAACAAAAGGAAGAAAAAATAACTAAAAATGAAAGTAAAAGGGGGGGCTGTCATGCTCTGAAATTATTGAACTCAATGTTCAGTCCAGCAGGCTGTAGTGTGCCTAATCAGTAGATGAGATGCTGTTCCTCGAGCTTGCGTTGATGTTCACTGGAACGCTGCAGCAATCCCAGGACAGAGATGTGAGCATGAAAGCAGGGGGGAGTGTTGAAATGGCAAGTAACCGGAAGCTCAGGGTCCTCCTTGCGGACTGAGCGGAGATGTTCTGCAAAGCGATGACCCAGTCTGCGCTTGGTCTCCCCAATGTAGAGGAGACCACACTGTGAGCAGCGAATACAGTATACTACATTGAAAGAAGTACAAGTAAATCGCTGCTTCACCTGAAAGGAGTATTTGGGGCCTGGGATAGTGAGGAGAGAGGAGGTAAATGGGCAGGTATTACACCTTCTGCGATTGCAGGGGAAGGTGCCCAGGGACGGGGACGAGGTGGTGGGGGTAATGGAGGAGTGGACCAGGGTGTCGCGGAGGGAATGATCCCTTCGGAATGCTGACAGGGGAAGGGAGGGGAAGATGCGACTGGTAGTGGCATCACGCTGGAGGTGGCAGAAATGGTGGAGGATGATCCTTTGGGTATGGAGGCTGGTGGGATGAAAAGTGAGGACAAGGGGAACCCTGTCACGGTTCTGGGAGGGAGGGGAAGGGGTGAGGGTAGAGGTGCGGGGAATGGGCCGGACACGGTTGAGGGCCCTGTCAACCACAGTGGGGGGAAATCCTCGGTTGAGGAAAAAGGAGGTCATATCAGAAGCACCGTCATGGAAGGTAGCATCATCAGAGCAGATGCGTCGGAAATGGAGAAACTGGGAGAATGGAATGGAGTCCTTACAGGAGGTAGGGTGTGAAGAAGTGTAGTCGAGGTAGCTGCAGGAGTCAGTGGGCTTATAATGGATATTGGTAGACAACCTATCCCCAGAGATGGAGACAGAGAAGTCGAGGAAGGGAAGGGAAGTGTCAGAGATGGACCATGTAAAGGTGAGAGAAGGGTGGAAATTGGAAGCAAAGTTGATAAAGTTTTCTAGTTCGGGGCGGGAGCAGGAAACGGCACCGATACATTCATCAATGTACCAGAAGAAGAATTGGGGGAGGGGGCCTGAGTAGGACTGGAACCAAGAATGCTCGACATATCCCACAAAAAGGCAGGATAAACTAGGACACATGCGGGTACCCATAGCGACACCTTTTACTTGAAGGAAGTGCATGGAGTTGAAGGAGAAGTTGTTCAATGTGAGAACAAGTCCAGCCAGGTCCAATCTGCACCTTCTCCTTTGTTATCTCTTGCCCCACCCCCACCTCACTTGCTTATAATCTGTGACTTTTTTAATATTGGTCAGTTCCGAAGAAGGGTCACTGACCCGAAACGTTAACTCTGCTTCTCTTTCCACAGATGCTGCCAGACCTGCTGAGTGATTCCAGCATTTCTTGTTTTTGTTTCAGATTTCCAGCATCCGCAGCATTTTGCTTTTATTGCTTGCATATATAGAGGCAGCTTTACTAGGTATCTAACCCCACACTGTACCTGCCTTGTAAGTGTTTGATAGAACAGATAGGACAGAGATTTGCTCTGTAGATAACTCCAGCCTATACTTGGCTTGGCAGCATTTGAAGGGACAGTTTAGACGTGAGCTTTAATCTGTATCACTGGAATTTCAAAGGGTAAGGGGTGAATTGATCAAAGTTTACAAGACAATACTGGAAACTGATGGGGTAGATAGAGAGAAACTCTTCTCACTGGTTGGAGGAGTCTTGGATGAGGGGCAAAGTCGATAAATCGAACATTAGTCGAAGACCCTCTCAAGGGTGAAATTTATTAACACTTCTACACGCAAAGGGTGGTGGAATTTTGGAATTGTCTTCCACAAATGACCCCTCCCTATCTCTGAAATCTCCTCCAGCTCCACACTCCACCAATATCTGTGATCTTCTAATTCTGGCCACTTGAACATCCCCAATTTGAATCGTTTCACAATTGGAGGCCATGCCTGCAAGCTGCTGAGGCCCTAACTCTGGAATTCCTTTCCTAAACTTCTCCGTCTCACTAACTCTGTTTCCTTTTTGAAGATTCTCCCTCAAACCAACCTCTGACCAAGTTTTTGGACATCTAGTTTCATATCTCCAGAAGTGACTCGGTGTCAAATTTTTATTTGCTTTATTCATTTGTTGGATGTGTGCGTTGGTGGCCAGGACAGCATTTATTGCCCATTCATAATTGCCCTTGAGAAGGTGGTGTTGAGCCTCCTTCTTGAACCGCTGCAGTCCATGTGGGGTAGGTACACCCACAGTGCTGTTAGGAAGGGAGATCCAGGATTTTGACCCAGTCACAGTGAAGGAGCAGCGATATAGTTCCAAGTCAGGATGGTGTGTGACTTATGGGAAACTTGCAGGTGGTGGTGTTCCCATACGTGTTTCCTGTTTGTTTGCTCTCTCTCCCCCTCCTTCTTTCTAGACCTCCCTGTCCTCCTTTCCCTCTGTGTTATGAGAACCTAAGAACAGAAGGAAGTGGGTGCAGGAACAGAGAGACCTGGGTATGTCTGTGCACAAATTGAAGGTGGCAGAGCTAGTTGAGAAAGTGGTTAAAATGCATATGGGATCCTAGGCTTTGTAAATAGAGGCTTAGAGTATAAAAGCAAGGAGGTTATGGTGAAGCTTTATAAAACACTGCTTCATCCTCAACTGGCATTGTGTCCAATTCAAGGCACCATGCTTTCGGAAGGAATTGGGGGCATTAGAGAGGATGCAGAGAAGATTCACGAGCAAGGTTCATGGATGAGGGACTTCAGATACGTGGATAGATTGGAGAAACTGGGGTTGTTCTCCACAGAGAAGAGAAACGTGAGATTAGATTTGACAGAGGTGTTCAAAATCATGAGGGGTAGATGTAGGAGTAGGAATGCAGCACATAGGATATTCCATATCCATTTCTCTTGAGTGTTTACTTAAACAAGTGAATTGACCATTTAATATTTTTAACTTACTTAACCCTTGTGTTCACACAAAGATCAAGCAAGCAAATTCAACAGTGGCCACTTTGATTTCATCCCATCGTGACTTATGTACATTCTCACAGGATAGCAGGTATAACTGTAGTCATAAAATTCAACAGAAAATTGATCAGTTACATTGTTATTTCAGTCCATATTTACACTACACACGGTACCTTACTGTTGTAATAACGTTAAATAGTATCTATTCATCCCACTGGGGCAAAATTTCACTGGCTCAACATTCTCACCAAATACTAAAGCATTCCACAATGCAAGACTCACAAATTCAACACAAGTTTCCTTTTCTGAGTGTCACTGGCCTGTTCTGATTCTCTGAGGGATTACTGATGCTTATCCTCCACATGAGCAGTCCTCCTAATCCCGTGTGCCTGACCCGCTCCCAAACCCAGCATCCACTTACGTTAAGGCAAGTGATACAGGAGCGTCTCAGTGACTGAGGCAGGTGAGTCTTGAGGCTGAGCCGGGCACAATGAGTGACCCTGGTTAATCCGAAACTCCAGGGATTATTTAAACGGAGCTTTACTCTGTATTTAAGCCATGCTGTACCTTCTCTGAGAGTGTTCGATGGTGCAGTGCAGACGAGGACAGTTATTCTTTACCCATTTTAAACATGGAGAAGTGAATATCCAAGAGATTGTTTGAAATGTGATGAGGGTTTCTGCCTCTACCACCCTTTCAGGCAGTGAGTTCCGGACACCCACCAGCCAGTGGGTGAAGAAACTATTGATCTGTTTCGTTCAGTTAAATTTGATGTCAATGTTTCTCCAGGATTTTGATAATGGGGGATTCAGCGATGGGAGAATGCTTTGAATGCCAAGGGGAGGTGGATGGATTCTCTCTTGATGCAGATGGTCATTGTGTGACATGAATGTTACTTGCCACTGGTCGGCCCAAATCTGAATATTGTCCGGGGCTTGGTGCATGTGGCTCTGGACTGCTTCATTATCTGAGGCAAAATACTGTGGATGCTGGAAATATGGAAAGCATCGAGCTGAATCACGAACACTGCTTCTCTCTCCACAGATGCTGCCTGACCTGCTCAGTATTTAAAGCACTGTCTGCTGGGTTCTCAGCTGAAGATGGTTGGGCTGAGGACAATACCCTGATAAACTCCTGCAGTGAAGGCCTGGGACTGAGATGATTGACTTCCAACAACCACGACCATCTTCCTTTGTGCTCGGTATGATTCCAACCAGTGGAGAGATTTCCTCCGAATCCCACTGACTTCAGTTTTACTCGGGCTCCTCGATGCCACACTCGGTCAAACACTGCCTTGATGTTCAGGTCAGTCTCCCTTCCTAGTAACAGACAGGAGTGAATCATTCCCTTTGACCCATTGTGAACTGAACATGCTCTGCTTCTTCACAGCCTGATACAGGCCTGTACACGGCCGATTAATGTCGCCCATCAAACACTCCCAGAGGAGCTTTAGCACAGCTTCGGAACAGAGTACAGTTCCTTCAACATTCTCTCTCTGTCTCTCCCTCCTGCGTTCTCTGACATTAGGAGAGAGACAGAGAGAGAGAGGGTTAGATATGAAGGCAGAGAGATGGCAGTAGAGAGGGACAACGTTGGAGAGAGAGAGGTTGTTGAGGTGGATGAAAAGGATAATGTAAGATATATTAATTTGATGTAATCCTTCACTGTTGTATAAACAAACATATAAGAGATAGATATGGAGAGAAAAAAACTTCGGTAGAGGGATAAATGCAGATGAAGTTGGGGCGCAGGCGGGCACTTTTGATGATCCAGAAGGAATAGCCTCCATTTTAAACATCCAGCAAGCTATTCCACTGTGGGAGCCATCACACCCAAACAGGCATAGACACAAACACACACACACACACAGAAACACCCACACAATGATATTGGTTGTGCAAATGTCATGCTGGCATATTGGTTAATTTTAAAATCTGTCAGAATATTACAGCGCCGTACAGGCCCTTCGGCCCTCGATGTTGCGCCGACCTGTGAAACCATCTGACCTGCACTATTCCATTTTCATCCACATGTCTATCCAATGACCACTTAAATGCCCTTAAAGTTGGCTTGTCTACTACTGTTGCAGGCAGGGCATTCCACGCCCCTACTACTCTCTGAGTAAAGAAACTACCTCTCACATCTGTCCGATATCTATCAACCCCCAACTTAAAGCTATGTCCCCTCGTGTTTGCCATCACCATCCGAGGAAAAAGACTCTCACTATCCACCCTATCTAACCCTCTGATGATCTTATATGTCTCTATATCTCTATATGCCTCTCCTCCTCCTTCTCTCCAACGAAAACAACCACAAGTCCCTCAGCCTTTCCTCATAAGACCTTCCCTCCATACCAGGAAACGTCCTAGTAATTCTCCTCTGCACCCTTTGCATAGCTTCCACATCCTTCCTATAATGCGGTGACCAGAACTGCATGCAATACTCCAGGTGCGGTCTCACCAGAGTTTTGTACAGCTGCAGCATGACCTCGTGGCTCCGAAACTCGATCCCCCTACCAATAAAAGCTAACACATCATATGCCTCCTTAACAGCCCTATTAACCTGGGTAGCAACCTTCAGGGATTTATGCACCTGGACACCAAGATCTCTCTGTTCATCTACACTACCAAGAATCTTCCCATTAGCCCAGTACTCTGCATTCCTGTTACTCCTTCCAAAGTGAATCACCTCACACTTCTCCGCATTAAATTCCATTTGCCATCTCTCAGCCCAGCTCTGCAGCCTATCTATGTCCCTCTGTACCCTACAACATCCTTCGGCACTATCCACAACTCCATCGACCTCAGTGTCATCCGCAAATTTACTAACCCATCCTTCTACACCCTCTTCCAGGTCATTTATAAAAATGACAAACAGCAGTGGCCCCAGAACAGATACCTGCGGTACACCACTAGTAACTAAACTCCAGGATGAACATTTGCCATCAACCACCACCCTCTGTCTTCTTTCAGCTAGCCAATTTCTGATCCAAAGCTCCAAATCACCTTCAACCCCATACTTCCGTATTTTCTGCAATAGCCTACCGTGGGGAACCTTATCAAACGCCTTACTGAAATCCATATACACCACATCCACTGCTTTACCCTCATCCATCTGTTTGGTCACCTTCTCGAAAAACTCAATAAGGTTTGTGAGGCACGACCTACCCTTCACAAAACCGTGCTGACTATCGCTAATGAACTTATTCTTTTCAAGATGATTATAAATCCTGTCTCTTATAACCTTTTCCAACATTTTACCCACAACCGAAGTAAGGCTCACAGGTCTATATTTACCAGGGCTGTCTCTACTACCCTTCTTGAACAAGGGGACAACATTTGCTATCCTCCAGTCTTCTGGCACTTTTCCTGTCGACAATGACGACATAAAGATCAAGGAAAAAGGCTCTGCAATCTCCTCCCTAGCTTCCCAGAGAATCCTAGGATAAATCCCATCTGGCCCAGGGGACTTATCTATTTTCACACTTTCCAAAATTGATAACACCTCCTCCTTATGAACCTCAATCCCATCTAGCCTAGTAGCCTGAATCTCAGTATTCTCCTCGGCAACATTTTCTTTCTCTACTGTAAATACTGACGCAAAATATTCATTTAACACTTACCCTACCTCCTCTGATTCCACACACAACTTCCCACCATTATCCTTGATTGGCCCTAATCTAACTCTAGTCATTCTTTTATTCCTGATATACCTATAGAAAGCCTTAGGGTTTTCCCTGATCCTATCCGCCAATGACTTCTCGTGTCCTCTCCTTGCTCTTCTTAACTCTCCCTTTAGATCATTCCTGGCTAGCTTGTAACTCTCAAGCGCCCTAACTGAGCCTTCACGTCTCATCCTAACATAAGCCTTCTTCTTCCTCTTGACAAGTGCTTCAACTTCTTTAGTAAACCACGGCTCCCTCGCTCGACAACTTCCTCCCTGCCTGACAGGTACATACATATCAAGGGCACGCAGCAGCTGCTCTTTGAATAAGCTCCACATTTCGATTGTTCCCATTCCCTGCAGTTTCCTTCCCCATCCTACGCATCCTAAATCTTGCCTAATCGCATCATAATTTCCTTTCCCCAGCTATAGCTCTTGCCCTGCGGTATATACCTGTCCCTGCCCATCGCGAAGATAAACCTAACCGAATTGTGATCACTATCACCAAAGTGCTCACCTCCATCTAAATCTAACACCTGGCCGGGTTCATTACCGTGTACCAAATCCAATGTGGCATCGCCCCTGGTTGGCCTGTCTACATACAGTATCAGAAAACCCTCCTGCACACACTGGTCAAAAACTGACCCATCTAAAGTACTCGAACTATAGTATTTCCAGTCGATATTTGGAAAGTTAAAGTCCCCCATAACAACTACCCTGTTACTCTCGCGCTGTCGAGAATCATCTTCGCTATCCTTTCCTCTACATCTCTGGAACTATTTGGAGGTCTATAAAAGACTCCCAACAGGGTGACCTCACCTCTCCTGTTTCTAACCTCGGCCCATACTACCTGGGTAGACGAGTCCTCAAACGTCCTTTCTGTCGCTGTAATACTCTCTGTGATTGATAGATTCTTGTTCAGCAAAGGTATTAAGAAATAAGGGGCAATGGCAGGATATATTGTGTAAGTTACATCACAGTTCAGCCAAGATCTCATTTGATGCCGGAACAGGGTTGTGGGGTTGAATTGCATCCCCCTCTTCGAGTATCCCCTGTGATGTATCCTTCTTTCTCTTTTCGTCACCCTGTCTGTCCATGTCTCTCTGTTTCTCTTTTTCTGTTTCTCTCTCTGTCTGTCTGTTTCGGACAGTGTAGTGTGAGTTTCACTCTGTGTCCACCCCATGATGTTCCTGCCCTGGCAGTGTGTGATGGGACAGTGTAGAGTGAAATTTACTCTGTGTCAAACCCAGCAATGTGTTTGCCTTGGGACTATGTAATGGGACAGTGTAGCTGGAGCTTTACTGTGTATCCCTGGAATTTTGAAGGCTCAGGTGTGAATTGATTTTTAGGCTATGTTTAGATTTTTAGACTATGCCCCAACGTTCCTGACTCCGCAGCCAGTGGGAATATTTACTCTCTGCATACCTTATGATTTTCCCTTATTATCTTGATAACATTAATCAAATCACCCCTTAACCTTCTAAATTCCAGGGATACAGAGCAAATCTCCACCGACAATGTCCCCGTAAATACTCCCAAGCCAAGCACAAAGGGAACACAGAGAGGGGAAACCTGAAGTGAGATACAGGGTAAAGACAGGCCCTATTGTATTATAAACATAGAAATGGTCTTATGCAGTACAAGCTGAGACCGGGTGAAACAAAGCAGAACCAGAGACATGGCCGAGTGTAACAAACCGAGACGTTGTCCAGTGCAGTAATAATGGAGGCAGGGTCTCGTGCTTTACGAACAGAGACAGGATCTAGTGCAGTAATAACTGAAACAGATTGTTGGTCTTAAACGGATGAAGACAAGGTCGCTAATCGTGGGGCTGTTTGATTGGGGATGAAAGGATGGAGTGTAATGTATCCAGTTAGCTTAAAAACAAACTGAGGTGAGACAGTAAGCTGTGAAGAAGACACAGGGAGGATATGGAGTATGGAGTATGGACTTCTTCAGTGAATGAGCAAGAAAGTGTCTGATGGAATATACTGTGGTGAAAAGTCAGGTATTCAGATTGGCTGAAAGAAAAAGTCATTGACATTGAAATGATTGTGTTTTATTCAACACATTATTTGCATCAGATTCTAATCTGCTGATGTAATATATTTGTTCAGGTGAGTGTAACTAATAATAATAATCAGGGGTATAACCATGTCAGTGGAGGCATATCCCCTGTATAAATCAACACCCATTGGAATGGATCAGCCCTCATAGTGCTGGAGCTGTGGGTTCCAGGCTAACAGAAGTCTCTGTTTCTCACAGAAATGGGATATCCAGTAATCCTTCAGATCGCATTCATTTATTATCCTGTACTTGCTGCAATTGGAGTTCCTGGTAAGACTGTCTATCAGTTGATAATGGTGTAACTCGATGTTAACTGTGCTGCTGTACTCGGTATCATTTCTCACTGTGTGTTTTACACAGCCACCTGTTCTTTACCAGCAATTTACTGATGGAATCTTCTCATTGTCTACTCTTTCAGTCTTGCAGGAGCTGCATTATATTTGATGGTATTGGTTTTAGTAATCCTGGAATAGTTACTGGATTATTCCGTTTATTTAATATATTTGAATCAGATGTCTCGGTTAAGATCAAGACAAAGAGCATCAGGAGTTGTTCACACTTTCGTGATGTGCAACTAACCGATGGGGCAATATTTTCATTATTTATTTTTCGCTCTTTGATAACAAGACCTCCCACTGTATCAATGCGACAAGGAGGCAGCACAATATTCTCCCAACTCAATAACATGGTTCAGTTTAGCAGGGATGTCAATGCATTTATTGGTTATCACTGTTATAAAATATACTATGTATACTGGAACGCGTTGCCAGCGGAGGTGGTAGACGCAGGCACGATAGCGTCTTTTAAGATGTATCTAGACAGATACATGAATGGGCAGGAAGCAAAGAGATACAGATCCTTAGAAAATAGGCGACAGGTTTAGATAGAGGATCTGGATCGGCGCAGGCTTGGAGGGCCGAAGGGTCTGTTCCTGTGCTGTAATTTTCTTTGTTCTTGTTCTTTGTATGTCTGACGCTGCTTCAGAGGTCTGGCTACTGAGTTGAGTTTGCTGCTGCCTCTTTCACCTCTCCTTCTCTGCTTCACTGTGGAGCCTTCACTGTCACTAAACTACATTGTAAAACAGAAAGTATTGATGTGATGTTTTATTGGTTTACACTGTATCAGTTGGAATCAAGAGTCTTTCCATTTATCTGCAGATTATCAGCTGCACCGCTGGTGTCAGTGTTTTATTAATTTAACAACCTCACATTCTAATGGTGTACTTTATAATTCCAGGAGAATGAATTTCAATGATTGTGAGGTTTGTCTGGTAAAAGCTTTCGATTCTGTTTATTCCATGCATTGTGGATGAAGTGAAGTGTGTCGTTGAACAGGTGGAGATTTGTGTGCTCCGTTGAGACATTAAATTATTCACAGAGGTTTCACCATTGAGCAAACTGACACTGAAAATAGAATCATTGAACATGGGGCTGGTGAACAGAACACAGGCACAGAATGTGAGGAACAAATCACATGTGAAAAGTGGCATTAAGTAACAGTTTGCAATGTGTGAGAAGTCCAGAGAGCCAGGGAGAGCAACTTAGAAAAGGAGCAGGGAGAATGAAACAGAGGGAAAAAAATAACCAGAAGGAAAGTGAAAGAGGAATAAGCAGAGGTGTGAATAAATCACTAACATAATGTGTTGGAATATCCAGAGTAATTAGTGAGAGAAAATGAGAGTTGAAGTTGTCAGTTGTCGGATTGTGTTAATTTTACTGTTGGACTTGGTCCTTCAGTGTTTATTTCTGTCAGGTCCTCATTTTGTTTTGTAGAAAGTTCCTATTGCTTACTGACTGGCTGAATAAACATAATAAAGTCAGTTCTTCACTGATGGTAGTTCATTATTTAAATACTGCACTTCAAAATCTCTGTGACCATTGAATTCAATAAAGAGCGAAGCTGATGTCTGAAATATATTTAAATTGACATTTAACTGACTGTGCAAATTTAAATATATTTACTAAATTGTACAACAAATGAAATGTTCTCCAGCAGCAATAACTGCAGGTATTATCGTTTGAATGTATTAATTGAGTTGTGTTACTGGGATCTATAAATTAGCTTTGCACTAACACTTTGCTGCAATCTCTCCCTGTGAATCTCAGCCTGTGATCTCACTGTATTGAATCCTCTGTTCATTGCTTCTTTTTATCCACTTTCCCAGACCATCTGCTCCAGTCTCCTCTCCAGCTCTAACATGTCCTTTTCCTTCTTTGCCTCACAATCACACTCACTTGTTCCACCTCCAGCTGCCTCTTCCATATAAATTCCAACCCTCAAATTCACCACAGCTGCTCTCAGACTTTTCCCACCTTGTACCGGCCCCTATCGGCTCTCTGAAACCACAGAAACGAACCAGCTGCACATCCCGCTGTTCTCAAACCTTCCCGACCGACAGTCTGGAGATAAATCCCCATTTAACCCATTGGATTCCATCTCTGTAAAATCCCTTCTCAATTCCCCACCGGTACTGCATCCTCACTCAGTAATTTCAGTAGTTCCAGTGCTGACTTTATTCGCTTTCTAGATCAATTTCCCAATTCATTATTAATAATTGTGTTTTAAACATTTCAATGTGATAAAACACTGCCCAGGTCAATGGATCGGTTTTACTGTTCAATGCAGCAACAAAGCTGGAATTTTAAGCCCAGATCCTGCCAAACTGCTGCTTTATCTCCAGGTCTGATCAGTAATTTCCCTCCTTCCTTTTCTCTCTCTTCCAGTTAACTTGGTGGCGATTATGATCCTGTCCCGAGGAAAGTGCGGTCTCTCCAAATGTATCACTGTCTACCTGGTGGGCATGGCAGTGTCTGATCTCCTGGTCGTTATCACTGGTCCCATATTGTCGTGGACTGTTTACATGTATTTCCCAGATTCATTCCTGACAATTACTCCCAATTGTTCTCTCATGTCCGCTCTGTTTTTTGCAGCCACATTTATTTCTGTCTGGCTCACAGTCTCTTTTACCTTTGATCGATTTGTGGCCATTTGCTGTGAGAAGCTAAAAACAAAATATTGTACCAGGAAAACTGCAGCTGTGGTTGCAGGAACAGTGAGTCTGCTGGGCTGTTTAGAGAATGTCCCAGTTTACTTTGCATTTAAACCAAGGTACTTTATTGATAATGTTCCCATGTTGTGTGATTATAAACCGAGCTTCTTCACTTCCCCCACTTGGGGGGCATTTGAATTATTTAACCTCATTTTAACCCCTTGTCTCCCGGTCTTTCTGGTTTTGCTGCTCAATGTTTTGACTGTCAGACGTATTTTATTCTCCAGTAAAGTCCGCAGGGGATTCCGGGGACACAACAAAGGTGAGAATCACAAAGACCCAGAGATGGAGAATCGGAGAAAATCAATTATTTTACTCTTCAGTATTTCTGGTAGTTTCTTACTGTTATGGCTGACCCGGGTTGTGCATGTCATTCATAGGCACATTGCAGATATTCGGATAGAATTCTCCTCCACTGAGCCTCACGATACCACAAATCACACATCAATAATGCTGCAGATGCTCAGTTCCTGCACCAACACATGTATTTACGTTGTGACCCAGACTAAATTCAGACAGGAACTGAAGAATGCGGTGAAATACCCTCTCAATCTCATTGTTAAATTAGTGACATCATAGAAAGAGCTGAAGGGTTTCAAACACTGGAACTAAATCACATTTCATATTCCATTTACTACACTCCCCACAGGACAGAAAGTACATTTTATATTCGCAGCACAGAGCCCTGAAATGATTTTAAATTTGATTCTGAGAGCACATTTTACTGATAATCAGACCGATTGAGGTGGGATTTCCTCTGCAGGTGATTCATGAATTGTTTTGAAAATGTGCACTGAAATGCGCAGCTGAATTCAACTAAACCACCCCTGGACCCACAGCAAAATGGACAAAGTTGCAAATCACAGTGATTGTGAGATGGTTCGAGGGGCAGAAACTGCAGTGAGACAGAGACACCAGCAGATGGAAATGGTGAGAGGGGCAGAAGCTACAGTGAGACAGGAACACCGGCAGATGGGGATGGTGAGAGGGGCTGAAACTGCAGTGAGATAGGGACACCGGCAGATGGGGATGGTGTGAGGGGCTGAAACCGCAGTGAGACAGGGACACCTGCCGATGGAGATGGTGAGAGGGGCTGAAACTGCAGTGAGACAGGGACTCTGGCAGATGGTGATGGTGAGAGGGGCTGAAACTGCAGTGAGACAGAGACACCAGCAGATGGAGGAAGTCAGAGGGAGGAAGTAACTGCAGTGAGACAGGGAAACCATCAGATTGAGGTGGTGAGAGGGGTCAGTAACTGCAGTAAGACAGGGACACCAGCAGATGGAGATGCTGAGAGGGGGACCGTAACCGCAGTGAATCAGGGACACCAGCAGATGGAGATGGTGAGAGGGAAAGTAACTGCAGTGAGTCAGAGACACCAGCAGGTGGAGATGTTGAGAGGGGTAGTAACTGCAGTGAGGCAGGGACACCAGCAGATGGAGGAGGTGAGAGGGAGGAAGTAACTGCAATGAGACAGGGAAACCATCAGATTGAGGTGGTGAGAGGGGTCAGTAACTACAGTAAGACAGGGACACCAGCAGATGGAGATGGTCACAGGGACAGTAACTGCAGTGAGTCAGAAACACCAGCAGATGGAGATGTTGAGAGGGGTAGTAACTGCAGTAAAACGGGGGCACCCGCAGATGGAGATGGTGAGACGGGCAGTAACTGCAGTGAAACAGGGACACCAGCAGATGGAGATGATGAGAGGGAGCATGAACTGCAGTGAGATCAGGGTGAGGAAGAAAGAGCTAGAGAGAGAAGGAGACAGGCTGACACAGAAAGTGAGAGATAGGGAGAGGTGTCGACTGAGGAGGCGAGAAGGTGGTATATGTAAACAGAGCATCACTCCAGCTAACCCGTGTTGTACCTGCACTGGGAGTTTTCGGGAAAGGGAAAGCTTTGCTCTGTATTTATTGTGTAAAGCAGCTGCCCTGTGCATATTTGACGGAGCATATTGGAGGAAACTTTGCTCTATACCATAACTTCTGCTTTACCTGCCCTGGGAATTTTGAAGGGACAGTGTAAATGTAGAAGTCTAGGACCAACTGGCTCATGAGGAGGTCATAATGTTGCCTCATAATTGACTGGTTAGCAAAATGAAAGCTCATGGAATGAACGGGGCATTCACAGAGTGGATACGACATTGGCGAAGGTACAGTACACAGTGAGTAGTTTTGAATGGCTGTTTCAGAATGGAGGGCGGTATCTTTACCTGACATAATCTTGTACACGTCTATTGAAACATCCTTCAATCTCCTTGGTTGCTGGAGCTGTGGTGCTAACCACTGCATCACTTGAGCGATTTTTGTAGAACCAGGGAATAGGGGTGTTTTAATGGACTTGCACGTTTTGGTTCATGGGGTAATGTGAGAAATTGATTTGTGTCCCTTGCATTTTGGTGCACCACATGTAGGAAACAATATACAAAACCAGAGACTGTCAGACAATAGCAGTAAGAAAGTAAGTCTCTTTTTAATGGTTGATGGCAAATGTTCATCCTGGAGTTTAGTTACTAGTGGTGCACCGCAAGGATCTGTTTTGGGTCCACTGCTGTTTGTCATTTTAATAAATGACCTGGATGAGGGTGTAGAAGGGTGGGTTAGTAAATTTGCGGATGGCACGAAGGTCGGTGGAGTTGTGGATAGTGCCGAAGGATGTTGTAGGTTACAGAGGGACATAGATAGGCTGCAGAGCTGGGCTGAGAGATGGCAAATGGAGTTTAATGCGGGAAAGTGTGAGGTGATTCACTTTGGAAGGAGTAACAGGAATGCAGAGTACTGGGATAATGGGAAGATTCTTGGTAGTGTAGATGAGCAGAGAGATCTTGGTGTCCAGGTACATAAATCCCTGAAAGTAGCCACCCAGGTTAATAGGGCTGTTAAGAAGGAATATGGTGTGTAAGCTTTTATTAGTAGGGGGATCGAGTTTCGGAGCCACGAGGTCATGCTGCAGCTGTATAAAACTCTCGTCCGGCCGCTCCTGGAGTATTGTGTGCAGTTCTGGTCACCGCATTATAGGAAGGATGTGGAAGCTTTGGAAAGGGTGCAGAGGAGATTTACTAGGATGTTGCCTGGTATGGAGGGAAGGTCTTACGAGGAAAGGCTGAGGAACTTGAGGTTGTTTTCGTCAGAGAGAAGGAGGAGGAGAGGTGACTTAATAGAGACATATAAGATAATCAGAGGGTTAGATAGGGTGGATAGTGAGAGTCTTTTTCCTCGGATGGTGATGGCAAACACGATGGGACATCGCTTTAAGTTGAGGGGTGATAGATATAGGACAGATGTCAGAAGTAGTTTCTTTACTCAGAGAGTAGTAGGGGCGTGGAACGCCCTGCCTGCAACAGTAGTGGACTCGCCAACTTTAAGGGCATTTAAGTGGTCATTGGATAAACATATGGATGAAAATGGAATAGTGCAGGTCATATGGTTTCACAGATCGGCGCAACATCGAGGGCCGAAGGGCCTGTACTAAGCTGTAATGTTCTATGTTCTATGTTTTAATTTGAAAGCCTGAGCTGATTATTGAAAAAGCCACTGTTCAAATCCCACTGGGCTGTTGTGAATTTGAATTCTGTTTTTTTTTTCTAAAAACTAAAACATAAATCTGGAATCAATAAAACTGCAGGATGGAATGATTCACTCCTGTCTGCTCGTGTAAATCCCGTCTGTGTCACCGTTTTTCTGTATTCATTAACGATTGAAGATGAGGGGTTGAATGCCACATACCCAAGTTCGCCAATGACACAAAAATAGGCAGCATTGTGAGCAGTGTAGCTGGAAGCATAACATTTACAGAGATATTAATAGCTTAAGTGAATGGGCAAATCTGTGGTGGATGGCTTTTAATGTTAGAGGAAAAAAGAACAGAACCGAGTACTTTATAAATGCTGAAAAACTGGAAACACGGGAGCTGCAAACAGACTTGGTTAGAGGGAGCAGTACCTGCAGTGAGACAGGGCCTCCAGCAGATGAAGATGGTGAGAGGGGACAGTAATGCAGTGAGACAGGAACACCAGCGGAAGGAGATAGTGAGTGGGGGAACAGTAACTGCAGTGAGAGAGGGGCAATAGCAGATGGAGATGGTGAGAAGGGGACAGTAACTGCAGTGGGATAGGGACACCAGAAGATGGAGATGCTGAGGGTGCAGTTACTGCACTGAGACAGGAACACCAGCAGATGGAGATGCTGAAGTATTGCTGATGGGCCATTCTGTGTTGCTGCGGGTTTGGAACTTTCCACAAGTTTGTGTAATTTATTTTATGTAAACTTGAGATGCTGAATAAAAAAAAAACAATTTGTGTTAAATGGATGTTTTGCAACTCTCCAAACACTTGTAACATTAACCTGGTTGCTGTTTGGATAATTATTTTGAGTTATTCAATGTAATGCATAAATTAACAATTGCATCAAATAAAACTCAATCACTTACAAATAAAAACACTCGAAATAAGTTCTGTTGAGTTCTTCATCACTAAAGTTATGGCATCTTTCTCTTTCACATGTCTTTTATGCTGATATCATCTCTACTATAACTCCGAGTAATTGAAGTTTTGATCCAATTGTTTATTGTTTATTGAACGTTAGTATTTAATCTGCATTCAGTAACTGGTCAGAGAGTGAATTCAAGACCATAACAACTCCCTGCCTATTTGTTTCGTCCCTCTGCTAGTGTAAACAGTCTCTCCTCATGTTTCCAAACTGAGGGAAAGTTTTTGAATGCAATTTATTTCTCCAGGACAGCAGTTGCAGAGTATCTGGTAGTTACTGAATGTGGATAAGCGATGATCAAAAATCCTTCTGAATCCCCCAGGAGAGCAGAGGAAATAAACAGACAGGAAGCAAAGGGAAACAAGTGACACTTTACTGCAGCAGCAAAAACTCTTCATCATGTGGAGGTCTTTATTGCTAAGCTTTATATAAACAGGTGGTGAAAAGAGGAAGGTCTTTTATACAATGTGTGCAAAATGGCCATTTTCCAGCTTTGTAACACCTGTAACATTAAAGTGATACATGTTAAGAAAGTTTATTCAATTGATTACAGGATAATACATAAATACAGCAGTATCAAATAAAGTACAAATAATCATTTAAATATAATTGCAAATACGGGTCAAAATCGTTGTGTGAAATGGCAGCAGTTGCAAAAGTTCTCTTGGCTGCATCATTAACCGATTAAAAACTGCCAGTTTGTGCTGCAGTCAAACAGGCCTCTCAAGAAAAAACACTGTCCGAATTTCAAGGTAAATGCAATGAGACATTTTCAGTCATTTTATGAACTTTCTGTTCACTGGAGATGAATATTGAAAGACATTAAAGCAATTTGTGTCAAATGACCATTATCCAAAGTGGCCCCTCCAGGTTTAAAATTACAGCAGCTTTTCTGCACTGTTAATGATGTTTTGGGGGCGGGACCGAGACAGACAGGTTTCTGTCTGGAATGGTCCATTTGGGATATGGCTGTAAGATTCCTCACTCCCTAATTCCCTATTTACACAGATACTCACCTTGGGCTGTCCATGCCTGGGAGGGAGTGGCCAGATAGAGGAAGCTGAGAGCGAGTTGCATGAGCAGCATTTGGGTGGACTAGCTATATGAGTGACCGATTCTGGGATATATTGGGACAACATCATCCACCATTCTTTCTTTCCATGTGGCTGATGTCTGAAGGTGAGTTTCTGTGTCTCATTCTCTGCATCCTGGTGAATTGGAGCTGATTACAGTGTGTGTGTGTGTGTGTGTGTGTGTGTGTGTGTGATTCCAGCCTGAATCCTCCTCTTTCTGTCTCAGTCCTGACTCTTTTCTACAAACCCACCCCACTGCCCCTGTACAGGAATTTTCCCCATGGGCGAGCTGATGGAGGGAAGGTGCTCGAGTCCAACAATGGAGCGAATACAATGTGGGATGGTGAGTATCACATGTTTGTTGTCTCCCTCTGTCTTTCTCCCTCATTCTGACTCAATCTCTCGCTCTCAATCTCTCTCCGTCTGTGTTTTTCGCTCTCACTGGTTTTATTTCAAACTCTCTCAATCTCAATCTCAATCTCAATCTCTCTCTCTCTAACTTTCTGCCACTTTGTGTTCCTTCTCTCTCTTTATCTTTCTTTCTCTCACTCCGTGTTTCTCTCTGTATGATTCTCTGTGTGTCTTTCTCTCTCACTGGCTTTCTCTTGTTCAACCTCTCTCGCAATCTCTCTCTCTCTTTCTTTCTGTGTGTGTTTCTCTCTCTCTCTGTGATTCTGTGTGTGTCTTTCTCTATCACTGGCTTTCTGGCTCTCTCTCTGGTGTCTGCAATTTCTTTGTGCCTCCATTCTTTCCCATCGCTTTATACCTCCAGTTCGGTTTCTGTCTCTTGCTGTCTTTTCTCTATTGCTCTAATTTCTATCGGTCTTTTCAGTATTTCAATGACTTTTTCTGTCCCTTTCTTTGGCTCTTTCTGATTTTCTGTCCTCTTGAACTTTGCTTCTTTCGTTGCTTTCTGACTCTTTCCCGGCTTCTGTATCTTTCTCAGCTTTCTGTCACTTTCTCTGCTTTTGAATCTTTTTCTGCTATCATTCTCTTTCTCTGCTTTAGATTAGATTAGAGACACAGCACTGAAACAGGCCCTTCGGCCCACCGAGTCTGTGCCGAACATCAACCACCCATTTATACTAATCCTGCACTAATCCCATATTCCTACCAAGCATCCCCACCTGTACCTACACTTCCCTACCACCTACCTACACTAGTGACAATTTATAATGGCCAATTTACCTATCAATCTGCAAGTCTTTTGGCTTGTGGGAGGAAACCGGAGCACCCGGAGAAAACCCACGCAGACACAGGGAGAACTTGCAAACTCCACACAGGCAGTACCCGGAATCGAACCCAGGTCCCTGGAGCTGTGAGGCTGCGGTGCTAACCACTGCACCACTGTGCCGCCCTTTCTTTGTCTTTCTCTGCTTTCTGTCTCTTTCTCTGCTTTCTGTTTCTTTCTCTGCTTTCTGACTCTTTCTCTGCTTTCTGTCTCTTCCTCTGCTTTCTGTCTCATTCCCTGCAAATTGTCTCTTTCTCTGCTTTCTGTCACTTTCTCTGCTTTCTGTCTCTTTCTCTGCCTTCAGTCTCTTTTTCTGCTTTCTGTCTCTTTCTCTGCTTTCTGTCACTTTCTCTGCTTTCTGCCTCTTTCTCTGCTTTCTGACTCTTTTTCTGCTTTCTGTCTCTTTCCCTGCTTTCTGTCCCTTTCTCTGCTTTTTGTCTCTTTCTCTGCTTTCAGTCTCTTTTTCTGCTTTCTGTCTCTTTCTCTGCTTTCTGACTCTTTCTCTGCTTTCAGTCTCTTTCTCTGCTTTTTGTCACTTTCTCTGCTTTCTGTCTCTTTCTCTGCTTTCTTTCTCTTTCACTGCTTTCTGTCTCTTTCTCTGCTTTCTGTCTCTTTCACTGCTTTCTGTCTCTTTCACTGCTTTCTGACTCTTTATCTGCTTTCTGTCTCTTTCTCTGGTTTCTGTCTCTTTCTAAATTTCCTGACTCATTCTGTGCTTCCCATCTCTTTCACTGCTTTCTGACTCTTTCTCTGCTTTCTGTCTCTTTCTCTGCTATCTGACTCTTTCTCTGCTTTCTGTCTCTTTCTCTGCTTTCTGTTTCTTTCTGTGCTTTCTGACTCTTTCTCTGCTTTTTGTCTTTCTCTGCTTTCTGTCTCTTTCCCTGCAATCTGTCTCTTTCTGTGCTTTCTGTCTCTTTCTCGGCTTTCTGACTCTTTCTCTGCTTTCTGTCTCTTTCTCTGCTTTCTGACTCTATCTCTGCTTTCTGTCACTTTCTCTGCTTTCTGTCTCTTTCTCTGCCTTCAGTCTCTTTTTCTGCTTTCTGTCTCTTTCTCTGCTTTTTGTCACTTTCTCTGCTTTCTGTCACTTTCTCTGCTTTCTGTCTCTTTCTCTGCTTTCTGACCGTTTCTCTGCTTTCTGACTCTCTTTCTGCTTTCTGTCTCTTTCCCTGCTTTCTGTCTCTTTCTCTGCTTTTTGTCTCTTTCTCTGCTTTCAGTCTCTTTTTCTGCTTTCTGTCTCTTTCTCTGCTTTCTGACTCTTTCTCTGCTTTCAGTCTCTTTCTCTGCTTTTTGTCACTTTCTCTGCTTTCTGTCTCTTTCTCTGCTTTCTTTCTCTTTCACTGTTTTCTGTCTCTTTCTCTGCTTTCTGTCTCTTTCACTGCTTTCTGTCTCTTTCACTGCTTTCTGACTCTTTCTCTGCTTTCTGTCTCTTTCTCTGCTTTCTGTCTCTTTCTCTGCTTCCTGACTCATTCTGTGCTTTCCGTCTCTTTCACTGCTTTCTGACTCTTTCTCTGCTTTCTGTCTCTTTCTCTGCTATCTGACTCTTTCTCTGCTTTCTGTCTCTTTCTCTGCTTTCTGTTTCTTTCTCTGCTTTCTGACTCTTTCTCTGCTTTTTGTCTTTCTCTGCTTTCTGTCTCTTTCCCTGCAATCTGTCTCTTTCTGTGCTTTCTGTCTCTTTCTCGGCTTTCTGACTCTTTCTCTGCTTTCTGTCACTTTCTCTGCTTTCTGTCTCTTTCTCTCCCTTCAGTCTCTTTTTCTGCTTTCTGTCTCTTTCTCTGCTTTTTGTCACTTTCTCTGCTTTCTGTCACTTTCTCTGCTTTCTGTCTCTTTCTCTGCTTTCTGACTCTTTCTCTGCTTTCAGTCTCTTTTTCTGCTTTTTTCACTTTCTCTGTTTTCTGTCTCTTTCTCTGCTTTCTGACTCTTTATCTGCTTTCTGTCTCTTTCTCTGCTTTCTGACTCTTTCTCGGCTTTCTGTCGCTTTCTCTGCTTTCTGTCTCTTTCTCTGCTTTCAGTCTCTTTCTCGGCTTTCTGCCTCTTTCTCTGCTTTCATTCTCTTTCCCTGCTTTTTGTCAATTTCTCTGCTTTCTGACTCTTTCCCTGCTTTCTCTCTCTTTCTCTGCTTTCTGACTCTTTCTCTGATTTCTCTCTCTTTCTCTGCTTTCTGTCTCTTTCTCTGCTTCCTGACTCATTCTGTGCTTTCTGACTCTTTCTGTGCTTTCTGACTCTTTCTCTGCTTCCTGACTCTTTCTTTGGTTTCTGCCTCTTGCTCTGCTTTCCATCTCTTTCTGTGCTTTCTGTCCCTTTTTCTGCTTTTTTCACTTTCTCTGTTTTCTGTCTCTTTCTCTGCTTTCTGACTCTTTATCTGCTTACTGTCTCTTTCTCTGCTTTCTGACTCTTTCTCGGCTTTCTGTCGCTTTCTCTGCTTTCTGTCTCTTTCTCTGCTTTCAGTCTCTTTCTCTGCTTTCTGCCTCTTTCTCTGCTTTCATTCTCTTTCCCTGCTTTTTGTCAATTTCTCTGCTTTCTGACTCTTTCCCTGCTTTCTCTCTCTTTCTCTGCTTTCTGACTCTTTCTCTGATTTCTCTCTCTTTCTCTGCTTTCTGTCTCTTTCTCTGCTTCCTTTCTCTTTCTCTGCTTTCCACCTCTTTCTGTGCTTTCTGACTCTTTCTCTGCTTCCTGACTCTTTCTTTGGTTTCTGCCTCTTGCTCTGCTTTCCATCTCTTTCTGTGCTTTCTGTCTCTTTCTGTGCTTTCTGTCTCTTTCTCTGCTTTCTGTCTCCTGATCAGCTTTCTGACACTTTCTCTGGCTCACCCCACTACAAATTCCCCTGCGTGGCAAATTACCCATCCCAACCCCCTCCCCATCCCCGCCTCCCCCCCACCCACACCCCCCAACTCCTGGGAAATGACTCCCATCTAATTTCTCCTGTGAATTGGTTCCCCCAATCTAACTCCACGCCCAATCCCCACGCCGCCACACCCCCCTCCCTCCCCACTCCCGTCCAGTGAACAGTCCTGTATCTAAACCTTCCATGAACAAACAGTAAATGCCCCTTCCCCAATTCAAATTAAACCCTGGATAAGACCCACCTCCCATTTTCAACCTGAAGAAGAGATCCCCATCGATTTTAAATCCGGTGTAGACCCTCCACACATTTTGAACCTGGAGTAAACCCCGCTCCCTTTTTAAACCTGCAGTAGACTCCCTTCCGATTTTAAACCTGGTGTACATCTACGTTCCATTTTAAACCTGGAGAGCGCCTTCCTCCTATTTTAAACTTGCATTAGACCCAGCTCCCATCTTAAACCTGAATACCCCCTCCCAATTGGAACCGGGATGGTCCCACCTCCCATTTGAAAGCGAGAGAATCCCCAGCCCATTTTAAACCTGGGGACCCCCCCTCCCATTTTCAACTTGGAAAATTGTCCCTCCCATTTTAAACATTACCTAATTCCCTCTGTGAACATCGCCCTCTAATTCTCCCCCTGCCTCCAATGTAAGCACACCTCCCTTTCTAAGTTACCCTCTCGGCCCAGTAAAAGCCACCCGTCTCCACTAATTCCCACTCTGTGTCATCTCCCTGGTGAACATCCCCCCTCTGTGTAACTCCCGTCCCAGTGAACAGCACCCTGTGCAATTCCAATCTCCATCATATTCCTGGGTGTGGCGCCATCTCCCGACAGTCTTTAATTCGTTTTAATTCCGGTCTGGATAGGCCGCTGGAATTCTATCAAATGGTTCTCAGGCCCCTGGCACCTTTAACTGGTTCTGGCCAAACACAGGGCCAAGCAGAGAGCAAGGACCCGAAGAGGCCTTCTAGCAATCTGAGCCTTTTATGCACAGCAAGATCGCAGCCCCAAACACATCCCTCCTTGTAGAAATGTGCTTCATCTGTTCTCCCCTTCACCCCCGTTAGCATCAGTGAATCAGACTGAGGTGCACACACACACACACACACACACACACACACATACACACACACACACACACACACACACACACACACACACACACACACACACACACACACACACACACACTGGTTGGAACAGGGACAGACGAGGTCATTCAGCCCTTTGAACTTGTCCCACCGATGCTAGATCAAGGCTGATCTTTCCCCTCCCCCATCGGACCACAAGAAGTCAGGCAGAGGCAGTCGGGGAGTGGATGCACAGAGAGGCAAAGAAACGCTGGGCTGGGCTTGGAATTGGTGCTAAAAGTATAAACCACGGTGGGGGCAGCTGGTTCAGCATCTCTCTGCTATTTTACCTCCATTGGAAGGAGAACTCGGAAGAGATGGAAAGTAGGATCCAGGGTCACACTCACCCTGTACAATACCATGGCAGCGAGTTCAAATCCATCCCCAGAGAGAGGAACAGAGGCACAGAAAACAGAGATCCATGGATCAGGACAGAACTGACTGAGGGAGAGAGTGAAAGAGAAACAAATGGAGAAGGAGCTGGAGAATCAAAGAGAGGCAGGGAGTCAGAAACAGTGAGAGAAACTAAGAGCAGAGGGCAGAAATACCAAGAACGACAGATGGAGAGGTGCCGAGACAGAAAGATGTCGAGCAGCAGATACAAAGTAAGGTGTAGATTCAGAATAGAGAGGGCTGTCTCGGGAAATGTGGGATAAATGCAGAGATAATCTTGCAGGAAATGATATGTGGAATTGAGTGAGAGAGAAACGCACTGAGAGACAGATAACGATGCAGAGAGTCGCAGAGAGAGAGAAAGAAAGGGGAAACTTGTGAGATCCAAGACAGAGGAAGAGATATAAAGGAATTTGAGAGATTCAGAGATCGGGATTTAAAGATTAGATTAGAGATCCAGCACTGAAACAGAGAAATAAAAAATGATTAAAACAAAGCAAAACATTGTTGAACATCAAACAAACACAGCAAGAGCCCACGGCTCTTTCTCTCACTCACTGACATAAACAATCTCTCAGTGACTCCCCATCTTACAAACACATCCCCCGATACAGAGAATGTATTACATTGCTGTAATTTACAGACAGGCATTTGCAGCAATCAGCTCCACTCTGTTCCCAGGCACTGTGAAGTTCTGTTTTTAAAAAAAACTGAAATTAACGTGCCAACACTTAATCACTGCCACAGCGTTTAATTTAACTAAAAGTCGAGACACCCTCAAGAGTGGGAGATGTGGTTTGCAGGGTTGCGGTGGACTGTGGAGCTTTTCTGCAGGGAATAGGAGCAGGGTAGTGACTAAACATTGCAGATCCCCCCCAGAGCCTGTGTGTCTCAAAGAACAAGAACAAAGAAAATTACAGCACAGGAACAGGCCCTTCGGCCCTCCAAACCTTCGCCGATCCAGAGCCTCTATCTAAACATGTCGCCTATTTTCTAAGGGTACGTATCTCTTTGCTTCCTGCCCATTCATGTATCTGTCTAGATACATCTTAAAAGACGCTATCATGCCCGCGTCTGCCACCTCCGCTGGCAACGCGTTCCAGGCACCCACCACCCTCTGCGTAAAGAACTTTCCACGCATATCGCCCCTAAACTTTGCCCCTCTCACTTTGAACTCGTGACCACAAGTAATGGAATCACCCACTCTGGGAAGAAGCTTCTTGCTATCCACCCTGTCTATACCTCTCATGATTTTGTACACCTCAATCAGGTCCCCCCAACCTCCATCTTTCTAATGAAAATAATCCTAATCTACTCAACCTCTCTTCATAGCTAGCGCCCTCCATACCAGGCAACATCCTGGTGAACCTGCTCTGCATCCTCTCCAAAGCATCTACATCCTTTTGGTAATGTGGTGACCAGAACTGCACGCAGTATTCCAAATGTGGCCGAACCAAAGTCTTATGCAAATGTAACATGACCTGCCAACCCTTGTACTCAATACACCTTCCGATGAAGGAAATCATGCCGTATGCCTTCTTGACCAATCTATTGACCTGCGTTGCCACCTTCAGGGAGCAATGGACCTGAACACCCAAATCTCTCTGCACATCAATTTTCCCCAGGACTTTTCCATTTACTGTATAGTTCACTCTTGAATTGGATCTTCCAAAATGCATCACCTCGCATTTGCCCGGATTGAACTCCATCTGCCATTTCTCTGCCCAAATCTCCAATCTATCTATATTCTGCTGTATTCTCTGACAGTCCCCTTCACTATCTGCGACTCCACCAATCTTAGTGTCGTCTGCAAACTTGCTAATCAGACCACCTATACTTTCCTCCAAATCATTTATGTATATCACAAACAACAGTGATCGCAGCACGGATCCCTGTGGAACACCACTGGTCACACGTCTCTATTTTGAGAAACTCCCTTCCACTGCTACTCTCTGTCTCCTGTTGCCCAGCCAGTTCTTTATCCATCTAGCTCGTACACCCTGGACCCCATGCGACTTCACTTTCTCCATCAGCCTACCATGGGAAACCTTATCAAACGCCTTACTGAAGTCCATGTATATGACATCTACAGTCCTTCCCTCATCAATCAACTTTGTCACTTCCTCAAAGAATTCTAGTAAGTTGGTAAGACATGACCTTCCCTGCACAAAACCATGTTGCCTATCACTGATAAGCCCGTTTTCTTCCAAATGGGAATAGATCCTATCCCTCAGTATCTTCTCCAGCAGCTTCCCTACCACTGACGTCAGGCTCACCGGTCTATAATTACCTGGATTATCCCTTCTACCCTTCTTAAACAAGGTGACAACATTAGCAATTCTCCAGTCCTCCGGGACCTCACCCGTGTTTAAGGATGCTGCAAAGATATCTGTTAAGGCCCCAGCTATTTCCTCTCTCGCTTCCCTCAGTAACCTGGGATAGATCCCATCCGGACCTGGCGACTTGTCCACCTTAATGCCTTTTAGAATACCCAACACTTCCTCCCTCCTTATGCCGACTTGACCTAAAGTAATCGAACATCTGTCCCTAACCTCAACATCCATCATGTCCCTCTCCTCGGTGAATACCGATGCAAAGTACTCGTTTAGAATCTCACCCATTTTCTCTGACTCCACGCATAACTTTCCTCCTTTGTCCTTGAGTGGGCCAATCCTTTCTCTAGTTACCTTCCTGCTCCTTATATATGAATAAAAGGCTTTGGGATTTTCCTTAACCCTGTTTGCTAAAGATATTTCATGACCCCTTTTAGCCCTCTTAATTCCTCGTTTCAGATTGGTCCGACATTCCCGGTATTCTTCCAAAGCTTCGTCTTTCTTCAGCCTCCTAGACCTTATGTATGCTTCCTTTCTCCTCTTAGCTAGTCTCACAAATTCACCTGTTATCCATGGCTCCCTAATCTTGCCATATCTACCCCTCATTTTCACAGGAACATGTCTCTCCTGCACGCTAAACAACCTCTCTTTAAAAGACTCCCACATATCAAATGTGGATTTCCCTTCAAACAGCTGCTCCCAATCTACATTCCCCAGCTCCTGCCGAATTTTGGTATAGTTGGCCTTCCCCCAATTTAGCACTCTTCCTTTAGGACCACTCTCGTCTTTGTCCATGAGTATTCTAAAACTCACGGAATTGGGATCACTATTCCCAAAGTAGTCCCCTACTGAAACTTCAACCACCTGGCCGGGCTCATTCCCCAACACCAGGTCCAGTATGGCCCCTTCCCGAGTTGGACTATTTACATACTGCTCTAGAAAACCCTTCTGGATGCTCCTTACAAATTCTGCTCCATCTAGACCTCTAACACTAAGTGAATCCCAGTCAATGTTGGGAAAATTAAAATCTCCTATCACCACCACCCTGTTGCTCCTACATCTTTCCATAATCTGTTTACATATTTGTACCTCTATCTCACGCTCGCTGTTGGGAGGCCTGTAGTACAGCCCCAACATTGTTACCGCACCCTTCCTATTTCTGAGTTCTGCCCATTTGCCTCACTGTTCGAGTCCTCCATTGTGCCCTCCTTCAGCACAGCTGTGATATTCGTTTTGACCAGTAATGCAACTCCTCTACCACTTTTACCTCCCTCTCTATCCCGCCTGAAGCATCGATATCCTGGGATATTTAGTTGCCAATCATGCCCTTCCGTCAACCAAGTCTCAGTAATAGCAATAACATCATACTCCCAGGTACTAATTCAAGCCCTAAGTTCATCTGCCTTACCTACTACACTTCTTGCATTTAAACAAATGCAGCTCAGACCACCAGTCCCTTTGCGTTCATCATCTGCTCCCTGCCTACTCTTTCCCTTAGTCACGCTGACTTCATTATCTAGTTCCTTACAGGCTTTAGTTACTACCTCCTTACTGTCCACTGACCTCCTCATTTGGTTCCCATCCCCCTGCCACATTAGTTTAAACCCTCCCCAACAGCATTAGCAAAAGCACCCCCAAGGACATTGGTTCCACTCCAACCCAGGTGTAGACTGTCCAATTTGTAATAGTCCCACCTCCCCCAGAACCGGTCCCAATGTCCCAAAATTCTGAACCCCTCCCTCCTGCACCATCTCTCAAGCCATGCATTCATCCTGACTATTCTTTCATTTCTACTCTGACTATCACGTGGCACTGGTAGCAATCCTGAGATTACTACCTCTGAGGTCCTACGTTTTAACTTGGCTCCGAACTGCCTAAATTCTGCTTGTTGGACCTCATCCCGTTTTTTACCTATATCATTGGTGCCTATGTGCACAACGACAACTGGCTGTTCACCCTTTGGGCGGCACAGTGTCGCAGTGGTGAGCACTGCAGTCTGACAGCTCCAGCGACCCGGGTTCAATTCTGGGTACTGCCTGTGTGGAGTTTGCAAGTTCTCCCTGTGTCTGCGTGGGTTTACTCCGGGTCCTCCGGTTTCCTCCCACATGCCGGAAGACTTGCAGGTTGATAGGTAAATTGGCCATTATAAATTGCCCCTTGTATAGGTAGGTGGTCGGGAAATATAGGGACGGGTGGGGATGTCGTAGGAATATGGAATTAGTGTGGGATTAGTATAAATGGGTGGTTGATGGTCGGCACCGACTCGGTGGGCCGAAGGGCCTGTTTCTGTGCTGTATCTCTAAACTAAACTAAACTAAACCTCCCCCTTCAGAATGTTCTGCAGCCGATCTGAGACATCCCTGACTCGTGCACCTGGGAGGCAACATACCATTCGGGAGTCTCGTTTTCGACCACAGAATCGCCTATCTACTCCCCTGACAATCGAATCCCCTATGACTATAGCCCTTCCACTCTTTTTCCTTCCCTTCTGAACGGAAGAGCCAGCCACGGTGCCATGAACCTGGCTACTGCTGCCTTCCCCTGGTGAGCCATCTCCCTCAACAGTATCCAAAACGGTATACATGTTTTGGAGGGAGATGACCGTTTACCCTGTTTACCCTGTTACTTCCAGCTGTTTCTCTCTCTCTATCTCTGTCTCTCTCCAATTCTCTGTGTGTGTCTCTACATTGTTTCTGCCTCATTGTAAAGATACACAAACACTGCTGACCACATCCCCTGTCCCGTAGAAGGTGAGAGAGTGAAATCCACATTCTGAGCCCTGAAAATCTGAATTCAAATATCCCCCAGGTGTTACATTTCATTGTCAAATTCAGCCATCAGCCTAAAAGACCGACATTATTCAGGAATGATAACAAGCCTTTCCAAAACTTTGCCTTTCGGCCACTGTCTGAAGGTGATTTTCTGTGTTTCACTCTGTATGTCCAGATGAATAGTAACTGATTACAGTGTGGGTGTGTGCGTGAGACAGAGAGTCCTGCTTTAATCCCCCTCTTCTTGTCCCAGATTTAACCCTTTCCCCCAATTCCAACCCCAATGTCCCCCTTCCCCAGGGTTTTTCACCGACCCACCCCCCCCCCCCCTCCAACCCCCATCATGGACGATCTGATGGACAGAAGGGGAGAGAGTCCAACGATGGATCACAGACCGTGTGGGATGCTGAGTACTAAATCTTTAATGTCCCTCACTGTCTTTCCCCCTCTATCTCTCTTTGTGTGTCTCTTTCCCCTTCGTTGTGCCTCTTTCTTTATCTGGCTTTCCTTCTTTCTGTCTCTCTTTCGCACTGTCTGGCTTTCTTTTCTCTCTGGTTCTCTCTCACTCTCTCTGGCGTTCCCTGTTTTGTCTTTCTTTCTTACTTTCTTTTTCTGGCTTTCTTTATTTCTCTCTCACTCTCAGGCATTATTTTCCCTTTCTTTCTTTGCCTCTTTCGCTCTCTTCTCTAGATTTATTTCTCTCTTACTCTCTGACTCTTTCTCTCTCTGGTTTTCTCTTTCTCTCTCTCTGTCCATATCTGCTCTCTCTCTTTCTCTCTCTCTGGCTTTCTCTTTAGCTCGTTCCCTGGCTTTCATCCTCTCTCTCTTTCTCTTTATATCTCTCTTCTTCACAGGCTCTGTCTCTGTCTCTCCCTCTCTTCGGCTATCATCTCTCCATCTCTCTCTCTCTCTATCTTTGGCTCCTTCTGACTTTCTCTTTAGCTGTTGCTTTGATTTTCCTTTTCTCTGGCGTGCTCTCTCTTTCTCTGAATTTTCTCTCTGTCTTAGGCGCTTTTTCTGTTTCTCTGGCTTCCCCTTTGTCCCTTTTTCTTTGTCTTTCTCTGGCTCTCTCTCTGACTCTTTCACTTGGTGCCTCTGATGGGGTAGTTTGAGAGAAATTATTTCGGCAGATTTGGAAAATAGGAACAGGAGTCGGTCATTCAGCCCATCGAGCTGCTCCGCCATTCAATACTACCACGGCTGATCATCCACTTCAATGTCTTTTTCCCACACTATCCTCATATCCCTTTATGTCATTGGTATTTAGAAATATGTCAATCTCTGCTTTAAACATACTCAATGATTGAGCTTCCACAGCCCTCTGGGATAGATAATTCCAAAGATTCACAACCCTCTGAGTAATGAAATTTCTCCTCATCTCTGCCGCACGTGGCTTCCCCATTATTTTGAAATTGTGTTCCCTGGTTCCAGACTCCTCAACCAGGCGAAACATCTTCCCTATACCTGTTCTGTCTGTCTATAACATTACCCCAGGGTCCCCACACAGCCTGTCTCCCCGTCCCCCTGCTTCTGAAGTGTCTCAGTGTCTCCTGGCACTTGCGATCTCTCTGCTTCTGTCTCTATCCCTCACTATCTCTCTGTTCTCTCTCCATTTCTATCTCTCCCTATCTCTCTGTTACTCGACCTCTGTACCTCTCTCTCTGTCTATCACTCTTTCCCACCATTTTGGTTATCATTGGGGGTAGAGTTAAATCACAGACAAAATAAACACTTCACCTGTCTGCCCCGGACAGAATAGCAAAATGTGTGGCTATTTTATGTCTGTATTCAGACAATATAGACAGCCAAGTATATTATATGATGGGATGCTGCAAATCGATTTACACTCGTACTGTCGGAAAAACAACTTAAAAAGAATTATTCACAAGTCTAGTCCAACTTAACGACAGATTTGACCTGATAAAGTAATAAATGCCAAAAGTCTTGAGTTTTTTGGAGTTCGTTAAGCTTTACTCTGTCTGGCTTTTAGAAATTAAACATTACACATGCACTGCAAGATTAAAGATTATACATAGGTTAGGTTACATAGAATTTTGGAAAGACTAACAAGGCTAGATAATATCCAATGAATGGTAGGACCATAGGAAGTGCAGATTGTCTGAGGGATCTTGGTGTACTTGTCCATAGATCACTGAAGGCTGCAGCGCAGGTAGATAAGGTGATTACGAAGGGATATAGGATACTTGCCTTTATTAGTTGAGGCATATAATATAAGAGCAGGGAGGTTATGATGGATCTGTATAAAACACTGGTTAGGCCACAGCTGGAGTATTGTGTACAGTTCTGGGCACCACACGAAAGGAAGGATGTGATTGCACTGGAGAGAGTACAGAGGAGATTCACCGAGATGTTGCCTGGGCTTGAGCATTTCAACTATGAAGAGAGACTGAAAAGGCTGGAGTTGTTTTCCTGAGAGCAGAGAAGCTGAGGGGGGACCTGATTGAGGTGTACAAAATTATGAGGGGCATTGATAGGCTAGATAGGAAAAAACATTTTCCCTTCGCGGAGGGGTCAATAACCAGGTTGGCATAGATTGAAGGTAAGGGGCAGGAGGTTCAGAGGAGACTTGAGGAAAATATTTTTCACCCAGAGGGTGGTTGGAAACTGGAACGCTCTGCCTGAAGGGATGGTAGAGGCAGGAACTCTCACATAATTTAAGAAGTATTTAGATGAGCGTTTGAAACGCCATAGCATACAAGGCAACGGGCCAAGTGCTGGAAAATGGGACGAGAATAGGTAGGTGCTTGATGGTGGGCATGGAGACGATGGGCCGAAGGGCCTGTTTCTGTGCTGCATAACTCTATGACTCTATGACTCAAAATGTAGTCATAGTATTCAGCTGAAAATTGATCTGTTACATCGTTATTTCCGTCCATATTTACTTTACACACGGTAAAGCACTGTTGTAATAAAGTCATATAGTATCTATTCATCCCACTGGGGTAAAATTTCACTGGCTCAAAATTCTCACCAAATACTAAAACATTCCACAATGCAAGATTCTCAAATTCAACACAAGTTTGAATATAGGTAAAAAAACGGGATGAGGTCCGACAAGCAGAATTTAGGGAGTTAGGAGCCAAGTTAAAAAGTAGGACCTCAGAGGTTGTAATCTCAGGATTTCTGCCAGTGCCACGTGATAGTCAGAGAAGAAATGAAAGAATAGTCAGGATGAATGCGTGGCTTGAGAGATGGTGCAGGAGGGAGGGGTTACGATTTTAAGGACATCGGGATCGGTTCTGGGGGAGGTGGGACTATTACAAATTGGATGGTCTACACCTGGGCCGGACTGGAACCAATGTCCTTGGGGGCGCTTTTGCTAACGCTGTTGGGGAGGGTTTAAACTAATGTGGCAGGGGGATGGGAACCAAATGAGGAGGTCAGTGGACAGTAAGGAGGTAGTAACTAAAGCCTGTAAGGAACTAGATAATGAAGTCAGCGTGACTAAGGGAAAGAGTAGGCAGGGAGCAAATGATGAGCGCAAAGCGACTGGTGGTCTGAGCTGCATTTGTTTTAATGCAAGAAGTGTAGTAGGTAAGGCAGATGAACTTAGGGCATGGATTAGTACCTGGGAGTACCATGTTATTGCTATTACTGAGACTTGGTTGAGAGAAGGGCATGATTGGCAACTAAATATCCCAGGATATCGATGCTTCAGGCGGGATAGAGAGGGAGGTAAAAGGGGTAGAGGAGTTGCATTACTGGTCAAAGAGGATATCACAGCTCTGCTGAAGGAGGGCACTATGTAGGGCTCGAGCTGTGAGGCAATATGGGCAGAACTCAGAAATAGGAATGGTGCGGTAACAATGTTGGGGCTGTACTAAAGGCCTCCCAACAGCGAGCGTGAGATAGAGGTACAAATATGTAAACAGATTATGGAAAGATCTAGGAGCAACAGGGTGGTAGTGATAGGAGATTTTAATTTTCCCAACATTGGCAGGGATTCACTTAGTGTTAGAGGTCTAGATGGAGCAGAATGTGTAAGGAGCATCCAGGAAGGTTTTCCAGAGCAGTATGGAAATAGTCCAACTCGGGAAGGGGCCATACTGGACCTGGTGTTGGGGAATGAGCCCGGCCAGGTGGTTGAAGTTTCAGTAGGGGACTACTTTGGGAATAGTGATCACAATTCCGTAAGTTTTAGAATACTCATGGACAAAGACGAGAGTGGTCCTAAAGGAAGAGTGCTAAATTGGGGGAAGGCCAACTATGCCAAAATTCGGCAGGAGCTGGGGAATGTAGATTGGGAGCAGCTGCTTGAAGGTAAATCCACATTTGATATGTGGGAGTCTTTTAAGGAGAGGTTGATTAGCGTGCAGGAGAGACATATTCCTGTGAAAATGAGGGATAGAAATGGCAAGATTAGGGAACCATGGATAACAGGTGAAATTGTGAGACTAGCTAAGAGGAAAAAGGAAGCATACATAAAGTCTGGGAGGCTGAAGAAAGACGAAGCTTTGAAAGAATATCGGGAATGTAGGACCAATCTGAAACGAGGAATTAAGAGGGCTAAAAGGGGTCATGAAATATCTTTAGCAAACAGGGTTAAGGAAAATCCCAAAGCCTTTTATTCATATATAAGGAGCAAGAGGGTAACTAGAGAAAGGAGTGACCCACTCAAGGACAAAAGAGGAAAGTTATGCGTGGAGTCAGAGAAAATGGGTGAGATTCTAAACGAGTACTTTGCATCGGTATTCACCGAGGAGAGGGACATGACAGATGTTGAGGTTAGGAACAGATGCTTGATTACTCTAGGTCAAGTCGGCAAAAGGAGGGAGGAAGTGTTGTGTGTTCTAAAACGCATTACGGTGGACAGGTCCCCAGGTGATGATGGGATCTATCCCAGTTTACTGAAGGAAGCGCGAGAGGATATAGCTGGGGCCTTAACAGATATCTTTGCAGAATCCTTAAAGACGAGTGAGGTCCCGGAGGACTGGAGAATTGCTATTGTTGTCCCCTTGTTTAAGAAGGGTAGCAGGGAAAATCCAGGTAATTATAGACCGGTCATCCTGACGTCAGTGGTAGGGAAGCTGCTGGAGAAGAAACTGAGGGATAGGATCTATTCCCATTTGGAAGAAAATGGGCTTAACAGTGACAGGCAACATGGTTTTGTGCAGGGAAGGGCATGTCTCACCAACTTAATAGAATTCTTTGAGGAAGTGACAAAGTTGATTGATGAGGGAAGGGCTGTAGATGTCATATACATGGACTTCAGTAAGGCGTTTGATAAGGTTCCCCAATGTAGGCTGATGAAGAAAGTGAAGTCGCATGGGGTCCAGGGTGTACTAGCTAGATAGATAAAGAACAGGCTGGGCAACAGGAGACAGAGAGTAACAGTGGAAGGGAGTTTCTCAAAATGGAGACGTGTGACCAGTGGTGTTCCACAGGGATCCGTGCTGGGACCACTGTTGTTTGTGATATACATAAATGATTTGGAGGAAAGTATAGGTGGTCTGATAGCAGGTTTGCAGACGACACTAAGATTGGTGGAGTAGCATATAGTGAAGGAGACTGTCAGAGAATACAGCAGAATATAGATAGATTGGAGAGTTGGGCAGCGAAATGGCAGATGGAGTTCAATCAGGGCAAATGCAAGGTGATGCATTTTGGAAGATCCAATTCAAGAGTGAACTCCATTCAAGAGTAAATGGAAACGTCCTGGGGAAAATTGATGTGCAGAGATATTTGGGTGTTCAGGTCCATTGTTCCCTGAAGGTGGCAACGCAGGTCAATAGAGTGCTCAAGAAGGCATACGGCATGCTTTCCTTCATCGGCCTGGGTATTCAGTACAAGGGTTGGCAGGTCATGTTACATTTGTATAGGACTTTGGTTCGGCCACATTTGGAATACTGCGTGCAGTTCTGGTCGCCACATTACCAAAAGAATGTGGATGATTTCGAGAGGGTGCAGAGGAGGTTCACCAGGATGTTGCCTGGTATGGAGGGCGCTCGCTATGAAGAGAGGTAGAGTAGATTAGGATTATTTTCATTAGAAAGACGAAGGTTGAGGGGGGACCTGATTGAGGTGTACAAAATCATGAGAGGTGTAGACAGGGTGGATAGCAAGAAGCTTTTTCCCAGAGTGGGGAATTCAATTACTAGGGGTCACGAGTTCAAAGTGAGAGGGGAAAAGCTTAGGGGGGATATGCGTGGAAAGTTCTTTACGCAGAGGGTGGTGGGTGCCTGGAACACGATGCCAGTGGACGTGGTAGACGCTGGCACGATAGCGTCTTTTATGATGTATCTAGACAGATACATGAATGGGCAGGAAGCAAAGAGATACAGACCCTTAGAATATAGGCGACATGTTCAGATAGAGGATCTGGATCGGCGCAGGTTTGGAGGGCCGAAGGGCCTGTTCCTGTGCTGTAATTTTCTTTGTTCTTTGTTCTTTGTTATTTGTTTACTTTTCTGAGTCCCGTTGGTCTGTTCTGATTATCTGTGGGATTCCTGATGCTTATCCTGCACATGCGCAGTCGTCCTAATCCCGTGTGCCTGTCCTGCTCCCAAACCGCGCATCTGCCTATATTAAGGCAAGTGATACAGGAGTATCTCTGTGACTGAGTCAGGTGATTCTTGAGGCTGTGCCGGGCACAGTGAGTGACCCGGGTTAATCCAACCCTCCAGGGAATGTTTAACCAGTGCTTTACTCTGTATCGAACCCTTGCTGTACCTTCTCTGAGAGTGTTCGATGGGGCAGTGCAGAAGATGAGAGTTTTTACTTTCCCATTTGAAACATGGAGAAGTGAATATCCAAGAGATTTTTAAAAATGTGATGAGGGTTTCTGCCTCTACCATCCTTTCAGGCAGTGAGTTCCAGACATCCAACAGCCACTGGGTGAAGAAACTATTGATGTGATTTGTTCAGTTAAGTTTGATGTCAATGTTTTCCAGGATGTTGCTGCTGGGGGATTCAGCGATGGGAGAATGCTTTGAACACCAATGTGTGGTGGATGGATCCTCTCTTGCTGCAAATACTCATTGCCTGGCACTTATGTGACATGAATGTTACTTGACACTGTTCGGCCCAAGCCTGAATGTTCTCTGCGTCTTGGTGCATGTGGCTCTGGATTGCTTCATTATCTGAAGCAAAATACTGTGGATGCTGGAAATCTGGAAAGCATCGAGCTAAAATACTAACTCTGTTTCTTTCTCAACAGATGCTGCCTGACCTACTCAGTTTTTCCAGAATTTCCTGCTGGGATTTCATTATTGAGGAGAACTGAACTTAACTGCAAATGGAACTGAACACAGTGCAATCAACAGTGAACATCCCCACTTCTGACCTTACGATGGAGGGCAGGTCATTGAGGAAGCAGCTGAAGATAGATGGGCTGAGGACACTAACCTGAGGATCCCCTGCAGTGATGTCCTGGGACTGAGATGATTGACTTCCAACAACCACAACCATCTTCCTTTGTGCTCGTTATAACTCCAACCAGCGGATTCCAACTGACTTCAGTTTTACTCGGGCTCGTCGATGCCACACTCGGTCAAACACTCCCTTGATGAAAAGGTCATTCTCTCTTCACAGTAGTAGACAGGAGTGAATCATTCCCTTTGATCCAATGTATACTGAACATGCTCTGCTTCTTCACAGCCTGATACAGGACTGTACACGGCCGATTAATGTTGCCCATCAAACACTCCCAGAGCAGCTTCAGCACAGCTTAGGAACAGAGAACAGTTCCTTCAACATTCTCTCTCTGTCTCTCCCTGCTTCTATCTCTGACACTAGGAGAGAGATAGAGGGAGAGAGGGTTAGATATGCTGACAGAGAGTGGGCTGTAGAGAGGGAGAAAGTTGGAGAGAGAGAGGTTGTTGCGGTGGATGAAGAGGACAATGTAAGACACATTAATTTGATTCAATCCTTCACTGCTGTGCACACAAACATATTCGATTTACATATGGAGAGAAAAAACATCAGGAGAGGGAGAAATGTAGATGAAGTTGGGGCCCAGGTGGAACATTTTGATGATCCAGAAGGAATAGCCTTCATTATAAACATCCATAAAGCTATTCCACTGTGGTATCCATCACACACTCATGGTATTAGTTGTGGAAATTTCATGCTGGCTTATTGGTTAATTTTTAAACCTGTGATTGATAGATTCTTGTTAACCAAAGGCATTTAGCGATAAGAGGCAATGGCAGGATATATGGTATAAGTTAGATCAAAGATCAGCCATGATCTCATTTGATGCCGGAACCGGGTTGTGGGGTTGAATTGCATCCTCCTCTTCCAGTATCCCCTGTGAAGTATCCTTCTTTCTCTTTTCGTCACCCTGTCAGTCTATGTCTCTCTGTTTCTCTCATTCTGTCTCTCTCTCTGTCTGTTTCGGACAGTGTAGAGTGAGATTCAAGAACAAAGAACAAAGAAAATTACAGCACATCAACAGGCCCTTCAGCCCTCCAAGCTTGCGCCGATCCAGATCCTCTATCTAAACCTGTCGCCTATTTTCTAAGGGTCTGTATCTCTTTGCTTTCTGCCCATTCATGTATCTGTTTAGATACATCTTAAAAGACGCTATCGTGCCTGCGTCTACCACCTCCGCTGGCAACGCATTCCAGGCACCTGCCACCCTCTGCGTAAAGAACATTCCACGCATATCCCACCTAAACTTTTCCCCTCTCACTTTGAACTCGTGACCCCGAGTAATTGAATACCTCACTCTGGGAAAAAGCTTCTTGCTATCCACCCTGTCTGTACCTCTCATGATTTTGTACAATTCAGATTCACTCTGTATCCACCGCATGATGTTCCTGCCCTGGCAGTGTGTGATGGGCCAGCGTAGAAGGAAATTTACTCTGTGTCAAACCCAACATTGTGTTTGGCTTGGGAATGTTTAATGGGACAGTGTAGCTGGAGCTTTACTGAGTATCCCTGGAATTTAGAAGGCTAAGGAGTGATTTGATGATTGTTTTCAAGATGATAAGGGAAACTGATAGGGTGGACAGAGAGTAACAATTCCCACTGGCTGAAGAGTCTAGAACATGGGGGCATAGTCTAAAAATATATACATCGTCTAAAAACCTTTCAGGAGTGAAATGAAGAAACACTTCAACACACTAGGTGTGGTATCAGTTTGAAACTCTCTTCCACAATCAACAATTGATGCTGAGCCACTTGTTAATTTTTAAATCTGAGTTTGATAGATTTTTGTCAAGCAAAGGTATTAAGGGGCAAAGATAGGTACATGGAGTCAGATCACACGTCAGTCATGAGCTCATTGAATGACAGAACAGGGTTGAGGGGCGAAATGGCCTCCTCCTCTTCCTCTGTCCTACGACAAATATCCTGCTATCACTCTCTATGTCTTGGTCTCTGTCTCTCTCTTTGTCTCTCTTTCTGTCTGTCTGTATGCCTCTCTCTCTCACCTCTCATCTGTGGAAATCCACACACATCAGTCAGCCATTTTAGGTTCATTTTCAGTCGCCATTTTATGTTACCACAACACTGGGACATTTATTTCAGAGACTGACTCCTCCCTAATGTAAGGTTAGTGCTTAAAATGTGACAGAGACACAGACATGGAGACGCTGAGACACACCGTACTAGTAAGGAGTGAATCATCCCCTTATGCCCAATGATTCGCCCTCCACTGTGATTCGGCTGGGTGGCCTGTAATTACTCAGTCTATTACTTTCTCCCTTGTCAATCAACAAGGGGGGCGGCACAGTGGCGCAATGGTTAGCACCGCAGCCTCACAGCTCCAGGGACCCGGGTTCGATTCCGGGTACTGCCTGTGTGGAGTTTGCAAGTTCTCCCTGTGTCTGCGTGGGTTTTCTCCGGGTGCTCCGGTTTCCTCCCACAAGCCAAAAGACTTGCAGGTTGATAGGTAAATTGGCCATTATAAATTGTCACTAGTATAGGTAGGTGGTAGGGAAATATAGGGACAGGTGGGGATGTTTGGTAGGAATATGGGATTTGTGTAGGATTAGTATAAATGGGTGGTTGATGTTCGGCACAGACTCGGTGGGCCGAAGGGCCTGTTTCAGTGCTGTATCTCTAATCTAATCTAACATTAGCAGTCCTCCAGTCCTCTGGAAACACGCCTGTAACCAGAGGATTGGATCTTGCATCTCTTAACAGTCTGAGCCTAGTGAATTATCAGCTTTCCAAGATGCTAAACCCTTTAATATTTCCTTTCTCATTGTTTATCCCATTCAATATTTCAAACCCGTCCTCATTGACTACACTGTGTACTTCGTCCCCTCTTTGTGAAGACAGTCGCAATGCATTCATTAAGAACCATGCCCGCGTCGTTCGCTTCCACTGGTCGGAAAAAGGAGTAGAGACGGTGGTACAGTGATATTCCCCAGGGGTTTGGATTAGGACCACTGATGTTTTTGATATATACTAACGACTTAGACTTGGGTATGCAGTGCATAACTTCAACATTGTGCAATCTGCAATGTAATAAGCAGGGAAGGGAGTAGTAGTCGACTTCAGGAGGATGGAGGTAGCCTGGTGAAATGGTCAGACACATGGCGGGTTAAATTCAACGCTGAGAAATGTAAAATGATGCATTTTGGAAGGAAGGCTGAGGAGAAACAATCTAAACTGTAACGTTGAATGTTAAAATGGGTGCAGGTGCAGAGAGATCTGGGATTTCACTTGTGTCACTTTTTATATCTTCAACATTCAGTTTGGGGCTTGGAACATCTCTCCTTCTCTCCCTCTATCTCTCTCCCCCTCTATCCCTCCTGCCCTCTATCTCTCTCCCCCTCTTTCTATCCCGCCCTCTATCTCTCTCTCCCCTCTATCTCCTTCTCTCCCTCTATCTCTGTCTCTACCTCTATCTCTCTCTCCCTCTCTCTCTCTCTCTCTCTTTCTCTCTCTCTTCCTCACCGTTTCGCTCTGTCTCTCTCTCTCTCTCTGTCACTGCTTTCCCTCTATCTCGCTGTCGCTTCCTCTCTCTCTGTCTCTCCATCTCTATCTCTCTCCCTATCTGTCTTGCTCTCCCTGTGTCCATGACCCTGTTCTCTGCCTCTCTCTGTTTCTATCTCTGGCTCTCTCTCACTCTATCTCTCTCTCTCCCTGTATCTCTCTCCCCCTGTATCTCTCTCCCCCTCTAACTCTGTCTCCCCCTCTCTCTCTCTCTCCCTCTTTCTCTCTCTCCCTTTATCTCTCTCTCTCCCTCTGTCTCTCTCTCTTCCTCTGTCTCCCTTTATCGCTGTCTATCCCAATCCATCTCTCTTTGTAGTCTATTTGTGTCCTCCTCACAGCTTATTGTCCCACCTAACCTAGTATCTCTCTCCTGTGCTCCGTCACACTCACTCTCTCTCCCCCATCTCTCTCCCCCCATTTCGTTCTCCCCCCATTTCTCCCCACCCACCCCGCCCCCCCCCCGGCAATCTCTTGTTAAGTGACCTGTTATCACATCCATTATTACAGATTCGAGCATTTTCCCGATGAATGATGTTAGACAAACAGGTCTTTAGTTTCCCATTTTCTCTCTCCTTCCTTTTGTAAATAGTGGGATTACATTTGCTACCTTCTAATCTGCGTCTCTTAACTGCCTCTCTCACACTGCGTCTGTCCTTCGCTATCTGTCTCCCTTCCACCTCAATATCTCTCCCTCTCTGTCTTTTTCTCTCTCTCTCTCTCTGTCTCTCCCTCTTTCTCTCTACCTCTGTCCACGTCTCAATTTGTTCCTCCCTCACACCATCGCTCCCTCTCTCTGTGTCACTCTCTATCTTTCTGTCTGCCTCTCTCTCTCTGTCTCTCTCTCTCTCTCTCTTTAGCTGCCTCTGTCCACGTCTCAATTTGTGTCTCCCCCACACTATCTCTCTTTCTCCCTCTCTCCCTCTCTCTCTCTCTCTCTGTCTCTGACTCAGAGTTACAGCTCAGATGATTAACCTCTTTATCCATGTGTTATGAACACGGAACTTGGTCTCTCTCCCGTTTTCAAGGATGTTGCCAGGACTGGAGAATTGTAGCTATGCGGAGAGGCAGGGGTTGCTGTCCTTGGAACAGAGAAGGCTGAGGGGAGATCTGATTCGAATGCGCAACATTTTGAGGGTCCTGGATAGAGTGGAGGTGAAGGGCAGAGAACCATAGCAGAAAGGTCAGTGACGAGGGGGCATAGATTCAAAGTGATTGGCAGAAAAATTAGAGGGGAATTGAGGAAAATCTTTTTCACCCAGAGCATGCTGATGCTCTGGAACTCACTGCCTGAAAGCGTAGTTGGGGCAGAGACCCTGAAATCATTCAAAAGGAGTCTGGATAGGCACCTCAAGTGCCGTAAGATGCAGGGCCCGGACCAAATGCTGGAAGGTGGGATTAGAATAGGTTGATCGTTTTTCGGCTGCCACAGAGAGGATGAGGCAAGTGGACGCTTTCTGCAATTCTCCAGTCCTGGCAATAGATGATGCCCTCTCCAACTCTATTTTTCCCTCTGTTACCCTCTGAGTTTCAGTCTCTCCCTCTCTGTTACCTTCTGAATCCCAGTCTTTCCCGCTCTGTTACCCTGTGAATCCCAGTCTCTCCCCCTCTGTTACCCTCTGAATCCCAGTTTCTCCCGCACTGTTACATCTCAATCCCAGTCTCTCTCCCTCTGTTACCCTCTGAATCCCAGTCTCTCCCTCTCTGTTACCCTCTCAATCCCAGTCTCGCCCTCTCTGTTACCCTCTGAATCTCATTCTCAATCCTCTGTTACTCTCTTAATCCCAGTCTCTCCCTCTCCGTTACCCTCTGACTCCCAGTCTTTCACGCTCTATTACCCTCTGAATCCGAGTCTCTCCCCCTCTGTTACACTCCGAATTCCAGTCTCTCCCTCTCTGTTACCTTCTGAATGCCAGTCTTTCCGGCTCTGTTAGCTTCCGAATCCCGGTCTCTCCTCCTCTGTTACTCTCTGAATCCCAGTCTTTCCCGCACTGTTACCCTTTGAATCCCAGTCTCTCCCTCTCTCTTACCCTCTGAATCCCAGTCTCACCCCCCCACCCCGTTACTCTCTGAATCCCAGTCTCTCCCTCTCTGATTAACATCTGAATACCGGTCTCTCCCTCTCTCTTACCCTCTGAATCCCAGTCTCCCTCCCTCGGTTGCTTTCTGAATCCCAGTCTCTCCCCCTCTGTTACTCTCTCATTCCCAGTCTCTCCATCTCTGTTAACCTCTGAATCCCAGTCTCTCCCTCTCTGTTACCCTCTGAATCCCAGTCTCTCCCTCTCTGTTACCCTCTGAATCACAGTCAGTTCACCTCTGTTACACTCTGAAACCCGGTCTCTCACTCTCTGTTAGATTTTTTTTTAGATTAGATTAGAGATACAGCACTGAAACAGGCCCTTCGGCCCACCGAGTCTGTGCCGAACATCAACCACCCATTTATACTAATCCTACACTAGTCCCATATTACTACCAAACACCCCCACCTGTTCCTATATTTCCCTACCACCTACCTATACTAGTGACAATTTATAATAGCCAATTTACCTATCAACCTGCAAGTCTTTTGGCTTGTGGGAGGAAACCGGAGCACCCGGAGAAACCCCACGCAGACACGGGGAGAACTTGCAAACTCCACACAGGCAGTACCCGGAATCGAACCCGGGTCCTTGGAGCTGCGAGGCTGCGGTGCTAACCACTGCGCCACTGTGCCGCCCTGTTAACGTCAGTAACCCGGACTCTCCCTCTCTCTTACCTTCTGAATCCCAATCTCTCTCCCTCTGTTTCTCTCTGAATCCCAGTCCCTCCCTCTCTGATTAACGTATGAATAACGGTCTCTCCCTCGCTCTTACCCTTTGAATCCCAGTCTCTCTCCCTCTGTTGCTCTCTGAATCCCAGTCTCTCCCTCTCTGTTGACGTCTGAATACCAGTCTCTCCCTCTCTCTTACCCTCTGAATACCTATCTTTCCCTCTCTGTTACTCTCTGCATCCCAGTCTCTCCCTCTCTGTTGACCTCTGCATCCCAGTCTCTCCCTCTCTGTTACCCTCCGAATCCCAGTCTTTCCCGCTCTGTTACCCTCTGGATCCCAGTCTCTTCCTCTCTCTTACCCTCTGTATCCCAGTCTCTCCCCCTCTTTAACTCTCAGAAACCCAGTCCCTCCCTCTCTGATTAACGTCTGAATACCGGTCTCACCCTCTCTCTTACCCTCTGAATCCCAGTCTCTCTTCCTCGGTTGCTCTCTGAATACCAGTCTCTCCCTCTCTGTTAACGTCAGTAACCCGGTCTCTCCCTCTCTCTTACCTTCTGAATCCCAATCTCTTTCCCTCTGTTTCTCTCTGAATCCCAGTCCCTCCCTCTCTGATTAACGTATGAATACTGGTCTCTCCCTCGCTCTTACCCTCTGAATCCCAGTCTCGCTCCCTCTGTTGCTCTCTGAATCCCAGTCTCTCCCTCTCTGTTAACGTCTGAATACCAGTCTCTCCCTCTCCCTTCCCCTCTGAATGCCAGTCTCTCCCCCTCTGTTACTCTCTAAATCCCAGTCTCTCCCTCTCTGTTAACGTCAGTAACCCGGTCTCTCCCTCTCTCTTACCTTCTGAATCCCAATCTCTCTTCCTCTGTTTCTCTCTGCATCCCAGTCTCTCCCTCTCTGTTGACCTCTGCATCCCAGTCTCTCCCTCTCTGTTACCCTCCGAATCCCAGTCTTTCCCGCTCTGTTACCCTCTGAATCCCAGTCCCTCCCTCTCTCTTACCCTCTGTATCCCAGTCTCACCCCCTCTTTAACTCTCAGAATCCCAGTACCTCCCTCTCTGATTAACGTCTGAATACCGGTCTCACCCTCTCTCTTACCCTCTGAATCCCAGTCTCTCTCCCTCGGTTGTTCTCTGAATCCCAGTCTCTCCCTCTCTGTTAACGTCTGAATACCAGTCTCTCCCTCTCACTTACCCGCTGAATCCCAGTTTCTCCCGCTCTTTTACTCTCTGAATCCCAGTCTCTCCCTCTCTGTTAACGTCTGTATACCAGACTCTCCCTCCCTCTTACCCTTTGAATCCCAGTCTTTCCCCCTCTGTTACTCTCTGAATCCCATTCTCTCCCTCTCTGTTAACATCTGAATCCCAGTCTCCCCCTCTCTATTACCCTCTCAATCCCAGTCTCGCCCTCTCTTTGAACATCTGACTCCCGGTCTCTCCCTCTATGTTACTCTCTTAATCCCAGTCTCTCCCTTCTGATACCCTCCGAAACCCAGTCTTTCCCACTCTGTTACCCTCTGAATCCCAGTCTCTCCCTCTCTCTTACCCTCTGAATCTCGGTCTCTCCTTCTCTGTTACCATCTGAATCCCAATCTCTCCCTCTCTCTTACCCTCTGCATCCCAGTCTCTCCGTCTCTGTTGACCTCTGCATCCCAGTCTCTCCCTCTCTGTTACCCTCCGAATCCCAGTCTTTCCCGCTCTGTTACCCTCTGAATCCCAGTCTCTCCCTCTCTCTTACCCTCTGAATCTCAATCTCTCCTTCTCTGTTACATTCTGAATCCCAGTCTCTCCCTCTCTCTTGCAGTCTGTATCCCAGTCTCTTCCCCTCTATTACTCTCTGAATCCCAGTCACTCCCTCTCTGTTAACGTCTGAATACCAGACTCTCCCTCCCTCTTACCCTCTTAATCCCAGTCTCTCCCCCTCTGTTACTCTTTGAATCACAGTCTCTCCCTCTCTGTTAACATCTGAATCCCAGTCTCTCCCTCTCTGTTACCCTCCGAATCCCAGTCTTTCCCGCTCTGTTACCCTCTGAATCCCAGTCCCTCCCTCTCTCTTACCCTCTGTATCCCAGTCTCACCCCCTCTTTAACTCTCAGAATCCCAGTACCTCCCTCTCTGATTAACGTCTGAATACCGGTCTCACCCTCTCTCTTACCCTCTGAATCCCAGTCTCTCTCCCTCGGTTGTTCTCTGAATCCCAGTCTCTCCCTCTCTGTTAACGTCTGAATACCAGTCTCTCCCTCTCACTTACCCGCTGAATCCCAGTTTCTCCCGCTCTTTTACTCTCTGAATCCCAGTCTCTCCCTCTCTGTTAACGTCTGTATACCAGACTCTCCCTCCCTCTTACCCTTTGAATCCCAGTCTTTCCCCCTCTGTTACTCTCTGAATCCCATTCTCTCCCTCTCTGTTAACATCTGAATCCCAGTCTCTCCCTCTCTATTACCCTCTCAATCCCAGTCTCGCCCTCTCTTTGAACATCTGACTCCCAGTCTCTCCCTCTATGTTACTCTCTTAATCCCAGTCTCTCCCTCTCTGTTGACCTCTGCATCCCAGTCTCTCCCTCTCTGTTACCCTCCGAAACCCAGTCTTTCCCGCTCTGTTACCCTCTGAATCCCAGTCTCTCCCTCTCTCTTACCCTCTGAATCTCGGTCTCTCCTTCTCTGTTACCATCTGAATCCCAATCTCTCCCTCTCTCTTACCCTCTGCATCCCAGTCTCTCCGTCTCTGTTGACCTCTGCATCCCAGTCTCTCCCTCTCTGTTACCCTCCGAATCCCAGTCTTTCCCGCTCTGTTACCCTCTGAATCCCAGTCTCTCCCTCTCTCTTACCCTCTGAATCTCAATCTCTCCTTCTCTGTACCCTTCTGAATCCCAGTCTCTCCCTCTCTCTTGCAGTCTGTATCCCAGTCTCTTCCCCTCTATTACTCTCTGAATCCCAGTCACTCCCTCTCTGTTAACGTCTGAATACCAGACTCTCCCTCCCTCTTACCCTCTTAATCCCAGTCTCTCCCCCTCTGTTACTCTTTGAATCACAGTCTCTCCCTCTCTGTTAACATCTGAATCCCAGTCTCTCCCTCTCTGTTACCCTCCGAATCCCAGTCTTTCCCGCTCTGTTACCCTCTGAATCCCAGTCCCACCCTCTCTCTTACCCTCTGTATCCCAGTCTCACCCCCTCTTTAACTCTCAGAATCCCAGTACCTCCCTCTCTGATTAACGTCTGAATACCGGTCTCACCCTCTCTCTTACCCTCTGAATCCCAGTCTCTCTCCCTCGGTTGTTCTCTGAATCCCAGTCTCTCCCTCTCTGTTAACGTCTGAATACCAGTCTCTCCCTCTCACTTACCCGCTGAATCCCAGTTTCTCCCGCTCTTTTACTCTCTGAATCCCAGTCTCTCCCTCTCTGTTAACGTCTGTATACCAGACTCTCCCTCCCTCTTACCCTTTGAATCCCAGTCTTTCCCCCTCTGTTACTCTCTGAATCCCATTCTCTCCCTCTCTGTTAACATCTGAATCCCAGTCTCTCCCTCTCTATTACCCTCTCAATCCCAGTCTCGCCCTCTCTTTGAACATCTGACTCCCAGTCTCTCCCTCTATGTTACTCTCTTAATCCCAGTCTCTCCCTCTCTGTTGACCTCTGCATCCCAGTCTCTCCCTCTCTGTTACCCTCCGAAACCCAGTCTTTCCCGCTCTGTTACCCTCTGAATCCCAGTCTCTCCCTCTCTCTTACCCTCTGAATCTCGGTCTCTCCTTCTCTGTTACCATCTGAATCCTAATCTCTCCCTCTCTCTTACCCTCTGCATCCCAGTCTCTCCGTCTCTGTTGACCTCTGCATCCCAGTCTCTCCCTCTCTGTTACCCTCCGAATCCCAGTCTTTCCCGCTCTGTTACCCTCTGAATCCCAGTCTCTCCCTCTCTCTTACCCTCTGAATCTCAATCTCTCCTTCTCTGTACCCTTCTGAATCCCAGTCTCTCCCTCTCTCTTGCAGTCTGTATCCCAGTCTCTTCCCCTCTATTACTCTCTGAATCCCAGTCACTCCCTCTCTGTTAACGTCTGAATACCAGACTCTCCCTCCCTCTTACCCTCTTAATCCCAGTCTCTCCCCCTCTGTTACTCTTTGAATCACAGTCTCTCCCTCTCTGTTAACATCTGAATCCCAGTCTCTCCCTCTCTGTTACCCTCTCAATCCCAGTCTCGCCCTCTCTGTTACCCTCTGAATCTCATTCTCAATCCTCTGTTACTCTCTTAATCCCAGTCTCTCCCTCTCTGTTGACATCTGAATCCCAGTCTCTCCCTCTCTGTTACCCTCTGAATCCCAGTCTCTCCCCCTCTGTTACTCTCTGAATCCCAGTCTTTCCCTCTCTGTTAATCTCTGCATCCCAGTCTCTCCCTCTCTGTTGACCTTGCATCCCAGTCTCTCCCTCTCTGTTACCCTCCGAATCCCAGTCTTTCCCGCTCTGTTACCCTCTGAATCCCAGTCTCTCCCTCTCTCTTACCCTCTGAATCTCAGTCTCTCCTTCTCTGTTACCCTCTGAATCCCAGTCCCTCCCGCTCTCTTACCCTCTGTATCCCAGTCTCTCCCCATCTTTTACTCTCAGAATCCCAGTCCCTTTCTCTCTGATTAACGTCTGAATACCGGTCTCTCCCTCTCTCTTACCCTCTGAATCCCAGTCTCTCCCTCTCTGTTAACGTCTGAATACCAGTCTCTCCCTCTCTCTTCCCCTCTGAATCCCAGTCTCTCCCTCTCTGTTACTCTCTGAATCCCAGTCTCTCCCTCTCTGTTAACATCAGTATCCTGGTCTCTCCCTCTGTCTTACCTTCTGAATCCCAATCTCTCTCCCTCTGTTCCTCTCTGAATCCCAGTCTCTCCCTCTCCGTTGACGTCTGAATACCAGTCTCTCCCTCTCTCTTACCCTCTGAATACCAATCTTTCCCTCTCTGTTACTCTCTGAATCCCAGGCTCTTCCTCTCTGTTGACCTCTGCATCCCAGTCTCTCCCTCTCTGTTACCCTCCGAATCCCAGTCTTTCCCGCTCTGTTACCTTCTGAATCCCAGTCTCTCCCTCTCTCTTACTCTCTGAATCTCAGTCTCTCCTTCTCTGTTATCCTCTGAATCCCAGTCCCTCCCTCTCTCTTACCCTCTGTATCCCAGTCTCTCCCCCTCTTTTACTCTCAGAATCCCAGACCCTCCCTTTCTGATTAACGTCTGAATACTGGTCTCTCCCTCTCTCTTACCCTCTGAATCCCAGTCTCTCTCCCTCTGTTGCTCTCTGAATCCCAGTCTCTCCCTCTCTGTTAACGTCTGAATACCAGTCTCTCCCTCTCTCTTCCCCTCTGAATCCCAGTTTCTCCCTCTCTGTTAACGTCAGTATCCCGGTCTCTCCCTCTATCTTACCTTCTGAATCCCCATCTCTCTCCCTCTGTTTCTCTCTGAATCCCAGTCTCTCCCTCTCTGATAACGTCAGTATCCCGGTCTCTCCCTTTCTCTTACCTTCTGAATCCCAATCTCTCTCCCTCTGTTTCTCTCTGAATCCCAGTCTCTCCCTCTCTGTTGACGTCTGAATACCAGTCTCTCCCTCTCTGTTCCCCTCCGAATCCCAGTCTTTCCCGCTCTGTTACCCTCTGAATCCCAGTCCCTCCCTCTCTGTTGACCTCTGCATCCCAGTCTCTCCCTCTCTATTCCCCTCCGAATCCCAGTCTTTCCCGCTCTGTTACTCTCTGAATCCCAGTCCCTCCCTCTCTCTTACCCTCTGAATCTCATTCTCTCCTTCTCTGTTACCCTCTGAATCCCAGTCTCTCCTCTCTCTTACCCTTTGTATCCCAATCTCTCCCCCTCTTTTACTCTCAGAATCCCAGTCCCTCCCTCTCTGATTAACGTCTGAATACCAGTCTCTCCCTCTCTCTTACCCTCTGAATCCCAGTCTCTCTCCCTCTGTTGCTCTCTGAATCCCAGTCTCTCCCTCTCTGTTAACGTCTGAATACCAGTCTCTCCCTCTCTCTTCCCCTCTGAATCCCAGTCTCTCCCCCTCTGTTACTCTCTGAATCCCAGTCTCTCCCTCTCTCTTACCCTCTGAATACCAATCTTTCCCTCTCTTTTACTCTCTGAATCCCAGTCTCTCCCTTACTGTTACCATCTGAATCCCATTCTCTCCCTCTCTGTTAACTGACTAGAGCCTTTTAAATAAAAGCAATATACTGCGGATGCTGGAAATCTGAAACAAAAACAAGAAATGCTGGATTCACTCAGCAGGTCTGGCAGCATCTGTGGAAAGAGAAGCAGAGTTAACGTTTCGGGTCAGTGACCCTTCTTCGGAACTGACAAATATTAGAAAAGTCACAGATTATAAACAAGTGAGGTGGGGTTTGGGCAAGAGATAACAAAGGAGAAGGTGCAGATTGGACCAGGCCACATAGCTGACCAAAAGGTCACGGAGCAAATGCAAACAATATGTTAATGGTGTGTTGAAAGACAAAGCATTAGTACAGATTAGGTGTGAATATATTGAATACTGAACATCAGCAAGTGCAAACCTGAAGAAAAACTACCTGAAAAAAACAGTGGGTAAGCAAACTGAACAAACTAAGATGAAATGAAATAAATGCAAAAAAAGATTGTAAAAAATGTAAAAATGAATGCACAAAAAAGGAAGAAAAAATAACTAAAAATGACTAAAAATGAAAGTAAAGTGGGGGACTGTCATGCTCTGAAATTATTGAACTGAATGTTCAGTCCGGCAGGCTGTCGTGTGCCTAATCGGTAGATGAGATGCTGTTCCTCGAGCTTGCGTTGATGTTCACTGGAACACTGCAGCAATCCCAGGACAGAGATGTGAGCATGAGAGCAGGGGGGAGTGTTGAAATGGCAAGCAACCAGAAGCTCAGGGTCCTGCTTGCGGACTGAGCGGAGATGTTCCGCAAAGCGGTCACCCAGTCTGCGCTTGGTCTCCCCAATGTAGAGGAGACCACACTGTGAGCAGCGAATACAGTATACTACATTGAAAGAAGTACAAGTAAATCGCTGCTTCACCTGAAAGGAGTGTTTGGGGCCTGGGATAGTGAGGAGAGAGGAGGTAAATGGGCAGGTATTACACCTCCTGCGATTGCAAGGGAAGGTGCCCTGGGACGGGGACGAGGTGGTGGGGGTAATGGAGGAGTGGACCAGGGTGTCACGGAGGGAACGATCCCTTCGGAATGCTGACAGGGGAAGGGAGGGGAAGATGCGACTGGTAGTGGCATCACGCTGGAGGTGGCGAAAATGGCGGAGGATGATCCTTTGGATATGGAGGCTGGTGGGATGAAAAGTGAGGACAAGGGGAACCCTGTCACGGTTCTGGGAGGGAGGGGAAGGGGTGAGGGTAGAGGTGCGGGGAATGGGTCGGACACGGTTGAGGGCCCTGTCAACCACAGTGGGGGGAAATCCTCGGTTGAGGAAAAAGGAGGTCATATCAGAAGCATCGTCATGGAAGGTAGCATCATCAGAGCAGATGCGTCGGAGACGGAGAAACTGGGAGAATGGAATGGAGTCCTCTGTAAGGATTGAGAATGGAGTCCTCTGTAAGGATTGAGACACAACCTATGTGTGTCTCAGTTTTGCTGTATTTATAAGATCATAAGATCATAAGAACTAGGAGCAGGAGTAGGCCGTCCGGCCTCTCGAGCCTGCTCCGCCATTCAATAAGATCATGGCTGATCTTTTAGTGGACTCAGATCCACTGACCCGCGTTCTCACCGTATTCCTCAATTCCTTTATTTTTCAAAAAGATATCTACCTTAGCTTTAAAAACGTTTACTGAAGAAGCGTCAACTACTTTACTGGGCAAGGAATTCCATAGATTAACAACCCTCTGGGTGAAGAAGTTCCTTCTTAATTCAGTCCTAAATCTGCTCCCTCTAATTTTGAGGCTATGCCCTCTTGTCCTAGCTTCACCTGCCAGTGGAAACATCCTCTCTACTTGTATCTTATCTATTCCCTTCATGATTTTACATGTTTCCATAAGATCCCCCCTCATTCTTCTGAATTCCAATGAATATAATCCCAATCTTATCAGTCTCTCCTCATAAGCCAACACCCTCAACTCCGGAATGAACCTAGTGAACCTCCTCTGCACCCTCTCCAGTGCCAGTACTTCCTTTCTCAATGAAGGAGACCAAAACTGCACTCAGTACTCTAGGTGCGGCCTCACCAGTACCATATACAGCTGCAACATAACCTCTCTGCTTTTAAACTCAATCCCTTTAGCAATGAAGGACCCAATTCCATTTGCCTTCCTAAGTTATTGCTGTACCTGCAAACCAACCTTCTGCGATTCATGCACAAGGACACCCAGGTCCCTCTGCATTGCAGCATGCTGCAACATTTTACCATTCAAGTAATAATCCTTTTTACTGTTACTCCTACCGAAATGAATGACTTCACATTGATTAACATTGTATTCCATCTGCCAGACCTTTGCCCACTCACTCAATGTATCTATGTTCCTCTGCAAAGTTTCACAGTCATCTGCACACTTTGCTCTGCCACTCATCTTAGTGTCATCTGCAAACTTTGACACCCTACACGTGGTTCCGAACTCCAAATCATCTATACAAATTGTAAATAATTGCGGTCCCAACACCGATCCCTGAGGCACACCACTAGTGACTGATTGCCAACCAGAGTAGCACTCAGTTATCCCCACTCTCTGCTTCCTGTTAGTCAACCAATCCTCTATCTATGCCAATACTTTACCCCTAACGCCATGCATCCTTATCTTATGCAGCGGCCTCTTGTGCGGAACCGTGTCGTAGGCCTTTTGGAAATTTAGGTACACCACATCCACTGGGTCCTCATTGTCCACCTTGCTCGTAATGTCTTCCTAATGTCATTATTAATGATTTAAGATGATGAGGTAGAATGCAACATACCCTAGTTGCCAATGACACAAAAATAGGCAGCATTGTAAGCAGTGTAGCTGGAAGCATAACATTGCAAAATGTTATCGGAAGTGAATGGGCAAAACTGTGGTAGATAGATTTCAATGTCACCAAAAGAAGACCAGAACAGACTACTGTATAAATGGTGAAAAACGAGGATCACTGGAGGTCCAAAGAGTCTTGGGGGGTCCATGTCCATTTGAGTGCAGTGTAGATTTACCAGAATGATAACTGGACTCCAAGGGTTAAATTACGAGGTGATATTACACAAACTAGGCATTTATTCCCTGTAATTTAGGAGGATCAAGGTGATTTGTTCAAATGTGTTGAGATATTAAGGGGAACTGATGGCGTAGTTTGGGAGAAACTATTTCGGCAGCTTGGGAACATAGGAACAGGAGTAGGCCATTCAGCCCATCGAGCCTGCTCCGCCATTCAATACGATCATGGCTGATCATCCACTTCAATGCCTTTTTCCCAGACTGAGCTTCCACAGCCCACTGGGGTGGAGAATTCCAAAGATTCACAACCCTCTGAGCAAAGAAACTTCTCCCCACCTCTGACCTAAGTGGCTTTCCCCTTATTTTGAAATTGTGTCCCCTGGTTCTAGACTCCCGAACCAAATGAGACATCTTACCTGCGACTAAGCTGTCTATCCCTTTAAGTATTTAGTATGTTTCAATAAGATCACCTCTCATTCTTCTAAAGTCCAATGAGTATAGGCCCAACCTGTTCAACCATTCCTCATAAGACAAGCCCTTCATCCCATGAATCAGCGGAGTGAACCTTCTCTGAACTGGTTCCAATGCATCCAGGCCTTTCCATTTATCCACTTTCAAAGTTGCCAAACACCTTAATATTTCCCCTCACTCTGTTTATTCCATCCAATATTTCACACTCCTCCTCTTTAATTACAATATCTGCATCGTTCCCAGTCTTTTATAAAGACGGACACAGAGAATTCATTAAGAACCATGGTCCCACCTCCACACACACATTCCCTTTTTGGTCCCTAATACTCCATCCTTAGTAGTTCTCTTGCTCTTCATGTATTTATAAAACATCTTTGTGATTTGTTTGCGTTTGATGGTAATATTAGTTTCAGGCCATTTCTTTGCTCTCGTAATTTGCTTTTTAATTTCACCCCTGAACTTTCTATACTCCTCCCAGCTTTCTGTGGTATTGAGCTCTCGGTATCTGAAATAAGCTTCCCTCTTGTGCCTTATTGTACCCTGTTTGTTCCAGAATTGGATGCAGTATTCTGGTCGTGGCCCAACCAGAGGCTTATAAACTTCGGAAGACAGGAAGAGGCCATTCGTCCCCTCGAGACTGTCCTGCCCATTCATTCAGGTCATGGCTGATTTGCTCCTTATCCACATCGAGCTGTCTCGACTCCGTAAACATTAATACCCTTTCCTAACAAATCTCTACCGACAATCAGGAATTAATGTCACTGCTTGTTAACACTCCGGAATTCCTTCCCTAAACCTCTCCGTCTCTCTATCTCCCAGTCCTGCTTAAAGACGTCCCTTAAAACTAACCTCTTTGAGCAAGCTTTTGGTCATCAGCCTTAAATCAACTTCTGTGGGTTTGGTGTCAGATTTTGTTTTATAATGCACCCTGCGTAGCGCCTTTGGGAATTTTTATTCCTGACATTCTTCTTCACTCCGTCTCTCTCTCTCTCTCTCCGCCCCCGTCTCTCCCTCTCGCTCTCTCTTCATCCCCCCACCCCTCTCTCTTTTTCTCCCCCTCATCCCCGTCTCTCCTTCTTTCTCTCTCTTTGTCCTTCCCCAACCCCCTCTCTCTCTCTTTCTCCCCCTCACCCCCTCTTTCCCTCTCTCTCTTTTTATCCCCCCTGCCCCTCTCTCTCTCTCTCTCTCTTTTTCTCCCCCTCACCCCAGTCTCTCTATCTATATCTTTGAAAAATTCAGCGATGGGATACTGCTTTGAATGTCAAGGGGATGTGGTTGGATTCTCTCTTGTTGCAGATGGTCATTGCTTGGCTCTTGTGAGACGTGAATGTTACTTGCCACTGGTCGGCCCAAACCTGAATGTTGTCCGGGTCTTGGTGCATGTGGCTCTTGATTGCTTCATTATCTGAGGCAAAATACTGTGGATGCTGGAAATCTGGAAAGCATCGAGCTGAATCACTACCTCTGTTTGTCTTTCCACAGATGCTGCTTGCCCTGCTCAGTATATCCAGCATTTTATGCTGGGATCTCGGCTAAAGATGGTTGGGCTGAGGACACTACCCTGATAAACCCCTGCAGTGAAGGCCTGGGACTGAGATGATTGACTTCCAACAACCACAACCATCTTCCTTTGTGCTCGGTATGATTGCAATCAGTGGAGAGTATTACCCCGATTCCCACTGACTTCAGTTTAACTTGGGCTGCTCGATGCAACACTCGGTCAAACGCTGCCTTGATGTTAATGTCTGTCTCTCTTCCCAGGAGCAGACAGGAGCGAATCCTTCCCTTTGACCCATTGTGTACTGAACATGCTCTGCCTCTTCACAGCCTCATACAGGACTGTACACGGGCGAGTAATGCAGCCCATCAAACACTCCCAGAGCAGCTTCAGCACAGCTTAGGAAGAGAGTACAGTTCCTTCAACATTCTCTCTCTGTCTCTCCCTCCTGCTATCTCTGACACTAGGAGAGAGACGGAGGGAGAGAGGGTTAGATATGAAGGCAGAGAGAGGGCTGTAGAGAGGGACAAAATTGGAGAGAGCGAGATTGTTGAGGTGGATGAAAAGGATAATGTAAGATATTTTAATTTGATATAATCCTTCACTGCTGTCTACACAAATGTATACGAGATAGGTATGGAGAGAAAAAACATCGGGCAGGGAGAAATGTAGATGACGTTCGGGCCCAGCTGGACAATTTTGATGATCCAAGATGAATAGTCTCCATTTTAAGTATCCAGCAAGCTATTCCACCTTGGGAACCATCACACCCTCATGATATTGTTTGTGGAAATTTCATGCTGGCTTATTGGTTGATTTTTAAATCTGTGATTGATAGATTCTTGTTAACCAAAGGCATTAAGAGATAAGGGGTAAAGGCAGGATGTATGGTGTAAGTTAGCTCACAGATCAGCCATGATCGCATTGGATGCTGGAAAAGGGTTGTGGGGTTGAATTGCATCCTCTGCTTCCAATATCCCCTGTGAAGTATCCTTCTTTCTCTTTTAGTCACCTGTCAGGCTATGTTTCTGGGAGATTTCGTGTATGTTCCTCAGTGAAGACAGACACAAAGTCATCATTTAGCTTCACTGCCATTTCTCTATTCCCCATTATAAATTCTCCTGACTCTGCCTGTAATGGACCCACATTTGTCTCAGCGAAACGATTCCTTTATACGTCCCTATTGAAACTTTTACAGTCCATTTTTATGTTTGGGGGAGTTTGGGACTTGTGAGCATAGTCTCAAACTTAGAGGCTGACCTTTCAGGAGTGAAATTAGGAAACACCTCTACAGACTAAAGGTGGTGTCAGTTTGGAACTGTCTTCTGTAAATGACCATTGATGCTAAATCAATTGTTCATTTTTAAATCTAAGATTGGCCGTCCCGAATGTCTTTTGGAACTTGAAATATTCTTCTGTCAATCTCTGTCCCTTGGGCAGTCTGTTTGTGTGTGTGTCTGTACATGTCGGTCTGTGTGCGTGTATCTCTGTGTGTCTGTGCATGTCGGTCTGTGTGTGTGTATTTCTCTGTGTGTGGTTCTCTGTGTGCGTGTGTGTGTCTGGCTGTCTGTGTCTATGCTTGTTTCTCTCTCCTCTATCAGAACGTCAGCAAAACTCCACATACATTAATATGCTATTTTAATTTGGCTGCTTTTGGTGATACCACAACTGCAAAGGCTGCACTTCCTTCTGCAGGCTGGTAAGAAACGCATATCCCGCTCTTTAACGGAATATTCTGTCTGACTTGTGTACTATATTGATTAATCCCTAATAATTGATCAAATCTGACATTGATTACTGTTTGAAAGTCTCAAGGTTTACTTTCCTCCCAGGGCTGAATAAAAGTTCGAGTTTACCTCAGTGTTTTGGAAATATCAAACCCTGATCCCACACCCAGCAAATTATTTTACATGATGGGACGCTGCAAATGTTGTTATACTCAGTGCGCACGGTACCTTCATGTTGTAATAAGATGTTATAATCTCTATTCAGATAACTCTCATGCCACAGGGGCAAAATTTCACTGGGTCAACATGCTGACCAAACACTAAAACATTACAGAAAGCGAGGCTCACAAATTCAACACAAGTTTCCTTTTCTGAGTCTCGCTGGTCTGTTCTCATTTTTCTGTTGGGTGACATCAGCCTAGATTTTGTGTTCAGACCTGAACCCACAAATGTATAACTCAGAGGCAGGATTATTACCCACTGAGCTACAGCTGGCTCCAATGTTCCCAGAAAATTTAGTTGTTGTGCACGGCAAGTTCTTTTTTGTCCCATGTGCAGTCTCTTTAAATTTTTAAGAATCTTCAAAGACGTGTGTTATTTATCTGGGAAGAGGACCTGCGTGGTACCTTCCAGGCTGCTGCACACAGCTTTGCAGGAACACTGACTGACACTCTCCATTCCAATCTCTTTCCCCCTGGTAATCTCTCCCCATTGCTATCCTTCCCTCTCTCTGTTATTCTCTCTCCATATCTATCCTTGTCTTTCTCACTGTTACTCTCTCCATCTGGATGGAGGAGGAGAAAGAGAGGCATATATAGAGGCAAAAACAAGAAATGCTGGAATCACTCAGCAGGTCTGGTAGCATCTGTGGAAAGAGAAGCAGAGTTAACGTTCCGGGTCAGTGACCCTTCTTCGGAACTGCCAAATATTAGAAAAGTCACAGATTATCAACAAGTGAGGTGGGGGTGGGGCAAGAGATAACAAAGGATAAGGTGCAGATTGGACCAGGCCACATAGCTGACCAAAAGGTCACGGAGAAAAGGCAAACAATATGTTAACGAAGTGTTGAAAGTCAAAGCATTAGTACAGATTAGGTGTGAATACACTGAATATTGAACAGCAGCAAGTGCAAACCTGAAGAAAAACAACCTAAAAAAAACAGTGGATAAGCAAACTGAACAAACTAAGATGAAATGAAATAAATGCAAAAAAAGATTGTAAAAAATGTAAAAAGGAAAGTAAACAAAAGGAAGAAAAAATAACTAAAAATGAAAGTAAAAGGGGGGGCTGTCATGCTCTGAAATTATTGAACTCAATGTTCAGTCCAGCAGGCTGTAGTGTGCCTAATCAGTAGATGAGATGCTGTTCCTCGAGCTTGCGTTGATGTTCACTGGAACGCTGCAGCAATCCCAGGACAGAGGTGTGAGCATGAAAGCAGGGGGGAGTGTTGAAATGGCAAGTAACCGGAAGCTCAGGGTCCTCCTTGCGGACTGAGCGGAGATGTTCTGCAAAGCGATGACCCAGTCTGCGCTTGGTCTCCCCAATGTAGAGGAGACCACACTGTGAGCAGCGAATACAGTATACTACATTGAAAGAAGTACAAGTAAATCGCTGCTTCACCTGAAAGGAGTATTTGGGGCCTGGGATAGTGAGGAGAGAGGAGGTAAATGGGCAGGTATTACACCTCCTGCGATTGCAGGGGAAGGTGCCCAGGGACGGGGACGAGGTGGTGGGGGTAATGGAGGAGTGGACCAGGGTGTCGCGGAGGGAATGATCCCTTCGGAATGCTGACAGGGGAAGGGAGGGGAAGATGCGACTGGTAGTGGCATCACGCTGGAGGTGGCAGAAATGGTGGAGGATGATCCTTTGGGTATGGAGGCTGGTGGGATGAAAAGTGAGGACAAGGGGAACCCTGTCACGGTTCTGGGAGGGAGGGGAAGGGGTGAGGGTAGAGGTGCGGGGAATGGGCCGGACACGGTTGAGGGCCCTGTCAACCACAGTGGGGGGAAATCCTCGGTTGAGGAAAAAGGAGGTCATATCAGAAGCACCGTCATGGAAGGTAGCATCATCAGAGCAGATGCGTCGGAAATGGAGAAACTGGGAGAATGGAATGGAGTCCTTACAGGAGGTAGGGTGTGAAGAAGTGTAGTCGAGGTAGCTGCAGGAGTCAGTGGGCTTATAATGGATATTGGTAGACAACCTATCCCCAGAGATGGAGACAGAGAAGTCGAGGAAGGGAAGGGAAGTGTCAGAGATGGACCATGTAAAGGTGAGAGAAGGGTGGAAATTGGAAGCAAAGTTGATAAAGTTTTCTAGTTCGGGGCGGGAGCAGGAAACGGCACCGATACATTCATCAATGTACCAGAAGAAGAATTGGGGGAGGGGGCCTGAGTAGGACTGGAACCAAGAATGCTCGACATATCCCACAAAAAGGCAGGATAAACTAGGACACATGCGGGTACCCATAGCGACACCTTTTACTTGAAGGAAGTGCATGGAGTTGAAGGAGAAGTTGTTCAATGTGAGAACAAGTCCAGCCAGGTCCAATCTGCACCTTCTCCTTTGTTATCTCTTGCCCCACCCCCACCTCACTTGCTTATAATCTGTGACTTTTCTAATATTGGTCAGTTCCGAAGAAGGGTCACTGACCCGAAACGTTAACTCTGCTTCTCTTTCCACAGATGCTGCCAGACCTGCTGAGTGATTCCAGCATTTCTTGTTTTTGTTTCAGATTTCCAGCATCCGCAGCATTTTGCTTTTATTGCTTGCATATATAGAGGCAGCTTTACTAGGTATCTAACCCCACACTGTACCTGCCTTGTAAGTGTTTGATAGAACAGATAGGACAGAGATTTGCTCTGTAGATAACTCCAGCCTATACTTGGCTTGGCAGCATTTGAAGGGACAGTTTAGACGTGAGCTTTAATCTGTATCACTGGAATTTCAAAGGGTAAGGGGTGAATTGATCAAAGTTTACAAGACAATACTGGAAACTGATGGGGTAGATAGAGAGAAACTCTTCTCACTGGTTGGAGGAGTCTTGGACGAGGGGCAAAGTCGATAAATCGAACATTAGTCGAAGACCCTCTCAAGGGTGAAATTTATTAACACTTCTACACGCAAAGGGTGGTGGAATTTTGGAATTGTCTTCCACAAATGACCCCTCCCTATCTCTGAAATCTCCTCCAGCTCCACACTCCACCAATATCTGTGATCTTCTAATTCTGGCCACTTGAACATCCCCAATTTGAATCGTTTCACAATTGGAGGCCATGCCTGCAAGCTGCTGAGGCCCTAACTCTGGAATTCCTTTCCTAAACTTCTCCGTCTCACTAACTCTGTTTCCTTTTTGAAGATTCTCCCTCAAACCAACCTCTGACCAAGTTTTTGGACATCTAGTTTCATATCTCCAGAAGTGACTCGGTGTCAAATTTTTATTTTCTTTATTCATTTGTTGGATGTGTGCGTTGGTGGCCAGGACAGCATTTATTGCCCATTCATAATTGCCCTTGAGAAGGTGGTGTTGAGCCTCCTTCTTGAACCGCTGCAGTCCATGTGGGGTAGGTACACCCACAGTGCTGTTAGGAAGGGAGATCCAGGATTTTGACCCAGTCACAGTGAAGGAGCAGCGATATAGTTCCAAGTCAGGATGGTGTGTGACTTATGGGAAACTTGCAGGTGGTGGTGTTCCCATACGTGTTTCCTGTTTGTTTGCTCTCTCTCCCCCTCCTTCTTTCTAGACCTCCCTGTCCTCCTATCCCTCTGTGTTATGAGAACCTAAGAACAGAAGGAAGTGGGTGCAGGAACAGAGAGACCTGGGTATGTCTGTGCACAAATTGAAGGTGGCAGAGCTAGTTGAGAAAGTGGTTAAAATGCATATGGGATCCTAGGCTTTGTAAATAGAGGCTTAGAGTATAAAAGCAAGGAGGTTATGGTGAAGCTTTATAAAACACTGCTTCATCCTCAACTGGCATTGTGTCCAATTCAAGGCACCATGCTTTCGGAAGGAATTGGGGGCATTAGAGAGGATGCAGAGAAGATTCACGAGCAAGGTTCATGGATGAGGGACTTCAGATACGTGGATAGATTGGAGAAACTGGGGTTGTTCTCCACAGAGAAGAGAAACGTGAGATTAGATTTGACAGAGGTGTTCAAAATCATGAGGGGTAGATGTAGGAGTAGGAATGCAGCACATAGGATATTCCATATCCATTTCTCTTGAGTGTTTACTTAAACAAGTGAATTGACCATTTAATATTTTTAACTTACTTAACCCTTGTGTTCACACAAAGATCAAGCAAGCAAATTCAACAGTGGCCACTTTGATTTCATCCCATCGTGACTTATGTACATTCTCACAGGATAGCAGGTATAACTGTAGTCATAAAATTCAACAGAAAATTGATCAGTTACATTGTTATTTCAGTCCATATTTACACTACACACGGTACCTTACTGTTGTAATAACGTTAAATAGTATCTATTCATCCCACTGGGGCAAAATTTCACTGGCTCAACATTCTCACCAAATACTAAAGCATTCCACAATGCAAGACTCACAAATTCAACACAAGTTTCCTTTTCTGAGTGTCACTGGCCTGTTCTGATTCTCTGAGGGATTACTGATGCTTATCCTCCACATGAGCAGTCCTCCTAATCCCGTGTGCCTGACCCGCTCCCAAACCCAGCATCCACTTACGTTAAGGCAAGTGATACAGGAGCGTCTCAGTGACTGAGGCAGGTGAGTCTTGAGGCTGAGCCGGGCACAATGAGTGACCCTGGTTAATCCGAAACTCCAGGGATTATTTAAACGGAGCTTTACTCTGTATTTAAGCCATGCTGTACCTTCTCTGAGAGTGTTCGATGGTGCAGTGCAGACGAGGACAGTTATTCTTTACCCATTTTAAACATGGAGAAGTGAATATCCAAGAGATTATTTGAAATGTGATGAGGGTTTCTGCCTCTACCACCCTTTCAGGCAGTGAGTTCCGGACACCCACCAGCCAGTGGGTGAAGAAACTATTGATCTGTTTCGTTCAGTTAAATTTGATGTCAATGTTTCTCCAGGATTTTGATAATGGGGGATTCAGCGATGGGAGAATGCTTTGAATGCCAAGGGGAGGTGGATGGATTCTCTCTTGATGCAGATGGTCATTGTGTGACATGAATGTTACTTGCCACTGGTCGGCCCAAATCTGAATATTGTCCGGGGCTTGGTGCATGTGGCTCTAGACTGCTTCATTATCTGAGGCAAAATACTGTGGATGCTGGAAATATGGAAAGCATCGAGCTGAATCACGAACACTGCTTCTCTCTCCACAGATGCTGCCTGACCTGCTCAGTATTTAAAGCACTGTCTGCTGGGTTCTCAGCTGAAGATGGTTGGGCTGAGGACAATACCCTGATAAACTCCTGCAGTGAAGGCCTGGGACTGAGATGATTGACTTCCAACAACCACGACCATCTTCCTTTGTGCTCGGTATGATTCCAACCAGTGGAGAGATTTCCTCCGAATCCCACTGACTTCAGTTTTACTCGGGCTCCTCGATGCCACACTCGGTCAAACACTGCCTTGATGTTCAGGTCAGTCTCCCCTCCTAGTAACAGACAGGAGTGAATCATTCCCTTTGACCCATTGTGAACTGAACATGCTCTGCTTCTTCACAGCCTGATACAGGCCTGTACACGGCCGATTAATGTCGCCCATCAAACACTCCCAGAGGAGCTTTAGCACAGCTTCGGAACAGAGTACAGTTCCTTCAACATTCTCTCTCTGTCTCTCCCTCCTGCGATCTCTGACATTAGGAGAGAGACAGAGAGAGAGAGGGTTAGATATGAAGGCAGAGAGATGGCAGTAGAGAGGGACAACGTTGGAGAGAGAGAGGTTGTTGAGGTGGATGAAAAGGATAATGTAAGATATATTAATTTGATGTAATCCTTCACTGTTGTATAAACAAACATATAAGAGATAGATATGGAGAGAAAAAAACTTCGGTAGAGGGATAAATGCAGATGAAGTTGGGGCGCAGGCGGGTACTTTTGATGATTCAGAAGGAATAGCCTCCATTTTAAACATCCAGCAAGCTATTCCACTGTGGGAGCCATCACACCCAAACAGGCATAGACACAAACACACACACACACACAGAAACACCCACACAATGATATTGGTTGTGCAAATGTCATGCTGGCATATTGGTTAATTTTAAAATCTGTCAGAATATTACAGCGCCGTACAGGCCCTTCGGCCCTCGATGTTGCGCTGACCTGTGAAACCATCTGACCTGCACTATTCCATTTTCATCCACATGTCTATCCAATGACCACTTCAATGCCCTTAAAGTTGGCGAGTCTACTACTGTTGCAGGCAGGGCATTCCAAGCCCCTACTACTCTCTGACTAAAGAAACTACCTCTCACATCTGTCCGATATCTATCAACCCCCAACTTAAAGCTATGTCCCCTCGTGTTTGCCATCACCATCCGAGGAAAAAGACTCTCACTATCCACCCTATCTAACCCTCTGATGATCTTATATGTCTCTATATCTCTATATGCCTCTCCTCCTCCTTCTCTCCAACGAAAACAACCACAAGTCCCTCAGCCTTTCCTCATAAGACCTTCCCTCCATACCAGGAAACGTCCTAGTAATTCTCCTCTGCACCCTTTCCATAGCTTCCACATCCTTCCTATAATGCGGTGACCAGAACTGCACGCAATACTCCAGGTGCGGTCTCACCAGAGTTTTGTACAGCTGCAGCATGACCTCGTGGCTCCGAAACTCGATCCCCCTACTAATAAAAGCTAACACATCATATGCCTCCTTAACAGCCCTATTAACCTGGGTAGCAACCTTCAGGGATTTATGCACCTGGACACCAAGATCTCTCTGTTCATCTACACTACCAAGAATCTTCCCATTAGCCCAGTACTCTGCATTCCTGTTACTCCTTCCAAAGTGAATCACCTCACACTTCTCCGCATTAAATTCCATTTGCCATCTCTCAGCCCAGCTCTGCAGCCTATCTATGTCCCTCTGTACCCTACAACATCCTTCGGCACTATCCACAACTCCATCGACCTCAGTGTCATCCGCAAATTTACTAACCCATCCTTCTACACCCTCTTCCAGGTCATTTATAAAAATGACAAACAGCAGTGGCCCCAGAACAGATACCTGCGGTACACCACTAGTAACTAAACTCCAGGATGAACATTTGCCATCAACCACCACCCTCTGTCTTCTTTCAGCTAGCCAATTTCTGATCCAAAGCTCCAAATCACCTTCAACCCCATACTTCCGTATTTTCTGCAATAGCCTACCGTGGGGAACCTTATCAAACGCCTTACTGAAATCCATATACACCACATCCACTGCTTTACCCTCATCCAACTGTTTGGTCACCTTCTCGAAAAACTCAATAAGGTTTGTGAGGCACGACCTACCCTTCACAAAACCGTGCTGACTATCGCTAATGAACTTATTCTTTTCAAGATGATTATAAATCCTGTCTCTTATAACCTTTTCCAACATTTTACCCACAACCGAAGTAAGGCTCACAGGTCTATATTTACCAGGGCTGTCTCTACTACCCTTCTTGAACAAGGGGACAACATTTGCTATCCTCCAGTCTTCTGGCACTTTTCCTGTCGACAATGACGACATAAAGATCAAGGAAAAAGGCTCTGCAATCTCCTCCCTAGCTTCCCAGAGAATCCTAGGATAAATCCCATCTGGCCCAGGGGACTTATCTATTTTCACACTTTCCAAAATTGATAACACCTCCTCCTTATGAACCTCAATCCCATCTAGCCTAGTAGCCTGAATCTCAGTATTCTCCTCGGCAACATTTTCTTTCTCTACTGTAAATACTGACGCAAAATATTCATTTAACACTTACCCTACCTCCTCTGATTCCACACACAACTTCCCACCATTATCCTTGATTGGCCCTAATCTAACTCTAGTCATTCTTTTATTGCTGATATACCTATAGAAAGCCTTAGGGTTTTCCCTGATCCTATCCGCCAATGACTTCTCGTGTCCTCTCCTTGCTCTTCTTAACTCTCCCTTTAGATCCTTCCTGGCTAGCTTGTAACTCTCAAGCGCCCTAACTGAGCCTTCACGTCTCATCCTAACATAAGCCTTCTTCTTCCTCTTGACAAGCGCTTCAACTTCTTTAGTAAACCACGGCTCCCTCGCTCGACAACTTCCTCCCTGCCTGACAGGTACATACATATCAAGGGCACGCAGCAGCTGCTCTTTGAATAAGCTCCACATTTCGATTGTTCCCATTCCCTGCAGTTTCCTTCCCCATCCTACGCATCCTAAATCTTGCCTAATCGCATCATAATTTCCTTTCCCCAGCTATAGCTCTTGCCCTGCGGTATATACCTGTCCCTGCCCATCGCGAAGATAAACCGAACCGAATTGTGATCACTATCACCAAAGTGCTCACCTCCATCTAAATCTAACACCTGGCCGGGTTCATTACCGTGTACCAAATCCAATGTGGCATCGCCCCTGGTTGGCCTGTCTACATACAGTATCAGAAAACCCTCCTGCACACACTGGTCAAAAACTGACCCATCTAAAGTACTCGAACTATAGTATTTCCAGTCGATATTTGGAAAGTTAAAGTCCCCCATAACAACTACCCTGTTACTCTCGCGCTGTCGAGAATCATCTTCGCTATCCTTTCCTCTACATCTCTGGAACTATTTGGAGGTCTATAAAAGACTCCCAACAGGGTGACCTCACCTCTCCTGTTTCTAACCTCGGCCCATACTACCTGGGTAGACGAGTCCTCAAACGTCCTTTCTGTCGCTGTAATACTCTCTGTGATTGATAGATTCTTGTTCAGCAAAGGTATTAAGAAATAAGGGGCAAAGGCAGGATATATTGCGTAAGTTACATCACAGTTCAGCCAAGATCTCATTTGATGCCGGAACAGGGTTGTGGGGTTGAATTGCATCCCCCTCTTCGAGTATCCCCTGTGATGTATCCTTCTTTCTCTTTTCGTCACCCTGTCAGTCCATGTCTCTCTGTTTCTCTTTTTCTGTTTCTCTCTCTGTCTGTCTGTTTCGGACAGTGTAGTGTGAGTTTCACTCTGTGTCCACCCCATGATGTTCCTGCCCTGGCAGTGTGTGATGGGACAGTGTAGAGTGAAATTTACTCTGTGTCAAACCCAGCAATGTGTTTGCCTTGGGACTATGTAATGGGACAGTGTAGCTGGAGCTTTACTGTGTATCCCTGGAATTTTGAAGGCTCAGGTGTGAATTGATTTTTAGGCTATGTTTAGATTTTTAGACTATGCCCCAACGTTCCTGACTCCGCAGCCAGTGGGAATATTTACTCTCTGCATACCTTATGATTTTCCCTTATTATCTTGAAAACATTAATCAAATCACCCCTTAACCTTCTAAATTCCAGGGATACAGAGCAAATCTCCACCGACAATGTCCCCGTAAATACTCCCAAGCCAAGCACAAAGGGAACACAGAGAGGGGAAACCTGAAGTGAGATACAGGGTAAAGACAGGCCCTATTGTATTATAAACATAGAAATGGTCTTATGCAGTACAAGCTGAGACCGGGTGAAACAAAGCAGAACCAGAGACATGGCCGAGTGTAACAAACCGAGACGTTGTCCAGTGCAGTAATAATGGAGGCAGGGTCTCGTGCTGTACGAACAGAGACAGGATCTAGTGCAGTAATATTTGAAACAGATTGTTGGTCTTAAACGGATGAAGACAAGGTCGCTAATCGTGGGGCTGTTTGATTGGGGATGAAAGGATGGAGTGTAATGTATCCAGTTAGCTTAAAAACAAACTGAGGTGAGACAGTAAGCTGTGAAGAAGACACAGGGAGGATATGGAGTATGGAGTATGGACTTCTTCAGTGAATGAGCAAGAAAGTGTCTGATGGAATATACTGTGGTGAAAAGTCAGGTATTCAGATTGGCTGAAAGAAAAAGTCATTGACATTGAAATGATTGTGTTTTATTCAACACATTATTTGCATCAGATTCTAATCTGCTGATGTAATATATTTGTTCAGGTGAGTGTAACTAATAGCAATAATCAGGGGTATAACCATGTCAGTGGAGGCATATCCCCTGTATAAATCAACACCCATTGGAATGGATCAGCCCTCATAGTGCTGGAGCTGTGGGTTCCAGGCTAACAGAAGTCTCTGTTTCTCACAGAAATGGGATATCCAGTAATCCTTCAGATCGCATTCATTTATTATCCTGTACTTGCTGCAATTGGAGTTCCTGGTAAGACTGTCTATCAGTTGATAATGGTGTAACTCGATGTTAACTGTGCTGCTGTACTCGGTATCATTTCTCACTGTGTGTTTTACACAGCCACCTGTTCTTTACCAGCAATTTACTGATGGAATCTTCTCATTGTCTACTCTTTCAGTCTTGCAGGAGCTGCATTATATTTGATGGTATTGGTTTTAGTAATCCTGGAATAGTTACTGGATTATTCCGTTTATTTAATATATTTGAATCAGATGTCTCGGTTAAGATCAAGACAAAGAGCGTCAGGAGTTGTTCACACTTTCGTGATGTGCAACTAACCGATGGTGCAATGTTTTCATTATTTATTTTTCGCTCTTTGATAACAAGACCTCCCACTGTATCAATGCGACAAGGAGGCAGCACAATATTCTCCCAACTCAATAACATGGTTCAGTTTAGCAGGGATGTCAATGCATTTATTGGTTATCACTGTTATAAAATATACTATGTATACTGGAACGCGTTGCCAGCGGAGGTGGTAGACGCAGGCACGATAGCGTCTTTTAAGATGTATCTAGACAGATACATGAATGGGCAGGAAGCAAAGAGATACAGATCCTTAGAAAATAGGCGACAGGTTTAGATAGAGGATCTGGATCGGCGCAGGCTTGGAGGGCCGAAGGGTCTGTTCCTGTGCTGTAATTTTCTTTGTTCTTGTTCTTTGTATGTCTGACGCTGCTTCAGAGGTCTGGCTACTGAGTTGAGTTTGCTGCTGCCTCTTTCACCTCTCCTTCTCTGCTTCACTGTGGAGCCTTCACTGTCACTAAACTACATTGTAAAACAGAAAGTATTGATGTGATGTTTTATTGGTTTACACTGTATCAGTTGGAATCAAGAGTCTTTCCATTTATCTGCAGATTATCAGCTGCACCGCTGGTGTCGGTGTTTTATTAATTTAACAACCTCACATTCTAACGGTGTACTTTATAATTCCAGGAGAATGAATTTCAATGATTGTGAGGTTTGTCTGGTAAAAGCTTTCGATTCTGTTTATTCCATGCATTGTGGATGAAGTGAAGTGTGTCGTTGAACAGGTGGAGATTTGTGTGCTCCGTTGAGACATTAAATTATTCACAGAGGTTTCACCATTGAGCAAACTGACACTGAAAATAGAATCATTGAACATGGGGCTGGTGAACAGAACACAGGCACAGAATGTGAGGAACAAATCACATGTGAAAAGTGGCATTAAGTAACAGTTTGCAATGTGTGAGAAGTCCAGAGAGCCAGGGAGAGCAACTTAGAAAAGGAGCAGGGAGAATGAAACAGAGGGAAAAAAATAACCAGAAGGAAAGTGAAAGAGGAATAAGCAGAGGTGTGAATAAATCACTAACATAATGTGTTGGAATATCCAGAGTAATTAATGAGAGAAAATGAGAGTTGAAGTTGTCAGTTGTCGGATTGTGTTAATTTTACTGTTGGACTTGGTCCTTCAGTGTCTATTTCTGTCAGGTCCTCATTTTGTTTTGTAGAAAGTTCCTATTGCTTACTGACTGGCTGAATAAACATAATAAAGTCAGTTCTTCACTGATGGTAGTTCATTATTTAAATACTGCACTTCAAAATCTCTGTGACCATTGAATTCAATAAAGAGCGAAGCTGATGTCTGAAATATATTTAAATTGACATTTAACTGACTGTGCAAATTTAAATATATTTACTAAATTGTACAACAAATGAAATGTTCTCCAGCAGCAATAACTGCAGGTATTATCGTTTGAATGTATTAATTGAGTTGTGTTACTGGGATCTATAAATTAGCTTTGCACTAACACTTTGCTGCAATCTCTCCCTGTGAATCTCAGCCTGTGATCTCACTGTATTGAATCCTCTGTTCATTGCTTCTTTTTATCCACTTTCCCAGACCATCTGCTCCAGTCTCCTCTCCAGCTCTAACATGTCCTTTTCCTTCTTTGCCTCACAATCACACTCATTTGTTCCACCTCCAGCTGCCTCTTCCATATAAATTCCAACCCTCAAATTCACCACAGCTGCTCTCAGACTTTTCCCACCTTGTACCGGCCCCTATCGGCTCTCTGAAACCACAGAAACGAACCAGCTGCACATCCCGCTGTTCTCAAACCTTCCCGACCGACAGTCTGGAGATAAATCCCCATTTAACCCATTGGATTCCATCTCTGTAAAATCCCTTCTCAATTCCCCACCGGTACTGCATCCTCACTCAGTAATTTCAGTAGTTCCAGTGCTGACTTTATTCGCTTTCTAGATCAATTTCCCAATTCATTATTAATAATTGTGTTTTAAACATTTCAATGTGATAAAACACTGCCCAGGTCAATGGATCGGTTTTACTGTTCAATGCAGCAACAAAGCTGGAATTTTAAGCCCAGATCCTGCCAAACTGCTGCTTTATCTCCAGGTCTGATCAGTAATTTCCCTCCTTCCTTTTCTCTCTCTTCCAGTTAACTTGGTGGCGATTATGATCCTGTCCCGAGGAAAGTGCGGTCTCTCCAAATGTATCACTGTCTACCTGGTGGGCATGGCAGTGTCTGATCTCCTGGTCGTTATCACTGGTCCCATATTGTCGTGGACTGTTTACATGTATTTCCCAGATTCATTCCTGATAATTACTCCCAATTGTTCTCTCATGTCCGCTCTGTTTTTTGCAGCCACATTTATTTCTGTCTGGCTCACAGTCTCTTTTACCTTTGATCGATTTGTGGCCATTTGCTGTGAGAAGCTAAAAACAAAATATTGTACCAGGAAAACTGCAGCTGTGGTTGCAGGAACAGTGAGTCTGCTGGGCTGTTTAGAGAATGTCCCAGTTTACTTTGCATTTAAACCAAGGTACTTTATTGATAATGTTCCCATGTTGTGTGATTATAAACCGAGCTTCTTCACTTCCCCCACTTGGGGGGCATTTGAATTATTTAACCTCATTTTAACCCCTTGTCTCCCGGTCTTTCTGGTTTTGCTGCTCAATGTTTTGACTGTCAGACGTATTTTATTCTCCAGTAAAGTCCGCAGGGGATTCCGGGGACACAACAAAGGTGAGAATCACGAAGACCCAGAGATGGAGAATCGGAGAAAATCAATTATTTTACTCTTCAGTATTTCCGGTAGTTTCTTACTGTTATGGCTGACCCGGGTTGTGCATGTCATTCATAGGCACATTGCAGATATTCGGATAGACTTCTCCTCCACTGAGCCTCACGATACCACAAATCACACATCAATAATGCTGCAGATGCTCAGTTCCTGCACCAACACATGTATTTACGTTGTGACCCAGACTAAATTCAGACAGGAACTGAAGAATGCGGTGAAATACCCTCTCAATCTCATTGTTAAATTAGTGACATCATAGAAAGAGCTGAAGGGTTTCAAACACTGGAACTAAATCACATTTCATATTCCATTTACTACACTCCCCACAGGACAGAAAGTACATTTTATATTCGCAGCACAGAGCCCTGAAATGATTTTAAATTTGATTCTGAGATCACATTTTACTGATAATCAGACCGATTGAGGTGGGATTTCCTCTGCAGGTGATTCATGAATTGTTTTGAAAATGTGCACTGAAATGCGCAGCTGAATTCAACTAAACCACCCCTGGACCCACAGCAAAATGGACAAAGTTGCAAATCACAGTGATTGTGAGATGGTTCGAGGGGCAGAAACTGCAGTGAGACAGAGACACCAGCAGATGGAAATGGTGAGAGGGGCAGAAGCTACAGTGAGACAGGAACACCGGCAGATGGGGATGGTGAGAGGGGCTGAAACTGCAGTGAGATAGGGACACCGGCAGATGGGGATGGTGTGAGGGGCTGAAACCGCAGTGAGACAGGGACACCTGCCGATGGACATGGTGAGAGGGGCTGAAACTGCAGCGAGACAGGGACACCAGCATATGGGGATGGTGAGAGGGGCTGAACCTGCAGTGAGACAGGGACTCTGGCAGATGGTGATGGTGAGAGGGGCTGAAACTGCAGTGAGACAGAGACACCAGCAGATGGAGGAAGTCAGAGGGAGGAAGTAACTGCAGTGAGACAGGGAAACCATCAGATTGAGGTGGTGAGAGGGGTCAGTAACTGCAGTAAGACAGGGACACCAGCAGATGGAGATGCTGAGAGGGGGACCGTAACTGCAGTGAATCAGGGACACCAGCAGATGGAGATGGTGAGAGGGAAAGTAACTGCAGTGAGTCAGAGACACCAGCAGGTGGAGATGTTGAGAGGGGTAGTAACTGCAGTGAGGCAGGGACACCAGCAGATGGAGGAGGTCAGAGGGAGGAAGTAACTGCAATGAGACAGGGAAACCATCAGATTGAGGTGGTGAGAGGGGTCAGTAACTACAGTAAGACAGGGACACCAGCAGATGGAGATGGTCACAGGGACAGTAACTGCAGTGAGTCAGAAACACCAGCAGATGGAGATGTTGAGAGGGGTAGTAACTGCAGTAAAACGGGGGCACCCGCAGATGGAGATGGTGAGACGGGCAGTAACTGCAGTGAAACAGGGACACCAGCAGATGGAGATGATGAGAGGGAGCATGAACTGCAGTGAGATCAGGGTGAGGAAGAAAGAGCGAGAGAGAAGGAGACAGGCTGACACAGAAAGTGAGAGATAGGGAGAGGTGTCGACTGAGGAGGCGAGAAGGTGGTATATGTAAACAGAGCTTCACTCCAGCTAACCCGTGTTGTACCTGCACTGGGAGTTTTCGGGAAAGGGAAAGCTTTGCTCTGTATTTATTGTGTAAAGCAGCTGCCCTGTGCATATTTGACGGAGCATATTGGAGGAAACTTTGCTCTATACCATAACTTCTGCTTTACCTGCCCTGGGAATTTTGAAGGGACAGTGTAAATGTAGAAGTCTAGGACCAACTGGCTCATGAGGAGGTCATAATGTTGCCTCATAATTGACTGGTTAGCAAAATGAAAGCTCATGGAATGAACGGGGCATTCACAGAGTGGATACGACATTGGCGAAGGTACAGTACACAGTGAGTAGTTTTGAATGGCTGTTTCAGAATGGAGGGCGGTATCTTTACCTGACATAATCTTGTACACGTCTATTGAAACATCCTTCAATCTCCTTGGTTGCTGGAGCTGTGGTGCTAACCACTGCATCACTTGAGCGATTTTTGTAGAACCAGGGAATAGGGGTGTTTTAATGGACTTGCACGTTTTGGTTCATGGGGTAATGTGAGAAATTGATTTGTGTCCCTTGCATTTTGGTGCACCACATGTAGGAAACAATATACAAAACCAGAGACTGTCAGACAATAGCAGTAAGAAAGTAAGTCTCTTTTTAATGGTTGATGGCAAATGTTCATCCTGGAGTTTAGTTACTAGTGGTGCACCGCAAGGATCTGTTTTGGGTCCACTGCTGTTTGTCATTTTAATAAATGACCTGGATGAGGGTGTAGAAGGGTGGGTTAGTAAATTTGCGGATGGCACGAAGGTCGGTGGAGTTGTGGATAGTGCCGAAGGATGTTGTAGGTTACAGAGGGACATAGATAGGCTGCAGAGCTGGGCTGAGAGATGGCAAATGGAGTTTAATGCGGGAAAGTGTGAGGTGATTCACTTTGGAAGGAGTAACAGGAATGCAGAGTACTGGGATAATGGGAAGATTCTTGGTAGTGTAGATGAGCAGAGAGATCTTGGTGTCCAGGTACATAAATCCCTGAAAGTAGCCACCCAGGTTAATAGGGCTGTTAAGAAGGAATATGGTGTGTAAGCTTTTATTAGTAGGGGGATCGAGTTTCGGAGCCACGAGGTCATGCTGCAGCTGTATAAAACTCTCGTCCGGCCGCTCCTGCAGTTCTGGTCACCGCATTATAGGAAGGATGTGGAAGCTTTGGAAAGGGTGCAGAGGAGATTTACTAGGATGTTGCCTGGTATGGAGGGAAGGTCTTACGAGGAAAGGCTGAGGGACTTGAGGTTGTTTTCGTCAGAGAGAAGGAGGAGGAGAGGTGACTTAATAGAGACATATAAGATAATCAGAGGGTTAGATAGGGTGGATAGTGAGAGTCTTTTTCCTCGGATGGTGATGGCAAACACGAGGGGACATAGCTTTAAGTTGAGGGGTGATAGATATAGGACAGATGTCAGAAGTAGTTTCTTTACTCAGAGAGTAGTAGGGGCGTGGAACGCCCTGCCTGCAACAGTAGTGGACTCGCCAACTTTAAGGACATTTAAGTGGTCATTGGATAAACATATGGATGAAAATGGAATAGTGCAGGTCATATGGTTTCACAGATCGGCGCAACATCGAGGGCCGAAGGGCCTGTACTAAGCTGTAATGTTCTATGTTCTATGTTTTAATTTGAAAGCCTGAGCTGATTATTGAAAAAGCCACTGTTCAAATCCCACTGGGCTGTTGTGAATTTGAATTCTGTTTTTTTTTCTAAAAACTAAAACATAAATCTGGAATCAATAAAACTGCAGGATGGAATGATTCACTCCTGTCTGCTCGTGTAAAACCCGTCTGTGTCACCGTTTTTCTGTATTCATTAACGATTGAAGATGAGGGGTTGAATGCCACATACCCAAGTTCGCCAATGACACAAAAATAGGCAGCATTGTGAGCAGTGTAGCTGGAAGCATAACATTTACAGAGATATTAATAGCTTAAGTGAATGGGCAAATCTGTGGTGGATGGCTTTTAATGTTAGAGGAAAAAAGAACAGAACAGAGTACTTTATAAATGCTGAAAAACTGGAAACACGGGAGCTGCAAACAGACTTGGTTAGAGGGAGCAGTACCTGCAGTGAGACAGGGCCTCCAGCAGATGAAGATGGTGAGAGGGGACAGTAATGCAGTGAGACAGGAACACCAGCGGAAGGAGATAGTGAGTGGGGGAACAGTAACTGCAGTGAGAGAGGGGCAATAGCAGATGGAGATGGTGAGAAGGGGACAGTAACTGCAGTGGGATAGGGACACCAGAAGATGGAGATGCTGAGGGTGCAGTTACTGCACTGAGACAGGAACACCAGCAGATGGAGATGCTGAAGTATTGCTGATGGGCCATTCTGTGTTGCTGCGGGTTTGGAACTTTCCACAAGTTTGTGTAATTTATTTTATGTAAACTTGAGATGCTGAATAAAAAAAAAACAATTTGTGTTAAATGGATGTTTTTCAACTCTCCAAGCACTTGTAACATTAACCTGGTTGCTGTTTGGATAATTATTTTGAGTTATTCAATGTAATGCATAAATTAACAATTGCATCAAATAAAACTCAATCACTTACAAATAAAAACACTCGAAATAAGTTCTGTTGAGTTCTTCATCACTAAAGTTATGGCATCTTTCTCTTTCACATGTCTTTTATGCTGATATCATCTCTACTATAACTCCAAGTAATTGAAGTTTTGATCCAATTGTTTATTGTTTATTGAATGTTAGTATTTAATCTGCATTCAGTAACTGGTCAGAGAGTGAATTCAAGACCATAACAACTCCCTGCCTATTTGTTTCGTCCCTCTGCTAGTGTAAACAGTCTCTCCTCATGTTTCCAAACTGAGGGAAAGTTTTTGAATGCAATTTATTTCTCCAGGACAGCAGTTGCAGAGTATCTGGTAGTTACTGAATGTGGATAAGCGATGATCAAAAATCCTTCTGAATCCCCCAGGAGAGCAGAGGAAATAAACAGACAGGAAGCAAAGGGAAACAAGTGACACTTTACTGCAGCAGCAAAAACTCTTCATCATGTGGAGGTCTTTATTGCTAAGCTTTATATAAACAGGTGGTGAAAAGAGGAAGGTCTTTCATACAATGTGTGCAAAATGGCCATTTTCCAGCTTTGTAACACCTGTAACATTAAAGTGATACATGTTAAGAAAGTTTATTCAATTGATTACAGGATAATACATAAATACAGCAGTATCAAATAAAGTACAAATAATCATTTAAATATAATTGCAAATACGGGTCAAAATCGTTGTGTGAAATGGCAGCAGTTGCAAAAGTTCTCTTGGCTGCATCATTAACCGATTAAAAACTGCCAGTTTGTGCTGCAGTCAAACAGGCCTCTCAAGAAAAAACACTGTCCGAATTTCAAGGTAAATGCAATGAGACATTTTCAGTCATTTTATGAACTTTCTGTTCACTGGAGATGAATATTGAAAGACATTAAAGCAATTTGTGTCAAATGACCATTATCCAAAGTGGCCCCTCCAGGTTTAAAATTACAGCAGCTTTTCTGCACTGTTAATGATGTTTTGGGGGCGGGACCGAGACAGACAGGTTTCTGTCTGGAATGGTCCATTTGGGATATGGCTGTAAGATTCCTCACTCCCTAATTCCCTATTTACACAGATACTCACCTTGGGCTGTCCATGCCTGGGAGGGAGTGGCCAGATAGAGGAAGCTGAGAGCGAGTTGCATGAGCAGCATTTGGGTGGACTAGCTATATGAGTGACCGATTCTGGGATATATTGGGACAACATCATCCACCATTCTTTCTTTCCATGTGGCTGATGTCTGAAGGTGAGTTTCTGTGTCTCATTCTCTGCATCCTGGTGAATTGGAGCTGATTACAGTGTGTGTGTGTGTGTGTGTGTGTGTGTGTGTGTGTGTGTGTGTGTGTGTGTGTGTGTGTGTGTGTGTGTGTGTGTGTGTGTGATTCCAGCCTGAATCCTCCTCTTTCTGTCTCAGTCCTGACTCTTTTCTACAAACCCACCCCACTGCCCCTGTACAGGAATTTTCCCCATGGGCGAGCTGATGGAGGGAAGGTGCTCGAGTCCAACAATGGACGAATACAATGTGGGATTGTGAGTATCACATGTTTGTTGTCTCCCTCTGTCTTTCTCCCTCATTCTGACTCAATCTCTCGCTCTCAATCTCTCTCCATCTGTGTTTTTCGCTCTCACTGGTTTTATTTCAAACTCTCTCAATCTCAATCTCAATCTCAATCTCTCTCTCTCTAACTTTCTGCCACTTTGTGTTCCTTCTCTCTCTTTATCTTTCTTTCTCTCACTCCGTGTTTCTCTCTGTATGATTCTCTGTGTGTCTTTCTCTCTCACTGGCTTTCTCTTGTTCAACCTCTCTCGCAATCTCTCTCTCTGTCTGTCTCTCTCTTTCTTTCTTTCTGTGTGTGTTTCTCTCTCTCTCTGTGATTCTGTGTGTGTCTTTCTCTATCACTGGCTTTCTGGCTCTCTCTCTGGTGTCTGCAATTTCTTTGTGCCTCCATTCTTTCCCACCGCTTTATACCTCCAGTTCGGTTTCTGTCTCTTGCTGTCTTTTCTCTATTGCTCTAATTTCTATCGGTCTTTTCAGTATTTCAATGACTTTTTCTGTCCCTTTCTTTGGCTCTTTCTGATTTTCTGTCCTCTTGAACTTTGCTTCTTTCGTTGCTTTCTGACTTTTTCTCTGATTTCTGACTCTTTCCCGGCTTCTGTATCTTTCTCAGCTTTCTGTCACTTTCTCTGCTTTTGAATCTTTTTCTGCTATCATTCTCTTTCTCTGCTTTAGATTAGATTAGAGACACAGCACTGAAACAGGCCCTTCGGCCCACCGAGTCTGTGCCGAACATCAACCACCCATTTATACTAATCCTGCACTAATCCCATATTCCTACCAAGCATCCCCACCTGTACCTACACTTCCCTACCACCTACCTACACTAGTGACAATTTATAATGGCCAATTTACCTATCAATCTGCAAGTCTTTTGGCTTGTGGGAGGAAACCGGAGCACCCGGAGAAAACCCACGCAGACACAGGGAGAACTTGCAAACTCCACACAGGCAGTACCCGGAATCGAACCCGGGTCCCTGGAGCTGTGAGGCTGCGGTGCTAACCACTGCACCACTGTGCAGCCCTTTCTTTGTCTTTCTCTGCTTTCTGTCTCTTTCTCTGCGTTCTGTTTCTTTCTCTGCTTTCTGACTCTTTCTCTGCTTTCTGTCTCTTCCTCTGCTTTCTGTCTCTTTCCCTGCAAATTGTCTCTTTCTCTGCTTTCTGTCACTTTCTCTGCTTTCTGTCTCTTTCTCTGCCTTCAGTCTCTTTTTCTGCTTTCTGTCTCTTTCTCTGCTTTCTGTCACTTTCTCTGCTTTCTGCCTCTTTCTCTGCTTTCTGACTCTTTTTCTGCTTTCTGTCTCTTTCCCTGCTTTCTGTCTCTCTCTCTGCTTTTTGTCTCTTTCTCTGCTTTCAGTCTCTTTTTCTGCTTTCTGTCTCTTTCTCTGCTTTCTGACTCTTTCTCTGCTTTCAGTCTCTTTCTCTGCTTTTTGTCACTTTCTCTGCTTTCTGTCTCTTTCTCTGCTTTCTTTCTCTTTCACTGCTTTCTGTCTCTTTCTCTGCTTTCTGTCTCTTTCACTGCTTTCTGTCTCTTTCACTGCTTTCTGACTCTTTCTCTGCTTTCTGTCTCTTTCTCTGCTTTCTGTCTCTTTCCCTGCTTCCTGACTCATTCTGTGCTTCCCATCTCTTTCACTGCTTTCTGACTCTTTCTCTGCTTTCTGTCTCTTTCTCTGCTTTCTGACTCTTTCTCTGCTTTCTGTCTCTTTCTCTGCTTTCTGTTTCTTTCTCTGCTTTCTGACTCTTTCTCTGCTTTTTGTCTTTCTCTGCTTTCTGTCTCTTTCCCTGCAATCTGTCTCTTTCTGTGCTTTCTGTCTCTTTCTCGGCTTTCTGACTCTTTCTCTGCTTTCTGTCTCTTTCTCTGCTTTCTGACTCTATCTCTGCTTTCTGTCACTTTCTCTGCTTTCTGTCTCTTTCTCTGCCTTCAGTCTCTTTTTCTGCTTTCTGTCTCTTTCTCTGCTTTTTGTCACTTTCTCTGCTTTCTGTCACTTTCTCTGCTTTCTGTCTCTTTCTCTGCTTTCTGACTCTTTCTCTGCTTTCTGACTCTCTTTCTGCTTTCTGTCTCTTTCCCTGCTTTCTGTCTCTTTCTCTGCTTTTTGTCTCTTTCTCTGCTTTCAGTCTCTTTTTCTGCTTTCTGTCTCTTTCTCTGCTTTCTGACTCTTTCTCTGCTTTCAGTCTCTTTCTCTGCTTTTTGTCACTTTCTCTGCTTTCTGTCTCTTTCTCTGCTTTCTTTCTCTTTCACTGTTTTCTGTCTCTTTCTCTGCTTTCTGTCTCTTTCACTGCTTTCTGTCTCTTTCACTGCTTTCTGACTCTTTCTCTGCTTTCTGTCTCTTTCTCTGCTTTCTGTCTCTTTCTCTGCTTCCTGACTCATTCTGTGCTTACCGTCTCTTTCACTGCTTTCTGACTCTTTCTCTGCTTTCTGTCTCTTTCTCTGCTATCTGACTCTTTCTCTGCTTTCTGTCTCTTTCTCTGCTTTCTGTTTCTTTCTCTGCTTTCTGACTCTTTCTCTGCTTTTTGTCTTTCTCTGCTTTCTGTCTCTTTCCCTGCAATCTGACTCTTTCTCTGCTTTCTGTCACTTTCTCTGCTTTCTGTCACTTTCTCTGCTTTCTGTCTCTTTCTCTGCTTTCTGACTCTTTCTCTGCTTTCAGTCTCTTTTTCTGCTTTTTTCACTTTCTCTGTTTTCTGTCTCTTTCTCTGCTTTCTGACTCTTTATCTGCTTTCTGTCTCTTTCTCTGCTTTCTGACTCTTTCTCGGCTTTCTGTCGCTTTCTCTGCTTTCTGTCTCTTTCTCTGCTTTCAGTCTCTTTCTCTGCTTTCTGCCTCTTTCTCTGCTTTCATTCTCTTTCCCTGCTTTTTGTCAATTTCTCTGCTTTCTGACTCTTTCCCTGCTTTCTCTCTCTTTCTCTGCTTTCTGACTCTTTCTCTGATTTCTCTCTCTTTCTCTGCTTTCTGTCTCTTTCTCTGCTTCCTGACTCATTCTGTGCTTTCTGACTCTTTCTGTGCTTTCCGTCTCTTTCTCTGCTTCCTTTCTCTTTCTCTGCTTTCCACCTCTTTCTGTGCTTTCTGACTCTTTCTCTGCTTCCTGACTCTTTCTTTGGTTTCTGCCTCTTGCTCTGCTTTCCATCTCTTTCTGTGCTTTCTGTCTCTTTCTGTGCTTTCTGTCTCTTTCTCTGCTTTCTGTCTCCTGATCAGCTTTCTGACACTTTCTCTGCCTCACCCCACTACAAATTCCCCTGCGTGGCAAATTACCCATCCCAACCCCCTCCCCATCCCCGCCTCCCCCCCACCCACACCCCCCAACTCCTGGGAAATGACTCCCATCTAATTTCTCCTGTGAATTGGTTCCCCCAATCTAACTCCACGCCCAATCCCCACGCCGCCACACCCCCCTCCCTCCCCACTCCCGTCCAGTGAACAGTCCTGTATCTAAACCTTCCATGAACAAACAGTAAATGCCCCTTCCCCAATTCAAATTAAACCCTGGATAAGACCCACCTCCCATTTTCAACCTGAAGAAGAGATCCCCATCGATTTTAAATCCGGTGTAGACCCTCCACACATTTTGAACCTGGAGTAAACCCCGCTCCCTTTTTAAACCTGCAGTAGACTCCCTTCCGATTTTAAACCTGGTGTACATCTACGTTCCATTTTAAACCTGGCGAGCGCCTTCCTCCTATTTTAAACTTGCATTAGACCCAGCTCCCATCTTAAACCTGAATACCCCCTCCCAATTGGAACCGGGATGGTCCCACCTCCCATTTGAAAGCGAGAGAATCCCCAGCCCATTTTAAACCTGGGGACCCCCCCTCCCATTTTCAACTTGGAAAATTGTCCCTCCCATTTTAAACATTACCTAATTCCCTCTGTGAACATCGCCCTCTAATTCTCCCCCTGCCTCCAATGTAAGCACACCTCCCTTTCTAAGTTACCCTCTCGGCCCAGTAAAAGCCACCCGTCTCCACTAATTCCCACTCTGTGTCATCTCCCTGGTGAACATCCCCCCTCTGTGTAACTCCCGTCCCAGTGAACAGCACCCTGTGCAATTCCAATCTCCATCATATTCCTGGGTGTGGCGCCATCTCCCGACAGTCTTTAATTCGTTTTAATTCCGGTCTGGATAGGCCGCTGGAATTCTATCAAATGGTTCTCAGGCCCCTGGCACCTTTAACTGGTTCTGGCCAAACACAGGGCCAAGCAGAGAGCAAGGACCCGAAGAGGCCTTCTAGCAATCTGAGCCTTTTATGCACAGCAAGATCGCAGCCCCAAACACATCCCTCCTTGTAGAAATGTGCTTCATCTGTTCTCCCCTTCACCCCCGTTAGCATCAGTGAATCAGACTGAGGTGCACACACACACACACACACACACACACACACACACACACTGGTTGGAACAGGGACAGACGAGGTCATTCAGCCCTTTGAACTTGTCCCACCGATGCTAGATCAAGGCTGATCTTTCCCCTCCCCCATCGGACCACAAGAAGTCAGGCAGAGGCAGTCGGGGAGTGGATGCACAGAGAGGCAAAGAAACGCTGGGCTGGGCTTGGAATTGGTGCTAAAAGTATAAACCACGGTGGGGGCAGCTGGTTCAGCATCTCTCTGCTATTTTACCTCCATTGGAAGGAGAACTCGGAAGAGATGGAAAGTAGGATCCAGGGTCACACTCACCCTGTACAATACCATGGCAGCGAGTTCAAATCCATCCCCAGAGAGAGGAACAGAGGCACAGAAAACAGAGATCCATGGATCAGGACAGAACTGACTGAGGGAGAGAGTGAAAGAGAAACAAATGGAGAAGGAGCTGGAGAATCAAAGAGAGGCAGGGAGTCAGAAACAGTGAGAGAAACTAAGAGCAGAGGGCAGAAATACCAAGAACGACAGATGGAGAGGTGCCGAGACAGAAAGATGTCGAGCAGCAGATACAAAGTAAGGTGTAGATTCAGAATAGAGAGGGCTGTCTCGGGAAATGTGGGATAAATGCAGAGATAATCTTGCAGGAAATGATATGTGGAATTGAGTGAGAGAGAAACGCACTGAGAGACAGATAACGATGCAAAGAGTCGCAGAGAGAGAGAAAGAAAGGGGAAACTTGTGAGATCCAAGACAGAGGAAGAGATATAAAGGAATTTGAGAGATTTAGAGATCGGGATTTAAAGATTAGATTAGAGATCCAGCACTGAAACAGGCCCTTCGGCCCACCGAGTCTGTGCCGAACATCAACCACCCAATTATACTAATCCTACACTAATCCCATATGCCTACCAAACATCCCCACCTGTCCCTAAATTTCCCTACCACCAACCGATACCAGTGACAATTTATAATGGCCAATTTACTTATCAACCTGCAAGTCTTTTGGCTTGTGGGAGGAAACCGGAGCACCCGGAGAAAACCCACGCAGACACAGGGAGAACTTGCAAACTCCACACAAGCAGTACCCGGAATCGAACCCGGGTTCCTGAAGCTGTGAGGCTGCGGTGCTAACCACTGCGCCACTGTGCACAGTTCACACTGTATGTGAAGAAACTAAGCGATTAACAAGGAGGGAAAGGTCAGAGAAATAATCGTAGCAAGAGATGGAAAGAGGGAAATATATGCGATTACATTGGCTGTTCTGGGACAGCGCTTCTCAAGCTATTTGCTTCAGAAGCCCCTCCAGTGCCCTCCCTTGTGGGAGGGCCCCGTTCCCCAAAGCACAAGATCAAAATACTGCGAATGCTGGAAATCTGAAATAAAAATCGTACTGGAAATATTGAGCCTTTGATTTTATATCGGCCACAAAAACACAAGGTCTTTGTATTTATTGTTATTTTACTCTCTGGTTAAAGCTCTTTTCTGAGAATTCCACTTGCCAAAAGATTCTCCCTCTGCATCGTGAAAGCTAAAACTTTTGGAAAGATTCTCCTTAGGAATAAGAGAAATAAAAAATGATTAAAACAAAGCAAAACATTGTTGAACATCAAACAAACACAGCAAGAGCCCACGGCTCTTTCTCTCACTCACTGACATAAACAATCTCTCAGTGACTCCCCATCTTACAAACACATCCCCCGATACAGAGAATGTATTACATTGCTGTAATTTACAGACAGGCATTTGCAGCAATCAGCTCCACTCTGTTCCCAGGCACTGTGAAGTTCTGTTTTTAAAAAAATCTGAAATTAACGTGCCAACACTTAATCACTGCCCCAGCGTTTAATTTAACTAAAAGTCGAGACACCCTCAAGAGTGGGAGATGTGGTTTGCAGGGTTGCGGTGGACTGTGGAGCTTTTCTGCAGGGAATGGGAGCAGGGTAGTGACTAAACATTGCAGATCCCCCCCAGAGCCTGTGTGTCTCAAAGAACAAGAACAAAGAAAATTACAGCACAGGAACAGGCCCTTCGGCCCTCCAAACCTTCGCCGATCCAGAGCCTCTATCTAAACATGTCGCCTATTTTCTAAGGGTCCGTATCTCTTTGCTTCCTGCCCATTCATGTATCTGTCTAGATACATCTTAAAAGACGCTATCATGCCCGCGTCTGCCACCTCCGCTGGCAACGCGTTCCAGGCATCCACCACCCTCTGCGTAAAGAACTTTCCACGCATATCGCCCCTAAACTTTGCCCCTCTCACTTTGAACTCGTGACCACAAGTAATGGAATCCCCCACTCTGGGAAGAAGCTTCTTGCTATCCACCCTGCCTATACCTCTCATGATTTTGTACACCTCAATCAGGTCCCCCCAACCTCCATCTTTCTAATGAAAATAATCCTAATCTACTCAACCTCTCTTCATAGCTAGCGCCCTCCATACCAGGCAACATCCTGGTGAACCTGCTCTGCATCCTCTCCAAAGCATCTACATCCTTTTGGTAATGTGGTGACCAGAACTGCACGCAGTATTCCAAATGTGGCCGAACCAAAGTCTTATGCAAATGTAACATGACCTGCCAACCCTTGTACTCAATACACCTTCCGATGAAGGAAATCATGCCGTATGCCTTCTTGACCACTCTATTGACCTGCGTTGCCACCTTCAGGGAGCAATGGACCTGAACACCCAAATCTCTCTGCACATCAATTTTCCCCAGGACTTTTCCATTTACTGTATAGTTCACTCTTGAATTGGATCTTCCAAAATGCATCACCTCGCATTTGCCCGGATTGAACTCCATCTGCCATTTCTCTGCCCAAATCTCCAATCTATCTATATTCTGCTGTATTCTCTGACAGTCCCCTTCACTATCTGCGACTCCACCAATCTTAGTGTCGTCTGCAAACTTGCTAATCAGACCACCTATACTTTCCTCCAAATCATTTATGTATATCACAAACAACAGTGATCGCAGCACGGATCCCTGTGGAACACCACTGGTCACACGTCTCTATTTTGAGAAACTCCCTTCCACTGCTACTCTCTGTCTCCTGTTGCCCAGCCAGTTCTTTATCCATCTAGCTCGTACACCCTGGACCCCATGCGACTTCACTTTCTCCATCAGCCTACCATGGGAAACCTTATCAAACGCCTTACTGAAGTCCATGTACATGACATCTACAGTCCTTCCCTCATCAATCAACTTTGTCACTTCCTCAAAGAATTCTAGTAAGTTGGTAAGACATGACCTTCCCTGCACAAAACCATGTTGCCTATCACTGATAAGCCCGTTTTCTTCCAAATGGGAATAGATCCTATCCCTCAGTATCTTCTCCAGCAGCTTCCCTACCACTGACGTCAGGCTCACCGGTCTATAATTACCTGGATTATCCCTTCTACCCTTCTTAAACAAGGTGACAACATTAGCAATTCTCCAGTCCTCCGGGACCTCACCCGTGTTTAAGGATGCTGCAAAGATATCTGTTAAGGCCCCAGCTATTTCCTCTCTCGCTTCCCACAGTAACCTGGGATAGATCCCATCCGGACCTGGCGACTTGTCCACCTTAATGCCTTTTAGAATAACCAACACTTCCTCCCTCCTTATGCCGACTTGACCTAGAGTAATCGAACATCTGTCCCTAACCTCAACATCCATCATGTCCCTCTCCTCGGTGAATACCGATGGAAAGTACTCGTTTAGAATCTCACCCATTTTCTCTGACTCCACGCATAACTTTCCTCCTTTGTCCTTGAGTGGGCCAATCCTTTCTCTCGTTACCCTCCTGCTCCTTATATATGAATAAAAGGCTTTGGGATTTTCCTTAACCCTGTTTGCTAAAGATATTTCATGACCCCTTTTAGCCCTCTTAATTCCTCGTTTCAGATTGGTCCGACATTCCCGATATTCTTCCAAAGCTTCGTCTTTCTTCAGCCTCCTAGACCTTATGTATGCTTCCTTTTTCCTCTTAGCTAGTCTCACAAATTCACCTGTTATCCATGGCTCCCTAATCTTGCCATTTCTACCCCTCATTTTCACAGGAACATGTCTCTCCTGCACGCTAATCAACCTCTCTTTAAAAGACTCCCACATATCAAATGTGGATTTCCCTTCAAACAGCTGCTCACAATCTACATTCCCCAGCTCCTGCCGAATTTTGGTATAGTTGGCCTTCCCCCAATTTAGCACTCTTCCTTTAGGACCACTCTCGTCTTTGTCCATGAGTATTCTAAAACTCACGGAATTGGGATCACTATTCCCAAAGTAGTCCCCTACTGAAACTTCAACCACCTGGCCGGGCTCATTCCCCAACACCAGGTCCAGTATGGCCCCTTCCCGAGTTGGACTATTTACATACTGCTCTAGAAAACCCTTCTGGATGCTCCTTACAAATTCTGCTCCATCTAGACCTCTAACACTAAGTGAATCCCAGTCAATGTTGGGAAAATTAAAATCTCCTATCACCACCACCCTGTTGCTCCTACATCTTTCCATAATCTGTTTACATATTTGTACCTCTATCTCACGCTCGCTGCTGGGAGGCCTGTAGTACAGCCCCAACATTGTTACCGCACCCTTCCTATTTCTGAGTTCTGCCCATATTGCCTCACTGTTCGAGTCCTCCATTGTGCCCTCCTTCAGCACAGCTGTGATATTCGTTTTGACCAGTAATGCAACTCCTCTACCACTTTTACCTCCCTCTCTATCCCGCCTGAAGCATCGATATCCTGGGATATTTAGTTGCCAATCATGCTCTTCCCTCAACCAAGTCTCAGTAATAGCAATAACATCATACTCCCAGGTACTAATTCAAGCCCTAAGTTCATCTGCCTTACCTACTACACTTCTTGCATTTAAACAAATGCACCTCAGACCACCAGTCCCTTTGCGTTCATCATCTGCTCCCTGCCTACTCTTTCCCTTAGTCACGCTGACTTCATTATCTAGTTCCTTACAGGCTTTAGTTACTACCTCCTTACTGTCCACTGACCTCCTCATTTGGTTCCCATCCCCCTGCCACATTAGTTTAAACCCTCCCCAACAGCATTAGCAAAAGCACCCCCAAGGACATTGGTTCCACTCCAACCCAGGTGTAGACCGTCCAATTTGTAATAGTCCCACCTCCCCCAGAACCGGTCCCAATGTCCCAAAATTCTGAACCCCTCCCTCCTGCACCATCTCTCAAGCCATGCATTCATCCTGACTATTCTTTCATTTCTACTCTGACTATCACGTGGCACTGGTAGCAATCCTGAGATTACTACCTCTGAGGTCCTACGTTTTAACTTGGCTCCGAACTGCCTAAATTCTGCTTGTCGGACCTCATCCCGTTTTTTACCTATATCATTGGTGCCTATGTGCACAACGACAACTGGCTGTTCACCCTTTGGGCGGCACAGTGACGCAGTGGTGAGTACTGCAGTCTGACAGCTCCAGCGACCCGGGTTCAATTCTGGGTACTGCCTGTGTGGAGTTTGCAAGTTCTCCCTGTGTCTGCGTGGGTTTACTCCGGGTCCTCCGGTTTCCTCCCACATGCCGAAAGACTTGCAGGTTGATAGGTAAATTGGCCATTATAAATTGCCCCTTGTATAGGTAGGTGGTCGGGAAATATAGGGACGGGTGGGGATGTCGTAGGAATATGGAATTAGTGTGGGATTAGTATAAATGGGTGGTTGATGGTCGGCACCGACTCGGTGGGCCGAAGGGCCTGTTTCTGTGCTGTATCTCTAAACTAAACTAAACTAAACCTCCCCCTTCAGAATGTTCTGCAGCCGATCTGAGACATCCCTGACTCGTGCACCTGGGAGGCAACATACCATTCGGGAGTCTCGTTTTCGACCACAGAATCGCCTATCTACTCCCCTGACAATCGAATCCCCTATGACTATAGCCCTTCCACTCTTTTTCCTTCCCTTCTGAACGGAAGAGCCAGCCACGGTGCCATGAACCTGGCTACTGCTGCCTTCCCCTGGTGAGCCATCTCCCTCAACAGTATCCAAAACGGTATACATGTTTTGGAGGGAGATGACCGTTTACCCTGTTTACCCTGTTACTTCCAGCTGTTTCTCTCTCTCTATCTCTGTCTCTCTCCAATTCTCTGTGTGTGTCTCTACATTGTTTCTGCCTCATTGTAAAGATACACAAACACTGCTGACCACATCCCCTGTCCCGTAGACGGTGAGAGAGTGAAATCCACATTCTGAGCCCTGAAAATCTGAATTCAAATATGCCCCAGGTGTTACATTTCATTGTCAAATTCAGCCATCAGCCTAAAAGACCGACATTATTCAGGAATGATAACAAGCCTTTCCAAAACTTTGCCTTTCGGCCACTGTCTGAAGGTGATTTTCTGTGTTTCACTCTGTATGTCCAGATGAATAGTAACTGATTACAGTGTGGGTGTGTGTGTGAGACAGAGAGTCCTGCTTTAATCCCCCTCTTCTTGTCCCAGATTTAACCCTTTCCCCCAATTCCAACCCCAATGTCCCCCTTCCCCAGGGTTTTTCACCGACCCACCCCCCCCCCCCCCCTCCAACCCCCATCATGGACGATCTGATGGACAGAAGGGGAGAGAGTCCAATGATGGATCACAGACCGTGTGGGATGCTGAGTACTAAATCTTTAATGTCCCTCACTGTCTTTCCCCCTCTATCTCTCTTTGTGTGTCTCTTTCCCCTTCGTTGTGCCTCTTTCTTTATCTGGCTTTCCTTCTTTCTGTCTCTCTTTCGCACTGTCTGGCTTTCTTTTCTCTCTGGTTCTCTCTCACTCTCTCTGGCGTTCCCTGTTTTGTCTTTCTTTCTTACTTTCTTTTTCTGGCTTTCTTTATTTCTCTCTCACTCTCAGGCATTATTTTCCCTTTCTTTCTTTGCCTCTTTCGCTCTCTTCTCTAGATTTATTTCTCTCTTACTCTCTGACTCTTTCTCTCTCTGGTTTTCTCTTTCTCTCTCTCTGTCCATATCTGCTCTCTCTCTTTCTCTCTCTCTGGCTTTCTCTTTAGCTCGTTCCCTGGCTTTCATCCTCTCTCTCTTTCTCTTTATATCTCTCTTCTTCACAGGCTCTGTCTCTGTCTCTCCCTCTCTTCGGCTTTCATCTCTCCATCTCTCTCTCTCTATCTTTGGCTCCTTCTGACTTTCTCTTTAGCTGTTGCTTTGATTTTCCTTTTCTCTGGCGTGCTCTCTCTTTCTCTGAATTTTCTCTCTGTCTTAGGCGCTTTTTCTGTTTCTCTGGCTTCCCCTTTGTCCCTTTTTCTTTGTCTTTCTCTGGCTCTCTCTCTGACTCTTTCACTTGGTGCCTCTCTGTCCCATTCTCTAGCTTCCATTCTCTCTATTTCTTTGGCTCCTACTCTTTTTCCTCGCTTTCTCTGGCTTTTTCTCTATTTATATTTGGCTCTTTTTCTTTGGTTCTCTCTCTCTCTCTCTCTCTCTTTCCATTCTTTTTTATCTATTTATATTTCTCTGTCTTTTTTTGCTCTTTCGCTGAATTTTTATCTCTGGCTCTTTCTCTGTGGCTGTTTCTCTGTGGCTTTCTCTTTCTCCTCTAGCTATCTCTTTCCATATCTGTCTGTTTTCTTCTCTCTCTTCCACTTGCTTTTTATTTCTTTGGCTCTTTCTCTTTGGCTCCTTCTCCTGTGAGCCTGCAAAAGGCAGAGATCTCTTTGCTCATGGACTGAGAAGATTTCTCTCCTGTCTGCTCCCATCTCTTTCTCACAAGCCTTTGTAGACACAAGAACCCCAAGAGATTAAAGTCTCCAACAGTGAACAAGATTTAAGAAGAATACTGAGCCTCAACGAAAAGCAAGGTTACCTACAATAAAGGACTCTACAGTGAGCTCAAAGAACAGTAACAACATCTCTTCAGATATTGCCTCAAACATTTCTACTTTTTTATTCTGCTCTTTTCTATCACTATTTGCATGCGTGTATCGTGTATGCATGCAAGTGCAGGTGCGTCTTGTATCTGTAGACATCAACCAAATTGGAGTTCAAGTTTAATACATGTCAACTTTTCTTCTTTAAACCTAAGAAAGCCTGTTTGTGCTGGTTTCTTTGCCTTAAAATTGGAAAGCGGTGAACAAGGATTCGCCAAGGAGGGGCTAAGATTATCCTTTGTCTTCATTCTATCTTTTTTAAATCTGCATTTCCTTGCTCCTCTTTCACTTTTTCGCTGAAATGCTCTCTCTTTCTCCCTTTCCTCGTTTTCCAAGTCAAGTTTTGAAAATTATTTTTCAGCCTCAAGTTTTTCTTTTTCCATTTCTTACTGAATTCCAGCCAATACAACTGTATTATCACTCGCTGACGTACTCTATTCTTCTTCTTCCAATTTCTGATGCTGGTCTATTTCATTAATTATCTCTGTTTATTTTCGTACCTGATTTCAATTTTAACCACAGTTGTGCTGCCAACTAGTTTACCTTTCTCGTTTCCTAAAGATTTCAAGTCACTGATGGACATATTCTCCTCTCCCAGAAAAAATGAACTTCTGCAACTGCTAATACCATTCTGATGGTATAGCCTTTAACCATTATATGGGAAAGCTGGCTGTTTATTTTCTCTTGCAATTATTTACTACGCTTGTACTTCACGTAATTAGTGCTGGAAACGATCCCAACAAGAGTTCCCAATTAATATGTTACGACCAAGGCGTGTGTAATGCACTGTTAATTCAGTCCCACTTCTCCACACGTAGTAGCATATCATGTAAAGTTTACCAGCTAGTGGAAAATAGCCAAATTGAGCGCTCTATTTGTGCATCAGAATGAAGTGCACCAAAACAGTTTTAATTTAACAACAACATTAACTATTTATTAATAAACTAAATCTTAAATAATAATGATATAAATCTATATCTGAAAGATTTTAAACTGCTTATTCTTCTTAACCCTCATGCACACAGGCATGCACTCAAAAACAGGTTAACCGGGTAAAAGGCTTTTTCAAATTATAACTGGTTCTTGGAAATAATAAAATAACTGGGTTTTCACGGTCTAGTTGGGTATTTCCGTGTCGGTGAAGCGTCCCAGATTCAAACAGTCAGATTCCACTGGAAGTAACTGCAGGCGACGTTGATGAACAGTCTGTGATGGGTAGGGCGTCAAGGCAATTCGTTCGCAGCAGGCATCACACAAGGTGTGCCATCAGGGCTGCAGCAACAGCTGTCAGTTCTCACACTCAATGCAAAAGTTCCCTATAAAAAATGCATGATTTCTGCAAATTCAGCACCACTTCAAACACAAGAGGCAACAGTACAGCTTAATTCAGAGATTCCTCAGAGACAAGGGGAAACAGTAATCTGTTGCAAGTGAAATACAGGCTTACTCTCTCCAGGCAGACAAAGCAACAAGGGTTCAGCTCCCATACATTTAATTTGCACTCATTCAAAGTTCGTTCAACTTCATGAAGAAATTGCAATTACACGTGATGCAGGAATTATTTTCAAGAGAAATACATTATTGGCTATATTTCTGGCAGTTCTAGCAACGACTGAACTCAATCCAAAAGTGAAACTAACTTTTTCAAGTCAAGTTGACTTTTTTGGAAACAGTTGCCTTGCAGTCTGAGCTCAATTCACTCAGTCCACAATTAACATATCAGCCCTTAAAGCATTGTTTTCGAAGAAAGATAGAAGGAATCACATAACAGCTTTTATAAGAGCAAGTTTTGTTTTCGGAGCAGATATGTGGAACTGAGAATGGAATCAATGGATGTGGAAGAGAGAGTGTGGTTGCTGTTCCACCTCCTGTCGTACAGGGAGCTCTCTTACAATCATCCTGCCCCCTTTCTGTCGGACTCTGTAAAAGTGAAACCTTCCTGCTGCCCCGCTGTCCTTTGCTGTGTGTGACCACGAGCTGCACACCCTCAACAGTGGATTTCCGGTCATCCAGCTGTCAGTCACCTCTTTGCTGCTGCTACTGTTGGGCGTGTGTAACCTCCCCCCTGCCAGTGCATTTTGGGGCATCCAACAGTCAGTCACCTCTTGGAAGTTCGGGATAAATATTGCATTCATCGACTGAAAACACTGGGACACTCTCTGTGCTGATCGCAATTGTTTTGTTTATTCATTAATTGAATAATTGATGCAACTGGATATTTCACCGCACTCTTGAAACACTTTCTGACCTTGGACTGAATCACCACAGAAATAAATGTGTTTGGGGAGCAACTTAAGTTCAGCAACATCCATCCGACTTGTTGGAATATACATTTGGAAAGCCTGCAATACAAGCGATCTCTTCCTGCAATGTTGTAATATAAGAAATGTGTAACAAATAGCAACCACAGGAACATGAAATTATCGGATATGGTGAAGAGTAAAATGACAGATTTCCTTCTACTCTCCATCTCTGGGTCACTGTGATTCTCCCCCTTGCTCTCATCCCTCAGTCCCTTCCGGACTCAACTGGTCACAGAAATGTGTCTGACTGTCAGAGCGTTGAGGAACAGAATTAAAGCGATTGGATGCAATAGGGTGAAAATCATTTCAAAGCTGTCAAATTACACTGATCCTGGATCACTAAAATAGCTTGTCTTTGGAAAACAGAAGCATGATATATTGCTGATGATCTCTGCAGGCTGATACACGAAATAAAAGCGGACGTTTTCTAAACTGAGCAGAATGCAGATTGCTGATAGAACCACAATCTCAATTTTCTTGGTGCAATATCTTCCTTCCAGCTTCTAGCAACAAATGGCCACAAATTGATCAAAGGAGAAAGTGATGGTGAAGCAGACAGAAAAGTCTCTGGCAGCACCAGCCAGGACAGTGGTCAGTATAAACACAGGGGTGATATCCAGGAAAGATATTGGAAAGTATTAAGAATTGATACGGTTCATTATCACGGCAGTAATAATGAGCAGTAGATCCACCTTTGCCATGGGCACCAGGTAGCCACTGGGACAGGTGGAGAGGTCGCAATTTCCGCGGTTTAGCATCACAGTCGCCAGTAAATTAACTGTGAGAGAGAGAAGGGAAAAGGGGCTCGAATTACCAATCAAACATTCTGTGTGTCTGAGCCAAAGATTAAGGGAATGACTTTAGTACCAAAAACAGGTTTATTGGAAGCCGGTAAGAGGTAGAAATTAATAAGCAAATCACAACTGACCTCCAAGCCACCCAGTTCTGGGTTTAACCGAGCCGGAACAGGGAGGGGCAGACAACTGCTCACAGGGGGCACGTTGGAAACGCGAATATTTAAATGAGACTGGAATTTTCTGATTTAATCTGTTTTAGACATGTAACTCTGGCCCCTGGTTATCCCCATCATACCACACACCGCAAAAAAAAAAAAACAGTATTGGCAGAGTCAGAACTGACACCCACTCTAGGAGCAGACACTTCCCCTCCACCAAGATTGGATATCCCCTGAGATTGGATTCTCCCCAGGATCAGACACTTCGCCTCCAGCAAGATTGGATATCCCCTGAGATTGGATTCTGACCAGGATCATACACTTCCCCTCCACCAAGATTGGATATCCCCTGAGATTGGATTCTCCCCAGGATGAGACACTTCCCCTCCAGCAAGATTGGATACCCCCTGAGATTGGATTCGCCCCAGGTTCAGACACATCCCCTCCACCAAGATTGGATATCCCCTGAGATTGGATTCTCCCCAGGATCAGACACTTCCCCTCCACCAAGGTTGGATATCCCCTGAGATTGGATTCTCCCCAGGATCAGACCACCCACCCTGGTCTGACATCCCACCTCCCCTGCATTTAAACCCTGGGATCAGATTCCCTCCCAGAGTTTTATCACACCCACTAAGCAGGACATGGCACTCACAAACCCCGCCCGGGAATCGAAATTCGTGGATCAGAAGTCCCGCAGGGATTCGACCACCCACACGGGACTGCAACACCACCTGTGGATCGGACATCGCGGGTGTCAGGACCTGCACATCAAAACTGGAGTCAGGCACTCCGCTTGCCCCATCTACCTTTCCGTACCCGGATCACATGGGAGATCACTACTTACGTTTGGGAATCACTCTTCCTCCCCCCAGACCCTTCCCTGGCCCAGTTGTCAGACCACACTCCAGTATGGGAGACCCCGCCCACTGTTGGGAATCACTCTCCCTCCTCCGGCCCCTTCCCTGTCCCAGTTTTCAGACCACACTCCAGCATGGGAGACCCCTCCCGCTGTTGGGAATCACTCTCCCTCCTCCAGAACCTTCCCTCTCCCAGGTGTCAGTCCACACTCCAGTTTTGGAGACCCCTCCCACTTTGAGAATCACTCTCCCTCCTCCAGACCCTTCTCTGTCCCAGGTGTCAGACCACACTCTAGCATGGGAGACCCCTCCCGCTGTTGGGAATCACTCTCCCTCCTCCAGACCCTTCCCTGTTCGAGGTGTCAGCCCACACTCCAGCTTGGGTGACCCCTCGCACTGTTGGAAATCACTTTCCCTCCTCCAGACACTTCTCTGTCCCTGTTGTCAGACCACACTCCAGCTTGGAAATGCCCTCTGTGTCATTCCACACAGGACAGAGGGGCTTCTTCTACGGACTGCTCTTGCACGCTCTCTACCTGCTCGCCCTCGTCTAGCACCCGGACACACCATGACTGTCCATGCTGCCATCTGGCAGCTAGGTGAATACACAGTGGAGGTGTCTCGATGCAGCAGTCCTCACCTTTTAGATCAGGAGATTGTTGCACAACGAATTCCCGTGCAATAAGCTTTGCCATGACACCTATAATTTCTGCAGCCTGGACGAGGTCATGCATCATGTTTATTTGGAGTGTGCAAGTTTGCAGCCCCAATTTGAAATTAGTGGTGCTGTTCCTCCATTCTTAGCTCCAATTCATCCCTACAACTTTCACTCTTGGGCACGCGGGGCGGTGGGGTTTAGGTACAGGAGGAAGATCTGCCTTCTGTCTGCTCCTGGCCATGGCCAAGATGGCAACTCACAGGTTCTGTCAGCGGGCCATGGGGAGGCGAGGTGAAGTTGGTTTTGTCTGCACTGACTGTCTGTCCGCTTCAGAAGTTATGTTTGCAACCATGTATCTCTGGAGAAGAATCATGTGGTGCCCATCGGATCACCTGAGGCCTTCCACGGTACTTACGTTTGAATTTTGTTTTATTTGTCTCTTACATTAGATATATAGTAAAGCACGCTCTAGACTGTCCCATTAAACCTGAGGATGGAAGATGCTGAACAGATTAGGTACAGATCGAACCACCTATTAACACGGCTTCATTATAAATTCCCAGGTCAGGTACAGACTGCCTGAACACTATCTGTCCAGCATTTCCAAGGATGCCCTCGGAGTGTTTGGGGGCAGAATAGATGTTTTGCATTTTTCTTGCACTGCGATGCCTCTAACTTTTAACAGTCTGTGAATATAATGGGACAAGTGATTGGGATTGAATATGTTTAATTGAGCTTAGTGTTAGTTTGGGGAATCTATTCAATTATATTTAGTAACATAAGAAATATTCATGGGGAATTGTGTAACTTTGTGTCCTTAGCTCAAAAGAAGCTGAGATCTATTTTCCAACTGAGTAATATTAATTCCAGTCACTGAGCAGCATCATTAACCATTTACAATCTGGCTCTTCTTATATATTTATATCCATGTGTTGGACAGATTTATGTTAAAACCCACACAAACAAATGAATATGATCATTGGAATAACTATTGGGAATTAAAGATGAAACCAATCTCTCAATCTGACAAGGGCAATGTGAAGTGGGAACTGATTTGTTTACAGATTAAGAATTATTCCCACGATGCGTATGTAATACTTTCATTCTAGTGGATATACTTTCAATCCAATTCTCAGACTAAGCTCAGGACTCACACATGGACACTGACCCAAATAACTGGTCAGATTCCATAAAAATATCAGAACTGGGGAAATCAGACATTTCTATTGCTTTAACATCATGGTTCCCTCACAGGATTTTTGCAATAATCTGAAACATGTCCTCTGCTCAGTATTTAATTAAAGTAATGGTCAGCGCAGATAAATTTACTAAACATATTAACTATATTGTGCAACACTGCCTCTGATCAACGAGCTGAAGGTGGTGGGAGCATCAGCCACTGCATGTTCTCCTGGAGGACACCTACCATCCTGACGTGGACATATATCACCTTGACTGCCGCTGGTTCAAAATTCTGGAACTCCCATCCTAACAATACTGTGGGCGTACCTAAACCATAAGGATTGCAGTGGTTCAAGAAGGTGGCTCAGCATCACCTTCTCAAGGGAAATTTGATATGGACAATAACTGCAGGCATAGCCAGTGACATCCAGTGAAAGAATGAAAATAATTATGGTACACTGAAAGAGAGAGTCTTTTTTACTGAGGCAGCGACGTCGTCCAACACTGCACCAATGTTGTACAAGGATGGTTAGTGAAAGTACAAGTGATGGCAGTGATATACCTGGATGACCAGTGACGGTAAATTTGTCAGTGATATAACTGCAAGGGTCGTGGCAACAAGGTTGAGACCTGTGCTGCATCTGCAAGAGTAATAACAGTATAATAGCGCTCCATCATATATCTGGATGATTAGCAACATAAGAAGTGAGTTCAGTCATATATCTGTTCTGATATTTACCGCAAAGGTAAGGTCAGTGATATATCTGAATGGCTATTTACAGTAAAGGTGAGGTCAGTGATATATCGGAATGGGTATTTAAAGTAAAAGTGAGGCCAATGATATATCTGGATTGGTATTTGGAGTAAAAGTGAGGCCAGCGATTTATCTGGATTGGTATTTAGAGTAAAAGTAAGGTCAGTGATATATCTGGATAGGTATTTACAGTAAACGTGAGGTCAGTGATATATATGGATTGGCTTTTATAATATTAGTGAGATCAACAATAAATCTGGATTAGTTTGTATAATATAAATGGGGTCAGTTATGTATCTGGATAGGTTTTTTCAGTAAGTATGAGGTCAGTGATATTTCTGGATTGATATTTAGAGTAAAAAAGAGGTCACCGATATATCTGGGTGCCATTTCCGGTAAATGTGAGGTGAGTGATGTACATGGATAGGGATTTCAGGGAAAAGTGATGTCAATGGTTTTAAAGGGTGGTGATAGGACAAGAGATGTTGAGAGTGTTCAGCAACCGGGTGCAGTGAGACAGGGACACCAGCAGATGGAGATGGTGAAATAAAAACAAGAAATGCTGGAACCACTCAGCAGGTCTGGCAGCATCTGTGGAAAGAGAAGCAGACTTAACGTTTCGGGTCAGTGACCCTTCTTCGGATTTAGATGGTGAGATGGACAGTTACTGCAGTGAGACAGAGACATCAGCAGATGCAGATAGTGAGCGTGGTTCAGTTACTGCAGTGAAACAGGGACACCAGCAAATGGAGATGTTGTGAGGGGACAGGAACTGAGTGTAGTGAGACGGGGGCACCAGCAGATGGCGATTATGTCTGGCGGGGGTAAATGCAGTGAGGAAGTCACGCCTGCAGATGGAGATGGTGAGAGGAGGGCACTAAATGCATTTTGACAGGGCAACCAGCAGATGCACGTGATGAGAGCGGTTCGGTAACTGCAGTAAGACAGGGACACCAGCAGATGGAGATGGTGAAAGGAGGACACTAACTGCAGTGTGACAGGGACACCAGCAGATGGAGATGGTATGATGGGGAAGTAACTGAGTGCAGTTAGACAAGGACACCAGCCTATTGAGATTGTGAGAGGGGCAGTAACTGCAGTGAGTCACGGTCACCAGCAGGTGGCGATTTTGATAATGGGCAGTAACTGCAGTGATGCAGGGACACCAGCAAATGGAGATGTTGAGGGGGCAGGAACTGCAGTGAGACAGGGATACCAGCAGATGGAGATGGTGAGAGTGGGCAGTAAGTGCAGGGAGACAGGCACACCATCAGATGGAGATTTTGAATGTGTGGCTTTACGCCTCTGTTTAATAATAGCGTGGCTTAAAAACTAAGATGTGCAGTGTGACACAGCTGCACATTTTCGCCAGGGAACAGCAGGAGAAGTGATGCGTGCAAAAAAAAAATCAAAAAACAAATCAACCGATTTGAACTAGGAGGAGAGACACCAGCAAAGGATGTTTGCCTTGAAGGAAGATAACTTTTTTCAGCACATGTTCTACATTAACCAACAGGCTTGGATAATTCCCTAAAGAACAAAACAACAAAACCTTGTGATGAGAACATTTGTATTGCATGTGGCAGAAAACATTGCTTTTCTTTACTTCCAATCTCAGAGTCTTTGCTTCAAGATTGATTCTCTCCTGACGGATTGTGTTTTCTGGAATTCGCATTAAAGTTTTAACAAAAATCTACCAATATTAAAATCAAAATAATAGACCTGTCGTTATAATCTATATTGAAGGAACTGTGCGATGCCTGCTGCAGCTGAAGTGCTTTGAATGTCTATCAAGTAAAGACTGTTCATCAAATCCGTGTGTAGAAATCGATTGGCATCTGATTGCTCATATATAGACACCTCATAAACCAGAACCGTAACTCACAAAGATTTGCAACCCAGTTATTTATTTATTCTTAAGGAACAGCCTTTTTCAGACATTTTTTACAACTGTTTAACCGTTAGTTTTTCAATGTATGTGCATGAATAGGGGAGTTCGAATACATGATAAGTTACAAGTTCTTTAGATATAAATTTAACTTAATAGTGTTGAGATTTAGTTTATTACTAAATAGTTCATTTGTTATCTAAAATACCTGGTTTCATCCAGTTTTATTCTAGGGTTGGTAATGTGATTAATTTGGCTTTTTTATACTTAGCCGGGAAAACTTTAATAATATGCTGTGGCCTATGGAGTAATGGGACAGAATTGACAGTGCATTTCTCCCACCACTGTCGTAACAGAGGGAAAGTGATAGCGAGAGAGTAGCGGATAGATAGAACGTGTCAGGGGATCCTGAGACACTCTAGAAGTCACGCGAAAGTAGGAAGGGTGCGGTAGGAACCTATAGTTACAATATAAGGCCAATGACACTGAGACTTGTTACTGAACGAGTAATCCAGAGATCCAGGACAATGCCTGAGGGACACAGGTTCAGAACCCACCTGGGCAGCTGCTGGAATTTAAATACAATTGCTAAGTACAATTGATTAATATAAAAATCAGGAATTGAAATATTGTCTCAGTAATGATGCCACGAAACTATCATTGATTGTCATAAAAACCCAGCTGGTTTTTAACGTCCTCTAGGGAAGGAAGTCCGCCGTCCTTACCTGGGCCAGCCTACCAGGTTGACACACCATTCTGAGGTGTGTCTGATGCTTCTACTGGCATGCCCTCCTGCACTTTTCATTGAACCAGGGTTGGTCCCCTGGCTTGATGATAATGGTAGAGTGGGAGTTGTGCCAGACCATAAGGTTATAGATTGTGGCTGAGTAAAATTATGCTGCTGCTGATGGCTCACAGCACCTCATCGATGCTCAGTTTAGCGTTTATATGTGTGTTTAAAATCTATCCCATTTAGCACAGTGGTAGTGCCACACAACACGATAGAGGGTATCCTCAATGTGAAGGCGGGACTTTGTCTCCACAAGGACAGTGTGATGGTCACTCCGACCAATATTGTCATGGACAAATGCATCTGTGACATGTAGATTGGTGAGTACGAGGTCAAGGAGGCTTCTCCCTCTTGTTGGTTCTCTCAGCAGCTGCCACAGACCCAGTCTAGCAGTTATGTCGTTTAGGACTTGGCCAGATCGGTCAGTGGTGGTGCCCTACTGAGCCACTCTTGATGATGGTCATTGATGTCCCTCACTCAGAGTACATTCTGTGTCCTTGCCACCCTCAGTGTCTCCTCCAAGTGATGTTTAACATGAAAAACCATTTATCTTCAGCCGAGTTGGGGTGGTAGGTGGTAAGCAGCTGGAGGTTTCCTTGCCTCTGTTTGACCTGATGATATGAGGCTTCATGGGTTCAGTGTCAATGTTGAGGACTCCCAGCAGAACTCGCTGCTGACTGTATACCACTGTGCTGCCACCTTTGGTGGGTCTGCCATGCCAGTGGGATGGGACATACCGAGGGATGTTGATGGTAGTGTCTGGCACATTGTCTGTAAGTTAGGATTCGTGAGTATGACTATATCAGGCTGTTGCTTGAGTAGTTTGTGGGACAGCTCTCCCAACTTTGGCACAAGCCCACAGATATCAGTAAGGAGGGGTTTGCAGGGTCGACAGTGATTTTCCAACTTCCTGTTGTGTCAGTGGCGGGTGACTTCTCTGCCAAAAGAATTAATGTCCTTTGTACGGAGCACCATGCACTACACACAGTGACACCAACTGGGATGTACTGACAGGTGGAGGAGCAGCCAAAGCCTCTGGGGCGCCTCTCATTGAGTGTGTCGAGGAGGCTGAAAGTTATGTCGACCTCCTGGCTGAACTGACCACGGTTGAACTCGATCTGCTCTTTGAACACAGGCACAAAAACTCTCATCGGGAGCTGGTCCTGTACAGCTTGAACTGCCTCTTGAAGATGCCCTCTGTGCCATTCCTGCACGGGCTGTTGCTGCACATTCTCTACTTCTTCACCCTCAACTGTGCCCGGACACGCCATGGTAGTCTGCATTGCCATCTGCCAGAGAGGGGAATCCCCAGTGGATATGTCTCTGTGCAGACGTGCTGCCCCTTTACATCAGGGACCAGGGATGGAGATGGCTGCACAGGGAAGTCCCATGCAATCCTCTTTTCAATAGGTTCATGGGCTCCCAGGCCGCCTATAGTTTCAGCAGCCTGGAGAAGTCCAGGTGTCATGTTTGTCTGGAGCGTACGAGGTTGCGCCCCCATTTTACATATGAATGGGGCTGTTCCTCAACTTGTTGCTGCACTTCAGCCCGATACTCTTCACCCTTGGGGACCAGACGCTCAGGGGGTTAGGTGCAGGAGGAAGATCGGCCTGTCCGCCTGCTCCTGGTTGGCCAAGGTAAAAATTCATAGGTTCTGGCAGCGGGCCATGGGCAGAGGGGGTGTGGGTGATTTCCTCTGCCCTGATTGCCTGTCCTCTTCTGAGCTTATGTTTGCAACCATGTGTCCCTGGAGACAGAACATGCGGTGCACACCTGTTCACTTGAGGCCTTCCATGTTACTTTAGTTTGAATTTTGTTTTGTATGTCTATCAGATTACATATAGAGTAAAGCACCCTCTGCACTGTCCCATAAAGGCGAGGGTGGAATGTGCTAAACAGAGTAGCTACAGATGGGCGGCACAGTGGTGCAGTGGTTATCACCGCAGCCTCACAGTTCCATGGGACCCGGGTTCGATTCTGGGAACTGCCTGTGCGGAGTTTGCAAGTTCTCCCTGTGTCTGCATGGGTTTTCGCCGGGTGCTCCGGTTTCCTCCCACATCCAAAGACTTGCAGGTGATAGGTAAATTGGCCGTGTAAATTGCCCCCTAGTGCAGGGAGGTGATAGAGAATATGGGATACTGTAGGGTTGGTATAAATGGGTGGTTGTTGGTCGGCACAGACTCGGTGGGCCGAAGGGCCTGTTTCAGTGCTGTATCTCTAAATAAATAAATAAAAAATAAATAGATCAAACTACCAATTAACACTGCATCATTAAACATTCCCAGGGCAGGTACAGACTGTCTTCACACTATCTGTCCAGCATTTCCAGAGTGTTTTGTGGCAGCATATTTGTTTTTCAATTTTCTTGCACTGCGATGCCTCTAACTTTTAATAATCAGTGAATATAATGTGACAAGTGATTGGGATTGAATATGTTTAATTGAGCTGAGTGTTAGTTTGGGGAATCTATTTAATTATATTCTGTGACCTGAGATATGTTCATGGGGAATTATGTAAAAATGTTGTCCTTAACTTACTGTAACTAACAAAAGGCAGAGATCTATTTTCCAACTGAGTAATATTAATTCCAGTCTCTGAGCAGCAGCATTAACCCTTTACAATATGGGTACTTTTTTAAACGACTATATACCAGGTATTGGACAGATGTAAATTAAAACCCATAAAAACAATTGAATATGATCAATTGAATGACTATTGGAAATAACAGCTGGAAACAATCTTTCAATCTGACAAGAACAATGTGAAGTGGAAACTGATTTGTTTTCAGATTTCACATTATTTCCATGATCTGATGCAATCTTTTCATTCTAGTCGATAGATTTTAAATCCACTTCTCAGGATTAAGCTCAGGACCCACACAAACACACTGATCAAATTAACAGGTCAGATCCGAATAGGTATTTGACATGGGGAAATCAGACATTACTTTTGCTTTAACATCATTGTTCCTTCCCAGGACATTTGTAATAATCTAAAACATGTTCTATGCTCTGTATTTACTTAAAGTAATGGTCAGCGCAGATAAATTTACTGCACATGTTAACTCTCCCTTTATTGTACAACAGCGAACTCATGGTGGTGGGAACATCAACATCTGCATCATCCCCTCCAAACCACACATCATCCTGACCTGGAACTATATCGCTGTTCCTTCCCTGTCACTGGGTCAAGGTGCTGGAACTTCCTTCCTAACAGCACTGTGAGCGTATCTACCCCACATGGACTGCAGTTCTCACCATCACCTTCTGAAGGGACATTAGATATGAACAATAATTGCAGGTCTCGCCAGCGGCGATCACATCCAGTGAAAGAATAAAAATAATTAAGGTACACTGAAACAGAGTATTTTTTTCTGAGGCAGCGACGACATGCAACATGCACGAGTGTTGCACCGGGATGGCTAATGACAGTACAAACGAGGGGGTTGACATACCTGGCTGGGTAGTAACTGTACATTTAAGTCAGTGATATAACTGGAAGGTTATTGGCAATACGTTTGATGCCTGTACTGCATCTGGATGATTAATAGCAGTATAATAGTGATGCATCATATATCTGGCCGACCAGCAGCAGAAAAAGTGAGATCAGTGATGTTGCTCATTGGGTATTTCCTGTAAAAGTGAGGTCACAGGAAAACCTGGATGTATAGTTACAGTACAAGTGAGATCCGTCATATATCTGATGGGTATTTACAGTTGAAGTGAGGTCAGTGATATATCTGGAAGGGAGGTAACAGTAAAAATGTGGCCCGTGATATATATGGATGGGTATTTACAATAAAACTGAGGTCCATGGTGTGTATGAATGGGTATTTGCATTATAAGTCAAGTTTGTGATCGATCAGGATAGGTACTTACAGTAAAGGCGAGGTTGGTGATACAGCTAGATTGGTATTTAAGTAAAAGTGAGGTCAGTGACATATCCACATTTTATTTACATTTCTGGTCAGTGATGTATCTGGATGGTATTTACAATACAAGTGAAGTCAATGATATATCTGGATGGTAATTGCAATACAAGGTGAGGTCAATGATATATCTGGATGGTATTTACAGTAAATGTGAGGTCAATGATATATATGGAGGGTATTTAGAGTAAATGTGAGGTCAATGATATATCTGGGTGGTATTTACAGTAAATGTGAGGTCAGTGATGTATCTGGATGGTATTTATAACACAAGTGAAGTCAATGATATATCTGGAATGTAATTGCAATACAAGTGAAGTCAATGATATATCTGGATGGTATTTCCAAGTGAGGTCAATGATGCATCTGGATGGTAATCGCAATACAAGTGAGGTTAATGATATATCTGGATGGTATTTACAAGTGAGGTAAATGATACATCTGGATGGTATTACAATAAAAGTGAGGTTAGTGATATATTTGGATTGGTATAGAGTACAGAAGCAGCGATATCATGCTGGACCTGTACAGCACGCTGGTTAGGACACAGCTGGAGTATTATGTGCAGTTATGGTCACCACATTACAGAAGGAACATAATTGCTCTGGAGAGAGAACAGAGGAGATTAAGAAGTATGTTGCCAGGCCTTTAAAGTTGCAGATATGAGGAAAGATTGTATAGCCTATTTATCCTAATCCCATTTTCCATCACTTGGCCCGTAGCCTTGTATGCTATGGTGTTTCAAATGCTCATCTAAATACTTCTTAAATGTTGTGAGGGCACCTCCCTCTACCACCTCTTCAGGTAGTGTATTCCAGATTCCAACTACCCTCTGGGTGATTTTTTTTCCCTCAAATCCCCTCTAAACCTTTTGCCCGTTACCTTAAATCTATGCCCCCTGGTTATCGAAACCGCTGCTAAAGGAAACGGTTGCTTCCTCTCTATCCTACCAATACCCCGCATAATTTTGTATACCTCAGTCAGGTCCACCCTCGGCCTTCTGTTCTCTAAGGAAAACAACCCTAGCTTATACAGTCTCTCTTCATAGCCGAAATGCTCAAGCCCAGGCGATATCCTCATGGATCTCCTCTGCACCCTCTCCAGTGCAATCATATCCTTCCTATAATGTGGCGACCAGAACTGTACGCAGTACTCCAGCTGTGGCCTAACTTGCGTTTTATACAGCTCCATCATAACCTCCCTGCTCTTATATTCTATGCCTCGGCTAATAATAGCAAGTATCCCATAAGCCTTCGTAACAACATTATCTACCTGTGCTGCTGCCTTCAGTGATCGATGGAGAAGTACACCAAGGTACCACTGACCCTCTGTACTTCCTAGGGTCCTACCATCCATTGTACATTCCCATGCCTTGTTAGTCCTCTCAAAATGCATCACCTCACACCTCTCAGTTTTAAATTCCAGTTGCTACTGCTCTGCCCATCTTACCAGCCCATCTACATCGTCCATTAATCTGAGGCTTTCCTCCTCATTATTTATGATTCCACCAATTTTGTGTCATCTGTGAATTTACTGATTGTACCTCCTATATTCATGTCTAAATTATTAATGTACACTACAAACAGCAAGGGTCCGAGCACTAATCCCTGCGGTACACCACTGGTCACAGGTCTCCACTCACAAATACAACCCTCGACCATCACCCTCTGCCTCCTGCCACTAAGCCAATTTTGGATCCAATTTGCCAAATTGCTCTGAATCCCATGGGCTCTTACCTTCTTAACCAATCTCCCATGTGGAACCTTTTCAAAAGCCTTACTGAAGTCCATGTAGACTACATCCAGTCACCGCCTCGAAAAATTCAATCAAGTTAAGTGACATTAAATGGAAAGTAGTGGTGAAGAATAGTTTTTTTTTAACTGCAAAGACTTACATAGTGGGGTGTACCAGGGGTCAGTACAAGAACTACTGATTTCCTGGTCTATATTACTGACCTAGACTTATGAAGCGCACAATTGTACCGTTTGAAAATGACACAACATTGTAATGAGGATAGTGATAGATTTCTATAGGATCTAGACAGATTGACGGAATAGGGAGACACGTAGCAGATGAAATTTAATGCAATGGAATGTTTAGTGCTACAGTTTAGTGGGAAAAAGGAGGAAATATAACATGAAATAAAGGATTACATTCTAAAGGTGATGCAAGAGCCGGGTACCTTTGTGTGTATGTGCATAAATCGTTGAAGGTGACAGGGAAGATTGAGAAAGCAGTTAATAAGTTATAGAGGCTTTATGGATGGGAGGCATAGAGTAACAAAGCTACACGTAATGATGAACATTTCTCTCTCTCACGTTCTCTATATTTCTTTCTCGCTCTCTGTCTTTCTGTCTCTCTGTCCCGTTGGCTGTTTCTCTCTCTTCTCTGGTTCTCTCTTTGATGCTTTTTCTTTCTGTCTCTTTTTCTGGCTCTTCCTCCTTAACTTTCTCTCTCTCTCTCTCTTGGCTCTACGTCTTTGACTCTCGCTCTGTGACTTTGTCTATCGATTACTCTCCAGCTTTCTCTTTCTCGCTCTCGCTGGTTTTCTCTTTCTCTCTCTCTCTCTCTCTGACTCTTCCTCTTTAACTTACTCTCTCTCTCTCTCTCTGCCACGTTGGCTGTTTCTTCTCTCTTCTCTGATTCTCTCTTTGATGCTTTTTCTCTCTCTCCCTTTCTCTGGCTTTCTCTCTTTCTCTCTCTTTCTCTGGCTCTTCCTCTTTAATTTTCTCTCTCTCTCTCTCTCTCTCTCTCTCTCTCTCTCTCTCTCTCTCTCTCTCTCTCTCTCTCTCTCTCTCTCTCTCTCTCTCTCTCTCTCTCTCTCTCTCTCTCTCTCTCTCTCTCTCTCTCTCTCTCTCTCTCTCTCTCTCTCTCTCGGCTCTATGTTTTTGACTCTCGCTCTCTGGCATTGTCTATCGATTACTCCCCAGCTTTCTCTTTCTCGCTCTCTCTGGTTTTCTCTTTTTCTCTCTCTGGTTTTCTCTTTCTCTTTTGCTTTCCCTCTCTTTCTTTGGTTCTTTCTGCTTGACTCTCTCTCTCTCTCTATCTTTGTCTTTTTCTCTCTCTCTCTGGCTTTGCTTTCTCTCTCTCTTTCCCTCTCTATGGTTTTCTCATCAGCTGTTTCTCTGACATCTCTTTCTTTGGCTTTTTCACTCTCTCTCTCTGGCTATCTCTCTTTCAATCTCTCTCGCTCTCTGACATTTTCTCTCTTTCTGGATTTCTTTCACCCCCACCAATAAATTTTGGTGCCCCCTGGTCAAACTCTCCCCTTCAGATTTCGCTGCTGTAAATGTCCCCGTTCCCCAAACTAACCCACTCCCTCCATCCCCACCCTCCCCACACACCCCCAACCCCCCAACACTTTTGCCCCTCGCCAATATTTCCGATGCAAATTCCCCCCTCTGAAAATTCACCTCCTTCACATTTACCTCCCAACAATAGCCCCCTCCCCATCTATTACACCTGCCCCCTGAACAACTCCCAGTAAATTCCTTTTCCCTCTTACTCTGTCTCCTTCTCCCTCTCTTTGTCCTCTCTCCCTCTTGTCCTCTCTCGTTCTCTGACCCTCTGCATAAATACGCACTCATCCACATCCCCTCCCATTTTAAACCTGGAGAAATGACACCCCCATCCATTTTAAACATTAGCGACTTCCCTCTGTGAATATCCACAGGATTACCGCCCCCCACTTCCCACACCACCCCACCACCACCCCATCACACATACACCCGCCACCCGTGAATGGACCCCATCGAATTACCTCCCCCAGTGAATATACCCCATAAGATTAACCCCCAGAGAACGGACCCCATCTACTACGAACCCGACCCCCCCGCCACTGTGACCAGACCACTATCTAATATCCCCCATGAGACCCCTTCAAATTATGCCTTCCCCCTTGAATAGACCTCCATCTTATGACCCTCCCACCCAACGCCCCCATCTCAAGGCCGCATGAATCTGCAGGAGAACCCCCTCCCATTTTAAGCATGGAGTAGACAACTATGCCCCTACATAACAACCTCCAGAAATCATAACCCCGCATCCGCGATTTCCACCCACAAATCTCCCCCTAAAATTTGCCGGCAAAATCCCCACTCCCCCAAATCTCCCCCCCCCCCCCATCAGACACCAGCAGATGGAGATGGTGAGAGGTTGCAGTAACTACAGTGAGACAGGGGCACCAGTAGATGGAGATGGTGAGAGGGGGACAGAAACTGCAGTGAGACAGGGACACCAGCAGATGGAGATGGTGAGAGGGTGCAGTAACTGCAGTGAGACAGGAACACCTGTAAATGGAGATGGTGAGTGGGGGCAGTAACTGCAGTCAGACAGGGACACCAGCAGATGGTGATGGTGAGAAAGGGGCCGTAACTGCAGAGAGACTGGGACACCAGTAGATGGAGATGGTGAGAGGGGGACAGTAAATGCAGTGAGACAGGGACACCAGCAGATGGAGATGCTGAAAGGGGGCAGTAACTGCAGTAAGACAGGGACACCAGAAGATGGAGATGCTGAGAGGGGGAGCAGTAACTGCAGTGAGACAGGGACAGCAGCAGATGGAGATGGTGAGAGGGGGACAGTAACTGCAGTGAGACAGGGACAGCAGCAGATGGAGATCGGGAGAGGGGGACAGTAACTACAGTGATACATGGACACCAGTAGATGGCGATGGTGAGAGTGGACAGTAACTGCAATGAGACAGGGACACCAGCAGATGGAGATGTTGTGATGGTGGCAGTAATTGCTGTGAGATAGGGAGACCAGCAGATGGAGATGTTGAGGGGGGGGGGGGGAGAGCAACTGTCGTGAGATGGGGCACCAGCAGATGGAGATGGTGAGAAGGGGACAGTAACTGTACTGAGACGGGGAGACCAGCAGATGGCTATGGTGTGAGGGGGCAGTAATTGCAGTGAGACAGGGACACCAGCAGATGGAGAAGGTGAGAGGGGACAGTAACTGCAGTGAGGCAGGGACACCAGCAGATGGAGATGGTGAGAGGGGTAGCAGTAACTGCAGTGAGACAGGGAGACCAGTAGCTGGAGATGGTGAGAGGGGACTGTAACTGCAGTGAGGCAGGGACACCCGCAGATGTAGATGGTGAGAGGGGGACAGAGCAAGTCGCACCTCAATGGCTCAGATTCTGAATAAAATATAATCTCAGAATCAGATTTAATATCATTTCAGGTCTCAGTGCTGGGAATGTAATATGTACTTTCTGAACTGTGGGGAGTGGAGTGAATGGAATATGAAATGGGATTTATTTCCAGTATTTAATCTTCCTATGATTTCACTAATTTAAAAATGAGATTGAGAGGGTATTTCACCGCCTTCTTCAGCTCCTGTCTGAATTTAGTTTGGGTCACAGTGTAAATACACGTGTTGGTGCAGCAACTGAGAAGCTGCAGCATCTTTGATGTGAGATCTGTGATAAAGCGAGGGTCAGTGTAGGAGGAATAATCCTGAATGTCTGTAAATCGCCTTTGAATGGTATAAACAACCTGGGTCACACATAACAATGTAAAACTGCTGGATATACTAAAGAGTAAAATAATTGATTTTCTCCGATTCTCCATCTCTGGGTCCTTGTGCTTCTCTCCAGTGCTGTGGTGGCGGAATTCCCTGCGGACTTTACTGGAGAATAAAATACGTCTGACAGTCAGAACATTAAGCAGCAAAATCAGAAAGACCGGGACACAAGGTGTTAAAATGTAATTAAACAATTCAAATGCCCCCCATATGGGGGATGTAAAGAAGATCAATTTATAAACACAATCCATGGGAACATTATCAATAATGTATTCTTGTTCCAGTGTAAAGTGAAAGGGGAGAGTCTCTAAACAGCCCAGGACACTCACTGTTCCTACAACCACTGCTGCCATTTTCCCAGTGCAATATTTTGTTTTCAGCTCCTCACAACAAATGGCCACAAATCGATCAAAGCTGAAAGTGACTGTGAGCCTGACATAAATAACTGTGGCTGCAGAAAGCAGAAAGTTAATGAGAGAACACACAGGAGTAAATCTCAGGAATGAATCTGGGAAATAAATTAAAATAATCCAGTTCAATATGGGATCAGTGATAACGACCAGCAGATCAGCCACTGCCATTCCCAGCACGCAGACAGTGATACATTTGGAGAGACCGCACTTTCCCCGGGACAGGATCACAATCGCCACCAAGTTAACAGGAAGGGAGGGAAAAGGAAGCAGAGAAATTACTGATCAGACCTGGAGACAAAGCTGTAGTTTGATAGGATCTGAGCTGAAAATCCCAGCTTTGTTGCTGCATCGAACAGTGAAAACTGGTTCATTGACCTGGACAGTATTGTGTCACAGTGAAATGTTTGAAATACAATTATTAATAATGAATTGTGAAATTGCTGCAGTAAGTGAATAAAGTCAGCACTGGGTCTACTGGAAGTACTGAATGAGGATGCAGTACCGGTGGGGAAATTAGAAGTTGTTTTACAGAGATGGAATCCAATGGGCTAAATGGGGATTTATCTCCAGATTGTCGGTCGGGAAGGTTTGAGAACAGCGGGATGTGCAGCTGGTTCGTTTCTGTGGGTTCAGAGAACCGACAGAGACTGGTGCAAAATGGGGAAAGTCTGAGAACTGCTGTGGTGAGTTTGAGGGTTGGGATTTATTTGGAAGAGGCAGCTGGAGGTGGAGCAAGTGAGTGAGATTGGGAGGGAGAGAAGGAAAAGGCCATGATTGAGCTGGAGGGGAGAAAGGAGCAGATGGTTTGGGAAAGTGGATAAACTGAAGCAATGGGCAGAGGATTCAATGCAGTGAGAGGGGAGGCTGAGATTCACAGGGAGAGACTGCAGCAAAGTGTTAGTGCAGAACGAATTTAGAGATCCCAATAACACAACTCCAATAATACATTCAAACAATAATATATGTGGTTATTGGTACTGGAGAACATGTCATTGGTTATACAATATAGTCAATACATTTAGTTTACACAGTCTATTAAATATCAATTTAAGTAGATTTATGATATCAGCCTCGCTGTTTATTGAAATCAACGGTCACAGAGATTTTGAAGTGCAGTATTTAAATAATGAATAACCATCAGCGAAGAACAGATTTTATTATGTTAATTAAATCAATAAGTAAGGAATAGGAACTTTCTACAAAACAAAATGAAGACCTGACAGAAATAAACACTAAGGGATCAAGTCCAACAGTAAAATTAACACAATCTGACAACTGACAACTTCAACTCTCAGTTTTTCTCAATAATTACTCTGGATATTCCAGCACTTTATGTTAGTGATTTATTCACACCTCTGCTTCTTCCTCTTTCAATTTCCTTCTGGTTATCTTTACCCCTCTGTTTCATTCTCCCTCCTCCTTTTCTAAGTTGCCCTCCCGAGCTCTCTGGACTCCTCATATCCTGAAAACTGTTACTTAATGCCACTTTTCACACGCGATTTGTTCATCACATCCTGTGCCTGTATTCTGTTCACCAGCGCCATGTTCAATGATTCTATTTTAAGAGTCAGTTTGTTCAATGGTGAAACATCTTTGAATAATTTAGTGTGTCTGGAGAGCACCCAAGTCTCCACCTGTTCACCTACACACTTCACTTCATGTACACTATATGGAATAAACAGAATCAGAAGCTTCTTCCAGACAAACCTCACAATCATTGAAATTCATTCTCCTGGAATTATAAAGTACACCGTTAGAATGTGGGGTTGTTAAATTAATAAAACACCAACACCAACGGTGCAGCTGAAAATCTGCAGATCAATGGATTCAACTGACACAGTGCAAACCAATAAAACATAACATCAATAACTTCTGTTTTACAATGTAGTTTAGTGGTAGTGAATGTTCCACGGTGAAGCAGAGAAGGAGATGTGAAAGAGGTAGCCGCAAACTCAATTCAGTCGACAGACCTCTGAAGCAGCGTCAGACATACACAGTATATTTTATAACAATGATAACAAATAAATACATCGAAATCGCAGTTAAACTGAACCATGTTATTGGGTTGGGAGAATATTGTGCTGCCTCCTTGTAGCATGGATACAGTGGGAGGTCTTCAGAAGAAGGAATTTTTCTCCAAACACAATCAGGGGTCAGGTTGTTTAACCTTGCCCGTCTAAGAGCGAAGTCCAAAGTACAGAAAGTCCTCATCAGGGAACTCCTCTTTGCTGACGATGCTGCTTTAACATCTCACACTGAAGAGTGCCTGCAGAGTCTCATCGACAGGTTTGCGGCTACCTGCAATGAATTTGGCCTAACCATCAGCGTCAAGAAAACGAACATCATGGGGCAGGATGTCAGAAATGCTCCATCCATCAATATTGGCGACCACACTCTGGAAGTGGTTCAAGAGTTCACCTACCTAGGCTCAACTATCACCAGTAACCTGTCTCTAGATGCAGAAATCAACAAGCACATGGGAAAGGCTTCCACTGCTATGTCCATTTTGGCCAAGAGTGTGGGAAAATGGTGCACTGACACGGAACACAAAAGTCCGAGTGTATCAAGCCTGTGTCCTCAGTACATTGCTCTATGGCAGCGAGGCCTGGATAACGTATGTCAACCAAGAGCGACGTCTCAATTCATTCCATCTTCGCTGCCTCCGGAGAATACTTGGCATCAGATAGCAGGACCGTATTTCCAACACAGAAGTTCTCGAGACTGTCAACATCCCCAGCTTATACACACTACTGAGTCAGCGGCGCTTGAGATGGCTTGGCCATGTGAGCCGCATGGAAGATGGCAGGATCGCCAAAGACGCATTGTTCAGCGAGCTCGCCACTGTTATCAGACCCACCGGCCATCCATGTCCTCGCTTTAAAGACGTCTGCAAACGTGACATGAAATCCTGTGACATTGATCACAAGTCGTGGGAGTCAGTTTCCAGCGTTCGCCAGAGCTGGCGGACAGCCATAAAGACGGAGCTAAAGTGTGGCGTGTCGAAAAAACTCAGCAGTTGGCAGGAAAAAAGACAGAAGCGCAAGAGAAGAGCCAACTGTGTAACAGCCCCGACAATCAAATTTTTCTGCAGCACCTGTGGAAGAGCCTGTCACTCTAGAATTGGCCTTTATCGCCACTCCAAGCGCTGCTCCACACACCACTGACCACCTCCAGGTGCTTACCCATTGTCTCTCGAGATAAGGAGGCCAAAGACGATATGCATCACTGTACTCATCACTGTATCACATTTAAGTAACAGTTAGTTTTTCCCTGTCTGTCGTTTCATGTGTCCATTTTTATAATTTACTCAACATCCTTGCCTGTGTACTTGTGAGTGTGGCGAATGTAACAAGGAAATTCAGCTATGATTAGAATGCATTCATTATCAAGATTAAACAATTAACTATTTTCTTCGTTAGCGCTCTTGTTATATTCAATTAAGCAATAAACTGCAAATTTATTCCATTGCACATTGATTATGCTTAATTTAAAAAATAACTATCTTTATAATCCTATCAAACCGATTTTTATAATTAATTGTAACCTTATTCTCCTGCACACCGATATCAAGACCAATATAAGAATCAAATGCAACTCTATTCCCTGCATTTAGTTATCAAGCACGAAGGGCAACTAATTGTAACTTAAAACATTTCTTTGAGTTATAGATTAGATTAGATTAGAGATAAAGCACTGAATCAGGCCCTTCGGCCCACCGAGTCGGTGTCGAACATCAACCACCCATTTATACTAATCCTACACTAATCCCATTTAGATTAGATTAGGGTTACAGCACTGAAACAGGCCCTTCGGCTCCATTTAACTAAATGTAACTTTATTATGCTATGTATTGTTATCAAAACATACATAAAAATTAACTGTTATTTCAATACCCTTGTATTGGTTATCAGGACCAATGAGTAATATATTATGTGTATCAGGTATTAATTGCAATTAAACAATGAACTGCAAGGCGATTCCACTTTGCATAAGTTATAACTCCTAAATTAAAAATTAATTGTAGCTTAGGATCATGTGCATTCGTTACAACAAACTATTTAACAAAAAAAATTAGAAAGTGTATATCTAATTAAACAATTAACTGTTACTTTATTCCCAACGAAATGTTTATACTACACTAATATAACAATTAACTGCCATTTTTAGCAGCAATGTACAAATTATATTAAGAAAGATAAGAAAATTGAAAACGTTCCCCCGTATACTGCTTTATACATCCAATGTTATAATTAATTGATTGATTCTTAAATTGTGTATTACTTATCATGGCCAATTTAACAATTAACTGCTCTGTAACCATGCATTGGCCATCATGACCAATTTAAGAATTAACTCATTATTTTAGTCATGCATTTGTTATATTGCATACTACTTATCTGGTCGTATTTAACAATTAAAAGTAAATTCTTTCTCTGAATATTGGTTACCGTGTTCAATTTAACCATAATTGCAAATTTATACCACAGTGGTTCTGTTACCAAACCAAATTAACCTTATTCCCCTGTGCATAGTTATCACTCGAATATAACAATAAACATTAACTTTATTAGCTATCAAATACAATAACAATTTATTCTGCTTTTATTCGCTGGTGTATTGTTTAGCATGTTCAATTGAGCAATCACCTTTAGCTTTGCATGCACGTGAACTCAGTAGCACAAACAATTTGATAATTAACACATTTGGTTTTTAATTTTATACGTAATTGGCGAATTAACTGTGAAATTATGTTCACACTTATAGTGTATTCTAATCGTAATAGTGTTCAATTTTAGCAATATAGCCTTGTAGTGTACCACATGACAGGGTTTTCCGTACCGTAATTAAACTGCGTATTGGCTATCATTCCACTTTAACAATATACAGTAATAGTATTCCCCTGTGTATTGTTATCAGGATTTAACAATTCATTATAATTTTACACCATGTGTCGTAATCAGGTACAATTTCACATATAACTATGAATGTAATTGCTTGTGTATTGGTTACAACCCCCACTTTCACAATTATGTACCAGTACCCTTATTTCCCTGCACATTGAGCACAATGTCTCATTAAACAATTAATAGTAACCTTCATCTCCTTGAAAAGCTTATCAAATACACTACAGTAATTGACAGTAACTTGATCCACCTTATCTGAGTTATCATGCCAACTGTGTATCAGTTTTCAAGCCCAATTTGACAATTACCTGAATCTTCATGCCCCAGTTGTCCGGACATTATGGCCGATAGAATAATTAACTCTAACTTTATGTTGTGTGTATTAGTTATCATGAGCAATTAAACAGTTGAGATTAATTTATGATCTTGCATGTTGGTTGTCATGTCCAATAAAATGATTATCAGTCCCCTTCTTACCATATGTATAGTTATCAAGCCCCATTTAACAATTATCTGTAACTTTTTTTTCCCTTTGAGAATTGGTTAATAAGCCCAACTATGCAATTAATTGTCGCCTTATTCACTTGGGTATCGGTTTTCAGGACCAATTTAATAACTAACTGTAACTGTTACCCCAAGCGTACTCTATCAAGATCAATATAACAATTATCTGTATTTTTATGTGTCATTGTCTTGTACATTGGTTTTCTCTCCAGGGAATATGTGGTTTGCCTTTAAGGTTTGCAAACGATCAGTATTGCTTTAAGAACCAGCAAACTTCAGGAGTGAGAGGAGACTGCGATTCATAGGATGCATTCTCGTTACCATAGATACAGCTACTGGGAGTGATCATCATGCAATACATTTTCTACAATGCAATTTTGAACTGGCTTTTCAGTTGAAGACAGTCTGTTCTACCAGGACACACAGGCAGACAGTTGTACTGTTTAGCACCAGAAAAAAGAGCTCTCAGCTATTTAAACTGAAGGAATAGAATTTTAGTCTGTTTAATTATTATCTCTCAAAATTCTAAAAACAAAAGTCAAGCCAAAACAGAAATCTCTGGTAATTTAAACTTAAAGAAGGGGAGTTAGACTGAGACAATCTTTTATCCCTCAAAAACTCTGAAGTCAGATTGATTCTATTGTAAGTGTTCACAAGTTGTTAATTGTTGAAATCCATTGTGGAAGAAGGAAGCATCACTTACTGCTGGAGTTAGACTACAGACTGTTCTACTGTGGAAGAACCTTTTTTCCCCATCAGACAGCTGTGAGGACTTTAAACAATATTGGACTGTAAACTTGCAAGGACTCTATTTTTCTTTCTATTTTAAATGTTGTTTAGATCTTCATCGTGTTAAGAATTTAGTTCTTCTAATTAAAGAGTTAATTTGTTGATTTAAAGACACCTGGTTTGGTTAGCCTCATTCGGGGTTAATAGATGGTACAATTTGCTGCGTCTTTCTTTAATTTGTAAAGTTTTCAATGATATGCTCAGCGATATGTGGAGTGACAGGATTAAATTAACAGTGCATTGGTCCCACCACAATCAGAATTGTATATTTTGATTGGAGGCTTTGACTGGAGCGGGCAGTCGTAACATATGCAACAGGGCATTATTTACCATTTCAAATTTAAATAACTAACTTCATCCCCTATGTTTTGCCTATAATATCATTTATTTTTTTTACAATAAATGTAATGTTCATAACCTCTGTAGTAGGTTGTCTTGATCAATTTTATCATTAATGGCACCGTGCACTCGTCACCACAACCTTGCAATTGAACAAATCAATGCCAATGCAATCCAAACATAATGATTGTCAGGATAAACTTAAAAATTAACATAAGTTTTATGACCGTGTGCATGCGTTATGATGTCCAAAAATTTACTGCTTGATACCTTATACCTAATACATTGGTGAAGAGGTCTAGTTCAATAATTAATTGCAACTATATTCAGGTGTGTATTGATAATGATGTCCAAATAAACAAATTACTATTACTTGATTGTCATGTATGTTGGTGATATTGTCCAATTTAATTAGCAGCTGTAACTTAATACCCCTTTGTATTTGTTATCATGTCCAATTCAACAATAACTGTAACGTTATTCCCTTGTGCATTGGTTATCAAACCCAAGTTACCGACAAGCTGGAACTTTATTCCCCTTCGCATTGGTTACCAAGCCAATTCAACAATTAACTGCAACATTACACCCTTGTGTAATTATGGACCAGGTATAATTTCACAATGAACTCCTACTTCATTCCCTTGTGTTTTGGTTATTAAGAACAATTTAACAAGTAACTGTGTATTACTTATCATGCCCAATTTATAATTCATATTACCCTAAGCCCCTTGCATTTTTTTCATAACGTTCAGTTAAGCAATTAATTGTAACCTCAAAGCCATGTGAATTGTTATGAAACACAATAAAACAATAAACAGTATCTTTATCCACCATATTTGAGTTATCAAGCCCAGTTTAACAATAACTGGAATTTCATTCCAACATGTATCAGTCATCAAGCGCAATATAGTAAATTAGTCCAATTTAGTGTTTATGGTTATCTGGACTAATTCAACAATTAATTTCAAATTTATAACCTTACATGTTGTTATCATGTCCAATAACACTATTCATTTCAACCTTGTTCCCATGTGTATTGTTATCAAACCCAAGTGAACAATTATCTGCAACTTTATTCTTTATGTATTGTTTATCATGTCCAATTAAACAATTAACAGTGACATATTCCCCTATATATTATTAAGTGCAATTTAACAATTAACCGTAGCTTTGGACTGCGATCTACTCTTTCTCATGAGCTGTTTGACAATTAACTAATTGGCCAGAATTTTCTTGAAATGCAACTGAACAAATACTCAGCAGTATTTTTTTCTCTTTTGCATTTTTTGTCATAATTTAATTTAACAATGTTATGCACCCATGCATTATTTATCATAACAAATTCAAATAAGAGCAACTTTTCCCACATGTTTAACTTACTGTGACCACTTTTATAATAAACATAACCTTATTTAGCATGTTCGGTTTAACAATTAACTCTATTTGATTCACACCAGTCCACTCATTATCGCAATCAATTGAGCAATTAACACTTGTTATTAGCTGGTATATTCGGAGTATTCAATTGAACAATACATTATATCTTTATCCCGATATCTTTATTCCCATGTGTGTCTGTTATAAATCCCAATTTACTAACAAATTGAACCTTGTTCCACTGTGTATCAACTGTTCACACAAACTGACATTTATCTGCAGTTGTATTTCCTTGTGATCTCATTTCCTGCTTCATTTAATTCTTTCACATCCTGGCATTCACATGTACATTTTCTTCCAAGCCAAATATAACAATTCGCTCTAAATGCATTCCCTTTTTAATCGTGTCTAATGAAATACTGTGGTTTATTCCTCTGTGTATTGGTGTATTCAACTATTAACTGAACATATATGTCCTACGTCATAGTTATCATGTCCAATATTACAATTAAATATACGCTTATACACTTGTGCATTGGTCATCATATCCCATTAAAAATTAATTACAACCGTTTTTACCTGTGAATTGTTTTCAAACCCATTATAATATTTAACTGCAACTGTATAACCAATGTTCGAATTATCAAGCCCAATTCGACAATAAATGGAACTTTGTTCCACTGTTTATCAGTTATCAATCACAAATTGGTAATTCACCATGTATTGTAATTAAGCCTAATATGACGGAGGATATCACAGCTGTGCTGAAGGAGGGCACTATGGAGGACTCGAACAGTGAGGCAATATGGGCAGAACTCAGAAATATGAAGGGTGCGGGAACAATGTTGGGGCTGTACTACAGGCCTCCCAACAGCGAGCCTGAGATAGAGGTACAGATAGGTAAACAAATTATGGAAAGATGTAGGAGCAACTGGGTGGTGGTGATAGGAGATTTTAATTTTCCCAACATTGACTGGGATTCACTTAGTGTTAGAGGTCTAGATGGAGCAGAATTTGTAAGGAGCATCCTGGAGGGTTTTCTAGAGCAGTATGTAAATAGTCCAACTCGGGAAGGGGCCATACTGGACCTGGTGTTGGGGAATGAGCCGGGCCAGGTGGTTGAAGATTCAGTAGTGGACTACTTTGGGAATAGTGATCACAGTTCCGTAAGTTTTAGAATACTGATGGACAAAGACAAGAGTGGTCCCAAACGAAGAGTGCTAAACTGGGGGAAGGCCAACTATACCAAAATTCGGCAGGAGCTGGGGAATGTAGATTGGGAGCAGCTGTTTGAAGGTAAATTCACATTTGATATCTGGGAGTCTTTTAAAGAGAGTTAGATTAGCGTGCAGGAGAGACATGTTCCTGTGAAAATGAGGGATAGAAATGGCAAGATTAGGGAACCATGGATGACAGGTGAAATTGTGAAACGAGCTAAGAGGAAAACGGAAGCATACATAAGGTCTAGGAGGCTGAAGAAAGACGAAGCTTTGAAAGAATATCGGGAATGTAGGACCAATCTGAAACGAGGAATTAAGAGGGCTAAAAGGGGTTATGAAATAGCTTTAGCAAACAGGGTGAAGGAAAATCCCAAAGCCTTTTATTCATATATAAGGAGCAAGAGGGTAACTAGAGAAAGGATTGGCCCACTCAAGGACAAAGGAGGAAAGTTATGCATGGAGTCAGAGAAAATGGGTGAGATTCTAAACGAGAACTTTGCATCGGTATTCACCGAGGAGAGGGACATGGCGGATGTTGAGGTTAGGGACAGATGTTTGATTACTCCAAGTCATGTCGGCATAAGGAGGGGCAAGTTTTGGGTATTCGAAAAGGCATTAAGGTGGGCAAGACGCCAGGTCCGGATGGGATCTATCCCAGGTTACTGAGGGAAGCGAGAGAGGAAATAGCTGGGGCATTAACAGATAGCTTTGCAGCATCCTTAAACACGGGTGAGGTCCCGGAGGACTGGAGAATTGCTAATGTTGTCCCCTTGTTTAAGAAGGGTAGCAGGGAAAATCCAGGTAATTATAGACCGGTCAGCCTGACGTCAGTGGTAGGGAAGCTGCGGGAGAAGATACTGAGGGATAGGATCTATTCCCATTTGGAAGAGAATGGGCTTATCAGTGATAGGCAACAAGGTTTTGTGCAGGGAAGGTCATGTCTTACCAACTTAATAGAATTCTTTGAGGAAGTGACAAAGTTGATTAATGAGGGAAGGGCTGTAGATGTCATATACATGGACTTCAGTAAGGCGTTTGATAAGGTTCCCCATGGTAGGCTGATGGAGAAAGTGAAGTCGCATGGGGTCCAGGGTGTACTAGCTAGATGGATAAAGAACTAGCTGGAAAACAGGAGACAGAGAGTAGCAGTGGAAGGGAGTTTCTCAAAATGGAGACGTGTGACCAGTGGTGTTCCACAGGGATCCGTGCTGGGACCACTGTTGTTTGTGATATACATAAATGATTTGGAGGAAAGTAGAGGTGGTCTGATTAGCAAGTTTGCAGACGACACGAAGACTGGTGGAGTCGCAGATAGTGAAGGGGACTGTCAGAGAATATAGCAGAATATAGATAGATTGGAGAGTTGGGCAGAGAAATGGCAGATGGAGTTCAATCAGGGCAAATGCGAGGTGATGCATTTTGGAAGATCCAATTCAAGAGTGAACTATACAGTAAATGGAAAAGTCCTGGGGAAAATTGATGTGCAGAGAGATTTGTGTGTTCAGGTCCATTGTTCCCTGAAGGTGGCAACGCAGGTCAATAGATTGTTCAAGACGGCATACGGCATGCTTTCCTTCATCGGACGGGGTATTGAGTACATGGGTTGGCAGGTCATGTTAAAGTTGTATAAGACTTTGGTTCGGCCACATTTGGAATACTGCGTGCAGTTCTGGTCGCCACATTACCAAATGGATGTAGATGCTTTGTAGAGGAGGTTCACCAGGATGTTGCCTGGTATGCAGGGCGCTAGCTATGAAGAGAGGTTGAGTAGATTAGGATTATTTTCATTAGAAAGACGGAGGTTGAGGGGGGACCTGATTGAGGTGTAAAAATCATGACAGGTATAGACAGGGTGGATAGCAAGAAGCTTTTTCCCAGAGTGGGGGATTCAATTATTAGTGGTCACGAGTTCAAAGTGAGAGGAGAAATGTTTAGGGGGGATATGCGTGGAAAGTTCTTTATGCAGAGGGCGGTGGGTGCCTGGAACGCGTTGCCAGTGGAGGTGGTAGGCGCGGGCAGGATAGCGTCTTTTAAGATGTATCTGGACAGATACATGAATGGGCAGGAAGCAAAGAGATACAAACCCTTAGAAAATAGGCGACATGTTCAGATAGAGGATCTGGATCGGCGCAGGCTTGGAGGGCCGAAGGGCCTGTTTCCTGTGCTGTAATTTTCTTTGTTCTTTGTTTGACAATTACGTCTAATGTTTGACTTATCAGGCCCAATTTAACAATTAAATGTAACTTTATTCTTTAAGCATTGGCTATCATATCCACTTTCACAATTCAATGTAACCATAATTTTCTGCTTATTGCTTATAGAGAATAAATAAACGATTAACCATAACTTTATTTATCCATCCATTGTATCAAGTCCCATATAATAATCAACAGTAACTGCATTTCCTGCGTTTTTATTATCAGGCACAATCAGCAATTAATTTTAACCTTAATCACTATGACTTTGTTGTTCGGACCAATTTAATAATTAATAGCAACTTGGTTCTCTTGCACACTGGCAATCATGTCCAATTAAATAATTGACTGTAACATCATTCCGTGTGCATTGGTTATCAAATACAATTTAAAAATAGCATTAAATTTATTCCACTGTGTATTGTTTCTCTTGCCAAATTTAACAAGTAATTGTAACCATATTCATCTGTGTATTTTATGAAGTCCATTGCAACAAAAAGGCATAGATTTAAATTATCTGGTAAGTGAAGCAAAATTGACATGAAGAACAACTTTTTCAAGTAGCGAGTGGCTAACATCTGGAATGCGCTGCCTGAGAACATGGTGGAGGCAGGTTCAGTGGAAGCATTCAAAAGGGAATTAGACAGTTATATGAAAATTAAGAATGTGTTCTGGGGAGAAGGGACGGTAATGGAACTGACAGGATCGCTCTTTCAGAGAGCTGGTGGAGACACGATCGGCTGAATGACCTCCTTCTGCAATGTAACGATTCTGTGATTCTGTGAACTGCAACCATTTGTCCTGTGTACTGATTATAACTTCCGTTTTTATAATAAACTGCACCTTTATTTCGTTGTGCATTCGTTATTATGTCCAATTAAGTGATTATTTGTGGTATGAATGGCTATCAAACACAACATAACAATTAATAGTAACGTTATACTCTATGGATCAACATCAATGCCAAATCAACAATAAATGGAACTTTTGTTTCACTCAGGGTCACTTGTAAATCCCAATTTGACAATTAAAAGTACATGTTCAATTGCATTGTTATCAACAACAATATAACAATTTCAACTAACTTACTGTCATTTGTATTAGTTATCAGGACAAATGTAAAATTAAGTTTGAATGTATTATTCTGGGTGTTGCTGTCATGTCCAATTCAATTATTAACTGTCACCTTATTCCCTTATGTATTGTCACCAAGATCAATATAACAATTAGCTTAACTTTATTCTTTTACGCATTGATCTCCATTTCCAATTAAGTAATTATGCAAGTGTTTTCCTGTGTATTGGTTCTTAGGACTTATTCAACAAACAACTATAGCCTTATATCTACTCGCTATCAATTTATCAATCAATCCAATGGTCAGTGATTCATTTATAAGAAACTGAAAAATTATATAAATGCAACTTTTGCCACATCATACTGTTTAACATAATCTAACAATTTAATGCCATTATATGCTAAAATGTTTCATTTATGAAATCGAATTTAACTAACTGTATCATTTGGCACACGTGTAAAGCTGAATGGGAGCAATTGTATAAGTAATTGGAACGCTATTAACCTGTGCATTATTTACCCTGTTCGGATGACCAGTTAACTGCAGGTTTTAACACTATCCAACCACTTTATGAATTAACTTCATTTACTAGACACTATTATTCTATTCAACTGAGCACATATTTGTGACTTAATTTCCCTGCATGTTGCTTATCATGTTCCAATTTAACAATTAATTGAACCTGTGAGTCTGTTATCAATCCCAATTTAACAAGCAATGAAACTTTATTCCACTGGGTGGCAGTTACCAAGCCGAAACTTACATTTAAATGCAAATTTATTCTGGTGTGTCTTGTTATCGAATTCAATTTTACAATTAACTGTAAACTTTATTCTCATGAGTATTTCATCAAGCCCAATGTAACAATTATCTGCTACCTAAGGGCCTCTGGACGCCAATATGGGTATATATTATGTTTGTCTGGTGGGAGGCTGAGGCCTCAGAAGACCCACCTGATAAAATTGGTGGGCTTCCGGTGGGCTGGGGGAGCCTCCTGATCTGGCACCTTGTGCCCCACGGAGGGGCTCCCCCGAAGCCCCAACAGCCCCCAACGCTCATTACGCCCACCGTGCCGTAACCCACCCAACTTGGCTTGCTGTGGCCCAACTGATGGTCCCCGGTGTGACCCTAAAAACTTAGCTTTTTTTCTGTGGCGTTCCGTCATCGTCCTCCTGCAGCAGGGTGTAGTCCCGGCAGTGGCCGCCCTCCCGTTGGCGCTGCTGAGATGAAGAACTGCCAGTCCGCTGTTTGGCCGGGAGCTCCATTAGTTGAGGCTTCCTGCCTCACTGAAATGGAATTCCCATCTATTACTAATTAAGCGTCTGGAGAGCGTAAAATCCGGTTTGGATCCACAGGACTGGCAGAGGTCGGCTCGCCACCGACTTTTCGACCAGTGAAAGGGATCCGCTGCCCACTGTAAAACTCTAGCCAGCATGTTTCAATGGTATATTTCCAAAAAAATATCAATGATCAACTTAAACATAAATATTTAACATCATAGCACAATCATCTAAGTATGAATGATGCTTTCTTATGACAGGTCTGGACATGGTAGACATGGAGAAATTGTTTCCACTCGTGAAAGGATCGAGATTTTAACTAATTTGTAAAAGAAGCAAATGCCACGCAGAAAAAAATAACTTTTCCACAGAGCGATTCGTTACGGTTTGCAAAGCATTTCCTGACAGCGTGGTGGAGGCAGGTTCAATTGAGACATTGAAAAGCGAATTAGACTGTCATTTGAAAGGAAGAATGTGCAGGGTCACGGGGAGAGCAGGTACTGCCACGATGGGCCTAATAGCCCCCTTTTGCACTTTAACAGTTGTGTGATTTTGCTATTCTGTGAATTGAAAGTATGTAGGAAGGAGAAAAAAAGTTTTAAAAACACAGAAATTGGTACAAACGCTCAGCAGGTCTGGAAGCATCCGTGGAGAGAGAAACTGATTTAAAATTTCAGGTCTGTTATGTTTCAGTAGAACTGGAAAAGGTTCAAAATGTGTTGTGCTTTGAGCTATTGCATACACGGAGGGGTGGGTGGATGGAGAAGAACAAACAGAAGTTTAGTGAACGCATGGTGCAGGGGTGGACAGGAGAGATTTAATCACAGAGATGTCACAGAATTAAAGGCAGAGGGAGTGCGAATAGTTGCAGTAAAAGACCAAGCATTAGCCCAGAGAGAGTGTTAATGACAGAACAATGTACAAATCTGTCTGAAAGCAAAAACATGAAAAAACAAGTTCAATATGGGCACATGGCAAAAAAACAAACAAACAAGAATGGTGTTATGCTCTGCATTATTGAACTCAATGTTGCGTTCAGGCGGCTGTCGCGTGCTTAATTCAAAGGTGAGCTTATGATGAGCTTCATTGAAACACTGCAGCAGGCCAAGGTCATAAATGTGGGTGTCAGAGCAGGAAGCTCAATTAAAATGCCAAGCAAGAGGAAATTCGGGGTCCTGCTTGTGGACTGAACAGAGGTATTCCACAAAGCGGTCACCCAATCTGCATTTGCTCTCCCCGATGTCTAGTAGACCATTTTGAGGGCAGTGAATACAGTATACTAAATTGAAAGAAGTACAAGTAAATCGCTGCTTCACCGGGAAGTATTGTATGGAGCCATGGTGGTGAGGAGAGGGAAGATAAAAGGTAAGGTATGACACCTCCTGCAATTGCATGGGATGGTGCTGTGGGAAAGGGGCGAGATGTCGGGCTGATGGAGGAATAGACCAGGTTCTCAAGGAAGAACGGGCCCTTCGAAATGTTGACAGGGAATGGAAGATGTGTTTGGTGGTGGCATCATGCTGGAGGTGGCAGAAATGGCAGAGGATGATCCCTTGGAGGTGGTGGCTGATGGACAAGGTCGCGATTCTGGAAGGGACCAGAAGTGCGGGAAATGGGTTGGGGACGTTCGAGGCCCTGTCAACCAACGTTTGGGGGGCGTGGACCAATCCACAGTTGAGGCAAAAAGGGAGACCTATCAGAATCAGAAGGTTTCGTCATCAGAGCAGTTGTGTCAGAGATGGAGAAACTGCAAGAATAGAATGGTGCCCTCACAGGAAGTGAAGAAGTTTTTCTTTTGATACTCCCTTGTCAAATTATGGGTTGTTTTAGTTAAAGACATACTGGTGGTGGCGGAAAACTTTTTTGATAGTAAATTACTCTTGAATATTGGTCATACATGTTTGAAATATAATTGAAGTAACAAAAAGCAGGCAAACTAATCCGATAATTTTCTGGCATTATGATTGTATTCTGGGAGCTAGTGCACATGTATCATTTTACATTTTAATGTATACGTTTTTTTAAAGTCGGGAGGGAGCATAGTATATTTTAATAGCTGAACAATTTATCAGACTGACCTGTCTGCTGCCCTCTCTGTTGGCGAGGTGTAAATAAAGTTTGTTCAGCAATGGCTGCTTGCTGCGAGAGCACAGGTCGGACTGGATTTAATGGGTTCCCCAGAGATGGCAAGGAAGCCGGGGGACACATGGAATTGTGACACACCATAATTTAGCTGGGTGCAGGAAAGGCCGAAGCAGGCTTTCTGCCCAGATGTCAATTGAAGCCCCAAAATGTTTTATTATCAGCCATGTAAGGGTCTCTTCCCAGACGCTGGAATTAAGCCAGCGTCCGAGGAGAACCCCTGTACGTGGGGAGGTGACCCAGTCAAACAAGGCGACCATTGTGCCAGCTGCGGGGTAGGAATGGGTGGGGGAGGTGCTCCACTATGGACTATCTATTGCCAACGGAGGGCAACAACACATTTCCCCGCTCCCACTGCCCTCAACGACCACCTTGCCTCCGCCAGTCGCCAGGAGCTGCCTGTCTGGCCTTGGTGACACTGCCTCACTTACTTGGTTCCAAAGCCTCCTGTTGCACCAGCCGAGGCAGGGCAGGGAAATGAAAGGCAGACTCGATCTGGAATGATGCTGTAGTGAGCGTGCCCCCGATGCCTGTGTTTAAAGTTGTAACTGTCCAGGATTATTCCTGGATCCTGTGTTTAAAGTTGTGACTTTTCAGGATTTCTCTAGGCTCTGTGTTGAAACAAGTGACTGCCCAGTATCCCCCTCTGGCACTCAATTTAATGTTCTGACAGTTTAGGTTTCCCCAGTTTCTATGTTTAAAGTTGTGATTATCCCGAATTCCCCCAATGCCAAGTGTTTCAGTTTGTGACTGTCCAGGATTCCCTCAGACCTTATGTTTAAAGCTGTGTCTGTTCATGTTTCTCTCCAGGCTCTGTATTTAACGTTTTACCTCTCAAGGTTTCCCCAGGCCCTGTGCTTATAGTTGTGATTGCTCAGGGTTCCCCCGAGGGCCCCTGTTTCAAGTTATGACTGTTCAGGGTTTCCCCCAGGTCGTGTGTTTAAACCCGTGACAGTTCAGATTTCAACACTACCCCCTCCTACCCCCCCCCCCCCGCCCCCCGCCACCATCCTCCCCCTGCCCTGAGTTTACCTTTACGTCTGTTCCTTGCCTCAGTGCTGTTAATTTTAAATCTGAGATGGATAGTTTTTTGTTCAGAAAAGATACTAAGGGATTTGGGCCAAAGGCAGGTATATGGATTTAGGCCGCGGATCAGCCATGATCTCATTGAATGGTGGGACAGGCTCGAGACTCTGAATGGCCTTCTCCGGTACCTATGTTCCTAAGTGCCCTCACCGTTCCCCCTCCCTCCCTGCCCCCACTCCTTCACCAGATCGATGGGGGATTGAAGGAGATGTATCGCTTCTGTTGAGGGAGAACCGTAGGTTGCTGGAAGTCACGGACATTAACTGGACGAAAGAAACATTACAGGAGGCAAGCACCGGGGAGGAGGAGCTGACCCAGTAATGGACGTGGCTTGGAAGTGGAAAGGTAGGGTCTCCCGGTAATGGGGCTGCCCCTGGACGAGGAGAGCAGGATCTAAGGGAAGGGATTAGTCGAACTCAATAAAGGGCCAGGGCCTGGATGCTGGACTGGAAGTGTCTCAGTGATAGGGAAGGATCCAACGCTGTAATGGGGCATAGGCTAGGTGAGGGAGAGGAGAATCTCAATGCGGTGGGGGGGGGGGCACTAACTCAGTAATTGATCGAGGCCTCATTTTGCGACAGGAGGAGCTAAGGATGGAGAAGTGCCTAACTCAGTAATGGGTAGGGGCTGGATAAGGGATGGGATTTCCTTATTAAGGGGAAGGGTCTGACAGTCATGGGGCGAGGCCTTGATGAGGGAGGGGACGTGGTGAGGCAATCTCATTAAGTGAGTGGGCCTGAATGGGAGGGGAGGGAAGGGTCTAAGTGACAGAGAGGGACTAATATTGTTGATAGAAGGGTCTGTGTGAGGGAGAGGAGTGTGTAAGGGAGGAGAGGGTTTCACTAATGGGGCGGGGCCTTGATGAGTAGAGACGAACTATGAGAGGAAATGATCTGAGGAGATAAAGGGGCGAATTCTGGATGAACGATGGGATGGCATAAGGGAGGAAAGGGTTTAAATCAGTAATGGGGTGTGGCCTTGTTGAGGGAGGAGAGGGAGTAAATAAAGGGTGAGACTAGCTCAGCAATGGGCTCGGGAGTGGATGAGCGAGGGGGTCTGTTAGCGGGAATGAATCTAGAAGAATCACTCGACACTCAGGTCTGCTCCAATGTCAAACAGTTTATTTAGTTACGCCAGCGGGGAGCAGGTCACTGGAGTGTCCAGATGCCTCTTCACTGAACAAAGGAAAATCATCCTTTCTTATACATTTTCAAACAGTTACTCAGCCCATCCCGGCCGGAAATGGTCCAATCACAACGATTATCGATTATATACATTGATTATTAGAGCCAATAGAAAGCTTTACTAGGCATAGAGGGGCTGCATGACCGGCCCAAACACAGATAGCGGATTACTCATGATGTTTTCCATACCCCCTTATCTATCATTCTTGGTTCTCATAAATGCATCCCACCTTATCTTAACCTCGTTACAGGCTAGCACCTTTGTCAGCATTCCACAAGGACGTCTGCTTTTCATTTAATTAGCTTTTCTTTGACATTGGATTATTCAGCTCCTGTGGAATGTGGTCAGGTTAACTGAACGCCATGGTGCTTTGCAACCTCCTCACTGTTCACTAATATTGGAAGTTACTGGTTACTCAAATAATATTTAAACATTATGATATTTACAGCATGTACCTCTGCACTTGGGAATGCCCTACAACAATCCCCCCTTTCGGAAGGAGACTAACCCTAGTCTTCCCAACCGACACTATTTATTGTTGTTGTTTTTTTTTAATCCTTTAAACTCGCCTGGTATTCCCTGCCTCGGACGTGCTGGCCAGTTATGTGATTTCAGGAATTCCGGTCGTACTATATCACATTAATGTGATCCAAATGACTTATTCCCCTGGATAGACAAATTGTCTGTCTTGCTTTTGCTCTAGTTTTCACCCTCCTTCGCTGCACATATCGCCTGCATGATCGGCAGGCCAGTGTGCCCCATGTTATGGCCAGTATCAACTGTACTCCGACTAGCACATGAGCATCTATCCGAATCCAGATATTCATGTATATTCACATTCATCCCCCAATCCCAGATCTTCCCCCACCAACACCGGTCCTGCAATTCTGAGTCCGTATCTTTCTCTAGCTTTTTGATTTTTGTCTGCAGTTAGTGGTAGAGTTTTACGGATTGGCCCACCCTGAGCCTTAATTCCCTTAGTACTTCGGCCAGGTGTGGGATGGGGACTGGCTCTGGTTCCTTGTAATCCTGTAGGTGGTCATGGAGATAATCAGTGATGTTAATGTTCTTGGTACCTCTCCGCTGAACCTGGATATTTCAGGCTTGCCCTATAGTGACTGGTCGTAAGGGCATAAAGCAAAAATTAGAAAATGGGATAAGGCATTGTAGATTATTGTAGCGGTAGGAACTTTCTGTGATGGAAACGCAGTATTTCCCTTTACCTCCGTAGTCTGTTCTTGCAAAATGCTTTGGGGCAGGTATGATCTCTATGACACAACCATCGGTTAGATTGAACCCACATTCATCCAATTCTCCCTGTCCCACTGGGTGAGGACATACTGTAAGTCCCCCCTTTGCTTGCATCCCATGATGGAGGTTTCATATAGTGTATTGTTTCTGAGTATGGCAGAGGTTTCAGTTAAATAGTAGCGGAGGGAGGTATTACCCCTTGTGACCCCAATATTTTCCAACTGGTAATGGGGATATGGCCCTGAGTCCCTACAGTGACTATTGGTACCATCAAGACTATTGCCACTTCTGTAGCTTTGCCCATTTCACAATATGGGATCACTGGGTATACTTTGGTGAGTCCTTTCGGAGTGCAATTGTCCAGTATCCCGTTTCTCTGGGCTAGCCGAGCCACATGTGGGCTGTCTATCCAATCGGGCACCTCCCCCCTTAGGATCTGATCGAGGTTGTGTCATGTCTGTCCCACCATCCACAAGCCATAAGCGTGATCGTGTTGTCCCTGCCTTAGATTTGCGGCAGCTTCCTTTTCTCTATCGATGAGGTGATTAATGGTTTTGGCGTGGGCTTCTAATATCGTAATTCCATCTAATTGTATTCCCATGCCCTCCTCTCCCTGATTGGCCTGATTCTCCTCTGCTCTCTCTAAGAGCTCCTTCATTACTCCTTTAAGTCGTTCCACCTTTTCATTTACACCTTGTATGTCCAATGAGCAACATCATGAACTATTCCCCCTTTTGTAGTATAAAGCTGATCCTGGCCTCTAAATCTAATGGCACCCATGGCATCGGCAGCCTGCTGCATTACAATCTTACTTAATACACTATACATATTCCTTGCCTGTTCCGTACAATATCCTGACATTTGCATCCCTGAGATATTGACCAGGACAGGCACAATCTCATGTTTAACATTATCATACACCGCTTCCCCTGGTCTCGATGTACCCACACACATCCATGTTCCTTTCAACTTTCCTTATCATCTGTTGCCCAATGGGAGGGGCACAAACAATTCCAATGTCACAGCTCTCAGTTACCCCTTCCCCTTTCTGTCTGGTCACGCAGTTAGCACGGTCATCTGTGGAACTCCATACACATACCGCATGGTTGCCCGGATTCACCGTAAGCCATGCAGTCAAGTAGGTTTACTCGCCGTTATACACTTCCTTTCCAACATGTTGTGCAATGGCCCATAGTTCATATAGTCCATATTAATACCCCTTTCATTAATCCGTTGTGCATCCATTACCGGGTCTTTGTTCTTCCTCACCGAATATTAATATCAGGCCCCACAGCCACTGCAGTCCGGTTCTTTCCCATTCGCCACTAGTGGTTATATCTGTAATTTAAACACAGTGCCCTGGTGGTCACCAGGTGTTAGTACTTGTCCATGTTGTGAGTATCCCCCGATGAGGGATACATGTCTACCTGTAGGGACCGAACATGTCCTGGGGAATCCAGGAGTTAATCTATATTCTTATCATCTCTACTCTTTTCGAAATTATCTATATGGTCCTGTCACGCTCGGGCTTCGTTCCCCACAATCCTTGCTCAGTTAGTAGCCCATCTAATAACAATCCAAATGCCTATCAATACTAACATTATTCCCAGCCCCCAAAGTAGTCCATGCTCAAGTGTATTCTTCCATTCCTGGTATCTCTTTGCGTACCAGGTGGTGTTTATTTCGGAGTCTATCATTTGCTGTTGGCTTTATATATCTTCAGTTGGGACCAATGTTTCCATCGGCCCTTCCCTTTACCATTACTTTGTCTCCCACAACAGGCACCTTTGTCTGTTCCTCTTTCATGTTTCTATAGAACCTCCTGCCTCACCTTGTGCAGTTGTCTGCACAACTCCTTCAAAAATATTTTAACCCTTTCTCTTGCGGGTCCTATTTCCTCACTACCTGCTATGAAATCTGCTGGCTACCTCATTGCCCTTCCTGTCATTATTAAGGTGTTTAATTTATCCTGATTATTATAAAGTCTTTTTCTCCATGTGAGTTGTCTCACTTTCTTTTGGGCCTCCTTATCTCGAGAGACAGTGGATACGCGCCTGGAGATGGTCAGTGGTTTGTGAAGCAGCGCCTGGAGTGGCTATAAAGGCCAATTCTGGAGTGACAGGCTCTTCCACAGGTGCTGCAGAGAAATTTGTTTGTTGGGGCTGTTGCACAGTTGGCTCTCCCCTTGCGCCTCTGTCTTTTTTCCTGCCAACTCACTGCACTGGCTGCATTAAACATTTCATGCCATGCTGTTTCTCAAGTCAGTGAACATGTTTGAGACCGTTCGTCAGGTGATCTTATCAAAAGATCAAAAATGGCCAGACTTTCAAATGTAGCCCTCTTAAAAACTCATATCTCCAAGAGAAAACTATCAATTGCCAAACTTATCTACACGTTCCTGACTTTCATTGGAAAATTCCAGACTTCTTGGAAATTTCACACGGTATTATTTTAGCTGTTTGAATTCTAATTTCACCATTTGTTTATCCCCTGAATTCCTTTATTGGCTCTTGCATCAGCCAGATCTGATTGCTAATTTCCATTAATTATAATTGTATTTCATTTTGAGCCCTGAGGAACCTTTACAATTAATATTCATAATTCCTGAAAACAGAAATCAAACATTTCCGTTTGATTCCAGGCGTTAGTGTATATTGTTTGTGTTTTTCTTTTTACCTTAGATGACATTTTAATTCCTTAAATAACTTGCCAAATTAAACTGGATTTTCGACATCTCAGATTATTCCAAATTCCCTTTGAATGCTTTAAATAACCACTCATATCAATTTAACTTAGTTTTTCGATTCCAATTTCTTATGCCCGCACTTGGTGATTTTGCATTTTTTTTAGTAAAGACAGAAGTGCTTGCAACTATTTCTCCTTCTCAAGCACTTTGTCTCATTGATAAAGATAGTTGCAGCAAGGTTAATTTCTTGTCTCCAAGGGGGCGGATTAAAGCATTCTCCGCTGTGTCGCTTTACGTAACCCTTTTTTTATGAATGCATCCCATCTTATCTTAACCTCGTTACAGGCTAGCACCTGTGTCCACAAGGACGTCTGCTGTTCATTTAATTAGCTTTTGTTTGACATGGGATTATTCAGCTCCTGTGGAATGTGGTCAAGTTAACTGAGCCCCATGGTGCTTTGCAACCTCCTCACTGTTCACTAATATTATATGTTACTGGTTACTCAAATAATATTAAAACATTATGATATTTAAGGCAAGTGCCTCTGCGCTTGGGAATACCCTACAACAAGGTCTAAGGGAGGCGAGGGTCTAACTCAGTAATGTGGCATGGCCGTGGTGAAGGAATGAAAGGTCTAAATGAAGGGTGAGACTAACTCAGTAATGGGCTGGGGGCTGCATGAGGGAAGGGAGGGTCTAAGGGACGGGAGGGCCTAACTCAGTAATGAGATGAGGCTTCTATGAAGGAGGGGATGGTCTAAAGGAGGGGTTGGTCAAAAGAAGGGGTAGTGTCCACGAGGACAAAGCGTCTGTAGGAGAGGTAATGACTGGTCCGTCAGTCTTGATCCTATCCCTCCCCACCTCCCCCCACCCCTCGGCTGCTAAACTCCATTTTCAGAGCAGTCGTTACTTGGTAATCCTGTCACGTGGTCTCTTTTGAAACAGTGAATTGATCCTGGCTGGGTTCATTCTCTTTCAATCCCCATCTCTCTGATTCCTACTCACCATCTCTCTCTCAATCACCATCGTCCTCTTTCACTCCCCATCTCCCTTTCTCACACCCCATCTATCTCTCTCGCACCCCATCTCCCTCTCACTACCCATCTCTCCCTTTCTTTCTCAGAAGCAATCTGTCAACACACCATCTTTCTCTCACGCCCAGTTTATCAATCTGCATTATTCTCTCCCCTGCCCCTCTCTATCTCGATCTCACTCCCAAGCTCTCTCTTACTCCCCCATTGTATTTCTCACACACTCTCCCCACACTCTCTCTCTCACACAAATGCTCATACACACTCTCTTTCTTTCACTTCCATCTTTCTTTCATTCCCCCACTCTCTCCAATGCCACATCTCCCTCACTCTATCCCCCCTTCCACTCACAACGAATCTCTCTCGCACCACATATCTCTATCCCTCCCCATTTCTGCATCAATCCCCATCTCTCTTTCTCAGTTCCCATCTCTCTCACTCCCCATCTCTCTCTCACTCTGCATGTATCTGTCACTACCTAGCTTTCTCAGTCACTGCGTATCTCTCTCACTTCCCATTTTCTCTATTTCACACTCCCCATCTCTCTTACTCTCCATCTCTCTCTCGCAACCCTTCTCCCTCTCACTACTCATCTCCCTCTCAATGCTCATCTCTCCCTCTCTCTCAGAAACAATCTCTCTTGCACTCCATGCAGTCTAATTCCCCCTGTGAACACCATCCTCTTTAATTCCTGCTGTGAACATCCTCCTGTCCCATTTCCCCTGTGAGCACCGCCTGTCTAACTCCCCTTGTGAACACACTCTCCTGTCTAATTTCCCCCGTGAACACTCCCTTCTGTCTAATTTCCCCTGAAAACACCCTCCTGTCTAATTTCCCCTGTAAACACCCTCCTGTCTAATTCCCCTGTGAACACCTCCTCCTCTCTAATTCCCCTGTGAACACCCTCCTGTCTAATTACCCTGTGATCACCCTCCTGTCTAATTCCCCCTGTGAACAGCCTCCTGCCGAAGTCCCCCTTTGAGCATGCTCCTGTCTAATTCCCCCTGTGAACACCACCACCTCTCGAATTCCCCTATGAACACCGTCTCCTGTCTAATTCGCCTGCAAGCACCTTCCTGTCTAATTCCCCCCGTGAACACACTCCTGTCAATTTCCCCCCGTGAACATCCCTTCCTGTCTCATTCCGCCATTAACATCCTCCTGTCCAATTTACCCTGAGAGCACCCGCCTGTCTATTTCCCCCCTGTGAACAGCCCCTCCTGTCCAATTCCCTCCTGCGAACAACCCCTTCCTGTCTATTTCCCCCCTGTGAACACCACCCGGTCTACTTTCACCCGTGAACAACCCCCCACCCCCCACCCCCGTGTAATTCCCCCTGTGAATACCCCTCTCCATCTAATTCCCCCTGTGAACAACCTCCGGTCTAAATTCCCCTTTGAACCCCCCGTCTAATTCCCATTGTGAACAGCGTCCCGTGTAATTCCCCTTGTGAACTCGACCATCAATCTCTGCCTGTGAAATACCATTCTGTCTAATCCCCCCTGTGAACACCCTCCTGTTTATTTCGCCCTGAGAACACCCCCTTCCTGTCTAAATCCCACTGTGAATACCCTCCTTTTCAAATGCCCCTGTGAACACCCTCCTGTCTTCTTCCCCTGTTAACACCCCCTCATGTCTAGTTCCTCCTGTGAACACCCCTTTCCTGTCTAATTCCCCCTGTTATCAACCTCCTGTCTAATTCCCCTGTAAACACCCCGTCTAATTCCCTTTGTCAACTCCACCGTCTAACTTCCCCTGTGAACACCCTCCTGTCTAAGTCCCCCTGAGAACACGCTCCTGTATAATTCCAGCATGTAAGCTCCCCCTCCTGTCTAATCCCCCTGTGAAAACCAATTCTGTCTAATTCTCCTTGTGAACAACCTCCAGGAAAATTCCCCCTATGAACACCCTTCTTGTGTATTTTCCCCCTGTGAACACTCGCCTGTATAATTCCCCCTGTGAACTTCGTCCTGCGTATTTTCCCCCCGTGAACCCAATCCTGTCTGACTATCCCTGTGAAGACCCTCCTATATAGTTCCCCCTGTGGATACCCTTCTGTTTAATTTCTCCTGTGAACCCCCCAGTCTAATTCCTCCTGTAAACGCCCTCCTGTCGACTTCCCCCTGTGAAAAGCTCTCCTGTCTACTTCCCCCTGTGACAATCCCTCCTGTCTACTTCGCCCTGCGAACTCCCTTCTGTGTAATTCCTGCTTTGAATACCTCCTGTCTACTTACTCTGTGAACATCCTCGTCCTGTCTAGTGATATGAGAACAGATTGTGCTAGAATCACCGCAGTTCTGGCAGCATCTGTGGTGATTGAAACTGAGTTAATATTTCAGGTTCCGACCTACATCAGAAATGGAAAAAGCTAGAAATGTTACAATCATTGAGCAAACGAGAGGGGGAGGTGGAAGTCGTTCAAGGGGGGAAGGGGAGAGGGGCAAAGTGACAGATGCCATGGAACAGCATGCACCTGGAGAGCTAAATAATGGGGCTCATGGTCTGAAATTATTGAACTCAATATTGAGTCCAGAAGAATGCTGAGTGCCTAATCAGAAAATGAGGTACTGTTCCTTGAGCTTGCATTGATGTTCACTGGAACACTGCAGCAGGCCAGTGACAGAAATGTGGGCATGAGAAAAAGGTGCAGAATTAAAATAGCAAGCAGCTGGAAACTCGGGATCATGCTTGCAGACAGAGCAGAGGTGTTCTTGAAAGCAGTAACCCAATCTGCGTTTAGTCTCCCCCATGTAGAGGAAACCGCACTGTGAGCAGTGAATACAGTATACTAAATTGGAGGAAGTACAAGTAATCGCTGCTTCACCTGGAAGGAGTGTTTGGGGCCTTGGATGGTGAGAAGAGAGGAGGTAAATGGGCAGGTAGTACACCTCCTGCAATTGTATGGGGAAGTGTTTAAAGGGTACGAGGTGTTGGGGGTAATTGAGGCGTGGACTAGGGTGTCGCGGAGTGAACAATCTCTTCGTAATGCTAACAGGGAGGGGAGGGGAAGAACTGCTTGGTGGCAGCATCATGCTGGAGGTGACAAAAATGGCAGAGGATGATCCTTTGGATTTTGTGGCTGATATGGTGGAAATTGAGGAATGTGATTATATTTGACATTTGTCCTTTGAATCTAATCTAATAAGGTGATTGTCTCCAACATTATCCATCAGTCTGTGAACAGAGGAACCTTGGAGTGAATGTTCATGATTACTGAAATTCGGGTGGATAAGGTGGTTAGAAAGGGTTACGGGATACTTTCCTTTATTGGCCGATGTATAGAAAAGAAGAACATGGTCGTTATGCTAGAAACAGTGGCAATACTCAGCCAGTCTGGCAGTATCTGTGGACAGAGAAAAAGAGTTAATGTATCAGATTGATGACCTTTCATCAACCCCTTCTGAAGAGAAAGAGAGAGGGAGGGAAGGAGAGGGGGGGAAGGGACAGAGAGAAGGAGAGTGAAAGACAGGGAGACAGAGAGAGCGAGAGAGACAGACAGAGAGGGAGAGACAGAGAGAGAGAGTCAGAGAGACTGAGAGAGAAGGAGCGACAGAGAAAAGGAGAGACAGAGAGAAAGCAAAATAAGACAAGAAATCGGAGCAGGAGTAGACCATATGGCCCATCGAGCCTGCTCCGCCATTCAATACAATCATGGCTCATCTTAGGATTCAACTCCACTTTCCCGCCCACTCTCCATATCACTTGATTCCATGAGAGGACAGAAATCTGTCTATCCCAGCCTTAAATGTATTGAACGATGGAGCATCCACAACCCTCTGGGGTATAGAATTCCAAAGATTCACAACCCTTTGAGTGAAGTAATATCTATTTATCTCAATCCAAAATGATCATCCCCTTATCTTGAGACTGTGTCACAGTGTTGTACATTCCCGACCATCGAAAATAATCCCGCAGTGTCTACCCGATCCAATACCTCCAGAATCTTCTGTATCAATGATATTCCTCTCATTCTTCTAAACTCCAGAGAATACAGGCCCTGTTTATTTAATCTCTCCCCTTCCCTCAGAATTGTCTGTTTCTGCACCCACATTTGAATCGTATCCTTTAGTTTATATCACCTCTCCTCATTCTTTCTGCCTGTGGAGGTGGAAGATGTGATCATGGTTCGTAATGATTACATCACAACTGTCTTCACAGAAAAGGGGACGATGCAGACATTGTAGTCAAGGAGGAGGGTTTGAAATATTGGATGGGATAAACAGTGAGAGAGGAAATATTAAGGGGTTTAGCATCTCTGAAAGCTGATAATTGACCAGGCTCGGACTGTTAAGAGGTGCAATGGGGGCATGGCCTACATTTGACTCCATTCACACACTTAGATAGATAGATAGATCTTATTATAAATAAAGATATACATTTGTCTGGGTTGGAGGATGCATACATTTTTGGTCGTTAGAATACCTTCAGTCTTGTTACTAGCTATCAGCAGCTGTGTACAATTTCTATAATAATATACGAATATAACAATTTCTACTTGCTCTGGCTTGATGTGGGTAATATTTATGTTTGAAAGGATGGGGTGAATCTTAGAACAATTTCCCAGGGATGAAGTGAGATTGAGGGACTGGAGGAAAGGTCAGTACTTTACATGACTTAATGACAAAATTTGTTGTGTTAAAATTGAATATATCACACGCTGTTGCACTGTGACAATTGCTGATAGTTTTTTAACGATAGGGATTGTTTTTCGTGCAGGATTTTCGATTTTACTTTCCTTTATTGACTGTTGTATAGCATATAAGAACAAGGAATTCATGCTACAACTACATAAAGCACTAGTTAGACCACAGCTAAAGTACTGCATACCGTTCTGGACACCACATTACATGAAAGATGTGATCACACAAGCGAAGACATAGAGGAGATTTGCAGAGGATGTTGTCAGCACTGCAGAATTCTACCTGTGAGGAAAGATTCGACAGGCTGGTGTTGTTCTTTTTGGAACAGAGGAGGCTGAGGGGAGATTTAATGGTGTATAAAATTATAAAAAGCTCAGATAGAGTGGAGAGGAAGGATCTCAGCAGTGGGGTCAATAACCAGGGAGCATAGATTTGCATTAATTGGTAGAAGGATTACATAGAAACATTGAACATAGCAAATATAGAATCAGAACAAAGCAGTGAGAATTAAAAAAGGAAACTTCCGCTGAATTTGTGAGCCTTACATTGTGGAGCCTTATTTGGTGAGAATGGTGACCGAATGAAATTCTGCTTCTGTGCGATGAATAGATACTATATGATCTTATTGCAACAGTAAGGTACCATGTGCACTGTAAATATGGACTGAAATGACTGAAATAACAATGTAACAGATCAATTGTTGGCTGCATACTATGACTACAGTTATGCCAGTTATCCTCTGAGAATGCACATAAGACACAATGGGATGAAGTCAAAGTGTACACTGTTGAATTTGATAGCTTGATCTTTGTGGGAACACAAGGGTTAAATAAGTTAAAGATACTAAATGGTCAATTCACTTGTACAAGTAAACATTTAACAGAAATGGGCATAGAATGTCCTATGTGCTGCATTTCTACTCCTGCACCTACTCTATTTGGACACCTCATAATTTCTAACATGTCTATCAAATCTAATTTCCAGTTTTTTCTTCTCCATGGAGAACAACCCCAGCTTCTCCAGTCTATCCACGTAACTGAAGTCCCTCATCATTGTTCTCATGAATCTTTTCTGTACCCTCTCTAATGCCTTCACATCCTTCCTAAAATACTGTGCCCAGAATTGGACACAATATTAGTTGAGGTTGAACCAGTGTTTATAAAGCTTCATTATAACCACATTGCTTTTATACACGAAGCCTCTATTTACAAGACAGGGATCCCATATGCCTTTTAACCACTTTCTAAAATAGCTCTGCTACCCTCAATTTGTGCACAGATATCGCCAGGTCACCCGGTTCCTGAACGCACTTCATAATTTTCTCCTTATTTTATACTGCATCTCTTCATTCTTCCTACCAAGATACATTATTTCACACTCTCTGCACCAAATCAGATCTGCCACATGACCAACACTGGTGAAAAACTATTAAATGTTGGTGTTCAGAGCGGTTTGGTTTCTTTGTACACACATCATACAAAATTAACATGCTGGTGCAAAAAGGGAAGGCAACTGGTTTCTTGCTCTTTATTGCAAGGGATTGGATACAAGCGTAAGGAAGTTTCACTGCAATTGGTGAGACCATAACTAGAATACAATGTACAGGTTTGGTCTCCATACCTAAATGAGTATATACTTGCCTGACAGGCAGTACAACAAAGATGCACTAGGTATTGCTGGAACAGACTTGAGGGGCCTTATGGCTTCCTCCTGCTCTTATTTCATCTGTTCTTACGTTCGCATGACAGAGAGGGACGGAAGGACAGGGAGGTCTAGAAAGAGGGAGGGGGAAAGAGAGCGAACAAACAGGAAAAACAGATGGGAACACCACCACCTGCAAGTTATACACCATCCTGAAATGGAACGGGATCACTGCTACTTCACTCTAACTGGGACAAAGTCCTGGAACTGCCTACTGCAGTATTGTGGGTGAATCGACACCAAATGGACAGTAGTGATTCAAAAAGGAAGATCACCAACAACTTCCCAAAGAGCAATTAGTTTGGGAAATGAATGCTGGCCTTGTCAGAAACACACACATCCAATAAACGAATAAAAACATTTTTAGGACGGCACAGTGGGGCAGTGGTTAGCACCGCAGGCTCACAGCTCCAGCGACCCAGGTTCAATTCTGGGTACTGTCTGTTTGGAGTTTACAAGTTTTCCCTGTGTCTGCGTGGGTTTTCTCCGGGTGCTCCGGTTTCCTCCCACAAGCCTTGCAGGTTGGTAGGTAAATTGGTCATTATAAATTGCCCCTAGTATAGGTAGGTGGTAGGGAAATAGAGGGACAGGTGGGGATGTGGTAGACATATGGGATTAGTGTTGGATTAGTATAAATGGGTGGTTGATGATCGGCACAGACTCGGTGGGCCGAATGGCCTGTTTCAATGCTGTATCTCTAAACTAAACATAAATGAAAAATTGACAGCGATGCATATAAGGCGATATTAGGCTCAATGACAAAAACTTGGGCAAAGAGCTTAGTTTTATGGAACATCTTAAATAAGGAAAGGGAGGTTGTGAGATGGAGAGGGTTAGGGAAGTAATTCCAGAGTTGGGCCTTGGCAGCTTGAAGGCACGGCCACCAATGGTGGAATGTTTAAAATCAGGGATGCTCAAGAGGCCAGATAGGGAGATAGAGACGGGGCGAGGAGGAGACAGGGCGAGAGAGAGTGAAAGAGACGGTGTGAGGCAGGAACAGAGACCGAGTCAGTGATAGAAAGAGAGACACACACAGACGGGTGAGGGAGAGAGCTGGATACTCCCTCCCAAGTATGGGACAGTCCAAGCTGTTTCTCTGTGTAAACAGGGAATGGGGGAGGGAGGGATATTCCAGACATATCCCAAATGGACCATTCAAGCCAGAAACCTGGCTCTCTGCCTGTCTCTCCCCCTCCCCGAAAAACCTCAGTAACTGTGCAGAAACGCTGCTGTAATTTTAAACCTGGAGGAGCCGGTTTGGATAATGGTCATTTAACACAAATTGAATTAAATGTCTTTCACTATTCCCCTCCCATTAACAGAAAGTTCAGAAAAATAATTGAAAATGTCTCATTGCATTGACCTTGAAATTTTGACAAAGAGCTTTTGCTTGAAAGGCCAGTTTGCCTGCAGCACAAACAGGTAGATTTCATTTTGATTTTCTATTACATTGTGTGGGAAAGCCTGAAACTAGAGCCAGGTTAATGATACAGCCAAGGGAACATTTCCAACTGGTGACATTGCACACAAAAATTTTGACCCATATTTTCAGTTATATTTATCAACGACGGTTTGTACTTCATTTGATGCTGCTGTATTGACGCATTAGCTTGTAATCAATCGAATAAACTGTCTTAATATTTACCACTTTAATGTTACAAGGGTTTATAAAGCTGTAAAATGGCTATTTAACACAAATTGTAAGGAAGATCTTCCAATTTTCACCTCCAGTTTCTATAAAGCCTCGCAATAAAGACATTTACATTCTGACAAAGAGTTTTTGCTGCTGTAATAAAGTGTCACTTGTTTCTATTTGCTTCCTGACTGTTTCTTTCCTCTGCTCTCCTGGGGCATTCAGAGGGATTCTTGTTCATCACTTGTCCACATTCAGGAGGTTCCAGATCTTCTTCTGCTGCTGCCCTGAATAAATTAGTTGCATTCAAAATCTTTCCCTTGGTTTGGAGACATGAGGAGAGACTGTTTACACTAGCAGAGGAGAGAAACAGATAGGCAGGGAGTTGTTATGGCCTGGAATTCACTCTGAGGTGTTTCTGAAAGCAGATTCAATAATAACTTTCAGAAGACAATTGGATCAAGACTTCAGTTACTCTTAGTTATAGTAGAGAAGATGGCAGCACAGAAAGAGAAGCGAGAGAGAGAGAGATGTCATAACTTTAAGGATGAAGAACCCAGCAACAATTATTTCGAGAGTTCTTTTTGTAACTGATTTTTTCAGTTTTATTTGATGCAGCTGTTTTATTTATTCATTACCTTTAATCACTCAAAATAATTATCCATATAGGAACCAGTTTAATGTTAAAAGTGTTTACATAGTTGGAAAACAGCCATTTAACACAAATTGTATTGAAATTATTTCATTAAGCATCTCCAGTTTACATTAAGGAAATTCCTCAAACTTTTGGAAACTTTCAGACGGTCAGCAGCACAGAATCGCCCCATCATCAATGGCTCAGCATCACCATTTGCTGGTGTCCCTGTCTCACTGCAGTTAATGCCTTCCTTTCACCATCTCCATCAGCTGGTGCCCCTGTCTCACTGCAGTTACTGACCACCCCCCCCCCCCACCTTCTCCAACTGCTGGTGTCACAGTCTCACTGCAGTTATTGTCCCCCTTTCACCATCTCCATTCTGCTGGTGTCCCTGTCTCAATGCAGTTACTACCCCCACACCATCTCCATCTCCTGGTGTCCCTGTCTCACTGCAGTTACTGACCCCTTTTCACCATCTCCATCTGCTGGTATCCAGTGTCACTGCAGTTACTGTCCCTCAACATCTCCATCTTCTGGTGGGACAAATTGCCGCGGGGGTGGGGGTTTGTAATTGCTGGGGCAGGGGGAGAGGGAGACAGCAATGACTGGGTTGTGAGAATAGAAGGGAGACAGAGTCAAGAATGTGTCGCCAAAAATACAGAAAAATAATCAATTGACACGAGAAACTTTCCTGTATCTGCAGCATTTTCCTTCTTTAAGAACAACTTTGTTTCTCTCTGCGCAGATGTGAGCAACTAAGAATGGAACCAGGTAAAGCGGTGGAGAGGCTGTGGGTGCTGTTTCCACTCCTGTCCTGCAGGGTGCACTCTGACATTCCTCCTGCCCCACTAATGTTCGCTACTGTCAAGGTTGTCTCTTTCCTGCTGCCTCGCTGCTATTTGCCATGTCTTCCCCCTCTACTGTCGTTGTGCTCATGCTGCTGTCATTCACCTGTTACACGCCGCAACCCCTGCTCTTTAGCATCTGTCAACCCCCAGCCAGTGTATTATGGGTCACTCAGTTGTCGTTCAATTCTTGCCCACTGGGGACAAATGCTCAGTTCATGGTCTGAACACGTAGGGACCCGCCCCTGGGTTGCTCTTAGTTGTTTTGTTTATTCATTAATTGAATAATTGATGTAACTGGATATTTCACCGCCCTCTTGACCTGCTCTCTGAACTTGTACTGTGTCGTCCCATAAATAAATGTGTTGTGCAGCAACTTAAACTCTGCAGCATTAATCCGACTTGTCGGAATATATATTCAGAATTGTTGTAATCCCTGTGATTTTTTCCTGTAATGTTATAATGTTAGAAATCTAGAACGATTATCAACCACAGAAGTATGAAGCTGCCAGATATAGTGAAGAGAAAAATCACAGACTTCCTTCTGCTCTCCATCTCTGGTTCACTGCGATTCTCTGCCTTGTTCTGGCCCCTCAGTCCCTTACGGACTCAACTGGCCACTAAAATATGCCTGACGATCAGAGCATTAAGGAAAAGCATTAAAGCAAATGGGAACAATGGGATTAAAATCTTATCAAACCAGTCAACTGCCATCCATCCGGGATCAGTATGAAAGCTTGGCTTTCGATAACAGAACCATCGTGCATTACCAATTATCTCTGGAGGTGCACATGCAAAGTAGAAGGGGAGGTTTTTTAAACATAGCAGAACGCAGATTTTTGCTAGAACCACAGCTACAGTTTTCTCGGTGCAATATTTTGTTTTCAGCTTCTGGCAACAAACGGCCACAAATCGATCGAAGGTGAAAGTGACGGTGAACCAGACAGAACAGTCTCTGGTTCCACGAATCAGGACAATGATAACCTTACAAACAGGGATGATAATCATAAATATTTCTGGCAGATAGTAAAAATTGATCCTGTACAGTATGACCTCAGTGATAATGACCAGTAGATCCACCGTTGCCATGGCCACCAAGTAGCGAGTGGTGCAGGTGGAGAGACCGCATTTTTCCTGGGGAAGAATCACAATCACCAGTAAATTAACTGTAAGAGAGAGAAGGGAAAATAGACTGGAACTTACTGATCAAGCATTTGTAGTGTCTGGCCCAGGCAGTAAGAGCTGACTCAGATGATGCTCCAGGTTAGGAGACTCCTCCTGGGGTTTAGGGATTGACAGCCCAATGATCAGAGATATCACCACTCTCCACCCCTCTGGAGTTACTGGTTGAGCATCCCCTCCCCTGCTCCCGTCCCGCCCCCGCCGCCGGTGTCAGGCAACTCTGCACAAATCCAGCAGTCATGGTTTGGACTGCCCTCGCCCTGAGGCCTGCTCCAGAGTCCTCCCTGCCTGAATGGAATCCAAGCCTGTCAATCAGGCAGACTTCAGAGCGGGAATCCAGTCAAGGATAAAAGAGGCAATGTGTGGGGTTACAACACTGGGACACTGCTCCGAACCTATGTCACTCACAACTGTTAATCTCCAGGCATAGGTATTGGAGTAAAAACAAAATACTGAAACTGCTGTAAATCGGATGAAATTAGCAGAATGTTGAAAACACTTCATAGGTCAGGCAGCATCTGCGGAGAGTGAAACAGCGTTCACGGTTGAGGCTGATAGACTTCCATCAAAACTGGAAGATATGAGAGGTTAGCAGTTTTAAAGCAATGATGGAGCCATTGCAAAGTGGGGTACAGGAGGAGGAAAGAACAAAGGAGCAGGTGTGTGGGCAGATGGAGGGCGGCACAGTGGCGCAGTGGTTAGCACTGCAGCCTCACAGCTCCAGGGACCCGGGTTCGATTCTGGGTACTGCCTGTGCGGAGTTTGCAAGTTCTCCCTGTGTCTGCGTGGGTTTCCTCCGGGTGCTCCGGTTTCCTCCCACATGCCAAAGACTTGCAGGTTGGTAGGTTAATTGACCATTATAAAGTGCCATTAGTATAGGTAGGTGGTAGGGAAATATATAGGGACCGGTGGGGATGTTATTGGAATATGGGATACGTGTAGGATTAGTATAAATGGTTGGTTGATGGTCGGCACAGACTCGGTGGGCCGAAGGGCATGTTTCAGTGCTGTATCTCTAAACTAAACTGATCTAATGACTAAGTTGATGATGGCGCAAGGTTTAGTTTAGATTAGAACATTACAGCGCAGTACAGTCCCTTCGGCCCTCGATGTTGCGCCGACCTGTGAAACCATCTGACCTACACTATTCCATTTTCATCCATATGTCTATCCAATGACCACTTAAATGCCCTTAAAGTTGGAGAGTCTACTACTGTTGCAGGCAGGGCGTTCCACGCCCCTACTACTCTCTGAGGAAAGAAACTACCTCTGACATCTGTCCTATATCTATCACCCCTCAACTTAAAGCTATGTCCCCTCGTGTTTGCCATCACCATCCGAGGAAAATGACTCTCACTATCCATCCTATCTAACCCTCTGATCATCTTATATGTCTCTATTAAGTCACCTCTCCTCCTCCTTCTCTCCAACGAAAACAACCTCAAGTCCCTCAGCCTTTCCTCGTAAGACCTTCCCTCCATACCAGACAACATCCTAGTAAATCTCCTCTGCACCCTTTCCACAGCTTCCACATCCTTCCTATAATGCGGTGACCAGAAGTGCACGCAATACTCCAGGTGCGGTCTCACCAGAGTTTTGTACAGCTGCAGCATGACCTCGTGGCTCCGAAACTCGATCCCCCTACTAATAAAAGCTAACACACCATATGCCTTCTTAACAGCCCTATTAACCTGGGTAGCAACCTTCAGGGATTTATGCACCTGGACACCAAGATCACTCTGTTCATCTACACTACCAAGAATCTTCCCATTAGCCCAGTACTCTGCATTCCTGCTACTCCTTCCAAAGTGAATCACCTCGCACTTTTCCGCAATAAACTCCATTTGCCATCTCTCAGCCCAGCACTGCAGCCTATCTATGTCCCTCTGTACCCTACAACATCCTTCGGCACTATCCACAACTCCACCGACCTTAGTGTCATCCGCAAATTTACTAACCCACCCTTCTACACCCTCTTCCAGGTCATTTATAAAAATGACAAACAGCAGTGGCCCCAAAACAGATCCTTGCGGTACACCACTAGTAACTAAACTCCAGGATGAACATTTGCCATCAACCACCACCCTCTGTCTTCTTTCAGCGAGCCAATTTCTGATCCAAAGCTCCAAATCACCTTCAACCCCATACTTCCGTATTTTCTGCAATAGACTACCATGGGGAACCTTATCAAACGCCTTACTGAAATCCATATATACCACATCCACTGCTTTACCCTCATCCACCTGTTTGGTCACCTTCCCGAAAAACTCAATAATGTTTGTGAAGCACGACCTACCCGTCACAAAACCGTGCTGACTATCGCTAATGAACTTATTCTGTTCAAGATGATTATAAATCCTGTCTCTTATAACATTTTCCAACATTTTACCCACAACCGAAGTAAGGCTCACAGGTCTATAATTAATTAAGGTCTATCAGGCTGTCTCTACTCCCCTCCTTGAACAAGGGGACAACATTTGCTATCCTCCAGTCTTCCGGCACTATTCCTGTCGACAATGACGACATAAAGATCAAGGACAAAGGCTCTGCAATCTCCTCCCTAGCTTCCCAGAGAATCCTCAGATAAATCCCATCTGGCCCAGGGGACTTATCTATTTTCACACTTTCCAAAATTGATAACACCTTCTCCTTGGGAACCTCAATCCCATCCAGCCTAGTAGCCTGAAGCTCAGTATTCTCCTCGACAACATTTTCTTTCTCTACTGTAAATACTGACGAAAAATATTCATTTAACGCTTCCCCTACCTCCTCTGATTCCACACACAACTTCCCACTACTATCCTTGATTGGCCCTAATCTAACTCTAGTCATTCTTTTATTCCTGATATACCTATAGAAAGCCTTAGGGTTTTCCCTGATCCCATCCGCCAATGACTTCTCGTGTCCTCTCCTTGCTCTTCTTCGCTCTCCCTTTAGATCCTTCCTGGCTAGCTTGTAACTCTCAAGCGCCCTAACTGAGCCTTCACTTCTCATCTTAACAGAAGCCTTCTTCTTCCTCTTGACAAGCGCTTCAACTTCTTTAGTAAACCACGGCTACCTCGCTTGACAACTTCCTCCCGGCCTCACAGGTACATACTTATCAAGGACACGCAGTAGCTGCTCCTTGAATAAGCTCCACATTTCGATTGTTCCCATCCCCTGCAGTTTCCTTCCCCTCCAATGCATCCTAAATCTTGCCTAATCGCATCATAATTTCCTTTCCCCCAGCTATAATTTTTGCCCTGCGGTATATACCTGTCCCTGCCCATCGCTCAGATAAACCTAACCGAATTGTGATCACTATCACCAAAGTGCTCACCTACATCTAAATCTAACACCTGGCCGGGTTCATTACCCAGTACCAAATCCAATGTGGCATCGCCCCTGGTTGGCCTGTCTACATACTGTGTCAGAAAACCCTCCTGTACACACTGGACAAAAACTGACCCATCTAAAGTACTCGAACTATAGTATTTCCAGTCGATATTTGGAAAGTTAAAGTCCCCCATAACAACTACCCTGTTACTCTCGCCCCTGTCGAAAATCATCTTCGCTATCCTTTCCTCTACATCTCTGGAACTATTTGGAGGTCTATAAAAGACTCCCAACAGGGTGACCTCACCTCTCCTGTTTCTAACCTCGGCCCATACTACCTCAGTAGACGAGTCCTCAAACGTCCTTTCTGTCGCTGTCATAGTCTCCTTGATTAACAATGCCACAATGGACAATTAAAGAAACTTAGGATGGGTCCAGAGGAGGTGCACATGGTTAGAGCAGTATCTCAGAGGGTGAGGGGAGAATGTAAAATCTGGCAAAGAGGAGAAGGCCCCAGTAGCCCAGAGAAGTGTCAGGAATGGTGGCATACCCCAAAGGTGGGTTTGCTGCAGGTTCGGAGAAGAGTCTGGAGATGGGGAGGGTTGAGGCCATGGAGGGATTTTAACCCAAGGTTAAGAATTTTAAATCTAAAGCGTGAGGGGACTGAGAGCCAATGTGTGTCATTGAGGGTGAGGGTGATGGATGAGTTGGACGTGGTCGAGGGATGGACATGGACAGTGAAGTTTTGGATCAATTCTGTTTGATAGAAGCTGGAGGTTGGCTGGCTGGTCAGGGGTGAACTGGAGGAATGGAGTCAGGAGGTAACATAGTTCTAATTTTACTAGAGTCATTAACCAACATAGAATAGACAGGTAACCATCTGCAGTGAAATAGCAGAGAGAGGATTGTCAGTTTGATACATTCTTTGTCACTCCCCTAAAATCACCCACAGTAATTTCCAAGCTGCAATTTTGAATGTGATCTTTAACTGTTCCCGTGACAGATATTCAAAGTTCATATTTTAACTGGAAAGCTTCCGAGGCAAAGTGAAACAGCTCTGCTAGAGTACCTGAATTCAGTATACACTGCAGTCAAATCAATAATATTTATCAATGAATCGGAGGAGTGAACATGGCTAATATAATTATATGAAAGCTGTAAATAAAGCTGCTCATCATTATGGGGCCAGTCCTGCATGAATACAGCTTCCAGCTTTATTTCTGAGTGGGGTTTAACTAAAATAATTTCCTGGACTTTGAAATGCTTGTGTTTTATCTGCCGCATTATTTCCATCGGAGTTGAAGCAGCTGATGCATTCTGTTTGTTTATTCAGTGTAACTAGCAGCAACAATCAGGTGTATAACCATGTCACTGGATACTTATCCCCTGTATAAATCTGGACCAATTTGAATGGAGCAGCTCAGAGCGCCTGCCAGAGCTGTGGGATCCAGACCAGCAGAAGTCACTGCTTCTCAGAGAAATGGGACGTTCAGTAATCCGTCAGATAGAATGCATTTACTATCCTATTCTTGCAGCTGTTGGAGTTCCTTGTAAGCTGTTATCTCAGTTGTCGATGGTGTAACCAGTTTTACCTGGAAAGCTGTAATCGGTATTATTTCTTACTGTGTGTTTTACTCAGCTACCTGTTCAGTTTCAGCAGTTTCTTGATGGAATGTCCTCCGTCTCTGCTCTTTCAGTCTTGCAGGAGCTGCATTATATTTATAATGATCTTTCTTCCTACAACCCTGGTATTGTCACTGGGTTATTCCTTCTGCTGTGCATATCGAAATCAGTTGCCTGGATGAAGAGCATGGATGTGCCCATAAGGAGCTGTTAACAGTTTCATGTTGTCCAACTAACCTGTCCTAGGACATTTATATGAATGTGTTTCCAGTGATTGATAATGAGACAGCTTACTGTCTCAGTGTTGCAAGGAGGCAGTGCAATGTCCTCTTTCACCATGAACATTGTTCAGTTTATGTGTAATTTCAATATATTTATTGTTTATCCCTGTAACAAAATAGTATTTCATTCTGTGTTTGTCTGTTGCTGCTTCATGGGTCTGGCAACTAAACTGAGTTTTCTGCTTACTCTTTCACATCTCTTTCTCTGCTTCATTGTGCATGAATTCACTGTCACTGGGCTTCATTGCGAATTGAAGTGTGTAGGTGATGTTGTATCAGTTTACACTGTGCCTGTTGGAATTATGAATTCTTCTATTTATCAGGATATTATAATTAGCAGAAGTAATCTTGTGCTTCATGAGTTAAGCAATCTCGCCATCGAACACCATGCTTTATAATACCATGAGAAGGAATTTTAATGACTGTGAGGTGTGTCTGGAAAAGACTTCTGATACTGTTTATTCTATGCATTGTCGATAATGTGAACAGTGTAGGTGAATAGTGGGAGATTTGTGTGATTTGGTTAAACATTAAACTATTGACAGAGACTTCACCATTGAACAAACTGAATCTGAGAATAGAATCATTACGGGGTTGGTGAATTGAATGCAGGCTCAGAATATTAGGACAAACGGATTGGAAAATTATCATTGTGAAAGACAGTACAAGATCGTGCTGTGATGGAAATCACACCTGTCAAATGGAAACACCTTAATTTAGTCATATGGGACACCACTTTAACATTTTTTTGGCCAGACATTGCAAAGAACGTGTTAAAAAAAACACAGACCTGAGTGGATGAAAATATGGTTGCACATTTCCATTCTGAGAGACATGAATGGAAAGACGATGGGGTGCTCTTTGATTCAATTAACAAGAATGGCCTGGACAATAGTGATGATCAAAAGTCACCAACGGCTTCTGACGTTGTAAGAGACAAAACTTCACCCCTCACCGAGTATGTGTGGGAGACTCTCAAATCCACCAACCTTCCCAGAAGTTGCTGTTTGAAGCTCAGAGATGGTCACATGACCTACCTGCTGGGAAGACCGGGGGCTTTCTTAATTGTGACACAGAAAGGGAATCGCCTGCAACTTGGCTGCTTACTTTCCACCATTCAGAGTAAGGGACTTTACCTCCTCCTCGAAGAAAAGTGGAAAATGCTTTAAACACTCTGCCAGTCAGGCAGCATCTGTGGGGAGAAATACACCTTCCGAAAATGTTCCATCACAACCTGAAACGTTAATTCTGTTTTTTTCTCTCCACAGATACCGCCTGACCTGCTGATTATTTCCAGAATTTTCTGTTTTTTTTCAGATTTTCATCATCCACTTTTGTATTAGTGTTGAATTCCCAGCAACTTCTCTTCCAGGAATGTTTACCTTGAAGAAGTTCTGCTCTTCTCTCTGACGGGATTTCCCTTTCTCTCTTGTACCTTGCTCACATTCATTTCTTTCTATCTCCCTTCTTGTGTTTGAACAGGTAACTAACAAAACTCGCTTTCACAGTCACATGAACTGTCTCTGATTCCAAGTTATGTCACGTGGATTCCCACAGACATTCCGCCCTGTGTGTGTTTTAAATTAAAGGGAGAAACTAAGTAATCTTAAAGTTAATTCATGGCAGCAGCGACCTCACCCGTGATATGCTGGAACTGTGGGTGGATTGACTGTGGAGCATCACGATGCTTTGATTGTCGTGGATGACACGTTTAGCATAAACCTTTTTGATAACATTCCAAGCCTTCAGTTTCTTTCGCATCAGAACAGCCTCCTTTATCTTTTTGTTGCTCTCAATCTTGTCTTCAACTACAAGTGGGAGCTCTGGGATTTCCTCAATGCGATGATCTTTTGACAGGACCAGAGCAGGGAGGGCTGATGCAGCCAGAGAAGACTGTTGGCACCCTATGGTGCCAACGTCGCCAAGTCTTTGTGGGAGCGAACCTATATTCAGCTTGCAGGACCTCATCCCCCCTTTCCTTTTACCTATGTTGTTGTTACCAATATGTACCACGACAACTGGCTGCTCGTCATCCCTCCTCAGAATGCTCTGTTGCTGCTCAGAGACATCCTTGACCTGAGCACAAGGGAGACAACATACCATCCTGCAGTTTATTTTGCGGCCACAGAAACGCCCGAATGATCCACTTACGATTGAATCACCATTCACAAGAGGCCTGTCAATCTTTTTCCTCCCCTCCTGTGCAGCACAGCATCCCCCCAGCCACCCACCGACATTGTGCCATGAACTTGGCTCTTGTTGCTTTCCCCGAGCCATCTCCGCCAACAATGTCCAAAGCCGTACATCTATTAGAGAGGAGGACGGCCACAGATGACTCCTGCATTACCTGCCTTCCTCTACTCTGCCTGGTTGTCATCCATTCCCTTTCTGCCTTTGCGTGCGGTGTGAGCACCTCGCTAAATGTGTTATTCATGACAATCAAAGTATCGTGAATGCTCCACAGTGAATCCACCCACAGTTACAGCATATCACGGGTGAGGTCGCTCCAGCTCCGTAAGGTGGGTAGCCAGGAGCTGCAGATGGATACACTTCCTGCACACATGGTCGTCAGGGATACTGGAAGCATCCCTGATTTCCTACATCGCGCAGGAGGAGCATACCACGGGTGAGGGCTCCCCTGTTATGATTTAGCTTTAAGATTACTTAGTTACTCCCTTTAATTAAAAAGTACACAAAGGGTGGAAGTTCTGTGGGTACCAACTTGACATAACTTGGTGTCAGAGTCAGTTAATGCGACTGTAAATTGAAAGGTAGGATCTCAAAGGTGGTAATCTCAGGATTACTACCAAAGCCACATGCTAGAGAGAGCAGAAATAACAGGATATATCAGATGAATATGTGGCTGGGGAAATGGTGTCGGAGGAGAGATTCAGATTCCTGGGAATTTGGGACGGGTTCTGAGGAAGTTGGGACCAGTACAAGCTGGATGTGTTACATCTGGGCAGGACTGGGACCAATTTCCTTGGAAGGGAGGTGGGTGTTTGCTAGTGCTGTCGGAGAGGGTTTAAAATCGAATGGCAGGGAGACAGAGGATGGGGATACAAAAATAGAAATGAAAGAAAGAAAGGCATGAATGAAAAGTGGAAGGCAGAGTAAACAAGGGCGAGAAACACATGGGACCAAAGTGCAAATTAAAGCAAAGGTGACGAACAGCCTTAAAAAGACAAGTCTAAAGCATTGCATCTTACTGCACGGAGCATTTGCAACAAGCCAGATGAATTGACAGCGCAAATAGATATAAACAATTATTATATAGTTGTGATTACAAATACATGGCTGCAGGGCGACCAAGGATGGGAGCTGAACATCTATGGGCATTTAATATTTAGGAAGGATCGGCAAAAAGGGAAGGGAGGTGGGGTAGCTTTGTTAGTAAAGGAGAAAATCAATGGAACAGTGAGGAAGGATATTGACTCGGAAAATCATGATGTGGAATCTGTATGGGTGGAGCTAAGAAACACCAAGGGGCAGGAAATGTAGGTAGGAGTTGTCTATCGGCATCTAAACAGTAGTGGAGATGTAAGAGATGGCAATAAACTGGAAATTAGGAACATATTCAATCAGGGTACAACTGTAATCATGAGTGACATTAATCTACATATAGATTAGTCAAACTAAATTTGCAATAATACTGTAGAGGAGGATTTCCTTGAGTGTGTACATGACGGTTTTTTAGACCAGTATGTTGAGGAACCAACTAGAGAACAGGCCATCCTGGACTGGGTATTGTGCAATGAGAAAGGATTAATTAACAATCTTGTTGTGCAGGGTATCTTGGGGAGGAGCGACCATAACATGATAGAATTCATTATTAAAATGAAGAGTGAAACAGTTCAATCCGAAACTAGGGTCCTGAATCCAAATAAAGGAAACTACGAAGGTATGAGGTGAGAGTTCGCCATGGTAGATTGAGTAACTTTACTAAAAGTGTTGACGGTGGATAGGCAAATGATAATATTTAAAGAACGTGTGCATGAATTACAACAATTATTCATTACTGTCTGATGCAAAAATAAAACCAGAAAGGTGGCTCAACTGTGGGTAACAAAATAAATTAGGGATAGTGTTAGATCCAACGAGGAGGCATGTAACATATTCAGAAAATGGGTGGTTGATGGTCGGCACAGACTTGGTGGACCGAAGGGCCTGTTTCAGTGCTGTGTCTCTAAACCAAAAGGCAGCAAGTCTGATGATTTAGAGCAGATTCGAATTCAACAAAGAAGGACAAAGAGGTTGATTAAGCGGGGGGAAATTGATTATGAGGGTAAACTTGTGGGAAAATAAAAACTGACTGTAAAAGCATCTATAAATAGGTGAGGAGAAAATGAATAATGAAGACAAACGTAGGTCCCTTACGGTGAGGAGCAGGGAAGGTATAATGGGGAACAAAGAAATGGAAGAACAATTAAACACAAACTTTGGTTCTGTCTTCAAAAAGGAGGACACAAATAACCTCTCAGAAATGTTAGCGAACCAAGCATCTGATAAGAGGGAGGAACTCAAGGAAATCAGTACTGGTAACAAAATGGTGCTAGGGAAATTAATGGAGTTAAAGTCTGACAAATCCCCGATCCCTGACGATCCACATCCCAGAGTACTAACGGAAGTGACCCTAGAAATAATGCATGCATTGGTAGTCATCTTCCAAAATGCTGCAGACTCTGGAGCAGTTACTGCAGATTGGAGGGTGGAAAATGTAACCCCACTATTTAAAAAAGCAGGGTGAGATAAAACGGCGAATTAAGACCAGTTAGCCTTACATCAGTAGTGGGGGAAATACTTAATTCAATTATAAAGGATGTGATAGCAGGACACCTGGAAAGCATAAACGGGATTAGACAAAGTCAGCATAGGTTTACGAACGGGAAATCATGCTTCACAAATCTACTGAAGTATTTTTGAGGATGTAACTAGTAGAATAGGTAAGGGAGAACCAGTGGATGTGGTGGATTTTGATTTTCTGGAGGCTTTTGATAAGGTCCCACATCAGATGTTAGTCTGCAAAATTAAAGCACATGGGATTGGGAGTAATATACTGGCATGGATTAAGAATTGATAGACAAGGAACAGAGAGTGGAATAAACGGGTCTTTTTCCGCGTAGCAGGCAGTGACTAGTGGGGTACCGCAGCGATCAGTGCTTGGGCACCAACCATTCACAACATATATTAATGTCTTGGGTGAGGGAACGAAATGCAAAATTTCCAAGTTTGCACATTGAGGCGGGAATGTGAGCTGTGAGGAGGATACAAATAGGCTCCAATGTGATTTGGACAAGTTGTGTGAGTGGGCAAATGCATGGCAGATGCAGTATAGTGTGGATAAATGTGAGGTTATCAACTTTGGTTGTAAAAACAGAAAGGCAAATTATTATATGAATGGTATAGTTTGGGAAAGGGGGAGGTCTAACCAGAACTTGGTGTCCTTGTACAAAAGTTGCTGAAAGCAAGCAGTTAGGAAGGCGAATGGAATGTCGGCCTTTGTTGCAAGAGAATTTGAGTACAGGAGCAAGGATGTCTTGTTGTATTTATACAGGGGCTTGATGATACCACATCTGGAGTATTGTGTGCAGTTTTGGTCTTCTTACCTGAGGAAGGATGATCTTGCCATGGAGGAAGTGCAAATAGTATTTATCAGGCTGATTCCTGGGATGGTAGGATTGACATATGAGGAAAGATTGGGTTGTCTCGGCCTATATCCACTCGAGTTTAGAAGAATGAGAGGAGATCTCATTGAAATCTATACAATTCGAACAGAACTAGATAGTCTAGATGCCTGTCTTTTTTTGTAAGATATGTCGAACATTCCTCTTCAGGCCCCCTCCCTCAACTCTTTTTTCCGGTACATTGATGACTGTATCGGTCCCATATCCTGCTCCCGCCCGGAATTGGAAAACTTTATCAACATTGCTGCTAATTTCCACTCTTCTCTCACCTTTACCTGGTCCATCTCTGACACTTCCCTTTCCTTCCTCGACTTCTCTGTCTGCATCTCAGGGGATAGGCTGTCTAATATTCGTTGTAAGCCCACCGACTTCCACAGCTACCTCGACTACACTTCTTCACACCCTGCCTCCTGTAAGGACTCCATTCCATTCTCCCAGTTTCTTCATCTCCGACGCATCTGCTCTGATGCTGCTACGTTCCACGACAGCGCTTCTGATATATCTTCCTTTTTCCTCAGCCGAGGGGATTCCCCCCACTGTGGTTGACAGGGCCCACAACCGTGTGCAGTCCATTTCCCACACCTTTACCCTCACTCCTTCCCCTCCGTGCCAGAACCGCGACAGGGTTCCCCTTGTCCTCACTTTCCACCGCAACAGCCTCCACATCCAAAGGATCATCCTCCACCACATCCACCATGTCCAGCATGATGCCACTACCAAACGCATGTTCCCCTCCCCTATCAGCATTCCGAAGGGATAGTTCTCTCTGCGACACCCTGGTCCACTCCTCCATTATCCCCAACACCTCATCCCCTACCCACGGCGCCATCCTCTGCAATCGCAGGAGGTGTCGTACCTGCCGATTTACCTCCCCTCTCCTCACTATCCAAGGCCGCAAACACTCTGTTCTTGTGAAGCAGCAATTTACTTGCACTTCTTTCAATGTAGTATACTGTATTCACTCCTGACAATGTGGTTTCCTGTACTTTGGGGGTGACCACTCTGCGGAATACCTCCACCCTGTCCAAAGGCATGACCCGAGCTTCTGGTTGCTGGCCATTTCAACACCTCCCCCTGCTCTCATGCCCTCATTGCTGTCCTGGGCATGCTGCAGTCTTCCAGTGAACATCAACGCAAGCTCGAGGAAAAGCACCTCATTTATTGATTAGGCACGCTACAGCCTGCCGGATTGAACATTGAGTTCAATAATATCAGAGCATGACGGGCCCCCCTTTTTATTTTTATCATTAGATGTTTTTCTTTTTTTTTATTCTATTTTAGTTTGTTTAGTTTGCTTCTACTGTGCCTACACACTGTTTTTTTTTCATGTTTGTGCTTTGGGCCAGGGCTGTTCTTTTTCTTCTGTCACTGAACACCCTCTCCGTCTGACACTTTGCCTTTCACCACACCATTAACATACCATTTGCCTTTGCTTCATAACCTTCTGGTCAGTTATTCTCAGCGTCCTTGTCCTATCAACACCATCTCTTTTGTTATCTCGTGCCCCACCCCCACTTTATTTGCTTTAAACCTATTACATTTCTAATATTTGCCATTTCTGACGAAGGGTCACTGACCTGAAACATTAACTCTGTTTCTCTCTCCACAGATGCTGCCAGACCTGCTGAATATTTCCAGCAGTTCTTGATTTTATTTCAGATTTCCAGCATCTGCAGTATTTTGCTTTTGTTCCAAATACAGGAGAATGTTCCTGATGGCTGGTGAGTCCAGAATCAGGGGGTTCATTTAGAACCGAGATGATGAGAAAATTCTTCACTCATAGGGTGGTGAACCTGTGGAATTCTCTGCTGCAGAAGGCAGTGGAGGCCAAGTCATTAAAGATATTCAAGACGGAATAAATATATTTCTTAATGCTAAAGGGATCATGGGATATGGGGAGAATGTGCGAACAGGGTAGTGAATTAGACGATCTTTTTGAATGGCTGAGCAGGCTGGAATGGCCGAATGGCCTACTCCTGCTCCTATTTTCTATCTGCCTATGCTTGCAGAGACAGTGCTAGAGTGGTAAAAACCCATAATATCATATGTGGCGTCATTTAGTTGGGCACTTGGAATCAATAAGTGTAGAAGTGTTTTCTCTGTCTTGTTGCAATATAAATTATTCACGTGGTTATCAAGAATCAAAGAGAGATTTGGAATTGGAAATAGTTAGCTTAAATTGCTTTCTCGGAGATCCCACATGTCCCACTTACTGTTGAGATAGATGTTGCTGGGGAGAAGCTTTTTGAGGTCAGGTGTTTATTGATGTGTGCTTGCTGACACATCACCAGCCAGTTGGACTTTCGAAAGGTAAGTTGGCTTTTGGAAAGCTGTTGGCTTTGAAAACAGCTGGACTCAGGAACAGAGAAGCCATCAGGAACCAGGGGTGTTTCTGTTTTGAGGCAAGCCCATGCTCAAGCTGGGAAATCCAGACTCATGAGGTTTTGAAGGTGAAATGGATCATAATTCTACCTGAGGCTAGGGGAAGAATTCGCAGGAAATCTCAAACCTCAGAAGACAGCTGAGAAACTAAGAAATTGAAGTAAATTCTTAAGAGCTTTGGCACACTTTGAATTGGTCCCAGGAGAAGTGGACACACCGTCAAGATCCTGGAATCTTGACTTCGAATTAACCGTCAAACGAGGATGTTCTGCTGAGATTTAGAGTTAAAAGTATACAACGTCATGCTCTGTTAAGATTTTATGTTGAAAAAATACATATTTCTAAATTGTAGTGATATGTTAGTAGTGCTTTGCTTTGTTTAACTCTTGTACAGTAATATTTTTTGTTTAAAGCATGAAATCGTGCAGCGTAACACGTTCAGTAGCAACTGGGATTTCGACGTTCTCTTTTTAAAAGTTAATAGTCCCTAATGGAATTGTAGCACCCGGCACTCGTGTAGCACGAATGTTACTTGCCACTTATCAGCCCAAGCCCGAATGTTGTCCAGGTCTTGCTGCATGGATGGTTTCAGTATCTGAGGAGGCACAAATGGTGCTGTGTAATCATCGGCAAACATCCCCAATTCCGAGCTAATGATGGAGGGAAGATCATTGATGAAGCAGCTGAAGATGAGCGGGTCTAAGGCACGACCCTCTGGAACTCCTGCAGCAATGTCCTAGGGCTTAGATTATTGGCTTCCAACCACCATAACCACCTTCCGTTGTGTTAGGTATGACTCCAACCAGATGTTTGGGTTCCTTGATGCCGCATTTGGTCAAATGCAGCCTTGATATCAGCTTTTGCCCCATGTCTGGACCAAGGCTGTAATGAGGTTAGAAGCCGAGTGGCTCTGGCATATCCCAAACTAAACATCAGTGAGCCGGTTACTGCTGAGTAATTGTGACTTGATAACATTGTCAATGACAGCTTTCATTACTTTGCTGATTATTGAGAGTTGACTGATGTAGCAGTAATTGGCCAGTTTGGGCCTATGAATAGACAAACATATGAAATAAAAGCAGGAGTGGGTGAATCGGCCCCTTTGAGCCTGCTTGGCTATTTCAGAATATCATAGCCGATCTGTGTTTAGCCTCTACTCCACTTTCGTACCTACCCCCGATACCTTTTGACTCCCTTGTTGGTCAATAACTTGTTGACTAATTTATTGACCCTGCCTCCACCACTCTCTGGGGAACAGACGTCTAAAGACTTACAACCCTCTGAGAGAAAAAAATTCTCCTCATGTCTGTCTTAAATTGGCGACCCCTTATTTTTAAACTGTGTCCCCTAGTTCTAGTCTCGCCCACAAGGGGAAACATCTTGTCAGCATTCACCCTGTCAAGTCCCCTCAGATCTTAAATGTTTCAATATGATCACCTCTCATTCTTCCAAACTCCAATGGATACAGACCCAACCTGTCCAACCTTTCTTCACAAGATGACCTGCTTCCCAACACCATCGCAGTTATCAGTCGAGTGAACCTCCTTTGCGTGGCTTCTAACGCATGTATGTCCTTTCTTAAATAGGAAAACAACACTGGACACAGTACTCCAGATGTGGTCTCAACAATACCCTATACAGCTCAAGCAAGACATCCCAACTTTTATATTCCATTCTCCTTGCAATAAACAATAACATTCCTTTTGCCTTCCTAATCACTTGCTGTATCTGCATAAAAGCCTTTTGTGATTTATGTACCAGGATACCCAGATCTCTCTGCACCTCAGGGTTCAGCAGTCTCTCTCCATTTAAAAAATGTGCTGCTTTACTATTTTTCCAGCCAAAGTGGATAAATTCATACTTTCACACAGTTATACTCCATTTTCCAAGTTTCTGTTGACAGAATTGACCGAACTATATTCCTTTGAATGCTCCTTATGCCCTCGTCACGATGTACTTTCCTACCTATCTGTAGGTCATCAGCAAATGTAGAAACCATAAATTTGATCCCTTCATCCAAGTCATTGATATATATTGTAAATTGCAGAGGACCCGGCACTGATCCCTGTAGCATTCCACTAGTTACAGCTTGCCAACCCGAAGAAAGACCCACTTATCTCTACTCTTTTCTTCCTGTTTGCCAACCAGTCCTTTATCCATGCTAATATGTCCTCCTACACCATGAACTCTTAACTTATATAATAACCTCTGATGGGGCTCCTTGTCAAATGCCTTATGGAAATCCAAGTGCACCACATCCACATATCCACGATGTTTGTTCCTTCATCAAAGAACTCCAATAATTTAGTCAAACATGATCCCCCTTTCATAAAACCATGTTGACTCTGCCTGATTATATGAAGGTTTTCTAAGTGTCCCGTTATAACCTCCTTAAGAATAGATTCTGGCATTTTCCCTCTGACAGATGTTAGGTTAACTGGCCTGTAGTTTCCTGCTTTCTGTCTTCCTCCTTTCTTGAACACAGGAGTCACATTCGCGATTTTTCAATCTGATTGAACCTTTCCAGAATCAAGTGAATATTGGAAAATTGAAAACAATGCATGTATTATCTCAGCAGTCAATTCTATTAAGACGCTAGGATGAAGTCCATCAGGACCTGGGGACTTGTCAGCTTTTACTTCGAACACTTTTCTCAGCAGCTGATCCCTGGTGATTGTAAATGTTTTAAGTTCCACCCCACTCGCCCTTTCACATCCTGATTCAGAATTATTTCTGTGATGTTATTTGCATCCTCCACAGCGAATACAGATGCAAAAACATCTGTTGAAATCCGTCACTATTTCCTTATTGTTCATTATTAATTCCCAGACTCTCTCTCTCTAGAGGAACAACACTCACTTTATTTACTCTTTGACTTCCTAAATTCCTGCAGAAGCTTTTATTTTTATACTTTTATATTTCTAGCTTGCTTTATCTCATTCTCTATTTTCTCCCTCCTTATTAACCTTTTAGTCATTCTTTGCTGTTCTTTCTATTCTGCCCAATCTTCTGACCTGCCGTGGAATGATACACTTTTTCTGTTAATTTGAGAATGTCTTTGACTTCCTTAATTAGCCATGGATTGCGCATCCTTCCCTTAGATTCTTTCTTTCTCACTGGAACGTATCATTTCTGAGTATGCTGAATTGTCTCCGTAACTGTCTGCCACTGCACCTCCAATGACCTATCCCTTAACCTAATGTGCCAGTTTACTTTAGCCAGGTCTGTCTTCATGCCCTCATAACTGCCCTTATTAAAATTTAAAACACTGCTCTTAGATTTGCCCTTCTCTCACAAGCTGGATGCGAAATTCAGTCATATTATGATCACCTTCTTATGAGAGCATTCACTAATTTTGTCTCATTGCATAGTACAATACCTAGTATAGACTGCTCTCTAGTAAGCTTTAGAATATGCTGCTCCAAAAAACGGTCCCTAAATTAACTCATCATCCAGGCTAAATTTGGCAAGCTGATTTGTGCAATCGATATGCAGATGCAAATCGCCCATGATTATCATCGTACCTTTCTCACAAGCCCCCTTTATTTCATCCTGTATCCCCCGTCCTGCAGCGTGGTTACTATTTGGGGTTTGCCTGCTTGTTTGTGGACAGGGCATAGCTGGGCAATTTCCACATGGTCGGGAAGAGACTAGTGTCATAGCTGTACTGGAACGACTTCGCTGGAGTTGGGGCCAGCTCCAGAGGACCAGATGTTGACAGCGTTTGTTCTATCTTGTTTATACTTCCTCCAGCTGAGTAACTGAATTTGCCACCCACGATGGAATCTCCTGTACATTGGGGAGGAGTAAATGCAGATTGGGTGATTACTTTGCTCAGTGTGCAAGAGTGACCCCGAGCTTCCGGTCACTTCTCACTTTATTTCTACACTTCAAGTCCATTCTGACCTCTCGCACTTCGACCTGCTGCACTCTTCAACTGAAGCTCAACGAGGAAAAGAGAAGAATGTTTCAGTTTGATATTTTGCTGCCTGCGAGACTCAACACTGAGATTACAACTACTGTTCCCATTTTCAGGGACGGCCTGTGTTGTTAATGGAGGATGGGTACACCAGAATCACTGGACGTGGAAGTGGGGGGTGGGGGTGGGGGATGGTTTGGTGCGGTGCGGTGTGGGCTGGTGCTTGGGATAGGATGGGAGATTTCCTATTGGTACACAGCTGGCAGGCTGGTCCACACTCCTGGGGACCTATGCATACTTCTCCATCACTTTTTCCAGAGCCACTGGAGCTTTCTCCTATTTTCCAGATTTCCCATGCTTCCCTCTCCCTCTGTTATTCGGTTAGAACCATTTAAACCTCCTCTGGACCCGTCTTCCATTTCTTTAATTGTCGCATTCGCCTTTCAGATTCATCCCTTTTGTTATTGAATCACTCCTTCCTCCACCCGATCACAGACCTTCCCCTTTGTTCGCCCCTTCCACCCGCCACGCCGTCCATATCGCAATTTTCACTGGCTCTGTCATTGCTTTAAAACTGTTATTCTCTGATATTTTCCAGTTTTATGAAACATTAACCCTGTTTCTCTCTCCGCAGCTGCTGCCTGACTTGCTGAGTGTTTTCAATATTCTGCTATTTTTATCATATTTCTGGCAGTTTCAGCATTTTACTTGTGTTCCAATCCTTAGGCTTGCATCTTACCGGGGCGGGTTTGAGGGCGAGTTTGGGGGCTGCTGGGGAGCGGGGAATATGTTTTACTTCGGCAAGGGGCGTAAGTCCAGGTTTCCCCCAGCCTGCTGTGAGGTTTTAATTCCACAGACTGCATCTTTTATCATTGACAGCTTCCTCAGCCGGAAGTGAGCCTGATTGACAGGCTTGGCTTCCAAATAGACGGTGAGGAATCCAGAGCGGGTTGAAGGAGCAAGTAAGTCTTATTACAGATCCTGAGGAGGTTAGAGCCTGGCAGGTCCGACTCGCAACTCCAGCGAAAGTGTCCAACGTAGTTGCATGGTGGGGTGGTGTCCAATTCTCGGATGGAAGTGGTTCACGGGAGGACAGTGTCTGTTCCAGGTGGGGGGGAGAGGTGATGTCTGATTCTGAGGAGTGGATCTGATCCCAGGTCCTGGGGGTCTTTGTGTGAGGGTGTGTGATTCTCTGATGGATGGGCAGCTTGCGGGTACAGGGGGAATGAACTCCTTGTTTTCCTGGGCCCACAAGCAGTGCTGTAAAGACATTTACTGTCTGCCTGAAAATGTCCTTATCTGCCTTCAGCTGCTACTTTTCAGAGGCCTGGGAAACCCGACCTGACTCCGAAAAAACCTGGAAAGCAGATTAACTCATAGTCTTCCAGACTCCTTGAAATATTTAAATTACCAACCCTGCTCCTGGGAGCGGTTGTCTGCTCCTCTGCCTGCCCCAACTGTGTTAAACCCAGAAATGGGCGGGTTGGAAGTGTGTTTGGGTCAGGTTTCAGATTTTAAAATTGTAACCTGTGACCCGACCACAGCCCAGCTGTTTTTTTTTATCTTTCCTTACTGTCTAGGTCAGATGGGGAGAATGTTTGATCATATGGTCTCCCCCATTATGGAGGATAAGGATGTTTGTGGAGTTTTCTCCTCCTGTTGGTTGTTGTTAACTTAACTTTATAATCAGTACACAGGGGTGCAAACTTACAGCTAATTATCAAATGGGTATGATGAGCAAACACAGGAATATCTGTTACATTTAGTAATGTAACATATATTACAATGACACGTGATAAAAAACACTCCAGGGAAGAAAGTTACAGTTAATTGTTAAATTGTGCTCTCAAACAAATGCAGATGTGAATAGAGCTCCAAGGATTTCTTAAATTATGCATGAGAAGCAACACACATGGAAATAATGTGGTTACAAATCGTTACATTTGACAGGATAAGCAATACACAGGTCAATAATATTCAATTAATAATCAGTTAATTGTTCAATTGGATAAAACATATATGCTGACTGACTGAGTTATGTTAATTGTTAAATTGGTCATGGTGTCGAGAGCACAGGGGTACAAAGTAAGTGGTTAAATTGGCCTTCACATCTCATAACATGGGAATAAATATATAGTTATTTGTGAAATTTGGATTTGCTAATTATTGAACATGGGAATAAACAGTAAACACTTCTTGATAATTTTCTTAATAACAGGAGCATCAAAGTTACAGCATTTATTTACGTTTCGCTTGAAAACAATACACATGGCAATAAAGTTACAGGTCATTGTTAAATTGGACATGAAAAGTGATATGCAGAAGAATAAAGCTACAGTTCGTCATTAAGTTGGACAGCATAAGCAATCTGCAGAAGAACAAAGTTACGTCTGCCTTTATTTCAGAGCACAATTAGATAATTAACCGCAGCTTTCTTCCCTGGCATATCAAATGGCATTTTATGACTAACTGTGACATATATGATTAATTGAGTACAAAATGCACAGGGTAAAAAAAAGTAAATTGAAAATTGATCTCGATATGAGTGTAGGGGTACCAAATTGTTAATTTGGCTTGACAGCCAAGTCACGGGCATATAAGTTTAAAGATAATTTGGAAATTTGTCTTGATATACAGTGTTCACATGAACAGTTGACAAAGATACAGATGATTCTTAAATTAGGCTTGATAACCAGAACCCAGGAAATAAAATCACAGTTAATTTGTAAATTGTACATGACAACTCAGGCCTAGCAAAATAAAGTTGCAGTGAATTGGAAAATTGGGCATGCATTTGATTCTTAGGGGAATAAATTTACAGTTAATTGGTAAATATGACAGAACAACCAAGATCCACAGGAATAAATTTAATGCTTATTCTGAAGTGAATGATAATTGATACAATGCAGAATAGAGTTACAGTTGCATGCTCAATTGTACAGTGAAAACCGCGCACAGTGTAATTAAAGTTATAGTTAATTGTAAATTTATAAGTTTTAGCTAAAATACACGAGAATAAAATTACAAATTTTGTTAAACCAAATAATGAATGCAGACCTGAATAGATTCGCAGTTAATTGCTAAATTTGTCTTATATTAATACAGAGAGGAATAAAATTAGAAATTGAAAACTTCATCAACTTTGCTTTCAATTTCCACCCTTCTCTCACCTTTACATGGTCCAGGCCCGACACTTCCCTACCCTTCCTCGACTTCTCTGTCTCCATCTCTGGGGGTAGGTTGTCCACTAATATTCTTTAAAGCCCACCAACTCCCACAGCTACCTCAAATACACTTCCTCACACCCTGCTTCCTGGAAGGAATGGATTCCATTCTCCCAATTTTTCCCCTCAGGTGCATCTGTTCTGATGATGCAACCATCAAAAACAGCGCTTCTGATATGTTTTCCTTTTAACTCAACTGAAGCTTCCCCCTGCCCCATCCACGGTAGTCCACAGGGCCCTCAACCATGTCCAACCCATTTCTCGCACTTCTGCCCTCACCCTTCCCCTCCCTCGCAGAACCATGACAGGGTTTGCCTTGTCCTCACTTTCCACCCACCAGCCTCCACATCCAAAGGATCATCCTCCGCAATTTCTGTCATTAGAATTAGAATTAGAATTAGAACATTACAGTACAGTACAGGCCCTTCAGCCCTCGATGTTGCGCCGACCTGTGAAACCATCTGACCTACATTATTCCATTTTCATCCATATGTCTATCCAATGACCACTTAAATGCCCTTAAAGTTGGCGAGTCTACTACTGCTGCAGGCAGGGCGTTCCACTCCCCTACTACTCTCTGAGAAAAGAAACTACCTCCAACATCTGTCCTATATCTATCACCCCTCAACTTAAAGCTATGTCCCCTCGTGTTTGCTATCACCAGCCGAGGTAAAAGACTCTCACTATCCACCCTATCTAACCCTCTGATTATCTTATATGTCTCTATTAAGTCACCTCTCCTCCTCCTTCTCTCTAATGAAAACAACCTGAAGTCCCTCAGCCTTTCCTCGTAAGACCTTCCCTCCATACCAGGCAACATCCTAGTTAATCTCCTCTGCACCCTTTCCAAAGCTTCCACATCCTTCCTATAATGCGGTGACCAGAACTGCATGCAATACTCCAGGTGCGGTCTCACCAGAGTTTTGTACAGCTGCAGCATGACCTCGTGGCTCCGAAACTCGATTCCCCTACTGATAAAAGCAAACACACCATATGCCTTCTTAACAGCCCTATTAACCTGGGTAGCAACTTTCAGGGATTTATGTACCTGGACACCAAGATCACTCTGTTCATCTACACTACCAAGAATCTTCCCATTAGCCCAGTACTCTGCATTCCTGCTACTCCTTCCAAAGTGAATCACCTCACACTTTTCCGCATTAAACTCCATTTGCCATCTCTCAGCCCAGCTCTGCAGCCTATCTATGTCCCTCTGTACCCTACAACATCCTTCGGCACCATCCACAACTCCACCGACCTTAGTGTCATCTGCAAATTTACTAACCCACAATTCCACATCCTCATCCAAGTCATTTATAAAAATGACAAACAGCAGTGGCCCCAAAACAGATCCTTGCGGTACACCACTAGTAACTATACTCCAGGATGAACATTTGCCATCAACCACCACCCTGTCTTCTTTCAGCTAGCCAATTTCTGAACCAAAGCTCTAAATCACCTTCAACCCCATACTTCCGTATTTTCTGCAATAGCCTACCGTGGGAAACCTTATCAAACGCCTTACTGAAGTCCATCTACGCCACATCCACTTCTTTACCCTCATCCACCTGTTTTGTCACCTTCTCGATAAACTCAATAAGGTTTGTGAGGCACGACCTACCCTTCACAAAACCGTGCTGACTATCGCTAATGAACTTATTCTTTTCAAGATGATTATAAATCCTGTCTCTTATAACCTTTTCCAACATTTTACCCTCAACCGAAGTAAGGCTCACAAGTCTATAATTACCAGGGCTGTCTCTACTCCCCTTCTTGAACAAGGGGACAACATTTGCTATCCTCCAGTCTTCCGGCACTATTCCTGTCGACAATGACGACATAAAGATCAAGGACAAAGGCTCTGCAATCTCCTCTCTAGCTTCCCAGAGAATCCTAGGATAAATCCCATCTGGCCCAGGGGACTTATCTATTTTCACACTTTCCAAAATTGCGAACACCTCCTCCTTGTGAACCTTAATCCCATCCAGCCTAGTCGCCTGAATCTCAATATTCTCCTCGACAACATTTTCTTTCCCTACTGTAAATAATGACGAAACATATTTATTTAACGCTTCCCCTATCTCCTCTGATTCCGCACACAACTTTCCACTACTATCATTGATTGGCCCTCATCTAACTCTGGTCATTCTTTTATTCCTGATATACCTATCGAAAGCCTTAGGGTTTTCTTTGATCCGATCCGCCAATGACTTCTCGTGTCCTCTCCTTGCTCTTCTTAGCTCTCCCAAAAGATCCTTCCTGGCTAGCTTGTAACTCTCAAGCTCCCTAACTGAGCCTTCACGTCTCATCCTAACATAAGCCTTCTTCTTCCTCTTGACAAGCGCTTCAACTTCTTGAGTAAACCACAGCTCCCTCGCTCGACAACTTCCTCCCTGCCTGACAGGTGCATACTCATCAAGGACACGCAGTAGCTGCTCCTTGAATAAGCTCTACATTTCGATTGTTCCCATCCCCTGCAGTTTCGTTCCCCATCCTACGCATCCTAAATCTTGCCTAATCGCATCATAATTTCCTTTCCCCCAGCTATAATTCTTGCCCTGCTGTATATACCTGTCCCTGCCCATCGCTCAGGGAAACCGAACCGAATTGTGATCACTATCACCAAAGTGCTCACCTACATCTAAATCTATCACCTGGCCGGGTTCATTGCCCAGTACCAAATTCAATGCAGCATCGCCCCTGGTTGGCCTGTCTACATACTGTGTCAGAAAACCCTCCTGCACACACTGGACAAAAACTGACCCATCTAAAGTACTCGAACTATAGTATTTCCAGTCAATATTTGGAAAGTTAAAGTCCCCCATAACAACTACCCTGTTACTCTCGCCCCTGTCCAGAATCATCTTCGCTATCCTTTCCTCTACAACTCTGGAACTATTCGGAGGTCGATAGAAGACTCCCAACTGGGTGACCTCACCTCTCCTGTTTCTAACCTCGGCCCATACTACCTCAGTAGACGAGTCCTCAAACGTCATTTCTATCGCTGTAATACTCTCATTGATTAACAATGCCACACCGCACGCCGCCCCCCCCCCCCCCTTTTACCATCTTCTCTGTTCTTACTGAAACATCTAAATCTCGGAACCTGCAACATCAATTCCTGCCCCTGCTCTACCCATGTCTCCGAAATGGCCACTACATCGAGATCCCAGGTACCAACCCATGCTGCAAGCTCACCCACCTTATTCCGGATGCTCCTGGTGTTGAAGTAGACACACTTTAAATCAGGTTCTTGCTTGCCAGTGCCCTCTTGCGTCCTTGTAACCTTATCCCTGACCTCACGACTCTCAACATCCTGTACACTGCAACTACAATTTAGGTTTCCATTCCCCTGCTGAATTAGTTTAAACCCCCCCAATGAGCACTAGCAAATCTCCCCCCCAGGATATTGGTCCCCCTCTGGTTCAGGCGAAGACCATCCTGTTTGTGGAGGTCCCACCTGCCCCAGAAAGAGCCTCATTTATCCAGGAAACCAAAACCCTCCCTCCTGCACCATCCCTGCAGCCACGTGTTCAACTCCTCTCTCCCTATTCCTCGCTTCGCTATCACGTGACACGGGCAACAACCCAGAAATAACAACTCTGTTTGTTCTCGTTCTCAGCTTCCACCCTAGCTCCCTGAATTTATGTCTTAAATCCCCATCTCTCTTCCTACCTATGTCGTTGATGCCTATATGGACCACGACTTGGGGCTGCTCCCCCTCCCCCCTTAAGGATCCCAAAAACACGATCCGAGACATCACGAACCCTGGCACTTGGGAGGCAACACACCAACCGTGAGTGTCTCTCGTTCCGACAGAACTTTCTATCTGTTCCCCTAACTATGGAGTCCCCAATGACTAATGCTCTGCTCCTCTTCCCCCTTCCCTTCTGAGCAACAGGGACAGACTCTGTGCCAGATACCTGTACCCCATTGCTTACCCCTGGTAAGTCTTCCCCCGCAACAGTATCCAAAACGGTATACCTGTTGTTGAGGGAAACGGACACGGGGGATCCCTGCACTGCCTGCTGGTTCCCTCTCCTTCCCCTGACGGTAACCCATCTACCTACTTCTTTTACCTGAGTTGTGACTACCTCCCCATAACTCCTCTCAATAACCCCCTCCACCTCCCGAATGATCCGAAGTTCATCCAGCTCCAGCTCCAGTTCCCCAACGCGGTTCTCGAGGAGCTGGAGTTGGGTGCACTTCCCGCAGATGCAGTCTGCAGGGACACTCTTGGCGACCCTTACCTCCCACATTCTGCAGGAGGAACATACAACTGCCTTAACTTCCATTCCCACTATTCTAAATTCCCAACAAATCTACTGAAAAACCAAAAAAAAAGTCAAAACTTGTTAGGTTAGCAATCCAACGGACTGAACTTTTTAAATAAAAAGCTTACCTTATCAACACACCAGAGTCCTTTATTTTGGTTAGAGGAAGAGGGTGGGTGGGAGACACTACACGTGTAGTGTCTCGGGTACAGCCACCACCCAAATATATAGTTTTTACTTACCCAGCAATCGCCTGGTCCTCCGAAAACAAAAGGGAATTAACTTTTAACTTACACTCAACTTGACTTCCCAGCTTCAAGTTCACTCCGCACCTCCGCTCCTGTCAAAGCTGCTGCCACCAAAACTAAAAGAAAGTGAGTTTACACCACCCAAATATATAGTTTTTACTTACCCAGCAGTCCCCTGGTCCTCCGAAAACAAAAGGGAATTAACTTTTAACTTACACTGAAATTGACTTCCCAGCTGCAAGTTCACTCCGCACCTCTGCTACTGTCAAAGCTGCTGCCACCAAAACTAAAATCTCCAGCATGATGCCACCACCAAACGCTTCTTCCCCTCCCCTCCCTTGTCAGAATTCTGAAAGGATCGATTCCTCCGCAATACCCTGGCCCACTTCTCCAGCACCTCCAACACGTCGACCCCTTCCCTCTGCAGCTTCCTGTGCTATCATCAGAGGTGTAATATCTGCCCCTTTACTTCCACTCTCCTCACCATCCAAAGCCCCAAACACGCCTTTCAGGTGAAGAAGCGTTTTACTTCTACTACTTTTAATTCAGTATACTGTATTCGCTGCGCACAATGCCGTCTCCTCTACCCTGTGGAGACCAAACACTGATTGGGTGATTGCTTTGCGGAACACTTCCACTCAGCCTGAAAACATGTCCCCGCGATTGTGGTTGCTTGCCATTTCAACAACCACTCCCCCCCACCTCCCTCAACGCTGTTCTGTTCACATCTCTGTTCTGGGCTTGCTGAAGTGCTCCAGCAAACATCAACGTAAGCTCAAGGAACAGCACCTCATTTTTTTCCCAATTAGTAATGCAACAGACTAACAGATTGGACATTGAGTTCAATAATTTCAGAGCATAACTGGTATCTTTTTTATTTATATTTTTATGTTTTACCCTGTGCCTTCTACTTTTTTCATGTTTTTCCTTTCAGCTAGGATTTTTCATTATTCGGTCATTAATACTCGCTCTGCAGTAATACTTTGTCATTCACCGCACTATTAGTGCACTCTCTTTCCCTTTGCCCCATGACCTCCTTGCCAGTTAATCTCCCCGGCCCTCTGTCCTCTAACTCACCTTCCCTTTTGATCTCTTCACCCACCCCCCACCCCACCCCCACTTCACTTGCTTAAAACCTATTGCATTTCTAACCTTTTTCCTGTTCTGATGAAGGGTCACCGACCTGAAATGTTAACTCTGTTTCTCTCTCCACAGATTCCGCCAGACCTACGAAGTATTTCCAACACTTTCTGTTTTTATTTCAGGTTTCCGGCATTTTCAGTATTTTGCTTTGATGATGAGTCCATTATCAAAGATTTTATGCAGAGCACTTGGACAACAGCGCTAGAATCGGACAGAGTCACCATGGATTTACGAAAGGGAAATCATGCTAGACAAATCTACTAGAATTCTTCGAGGATGTAACTAGTAGAGTTGATGAGGGAGTGCCAGTGGATGTGGTTTTTTTGGACTTTCAGAAGGCTTTCAACAAAGTCCCACATAAGAGATTACCATGTAAAATTAAAGCGCATGGAATTGGGGGTAGTGTACTGCGATGGATAGAAAATTAGTTGGCAGAGTAGGGATAAATGGGTCTTTATCCGAACGGCAGGCAGTGGCTAGTGGTGCATTGCAGGGATCGGTGATAGGATCCCAGCTATTCACAATATATATTAATGATTTAGATGAGGGAACTAGATGCAATATCTCCACATTTGCAGATGACACAAAACTGGGTGGCAGGGTGACTGTTGAGGAGGATGCAGAGAGGCTTCAGGGTGATATGGACAAGTTGAGTGAGTGGGCCAATGCATTGCAGAAGCAGCATAATGTGGATTAATGTGAGGTTATCCTCTTTGGTAGCAAAAACAGGAAGGCAGATTATTATCTGAATGGATATAAATTGAGAGAGGCGAATATGCAGCGAGACCTGGGTGTTCTCGTACACCAGTCACTGAAGGTCAGCATGCAGGTGCAGCAGGCGGTAAAGAAAGGCAAATGGTATGTTGGCCTGCATAGCGAGAGGATTCGAGTAGAGGAGCAGCGATGTCTTGCAGCAATTATACAGGGCCTTGGTGAGGCCACACCTGGAATAGCGTGTGCAGTTTTGGTCTCCTTATCTGAGGAAGGATGTTCTTGCTATAGAGGGAGTGCAGCGAATGTTTACCAGGCTGAATACTGGGATGGTGGGACTGACATATGGGGAGAGAGTCGGTTAGGATTATATTCGCTGGAGTTCAGAAGAGTGAGGCGGGATCTCATGGATACCTATAACGTTCTAACAGGACTTGACAGGGTAGATGCAAGAAGGATGTTCTCGATGGTGTGAGAGTCCAGATCCAGGGGTCATAGTCTAAGGATACAGGGTAAACCTTTCAGGACTGAGATGAGGAGAAATTTCTTCACCCAGAGAGAGGTGAGCCTGTGGAATTCGCTACCACAGAAAGCAATTGAGACCAGTTGGGCGGCACAGTGGCGCAGTGGTTAGCACTGCAACCTCACAGCTCCAGGGACCCGGGTTCGATTCTGGGTACTGCCTGTGCGGAGTTTGCAAGTTCTCCCTGTGTCTGCGTGGGTTTCCTCCGGGTGCTCCGGTTTCCTCCTGCATGCCAAAGACTTGCAGGTTGATAGGTTAATTGGCCATTATAAGTTGCCCCTAGTATAGGCAGGTGGTAGGGAAATATATCGGGACCGGTGGGGACGTTATTGGAATATGGGATTCGTGTAGGATTAGTATAAATGGGTGGTTGATGGTCGGCACAGACTCGGTGGGCCGAAGGGCCTGTTTCAGTGCTGTATCTCTATATAAAAAAAAAAACATTGCATGTTTTCAAGAAGAAGTTAGGTTCAGCTCTTGAGTCTAAAGGGATCAAAGATTATGGGGTGAAAGCGGGAACAGTTTACTGAGTTGGATGATCAGCCATGATTACAATGAATGGCGAAGCAGACTCAAAGGCCAGAATGGCCTAATCCTGCTCCTATGTTCTATGTTTCTATAGTATTCGAGTTAATTACTAAATTGGACTTGCTCACTAGGACACAGCGAAATAATGTTACAATTAGCAGTTACTTTGTGCACCTTTATTAACATGCCCCAGATGCAGTCTCGTTGAGGCCCGAGAGCTGTTGCACTACATCCCGACCTTTATACTTGATTCCCGTTGCAATAAACACTTACGTTCCATTTGCCTTCCAAATCACTTGCTGTACCTGCATGCTAACATTTTTGTGATTCCTGTCCCAGGACACCTGACCCCTCTGTAATATAGAGTCTGAATTATCTCCATATTTAAATAATATTCTGCTTGTGTATACTTCCTACATTACACTCCATCTGCCAAATATTTGCCCACTCGCTTAAACTATCCAAATCCATCTGTAGACTCTTGAAGTCCTCGTGACAACTTAATTTCCTACCTATCTTTGTGTCACCAACAAATTACTTTGATGATGTATTAGTTGGAGATGCTTATTGATTGAGATACAATACATTCAGTGTCTTTATCCAAGTTATTGATATCGATTGTAAATAGTTGAGGCCCCAGCACCAATCCCTGTGGCACTCCACTAGTTACAGCCAGTCAATCCATAAAAGAACCATTTATCCCTACTTTTTGTTTCCTGTTAGCCAACCAATTCTCCATCCATGGGAATATGTTACTCCCTATAACATGAACTCTTATTTTGAAAAGTAACCTTTGATGTGGCACCTTAACAAATACTTCTTTGTTAAACCAGCTACAGCACATTTACCTGTTTCCCATTATCCATCTTCTTTGTTACTTCCTCAAGGAACTCTGATAAGTTCATCAAACATGACTTCCCTTTCACATAGCCATGTTCTAACTGCCTGATTGCAATATAACTTCCCAAATGTCCTGCTATTACCTCCTTAATAATGGTTTCTGGCATTTATGCGACGACAGATGTTAAGCTAACTGGCATATGATTTCCCACTTTCTGACTACCTCCTTTCTTAAATAGATGAGAAATATATTAAGAGAATAAAGCTTGATTGCTATTGATGACCAATACACAGAGGGAATAATATTTCAGGCAGTGTACTCTGAAATTAACTTGAATCTTAAGCTGACTTTCTAATGTTTCCATTTCTCTGATGGATCCTTCTGGTCACCATCAGCTAAGGTCGAGATTTTGATTTTGTGCGGCCTATGCTTTCTTGGTGATCCTGATTTTTCCTGCCTGTTTCTCTGCATCCACAAATCCATGGTCTAGGGAACATAGTTCAATCATCTGCCTAAACTATTTGAAGTCATCTAAGACATTAGGTGTTTCCCAGTCCATCTCTGGAAATCTGGCTGCCATTGCCAAAGTCTTCTACTCTTTTCTCTCCCGGAGGAGCAAACATTGTTTTAAAAGTTACAGCAACCTGCGGTGTATGCAAAGATGATCAGGAACCACACCCTGAGCTGTGTTACTGTAGCACACACTTGTGAGTTTGCAGGCAGAAGGGGCCCTGGTTTTATGGTCAGCTAATGGCGTAATGCTATGACAGTGGGAAGGGATCCATGCCAAAACACAATGTTCCCTGATCTCTGAAGCTGAAAATATCAATAGTTTCCTTGCTGGCTAGTGGCAAAACTGGGAATGTACCCAAATTGGTCTTTCAATCATGACTCTCACTGTTGCTGTCCTAATGTGAGATCTGTGATCCGGTCACAATGCTTCATGTAGGGCTTCTGATTTGAATTTGCAGCTGCTGATTAATGCTCACAGCCGCTGCCACCATATTGTACTATCTATTTCTAGTTTCATACAAATAAATCTGAAGGACAGCCATACATGATTAGAAAACAAAGCTTTAATGAAGACTTATCATTTTTTTCAGCTTGTATATGCTACTGTCTGAGAGAACTGAATCATGTGATATTGCATCACTTCCTATGATGACATACATATAAGCAGAAACATATATTTAAATGATTATATTTAATATACCAGAAAATGCACGATCACAACAGTATTTTATTAGTTTGAGAAACGATTACATTGAGTTGATGTATTAGTTGGTGGTGTTTATTGATTGAGAGGCTCTATTAGTTTGAGGCACTCCATTCAGTTAAATTGATGCATCAGTTTTAGGTATTGTTTTTCTTGGAGGTACTCTATTCATTTGAGAGGTTGCATTTGTCTGAGGGGCTGTATTTGGTTGAGGTGATGTATTTATGGAGAGGTTCTATGAGTTTGATGCTCTAAGTGTAAGTGAATTGATGCATCAATTTTAAGTGCAGTTACATTTTGAGGTATTAGTTTGAAATGCTGTATTAATTTGAGGTGCTGTATTATTTTAATCGTCTATATCAGTCTGAAGGTCAGTATTAGTTTGAGGTGCTGAATTAGTTTCAGGGACTGCATTAGTTTGCGGGAATACGGGTAATGTCAGGCATGGTATAAATCAGGAAATTACAGCTGCATGTAACAAGGTTAATACAGTGATCAGGAGGTACTTCAATCTACATATAAACTAGGTAAAGCTAATTAACACCAATGCTATGGGAGACAAATTTCTGGAATGTATGCGAGATGTTGTTGTACTGTAGAACAGTATGTTGAGGAACCAACTAGAGAATGGGTTATTTTAGATCTAGTATTGTGCAATGAAAAAGGGCTAATGGGCTAATTAGAAATCCCATTGTTAAGGATCCTCTTGGAAAGAGTGACCATAATATGATAGGATTTTGCATTAAATTTAAAGATGTGGTTCAGTCTGAAGCTAGGGTTTTAAATCTAACAAAGAAAACTATGAAGGTATGGGGGCATATTAGCTGTAGTAGATTGTGAAACTACATTTAAAAGTATGACAGTAGACAGGCAATAACAAGAATTTAAAGAATTAACACATGGTTTTCAACAAATTTACATTCTTTTGAGGTACAGAAACCCAGCAAGAAAGGTGATCCAACTATGGTTATCATAAGAAGATCGACATTGCATTAGAGCAAAGGAAGTGGTTGATAAAATTGCCACAAATGTAGCAAGACTGATGATTGGAAGCATTTTAAAATTCAATAAAGGAGGACCAAGAAACTGATACAGAAAAGATAAAGTAAAAGAAAACAGAATATGACAGTAAACTCGTAAGAAACATAAAAACGGATTGTAAAAGCTACTATTGGGTAGTAAAAAGGTAAAGAATAGCAAGCACAAATGTGGGCCCACTACAGACAGAGACTGGAGAATTTATAATGAGGCAGAGAAGTGGAAACAAATGCCTTGTGTGTGTCTTCACGGAGGAGGATACAAAGAAACCTCCCAGGGATGCTAGAAATCTAAGGGACTAGAGACAATGAGGAAGTGAAAGCCATAGTATGAGCAAGAAAGTGGACGAGAGAAATTATGTAACTGAAAGTTGATAAATCACCTGGACATGATTCGCATCCTGCAGTGTTGAAAGGGGTGGCCATAGAGATAGTGGATGCATTATTGATCATCCTCCAAAATGCTATAGATTCTGGAACAGTTCCTGCAGATTCGAATAGCAAATGTAACTCCACTGTTTAAAAAAGAAGGGAGAGTGAAAACATGGAATTTAAGACCTATTAGACTGACATCAGTAGTACAGAAAATGCTAGAATTTATGACAAAGGATGTGATAATTGGACACTCAGAAAATAATGATAGGATTGGGCAGGGTCAACATAGATTTATGAAAGGGAAATCATATTTATAACAAACCTGATAGAGTTTTTTTGAGGATTTAACTAGAAGAATAGATCAGCGGAAAACAGTGGATGTATTTGGAATTTCCAAAGGCTTTCCATCAGGGAACACACAGGTGGTTACTAAGCACAATTCGATCTCATGGGATTGGGGTATTATTTACTGGCATGGATTAAGAGCAGTTTAAAGGACAGAAAACCAATAATAGGAATAAATGTGCCATTCTCAGGTTGGCAGGCTGCAATTAGTCGGGGAAACCAAGGATCAGTGCTTGGGCCACTGCTCTTCACAATGTGTAGTAATGATTTGGATGTGGGTACCAAATGTAATAGTTACAAGTTTGATGATGACACAAAACTAATGGGAATGCGAGTAGTGAGGAGGCTGCAAAGAAGCTTCAAATGGATTTAGCCAGGCTTAGTAAATGGCAGGAAGATGGCAGATGGAAGAAATATAGAAAATATGACGTTATCCACTTTGGTAGATGAAACAGAAATGCAGAGTATTTCTTAAATGGTGAGAGATTGGGAAGTGTTGATGTCCAAAGCGGCCTGGCAGTCTTTGTTCATAATTTACTGAAAGCTAACATGCAGATGCAGCAAACAATTAGGAGGGCACATGGTATATAGGCCTTTAATGCAAGGGGATGTGAGTACAGGACTAAAGAAGTGTTGCTGCAGTTGTACAGAGCCTTGTGAGGCTGCAACTGGAGTATTGTTTACTGTTTTCATCTTCTTACATAATGAAGGATAGAGGGAGTGCAACAAAGTCTCACCAGATTGATCCCTGTGATGGCAGGTTTGTCCTATCAGGCGGGATTGAGGAGACTGGGCCTATATTCTCTCGAGTTTAGAAGAATGAGAGGTGATCTCATTGAACCATACAAAATTCTTACAGGGCCCGACAGGGTAGATGCAGGAAGGATGTCTCCCCTGGCTGGAGGTCTACAACCAGGGTCACAGAATCCGAATAAGAAGTAGGCCATTTAGGACTGAGATAAGGAGGAACTTCTTCACTCAGAAGGTGGTGAATCTTTGGAATTCTCTACCCCAGACGGCTGTGCAGGCTCAGTCATTGAGCATGTTCAAGACAGAGATCAATAAATTTCTAGCTATTAAAGATAGCAGTGGATATGGGGATAAAGCCAGAAAATGACATCGAGGTAGAAGATCAGCCATGATCTGGATGAATGGCGGAGCGGGCTCGAGGGACCGACTGGCCTACTCCTGCTCCCATTTCCTAAGTCCGTATGTTCCAATGGACTATATTTGTTTGAGGTACTGTATCAGTTTGATGGACTGTATTAGTTTGATGGACTGTATTGGTTTGAGAGACCACGTTCATTTGAGGGTCTGTATTACTTTGAAGGCTTGTATTAGCTTCAGTGACTTTGAAATTTGGGTAATTACATCGGTTTGAGAGACTGCTAATTTGACAGACTGTATTAGCTTGAGTGGCTGTATTAGTTTGAGGGTCTGTATGATTTTCAGGGACTGTAATAGCTTGAGGGACTGTATTAGTTTAATGGATTGTAAAAATGTTTAGTTTAGTTTAGTGATACAGCACTGAAACAGGCCCTTCGGCCCACCGAGTCTGTGCGGACCATCAACCACCCATTTATACTAATTCTACACTAATTCCATATTCCTACCACATCCCCACCTTTCCTGATATTTCCCTACCACCTACCTATACTAGGGGCAATTTATAATGGCCAATTTACCTATCAACCTGCATGTGGGAGGAAACCCACGCAGACACAGGGAGAAGTTGCAAACTCCACACAGGCAGTACCCAGAATTGAACCAGGGTCCCTGGAGCTGTGAGGCTGCGGTGCTAACCACTGCACCCAGTAATATGTCAATGATGATATTAGTTTCTGGGACGTATTAGTTTGTGGGTTTATTAGTTGAATGTCTATGGTAGTTTGAGTGGCTGTGTTAGTTTGCCAAGCTGCAGCAGTTTGAGGATCCATATGCATAATTTCCTTCTTTTTAATTATTTAACTGAATGGTCACAGTTAAAGCGAACAGTGACATCCCAGAATACAGTATAGCAGACCTGGAAGGGCGCAATAACATTATAATTTAGTTATTGAACGGTCACCGCAGTGTGAAAGCCATCAATGAATCAATATGAGAAATATAAATGTGTTTTGATGGTGTTTCGAGGAATATCACCATTGTAGGGAGAATGCTAATTATAATTATCATGAGTTAATTAATGTGATCAGAACCGTCCAGTCTTTGGGTTGTTCAAATTCAATCTCAGCACTAAATGTATTCCATCACAACAGGGTCTTGATATAAATATATAATTTATGCAAAGTTGCAACCTTTAATATCCCCATGGAGTTTCCACAAAGTATAAATTAAAGGCTCTGGGACTGTATCGTCTCAGAGTTTAATATACAGAGATTGCCTGCAGCACGACGGTGACAGATCACTTCACACAGAAAATGCATCAACCAATTAACAGTATCCAGAAAATGTACTACATTATCCTTGCTGTCACTGGTGTTCCTGGTAAGTGAGTATAACCACTGACGTTGTGTAAATCTGTTTGTGAGCTGCTCTCTGGTTTTGGTCTGTGACTGATAATGTTACAGGTTGTTCTACTGGGAACTATTATACAGACAGCTGATCTGTGATATTTCATTAATTCAAATCTCCTGACATGTCTCTGCAGTTTAATTGCATTACCCCAGCTGAAATTAAGCCTTGGTTTATAACTCACAGTCTTGTTGTATTTTTAAGTCATTGCCTTTACTTGAATATTGAGTACTATTGAATAAAATCTCAGCACAAGCAAATTTCCGAGGAAAGGTATTGCTGGGAGCATCTGTCACAGTAGAATTATACTGAGTATGGGTCACCAACCAGAGAGGAACACATGATCCTATGTGACCATGTATGACTGGGATTATCTGTCACTTTAAAATTATACTGCGTGTGTGTCACTAACCAGATAGGAACACATGATCCCAGTAACCATGTATTACTGGGATCATTTGTCACCGGAGAATCGTACTGAGTGTTGTCACTAACTGGAATGGAACACCTGATCCTGGTAACCATGAATTACTGGGATTATCTGTCAGTTTAGAATACACAGCGTGTGGGTCACTCATCAGAGTGGATCAAGCCAGTATGACTTTGAAATAATTATTTCAGGTGACTGATCTCTGCACTCCACCGAGCTGACTCCATGTTTTATGAATGTAATCGGTGATAAAGGAGCTGAATTTTGCCGTTGGGTGAAGCTGTTGTTTACTACGTGTTTAAAGTGAAATGCATTGATTTTGCTCTGTTTCCTATTGAAGTGCACCAACTGAAACAGATGTTAACTATTTACAAACAGGCAAACAACAGCACAGCACTGTTGCAGCATTCTAATCCTCTGGATAATGACTTATTCTTACTTTAATTAAAATGACTGGAAACAGTGTCTGCTGCTGATTCGTCTCCTTCCCCAATACAATCATGAGAATCTGTGGGTCATGGATGTTGAATGCTGTCATATTTCTGTTAAACCGGATGAATGTTGGGCTGTGGTTTGTGTTGTATATTGTTGATAGTGTTTAAGATGCTCGATTGAGCTTTGTCTACAGAATTCTAGGAGTGTGTGTCGGTCTAAATCATAACTCGTTTGTTGAATTTACTCAATTATTTCCACTCTCCTTAAGCATGTCTTACAGGCTCCTCTCATTATGGTTCTTGCTTCTGACAAGCCTATTACACATGTGACTATTACAGCATCATCACCACTAGAGTGGGTGGGGTTACTCTCACTGTCTTAAACACTAGCCCTTTCAGACCTTTATAATATATCTCCTGCCAAGTCTTTGTCCATATCCCTTTTTGGTTTAAATGCATTCATTCTCTTTGAATTTATCCCATCTCTCCACAAGTCACTAACATCACAGATTCAATCTGTCAGGAGACTTATGACTCTCCCTGATTGTGTTCTTGTCGGACTTGAAAGATCATTAGTCTCTCTCATAAGTGTTGGTTGATGACTTGGATGGCCCTAACTGAAGTTTTCATGATTGCCATCTGGCTCATGCAAATACATGCAATCAACTAATTCTTGTTTCTGAGGAATAGGGATAAGGTTTTCCCTATTTCTTCTTCTAGTACCACTTGAAGAATGTATTAAATAAGATCTCTGATGATTTTCGTTTCTTTGGATGGCAACACCTTCCCTTCCTTGGTCTTGTATCCATAACTTTTCTCCTTTCTTCAACTTTGGTCGGTTTCTGCTATGAAATGTGCTTTTGTAATTACGAGCTTGTTGTTTCGTGTAAGACTTCTCTTTGTCTTGTACTCTCTGATAATCCTGGAGGGAGTTTTTTGGGTGGAATAGGAAGTTGAGTTTTGAGCTTCTTCACCGTCAACAGCTCTGTAGGTGATAGTGCACATAACAATGGAGTAGATTGATAATTCAATAGCGAAGTTTTGGCTTGCAAACTGTGGTCCATTGTCCGATACAACCTCATCAGGAATAATATCAGTTGCAAAGATTTCCTGTAAATTTCGAATGACAGATTCTGTAGTTGACGAGTACAACCTTTCCACTTCAATGCATCTGGAAAATATTCAATCGCTAACATGTAGGATTTTCTGTGGTTCATAACTAATTCCATACCTAGACATTCCCACGGTCTGGTTGGAAATTGTGTCGATATACATTGACTCTGAACCCCATAGGGGGTCTCATGGCATCAGGTCCAACATGGACAAGGAAAGCTCCTGCTGATTACCACCTATTGCCATCCCTCGGCTGATGAATCAGTCCTCCTGCATGTTGAACACCAATTGGAAGAAGCACTGAGGGGGACAAGCGCACCAAATATACTCTGCATGGGTGATCTTAATTACCAAGAGTACCTCGGTAACACCATTACTGGCCAAGCTGGCCGAGTCCTAAAGGACATAGATGGTAGACTGGATCTGTGGCAGGTGATGAGTGAACCAACAAGAAGGAAAGACATACTTGACCTCCTTCTCACCAATCTACCTGGCGCAGATGCATTCACCCATGATAGCTTTGGAGGAGTAACCACAGCACAGTGTTGTGCCTAATCTGCACTTAATCTTAAAGAATCCACGGAACTGATTGATGAAAGGTATATCAAAATTTTATTTACACATGAAATCATCCAGTACAACCTCTCACTAAACTTGCACAGAATCAAGAATGATCAAAGTAAACGCTCTCACTACTTGCACAGTATACTACCCGTCAAGGCTCGAGGTAATCAGTCTCGGACTTGCGGCTGCTCTTCTCTTCTCTGAGGCTTTTGGCTCATGGTATCTTCTCGAGTGTTCTTCCCCAGGGCTCTTGTGCTTTCTCCAGTTTCAGTCAGGGGTTAAATCTTTTTTCCAAGAGCCTTCCCTCTTACCTACTCATAGGAGTCTGGTATAATGACAATGATAATTCCTTATTTGGTTCAGTGAGAACATAGTCATTTCTTTACAGTTTCCCATTGCCTACTGTGAATCTAATCATATCTGGTATCCATGGTGATTCCTTCATCTGGTACGTACAAGGACGGTGTCTGGAAACTTCTCCTGTTCTTCTATACTTTCTCCAATTTCTTGGCCATCTGTGTGCTGTGGCCCCTTTCTACCCAGCCCCACTATGCTTCAACATCCTGTGCATTGTTGTGCGACTAGCCCCTTTGTTTCAACTAAGTTCTTATATGTTTTCACTGTATGTGTTTTTACTGGGTCTACATTTCACCCCCTCCACCCCACCCCCCCCCCACCCCCCACACACCCCCCAACACCAATTTTTTCCTGCAGGGATCTCGTGTCTCTTAGGTAGTACACTTGTGCAATTACAACTTCATTTTCCAAGCATAATCATCAGCAGTGTAATGTTAAAGAAAGCACAATTTAAGCATTTCTATTAGATAATCAATCACTTGTCCAAACATAATGCAGTCGCAATTTCATTTTTGGAGTACATTGATCATTAATTAATGCATTTAAGTACACACAAATAGGTTATACCATTACCCTCGTGTTACATAATTATTTGTCTATCTTTTCAAAGAGCAGGTTCGAATACTGATTGCCTTTAAGGTAGCTGTCCAACCTGCATTCATGCCTCCTGTCACATTGCTTAAGTAATTGCTTAAGTTTCCAAATTAAGTCCGTCACATATATCACAATGATAGTTCAGAGTTCAGTCACTCTCAAATTCCGAGAAAGACCACACGAGACTCAAGTACCTTTGTTTATGCAAGCATATGCAGGAGAGATCGTAGTCATACAAGATGACGTACATACTCCCCGAGTGGTTACAAAGCATAATTCTTATACCATTTTACAGATAACAGTTCGTTTGCATTTACCAATCAATTGGTTACACTTCTTACTCTCTTATCTCTATCCAATTGTGTCTACTTGTACATAGCTAGATTATCCTATTTCATTCTAAGCAGGTATACATTATACTATCCAATCATTAGCAAGAAACGTACACATGAAACTTAGGGAGTTGTCTGGTTTTTGTCACTCCTGACATTATCAGACCTTCTCCTTTATTCACCCTAATGCATGTACACATGAAACATAGCTGACCCTTTCTGGTTCCAATCACTCTGACAACTTGTGGTTCATCAGGCATTCTCCTTTGTTAATTGTCCTAGTCTTCCCTCCACTCCACTCCCTTCAGTACCCAAAAGCACTATCAGGACATGGGAGATAATTCGAAACCAGGGGTGTCGCTACATGTTTAACCCCCATTTCCATAAGTCTTCGCACCAAGTAAACTCGTTTATCTCGTTAATCACATCTTGTCGCTTCTTCGATTGTTTTTCTAGATTGCAGTGCACTGCACCAATGGCCTCAAGCTGTTGTCTCTCTTTCCCTAAGCATGTGGGCAATTGCTGAATAGTATATTCGTATTCCCGAAGGTAATTTATCAAGTCCTCCTTAATACTTTCTGTCACAGTTAACATGTCTGTCTTCTGTTTATGTATGTCTGCCAACTCCATCTTTCCTGCTCCGTTTGGTATTTGTGGGTTGAAACAGAACATACTGTTGCTCACCAGACAAGTTTGGTTATGTCCGTGGTGGTTAAGCAATATCTCCCCTTTCCCACATAGGCGACATGTGTTAGCCCTGACAATGCTTTCATAGTTTCCATGGTGCAATTTGCAGTGGCATTAAATCCACATTTTGATTCTGCTGTTTGATATATAGGATGAGGACATATGACCACATGTTTTTCCAGACTACACTCGAACAACGTTGTTCCAATTATCTCTTTTCCGATTTTCACAACATGGGTAATATATCGTAGCATTTTATGTAATCTTTTCCCCTTATCACCCCTATATTTGCTACTTCATATAATTGCATCCCTTACTTATCTCTTGGAATTACAGGTATTCCCAATGCTACACCAATGCTCATAGATCTTGTATTTACACACTCCTAACCTTTCCATACCTTAACATGTTTTCTGAGTTGGCACCTGGCAACTTTATTATTTGTGTGACTCGCTAAGTACTCCAACTGGGTGTCATTTATCTGAACTGGCACCTGTCCCGCATCAATTTGCCTCAAATTTTCCCGAGTTTGTTCTAATATCCATGCACTATATATACTACAAACACTTTCATGATTTGAAATATCGTGGACTGCTTTACCTTTTCTATTATATCATTAATAGTATGGGCATGACCTTCCAGCACTCTCACCAGTCCTGTCACTGCGTTCATCAGATCCTGTCCCACTTTAGCTACACCACTCTGTACATTTTGTTCCTTTTTTCAAAATATCCTTTACTAGCTGGCTGAGAGTTCTAAATTTCCAGTCCACGCTTTCCAAATCAGTCGACTGACAATTGAAGTCCCTGTATTAAAGACCATGGCTGCGTCATTCAATAAATGACATTTATGTCTCTTTCCCTTTATTATCCCCTCATCACCGAATTATTGTCCCAACAATTGTTGCATTAACACTTTGGACAACTCTCAGGTCTCCTCAGGGCACCAGTCAGATAGCTGGATATCTGAGATATTCAATATTACCGGTACCAACTCATGTTGTATTTTGTCATATACAATTTTATTAGCGTTTGTGATCACAAGTCCATTTTCTGGCCCTGCCGTTCAGGCAGGGCAAGGGAGATCAGTCACTTGTGGCTGCTGGGTTGCAATCTTATTCATTGGTAATTCGGATGTGGGGGTAACCCTGGGGGTTGGTGCTACTTGCCCGTTTAATCTCAACCTGGAATAGGAGCTGTCCTTCTTTTATTTTCCCCAGCACAATATAACCAATAACCCCTCTTATTGTGTGGTTTCACACATATTGATATGTTTCTACAGTCTTTAACATCGCACTGCCATAAAGGGAACTCGGGACCCCCTGGTGGGTCCCTGAAGGTGATCCCTTTTGGGCATTGGATACATACCCGCTGTCTGATAGTAATATTTGCAACAAAGACCCACCGCTTGTCTCCGTCTCCATCTGCCTATAGCCCCCAGCATTTGCCATGTCCTTCTACTGGTCAGACGATGTCTTCCAGATGTTCTTCCCTGAAGAGGAACCGTCAAGAAAAATGTTGATTTCTGCTTTGATTGCTGTATCCTTCCCTTGTAGACCGCACCCCACCCCCAACCCCCACCAATGATTTTGACACAAAAGGTCCCTTGACGGCCTTTGCTGTCAAGTCCTGACACTCGTGGGGTATGCCCTGGTAGAGTAAATAGTCAGCTGGGCACGTCGCATTTCTTTTTTTAGGAGATCCAATAAAGGGGTTGCCTTTAAGGCAAATCCATCAATATTGTTCGTGCAATAACCAACGAGGCCCAAAAATGATCTCAAAGCCTTAATATTTTGCGGGGGGGAGGGGGGGCGCGTGTAGTGGTGCTGAGGATTGTCTGTACTCGCACCTCCTCGATCTCATGCTTTCCCTGTGTTATTGTTATTACCAAATCGGAGAACTTTTCCTTCATTATCTGCGCCTTTGGAGGGTTAACTTTCACTCCGACCTTCCAGAGGAGTCGATGGAGCTCCTCCCCATTCTGTGCCAACAGCTGGTGGAATATCGATGGACTGTAATGAAATCCCTGGGAGAAACACTTCTGTTGTCCCTGGAATGTAAACGCAAATTTATATTGACACGCTTGTGTCAGCCGAGTAGAGCAGAATCCATTGCTAATATTCAACACAGTAAACGACTTGGAATGTTTTTGTTTTTTTGTTTGTTTTTTGTTTGTTTGTTTTCTAAAACTTTGATTGTCCTCTTAAATGTCAAATACATTTCCCTTTGAATGCTTTAAATAACCACTCAAATCAATTAAATTTTGTTTATCGATTCCAATTTCTTACGCCCAGACTTAATGGTATTGCATTTTTTTATAGTAAAGATAGAAGTGCTTGCAACTATTTCTCCTTCTCAAACACTTTGTCTCATTGATAAAGATGCTGTGACAATTGATGTCTGCAACTAAGTTCTTAAATTCTTAAAGCTGCTGGATCTCTTCCTGTGGCATCAGTTCTCAGGTGGCCCTGGAACCTACCATTACCTGCTTCAAAAACAGTAAGAATCCACTGTGGCTCTGCCCCTGAGCCCAATGGGTTAATTTGTCCAATTCTATCTGCCAATTCAAAAATTTATGATTTAATAATGTCCAATTATTACATTTTAATCTCAGCAATGCAAATAGTGTGTGATGGATTAAATGGAAAAACAATGGCTGCGGTGGGGTTAATGTTTGCTTGTCTCCAAGGAGGCGGAGCAAAACCTTCTCAGCTGCATCAGTTTATGTAACTTTTTTTTATTGAAAAGAACGACACTACATTTTAAACTTTTATTTTCAATTCTTTTGGTATCCTTAGGGTTTGAAAACAGTAAAATCATTAGTAACATTATCAACTTCAAATGAAAGCTTCTCCATCAGGAAAGACAGCATTTTAGATAAAACTCCAATTGTTTCCAAACTTTTCGCATCTTTTGTGAGAGGTTTCTAATCTAAGGATTTTTTTAATACAACAAAAATGATTCCAAATTCCAATTCACGGCAATAAACATATAAAAATCAAAACTGCCAATGTTATATGAGCGAGTCTTACGTCCGGAATTAAAGACTCCCTCAAAACTTGACATAATAGATTTGAACGTTCGTTGTGGCCACAAATGAAATTTCCAGTTTTCTCAACTTAACAGGGCAGTTGAACTTAATAGTACAAACATAATTCAGACTTATTAACTTCTAACACTTATTAACTACACACAGAACAGAATAGCACATGTATTTTAAAGGTGGTAAATTACGTCATTTTTCTTGTTCTTCCTTCGAGCCCCTTTTCAAATGGCTGTAATAAAACCATAAACTGAAGAAAAAGGTATTTCACATTCTTAAAACAAAAGATTTAACGCCAGATTTTTAAACAAACTTTAAACAGACAGAATCTTTCACATATCTCCTTTGTTTATCCTTCACTCCCTTAAACCGATATCCAATTCCTGACATATGCTACTTTAAACCATCAGTAAAACATGTATTTAATTTAAACTCCAAAATAGAAACAAGAACAGATTTGAAACTGGGACTCCAATTAAAGCAGTATTTTAAACTTCAAATTGGATTTCTGACATACATCTTCAGACCTCCAAGGTTTAAGATTATCTCTTAGAAAATTGATCATTGCCTTTTCACAGTTGCAAAACCTACTTTTAAAACAGAAATAAAACTTTAGCTTAAATATAATTCAATTTTATACCCCACTCCTGTGTGCACAATCTGAAATTGAAATGAACACTCAAAAATCACCGTTCATACTCATTCAAATCCAAGCAACTTACAAAATTGATTCCTGTAATGGGTTGTGAATTGAAAGTGCATACATTATTGTCTAATTCCCTGTCTCGATGCCAAGGAACACGCAAGTTCAACTAGTTCACAACCAAAACATGACATTGAATGCTGGTCGCTTTCATTAAGGCCATACAACAAAGAGTTAACGACTGTCAGTTCTACAGAAGACAAGTTGCACATCCCAAGGACATGCATTTCATCCGTGGAAGCTACAAACATTGACACAGTCGAATCAAAAGACGCACTGACTTGTTATTTATTACTCACTGGAAATGTCACTAAAACACCGACTTTTTATGTCACACAGCCATAAACTTAGTTATGGAGCCCTCTGGCCCCCAGTTATTAACGAACCATAGGTACGACCAGGATGTAGGCCGAAGGTTCGATTGGGGATCGAGCGTTTCAGGGGGTGGTCACCCCGAAGACAGTAACCAAAGTACTTACTGGCCTTATCTGCCAAGTTGGCTCGATTAACGTCGTCATTGTCATCATCCTACATATCCGCAAATGTGCATACCATACCCCTTTGCGCTGAGAGTTGTGACTGCAGTTTACTTATCTCCTGCTAACATTTGATATCGTCTAGTGACTGGTAAACCCGCTCCTTCTGTGAGTGGTGCATAATCATCAATGCGGTCTGTAAGTCAGAGCATTTCTGTTCCGCTCTTGTGAGCTGTTCCTCCACCTTGTCTGCTTCCCTCTCAGCATTCTTGTGGTTGTATTCAGCATTTCTGGCCTGAGACTGAAATTGGCTTAAATGCACCACCTGTGCTGCACTAACTGTTTATACCTTCAGGGCCCGATCACAACACTCATTCCTTTCTTTTTCTGAATTTTGCAACTCCTGCGTCAATCTTTCAACATCACTCTCATTTTATCTAATTCCTTCATACGAGCCATGGTTTTCACTAACTTAGATGCCCGTTTGGCTTGGTTGTTACACATATCCTCCCAATGCTGTACCCCAACGAACTCCTGGCCCGTGTACTGCTTAACTGTACTCGATCAACGAGGGCCACTTGCCCGTCAAATATTTCCGGAGTACCAACTCCCACACTGGCCTCGCCAGGGCCATCATTAAATAACCATTCACCAATCCGATCCATCGAACTTGTAACTTTGCTTTTAAATTAGTTCGAACTTGGCAAGGCTATTCAAAATAACTTTAAATAGTAAAACAACCGACCCGCACATTGGGCGGCAATTATGTTGTGCCTAATCTGCACTTTCTCTTAAAGAATCCACAGAACCCGATTGATGAAAGGTATATCAATATTTTATTCACACACTAAATCATCAAGTATAAGCTTTCACTAACTTGCACAGTATCAAGAATCATCAAAGTACAATCTCTCACTACTTGCACAGTATACTACTCGTCAAGACATGAGGTGATCAGTCTAGGACTTGTGGCTGCTGTTCTGTTCTCTGAGCTCTTCAATCAGAGGTACCTTCTCGAGTGTTCTTCCTCAGGGTTCATGCGCCTTCCGCAGTTTCAGTTAGGGAGTTAAATCTTGTTTCCAAGACCTGCCCCTCTTACCTACTCATTGGAGTTTGGTATAATGACACAATGATAATTCCTTATTTGATTCAGTGAGACTCTGGTCATTTCTTTACAGTTTCCCATTGTCTACTGTGAGTCTAATCATATCCAGTGTCCATGGCGACTCCTTTATCTGGCACGTAAAAGGACAGTGTCTGGAAACATCTTCTGTTCTTCTATACTGTCTACAATTTCTTGGCCATCTGTGTACTGTGGCCCCTTTCTACCCAGCCCCCCTATGCTTCAACATACTGTGCATTATTGTGTGACTAACCCCTTTGTTTCAACTAAGTTCTTGTATGCTTTTACTGTATGTGTTTTTACTGGGTCTACCACTGTCCTTGTTGAGCCAAAGTGTCGCATTCTCATTGAGGGTAACCACCAGCGTGCTGTCTGATTCTACCAGCGTGCAAAATGAGATAGATTTCGAACAGATCTAGCAATTCAAAACTGGACATCCATGGGGCACAGTGGGCCATCAGCAGCGACTGAATTGTATTCAATCACAAACTGTAACATGATGTTCTTGCATATCCCTCACTCTACCAGTGCCATCAAGCAGGGAACCAATCCTGGTTCAATGAAAAGTGCAGGAGGATGCGCCAGGAGCAGCAGCAGGTATACCTGCAAATGAGATGTCATCCTGGTGAAGCTACAACACAGGACTGCTTGCAAGCCAAACAGCGGAAGCAGCATGTAATAGACAGGGCTAAATGATCCCACAACAACGGATCAGATCTGAGCTCTGCAGTCCTGCCACATCCAGGAGTGAATGGTGGTGGACAATTAAATGAGTAACTGGAGGAGGTGGCTCCACATATATCCCCATCCTCAATGATGGGGAAGCCCGGTACATCAGTACAAAAAGTAAAGCTGAAGCATTTGCAGCAATCATCAGCCTGAAGTGAAAAGTTCATCATCCATCTGGGCTTCCTGCTGAAGTCCCCAGCATCATAGATTCCAGGCTTCAGCCAATTTAATTCACTCGTCATCCTTTCTGTCAGGGCCCATAGCCTTTGCAGTATACAATGCCTTCAGTTCTTTCTTGATGTCACCCAGAGTGAATCGAATTGGCTGAAGTCTTGCAGCTGTGATGCTGGGGACTTCAGGAGGAGGCAGAAATGGATCATCAACTCGGCACTTCTGGCTGAAAATATTGCGAATGCTTCAGCCTTATATTTTGCACTGATGTGCTGGGCTCCCGCATCATTGACGATATGAATGTTTGTGGAGCCACCTCCTCCTGTTAGTTGTTTAATTGCCCACCATCATTCACGGCTGTCTGTGGCAGGACTGCAGAGTTTAGATCTGATCCGTTGGTATTGGGATCGCTTTGCTCTGTCTATGACATGCTGCTTCTGCAGTTTGGCATGCAAGTAGTCCTGGGTTGTAGCTTCACCAGGTTGACACCTCATTTTGAGGTATGCCTGGTGCTGCTCCTGGCATGCCCTCCTGCATTCTTCATTGAACCAGGGTTGGTCTCCTGGCATGATAGAATTAGTAGAGTGGAGGATTTGTAGGTTACAGTTTGTGGTTGAGTACAATTCTGCTGCTGCTGATGGCCCACAGCACGTGATGGATGCCCAGTTTTGCATTTCTCAATCTGTTCGATATCTATCGCATTTGGCATGGTGGTAGTGCCACACAAAACTATGGACGGTATCCTCAATGTGAAGACAGGACTTTGTCTCCTCCAGGACTGTGCGGTGGTCACTCCTACTGATGCATCTGTGACAGGCAGTTTGTGAGAACGAGGTTAAGTATGTTTTCCCTCTTGTTGTTTCCTAGGCCAGTTCCCAGGAGGAATTTTAAAAAGCCGTTATTTCCATTCTGATCTCTGTATTGCACAAACCTCGCAATTCGAGATCACTTGTTCAACGTCTCTGGATATTTTTGGCCACTAAACGGATGACTGAGCCCATGCTCTACATTTCATTATACCCTTGTGGCTCTGATGTATTCTTTCCAAGATATCCGGCCTCAGTGCGATTGGAATGACCAGTCTGTTATTTTACACCAGCGAATCATCCACGTTAGTGGTGTTTCCTGAATTCGAAGAAGATGTTTTTTATCTTACCATTGAAATGTTGTTATGGTCAACCATATGTGCAAAATTAGTGCATACAGACGCATACCACACCCTGCTTTTGAGCGTGATGAATTTCCTGGAGCTTCTTTTAAATTTCTGGCCGTTACGATGCTGTGCAGTGCGAATACGACTGTATCACGTCGAAGTCGTTAACATCCTGTTGTGTCGGATGGTCAACAGTTGCTGATGATAATGCATCAGTGGATGTTTGCATCTTTCCTTGTCCATAGACCATCTGGTACATATATCACATCAACCTCAACCAGAATCTCTGAATTCTCCAAGGCATCCTTCCCATTTTCTTCCTATTTCCTTCCCATCCAATACAGAAACTAAGGGTTTGTGGTCTGTCCAAATGAGAACTTTGAAACTATAATATAATCTGGGAACTGCTCGCAAGCCCACGTGATTGTGACTGCTTCTTTCTCAATGACAGCAAATCTTGCTTCCATCTCGGACAATTCTCTAGATGTGCAATAGATCTGTCCCCGACATCCATAGGGCGGTTCTTGAAAAAATAACTGCCCTAACCCTGTAGATGATTTCGAATTATGGTTGATAGTCAAGGGCTACAGAACGCTAAGACATCTGGCAATATCAGTATTTCTTTGATTCATCCGAATGCCTGCTCTTGATGTGTATTCCAACACTGCAGTTGATCTTTCTTCAGGAGTTGGCTTAATGGTTCCATAACCAGCATTATATTGCGTAAAAAATTTGACAACTGATTCACTGTTCCAATGAGATGTTGGCCTGAAGTAGGAATTGAAAATTTCCTAATGGCTGCCATCTTTTGTGCGTCATCCATTATGCCGTTGCTACTTCCAATGTGCCATAAGAAATGAATAGACATTTTCGAGAATTCACACTTCTTATTGAAGACAATTTAAATCCGCTTTTACCCTCTGGTCACGTTCTGTGACGGATTCCCCATGAACTGGGATGTCGTCCATATGGCATATTACTCCTTTAGGGCCTTGTAGAATAGTTCTATGGACAATTTCAGGTGTGGTCGTTATACCGAATGGTAAACAATTGAAGCATATTCTTCGAAGTGGAGTGATAAATGTCGGCAATAATCCTGACTTATCGTTCAAAGGAATCTAACAAAAGTGACGATTCGCATCGAGTTTAATGAACATAATACTTCTGGGTAACTTTGCCAAGATTTGGTCCACTGAAGACAATCGGATGAATTTCCCTGCCACAGCTTTGTTAAGCTGTGTTAAGTCCACAAAGATATGAAGAGTTCCATTTGGTTTTGGAACAGGAACCATAGCTGAACACCACTCTGTTGGATTGGTTACTAGGGAAATGACTCCCATCCTGGTTATCCCTTCCAGTGATGTTCAGCTTGGTTCATCAACTGGTGTGGTATTCTCTTAGGCGTAAAGATACAGACTGATCTGGCACCTCCTCTTAACGTGATGCTATACTTGGTCTTCGATTTTCCAAGACCCAAAAATAGTTAAAAAATAGTACAGAAAAGTCTGCTTGAAAGCGACTTTTTAACTCTGGCAGTTTAATTTCTTCCAATTTTGTGATTAGATGTAGGTCAAAACACGCTTTTCTGCTTAACAGAGAAAATGATTAGTTTTTCCAGAATGTACAGGATTTCCATTATCTGCCTTCTCCTATATTGGAGAGTGCCTTGTAGTTTTCCCTTCACCATCAGTGCAATCCATCCTGGATCATGTAACTGAGTGCCTGCTCGTTCGGAGCAATGCGTTGAAAACCATAGCTCTCGGTCTGACAACACCGTGACACTTGCAAATGTGTCTAATTTGAAAATAGCAATATGTCCATCAACATAAATGTCGACCGTGCCTGATTGGGATCATTAAACTCCCCGAGGAAGTCTCCTGACTTATTTTCCAATGGAAGATGTCCCACTTCATTCACAGTTCAATGTGTGAAGACTTTTTGCTCGGCATATTTGTAAGAAATGGTCTTACTCTGGCACATCTTTCCTAAATAGCCTGTCTTTCTGCTTTATTAGCTGGACATGGTTCACGCCTGTGCATCTTTTTGGTGCCACAGCACTGGTAGGGCTTCACGGAATCATGCACCTTCCCACCTGAATGTACCTACTTACCTAGAGATTGCATTTCCATCCTGGGCTTCAAGATCTACACCATTATCGGATTCTTTCTGGCCGAAGGCTTCTATTCAGCCCACAGGATGGCTTTGTTTTCTCTTTAGACCTCTGCCTGTCACACCATTGGAATCACTTTCTCGAGGGTGAGGCCATCTTTTGACTGCAATATGTCTGATAAAGACTCATCAGCGATTCCCACTACTATTCAGTCCTTTATCAACTCAGACCTCAGTTCGCATACTCACATCTCTCAGCCAATCTGTACACATCATTAATGAAAGCGTCCACTGATTCGCATAGAGTCACAGAGTTATACGGCACAGAAACAGACCTTTCAACCCATCATTTATGTACTGGCCATCAAGCACCTATCTATTCCAATTCCATTTTCCAGCACTTGGCCCGTAGTCTTCTATGCTATGGCGTGTCAAGTACTCATCTAAATATTTCTTAAATGTTGTGAGGGTTCCTGCCTCTACCATCCTTCAGGCAGTGTGTTCCAGATTCCAACCACACTCTGGGTGAAAAGAAAGTCCTCAAATCCCCGATAAACCTCTTGCCCCTTACCCTAAATCTATGCCCCCTGGTTATTAACACATCTACTAAGGGGAAAACAAAATGTATTCCTATCTACCCTGTACGCCAAATAATTTTGTATACCTCAATCATATCCCCCCTCAGCCTTCTCTGCTCTCAGGCAAACAACCCTAGCCTATTCAGTCTCTCTTCATAGTTGAAATGCTCCAGCCCAGGCAATATCTGGTGAATCTCCTCTGCACCATCTCCAGTGCAGTCACAGCCTTCCTATAGTTTGGCGACTGTACTGCACACAGTACTCTAGCTGCGGCCTAACTAGCATTTTATACAGCTCCATCATAACCTCCCTGCTCTTATATTCTCTGCCTCAGCTAATAAAGACCATATGCTATCCTCACCATCTTATCTACTTGTGCTGCTGTCTTCAGTGATCTATGGACAAGTACACCAAGGTCCTTCTGACCGTCTGTACTTCCTAGGCTCCTACCATTCATTGTATATTCCCTTGTCTTGTTAGTCCTCCCAAAATGCATCTTCTCACACTTCTCAGGATTATCTTCCATTTGCCACTGCTCTGCCCATCTTACCAGCCCATCTATATCGTCTTGTAATCCAAGGCTTTCCTCCTCACTATTTACGACACCACCAATTTTTGTGTCATCTGCAAACTTAGTGATCATATTTCCTATAGTCACGTCTAAATCATTATTGTACAATACAAACAGCAAGGGTCCCAGCACAGATCCCTGCGGTACACCATTGGTCACATACTTATAATAACTCTCTGCCTCCTGCCACTAAGCCAATTTTGGATCTAATTTGCCAAGTGACCCTGGATCCCATGGGATCTTACCTTCTTGACCAACCTCCTGTACGGGACCTTATCAAAAGCCTTACTGAAGTCCATATAGACTACATCAACTGTTTTGCCCTCATCTACACACCTATTCTGGATCCACATTGTTTAAACTTTGATCTCTCCAGGATCTTTTGTTTCTTAAATTCAAGTATTTATCAAAGGCTTGTAAGACATCATCAAACTTCTCTGTAGCCTCATTAATGCCTTGTCTTTATTATATGTTTTCCTTCAAGAGTGATGTCCCTTTAAGATCTTAGCAGCCAAATGAGCTAAGTACCAGGACACGGTCATGTGATTTGGAACCTGAGTCACTCTGCAACTGTAACACCTAGAGGCAGGTTCCATCAATAGTTAGATCTCTTCTATATGTACCACCTTAGCTATAATAAACCCGTATGAGATCTTCAGCTAACTGGAGTCCACACATCTCATTTGGGGTGGACCAGACAGCAGAAACGAACTCACTACAATCTTACTATCACGTCATTAGCAATGTGATGCTTTGATGACTGTGCTGTGGCCATTTCCTTCTTTCATCATGAACTGGAAAATTTCATCAACTTGTTTCTAATATTCGCACTCCTTCCACACACCCCGCCCACCCACCGCCCCCGTCATCTTCACATGGGCTCCTCTGACTCTTCCCTTCCCTTCCTGGTATCTCCACTTCAGGGGATTGTCTGTCCACCAATATCTATTATAAATCCCACTGACTGTCACTTGATGCTATTTCATTTAGTGTTGGGCTCTATTCCATTCGCCCCTTCTTCTCACCTTCGATTCCAACCGCCTTCACATGCAACACATCACCCTTTGCCATTTCCACCACGTCCAGCTAAAACCAACACGAAACATATCTTCCCATCCCTTCCTGTCCTCCAACCCGCCCCTTGCAACACACTGCTTCACACTTCTATTAGCACCAGCATCCAGCTTCTATCCCCTGCCCAGCACCTTCCCATGTAAGTGCAATAGATACAACATCTGCCCTTTCACTTCCTTACTTCCCACGGTCCAGATGAAACAGAAGTTGACATGTGAATTTCTTCCAATTTGTTAGTGTATTCACTGACCACCATGAAGTCTACTGTAACTTGGAAACGACGAAATGCAGCTTAAGTGATTGCTTTGCTGAACACTTCCTTTAAGACTGCAAACAGGACCCTCAGCCTCCAGTCACTTGCACCTTTGATTCTACACCTCGCTCTGACCTCTCTATCCTCGGCCTCCTGCACTGTTCCATTTTTAAGCTCACTGAGGCCGAGCACCATATTTTTCTATTGGCCCCTTTACAGTCTGATGGACTCAACACTGATATTAAAAGCTTCAGATCATAGCCATCGCTATGTTCCTGGATGGCCTGTGTTTGTAATGGATGATGGCTAGACCAGAGTCACTGGAATGAGGTGTGAGCTTGTGATGTGGGTGAGGATCTCCTATCTCCACACGGCCGACTAGTGGTCCTGGAACCTAGGGTCTACTGGACTTTCTCTGTCACTTTCCTGGGAAATGGAGCCCTTCAGCACGGTTTTGTGAAGGGTAGGCCGTGCCTCACAAACCTTATTGAGTTTTTCGAAAAGGTGACCAGTCAGGTGGATGAGGGTAAAGCAGTGGATGCGGTGTATATGGATTTCAGTAAGGCGTTTGATAAGGTTCCCCACGGTAGGCTATTGCAGAAAATACGGAAGTATGGGGTTGAAAGTGATTTAGAGCTTTGGATCAGAAATTGGCTAGCGGAAAGACAGAGGGTGGTGGTTGATGGCAAATGTTCATCCTGGAGTTTAGTTACTAGGGGTGTACCGCAAGGATCTGTTTTGGGGCCACTGCTGTTTGTCATTTTTATAAATGACCTAGAAGAGGGTGTAGAAGGGTGGGTTAGTAAATTTGCGGATGACACTAAGGTCGGTGGAGTTGTGGATAGTGCCGAAGGATGTTGTAGGGTACAGAGGGACATAGATAGGCTGCAGAGCTGGGCTGAGAGATGGCAAATGGAGTTTAATGCGGAAAAGTGTGAGGTGATTCACTTTGGAAGGAGTAACAGGAATGCAGAGTACTGGGCTAATGGGAAGATTCTTGGTAGTGTAGATGAACAGAGAGATCTTGGTGTCCAGGTGCATAAATCCCTGAAGGTTGCTACCCAGGTTAATAGGGCTGTTAAGAAGGCATATGGTTTGTTAGCTTTTATCAGTAGGGGGATCGAGTTTCGGAGCCACGTGGTCATGCTGCAGCTGTACAAAACTCTGGTGAGACCGCACCTGGAGTATTGCATGCAGTTCTGGTCACCGCATTACAGGAAGGATGTGGAAGCTATGGAAAGGGTGCAGAGGAAATTTACTAGGATGTTGCCTGGTATGGAGGGAAGGTCTTACGAGGAAAGGCTGAGGGACTTGAGGTTGTTTTCGTTGGAGAGAAGGAGGAGGAGAGGTGACTTAATAGAGACATATAAGATAATCAGAGGGTTAGATCGGGTGGATAGTGAGAGTCTTTTTCCTCTGATGGGGTGATGGCAAACACGAGGGGACATAGCTTTAAGTTGAGGGGTGATAGATATCGGACAGATGTCAGAGGTAGTTTCTTTACTCAGAGAGCAGTAGGGGCGTGGAACGCCCTGCCTGCAACAGTAGTAGGCTCGCCAACTTTAAGGGCATTTAAGTGGTCATTGGATAGACAAATGGATGAAAATGGAATAGTGTAGGTCAGATGGTTTCACAGGTCGGCGCAACATCGAGGGCCGAAGGGCCTGTACTGCGCTGTAATGTTCGAATAATGTTCTAATTCTAATTCTCCTCATGGTCACGTTTTTCAAGTGTTCGTCCCACTCTTTTTATCTACTGTAACCATATACTCTTCCTGAGGATCCATCATCTTTATTTTTAATTATATCAATCTCCTTGCACCATCAGACCGTTTGTCACTGAATCGCTCCTACCTTCTGCTGGATCACACAATTTGTTCTTTGCACCCCCTACCCAACTTTTCCCTGACCCTATCATTGCTTCAAAACTTTTAATCACAAATAACTTCCAGTTCTGACGAAGGTTTATCGAGCTGAAACATTGGCTGGAATTAATTGGCCCACTTCTGGGAGCTGTTTGGGAGGCGGTGAGGGGGGGGGATCATGAAAGCAGTTGGTATGGTGGGGAATGATTCTTGGAGGTGGGACATGCTGCCTTCGAGGGGCAGAAGCTCCGACTGCAGGTAATTAATTGCCTGAGCTACGCAAAATGCATACGTGGCTTCCAGGGTCCGGTGGAGGCTTTCCAGCCCGCGGGTGGGAACTGTCCGCTGGTGAAATTCCGGCCGTTAACTCTGCGTCTCTCTTTGTAGATGCTGTCTGTTCACTGCTTTTATCAGGTTTCAAGTAAGCTCAGGATTTTGATTTTGCTCAAATAATTCGACTTAAATATTAACAGCAGCAGATATGTTGCCAGGTGGGAGCGAGTGAGGCCAGAGTTTCAGCATGCCAATATGTTTGAATGTGTGACAGTGTGTTCCCCACTCGGAAGTAAGCCTCATAGACAGGCTTGGCTTCCAGTCGTACGACATGGACAGTGAAGCAGGCTGCTTCATCCAAAGCATGTCCTAACCATGATCCCGAAGGGGAGTTGTCCAATCAGGGGTTGCCCAATCCCCAACCCCTGCGTTTTCTCCTCTCCTGAAGGGGTGGTCCCAGTCGGATGTGAGTGTCCAATCGCAGGAGAGTCCAATCCTGGACACTGGGGTGGTGCAAATCCCAGGTAGCTTGGAGGTTGGCGTGTCTGATCCACGACCCAATAGTGCGGGTGTTAATCCACAGTGCGGATCATGGAGAGATTCCAATACCAGGAGTGATGATGTAATCATCAATTCAGAGTGGTTTTGTGCAGCGGGTAGCATCTGATGGAGAAATCTGCCCTGTCAATGGTAAACCTGTATAGCAGGTTAAATCAGAGACTTGAGGCCTCATTAAAATATTCATTATGCTGACCCGCCTCCTGGTGCAGTTGATGTTTTCCTCCTGACCCTCCTCAGTTAAACCTGAATGTGGGCAGATTGGAGGCAGCTGAGTTCATGGTTGAGAAGTTTAAGTTTTAAACACTGACACTATTACAACCCAACCTTTTTTGGTGTTAAATTCCGGTGCTTACTATCTTGGCTCATGCACAGTGAAAGTTATTTCCAATATTTTTTCCATTTGCTCTCTTGCAGTTAATTTACTGGCGATTGTGATCCTGTCCCGAGGAAAGTGCGGACTCTCCACCTGCACCACTCGCTACCTGGTGGCCATGGCAATGGCGGATCTACTGGTCATTATTACTGATGTCATACTGTTTCGTATCAGTTACTATTATCTCTCAGGATCTTTCGTGAACATCACCTCTGTGTGTAGTGTTATCTCTGTCCTCTGTTGTGCAGCCAGGGACTGTTCTGTCTGGTTCACCATCACCTTTTCCTTTGATCGATTTGTGGCCATTTGTTGCCAGAAGCTGAAAACTAAGTATTGCACCAAGAAAACTGCGGCTGTGGTTCTTGCAACAACATGCATTCTGCTCTGTTTACAAAACATCCCCACCTACTTTATATTTGAACCTGGAGAGATAATTGACAATGTGGCGTGGGACTGTTATATAAAGCCAAGCTATTATACTGAGGCTGGATGGGTGGAATTTGACTGGTTTGATATGGTTTTAACCCCATTGCTCCCGTTCATTTTAATTCTGTTGTTCAATGCTCTGACAGTCAGACACATTTTAGTGGCCAGTCGAGTTCGTAAGGGACTGAGGGGTCATAGCAAGGGACAGAATCGCAGTGACCCAGAGATGGAGAGCAGAAGGATGCCTGTGATTTTAATCTTCACCATATCCGGGAGCTTCATACTTCTGTGGTTGATGTATGTTATATATTTCTTAACTTCTAGTATAGCAAAGATAAATTTCGAAGATTATACTGATCCCTTCTATTTCTTTGGACAAGTTGGATTGATGCTGCAGACTCTAAGTAGTTGCACAAACACATTTATTTATGGGGCGACACAGTCCAAGTTCAGAGAGCAGGTCATGAACGCTGTGAAATATCCAGTTACATCAATTATTCAATTAATTAATAAATGAAACAACTGAGAGCAGCCCAGAGGCGGGTTGCAGTGTTTCCAGTCCATGAATGTACAATCGCTGACAACCCCAATGCCTCAGCTTTGGTCGCTCTGATGGTGGAGGCCAAGTCCTTACCTGGTCCCCATGTTAGCTGAAAACAGTTCTCTCTACTCAGCTTCTTCAGTCTCTCCCTTAAAATCAGCTGTCACCACACCTCTCCTCAATAAAACAACCCTTAACCCCCTGTCCATGGAATCACTCTGTCTGCAACCTTTCCAGTCTCAATCCTTGCAGCTGTTATCATTTCACATTTGCATGCTTGTTCTTTCCACATGTCCATATTTGCATCAGGCCAATCAGGTCCCGCCCTGCCACAATCGTAAAATGTTTCTTATGATAGCTCCAGGGCCTCTGCTGGAGCATCCAGGGCCCAAGGGGCTCTGCATCCAAACATGCGAATATGCGCATATACAATTTAGGAGCAGAAGTAGGCCATTCGGTCCTTCCAGCCTGCTCCTCCATTGAATAATCTCATTGTTGCTCTATTTGTGTTTCGAATTCCACACTCCCATCTACCCACGATAACCCTTGATTCCCTTGCCGAACAATAATCTATCTACGTCCACCTTAAAAATATTAATTGTTCCTGGGTCCGCTTCCCTCCGAGTCAGTGAGTTCCAAAATCACACAACCCTCTAAGAGGAAAAATATTCTCCTCAACTCTGTCCTAAAAGAGCATCCGCTAATTATAATCACTCCTCCCTAGTTCTGGACACACGCACAAGAGGAAACATCCTCTCAACATCCATCCTGTCAAGACCATTCAGGATATTATAAATTTCAATCAAGTCTCCCCTCACTCCTCTGAACTCCAGTGAAAACAAGCCTAGTCTGTCCGACCTTTCCTCATCAGACGACCCGCTCATTCCAGGTCTCAATTCAGTAAACCTCCTCTCAAACGCCTCCAACGCATTTACATCCATCCTTAAATAAGGAGACCAAAACTGCACACAATAGTCGAGCTGAGTTCTCACAAATGCCTGTATAATTGAAGCATAATAACATTACTGTTATTTTATTCAATTCATCTCTTCATAAACGATAACATTCCATTAGCCTTCTGTATTACTTGCTGCAACTGCATATTAACCTTGTGTGACTCTGGGGGCTCTGCAAGGGGATCTGGGGTCCCGCGGCTCTCCAAGAGGATCCGCGGTTCGCTGGGCTCTGTAAGGGGGCTAAATGTGGATTTGGATGGTATCATTATAAGGTTGGTAACTGCTGTGTGATGGGTCTGTTTGTTCACGCTGCTGAAACAGAGGATGGGCCATCAGCAAGGTTGGGCTCTGAGGTCCATCAGTGCCACCGCCAAAAGAATTGGCACATCATCAGGTGCCAAGTCAAGAGGTCGGATGGGTTCAGCCACGCACAAAGGAGGCACGATACAACCTCTGATCGACTTATTTACAACCATCCTGATGTCGATTCGCAGCGTGAAATAAAGGCTCAACTTAACGCCTCAACTCTGTCATGTCCTTTCCATTTGTGGTCCCTTGCGAGTGGCTGCAATGCCGCTAGAGACCAGATTAGATCATATGTTAACGAGGGCTCTCATCACATCGGCATGTTAATGAGGGCTGTGGTCACATTGGCATCGTCCTAAGGGGGAAGGAGGAGGTCAGCAGGTCACCATTGAGGTCTAATGGCTCATGGCTTCCAGACAATGAATCCGTATGTTTTTGAACAAAAAATCTCGTAAATATTTTACACCAAACATATAAGCTTCAACCGTGAGACCTAAAGTGTGGCTTTGTGCTTTTCGGAATACATTTTTGGGTGCTGTTACACAGTCTGATCCCAGCTATAGCAATTGGACTGGAGGCAGCTGCTGATCAGGATTGGCCTTGGCCTTTGATGACTTTGGCAGGCGAAATCTGGCTGCCTGTAGGCCGGAAGGCAGCGGCTGCCTGGCCGTGTCCTGGACTGGTGCAGGCTTCTCCTCAGGCATTGCAGCTGCTGGAACTGGGCTCACCAGCAGAGGGACTGAGGAGACGGTTTCCACACTCGCAGCGCACGGAGGGTAACGCCAGATGCAGATGTCAGCCTCCCTGCCTCACTTTGAAGGCTGTCAAGACTCCCTTATCACCAGAGAGGGACCATGAGCTGCAGAAATCTCCGGGCTCCTGTCCTTCTTTCGACTTGCCACTGCTCATTTATCTCACGGCCAAGGCGAAGGTGTGCAGAATTGCACAAATCTATGGGATCTGGACCTCCATGAGGGTTGCCAACCTCTCAATGGAGGAAGCCATGAGATCATAGATCTGGGAGATGTCAGCAGTCATGGCCTGGATAGACTCCTCCATCATCTGCTCATAGCTGTGCGAGGCATCTATCATCTCCACCCGATGTTGATGTATGTCTCTCTGGAACTCCAGCATGCCCTGTGATGTCAAAACCAGAGACATGTCATCATTCTGAGGCTCAGCATGACCCTGGCCACCCACAGCCTCTCCGACTGTTAGAGGCCTCGGCTGTCTCATTCTCAGCCAGTTGCTTGGGCACATGTGGGGTGCTTGCACCAGTTTGTGACTCTGATTCTGATGCCAAACGTCTACCCACCGCTGTTGGAGGGTGCATAAAAGTCATGTGGCGGTGCATCCTCTCAGTGGTCCTCCTACACAGAGGGGGACGCCTGTCCCTCTATAACTGAGGCCCCCTGCGAATGGCTACCTGCATGAGAGAACGCTAACATACGTGGGTTAGGCTGTTCAGATCTCCGGATGCTGATCAAGTGTTATGTGGGTCTCCAACATGGAATCCCATATGTCAATGGGAGTTAATCCTCTCTCCCTTACCCAGGGACTCCTATCTCCACATCTGATATTCCGTGGTCACCCTGTGTGTCTGCCAGCTTCCAGGCCTCTTCCTCAGCAGAGCTGAGTGGAGGTGCCAGATGTCATGTAGAGCAGTGAGTAGACGAAGGAAGAGTACATCTATGCCATGGCTGTTGTCATGTATCAGGTATCTGGCAGTCCACCTCTCTTTGGACCATCTTGCTCCTATTATGGGCCCTCTTGTCATGCAAGAGAAATGATGGAGATGGTCGAGCATGGTGCAGAGGTCAACGTGACAGTTCTGCTGATGTCATCCCTTCATCCCTTACTGGGGCATCTGATACCTATCATGCCGATGCTCACTGTCAGGAGAGTTAAGGGGTGGGGCAGGGCATTGGGTAAGATATGAAGGAAGGTGGCCTTTGGCCGAGAGACAGCCATGCATCTATCAGCAAGAGACAATACCCTAAGCAGTTCGACAACGCTGCAGGGCTGCTACCCTCCCCATGTCGTACAACCTCCCGTGTAGTCACTTGCAAAGCTCAGAAATGGGATTGTAATGGATCAAACGCCTTGGCAGAAGGCAGGAGGCCAGTGACCCTCTTCCTGCACTGGACCAAGTTGCTAACCTCCTCTATGATCACCAGCCAGGCTTGCTTGGTCAGGCGGGAGGAACTCTTCTTGTCATCACGGGGGAACAGAACGTCCCGCCTTTGCCCTGCAGCCTGGAGGAGAATCTGTACGGAAGCATCGCTGAACCCTGGCACCACATTGTGTCTTTGGTCTGACATCGTCTTCTATCCTCCATGGGAAAGGGTGCAAAGGAACTCATCGGACAACATTATGGGCTGCACCATGCTGACAATGAATCTAAAGTATGAGTAAATGCAGTGCTGGCAGGCCTTTAAATTGCTGCTCGCACCTGCTCCAGAGTAAACTGAGGCAGCAATCAACGACTCGCTGCTGGCACTTGCCACGTGATTGGGGGGACCTGTGCCTTCCCTGTGCATATTGGCTGCCCACCACACAATTACGGTGGGCCGGGCATTAACGTGACATAGGAGCATTGGAATAAAGGAACATACGAGAAGGTATAAACCATTCAGCCCATCCAGCCTGCCCAGCCATTCCATACGATCATGGCTGATCTTCCACTTCAATACCTTCTTCCCACACTATCTTTATATCCCCTGATGTAATTTGTATTTAGAAATCTGTCGATCTCTGCTTTAAACACACTCAATGACTGAGCTTCCACTGCCCTCCGGGGTAGAGAATTCCAAATATTCACAAACCTCTGAGTAAAGAAATTACCCCTCATCTCCATCCTAAGTGGCTTCCCACTTTTTTTTTAAATTGTATCCCATGGTTCTAGACTCCCCAGTCAGGAGCAACATTTTGAATACCTTATTCAGGTCCTCCAAGTAAAAACAAAGTATGCAAAATTATGAGGGGCATTGATAGGAAGAAATTATTTACCTTAGAGGAGGGATAAATAACCAGGGGGCATAGATTTAACGTAAGGCGCAGGAGGGGTAGAGGGAATTTGAGAAAAATAAATTCACTCAGAGGGTGGTTGGAATCTGGAACACACTATCTGAAAAGGTGGTACAGGCAAGAACCATCACAACATTTAAGAAACATTTAGATGAACACTTGAAACGCCACAGCATACAAGGTTAAGGGCCAAGTGCTGGGAAATTGGATTAGAATAGATAGGTGCTTGATGGCCAGCGCAGACACGATAGGCAGAACGACCTATTTCTGTGCTGTATAACACTATGACTCTATAACATCTGAAATAAAAACAAGAAATGCTGGAACCACTCAGCCGGTCTGGCAGCATCTGTGAAAAGAGAAGAACTGTTAACGTTTCGGGTCAGTGACCCTTTTTCGGATTTCCAGCATCCGCAGTATTTTGCTTTTATCTATAACATCTGAGCTGCATTTACCCTGTCTATCCCTTTAAGTATTTTGTAGATTTCAATGAGATCAGCTCTCTTTCTTTGAAACAGGAGAATACGCGCCCAGTTTCCCAAATCTCGCTTCATCGGACAGGCTCGCCATCCTGGGTGAATCTTCACTGCACTCCCTCTATGGCAATTATAACCTTCCTAAGGTAAGGGGACCAGAACTGCCCACAGTACTCCAGAAGCAGTCTAACCAAGGTTCTATACAACTGAAACAAGTGACAGACAGGAACAATGCGGTTTACCAGGCCCACATCGGTCCTGGTTGCAAGCTCATTAAATTCGGTGCAAACTGATTCCAAAGTTATGTAGATAGGTTAATTGAGTGGGCAATATTTGGCAGATGGAGTATAATATGGAAAAATGCGAGGCTGTCCAATTTCAGGGGCAGGATAAAAAAGCATAATACTATTTAAATGGAGAGAAACTGCAGAATGATGCGGGAAAGAGGGATTTGCAGTACCTTGTTCATCACAACACGTTAGCATGCAGGTACAGCAAGTAATTAGGAATGGAAATGCAATGTTCCCATCTATTGCAAGGGATATGGAGCTACAGCTGTACATGATATTGGTGAGACCACACGTACAGTACTGTGTACTGTTTTGGCCTCCTTACATTGTAAGCAGTTCAGAGAACATTCAATAGGCTAATTCCTGGGATGAAGGGGTTATCCTGTGAGGAAAGGTTGAGCAGGTTGGGCCAAACCTCATTAGAATTTAGACGAATGAGAGGTGATCTTATTGAAACATATAATTTTCTGGGGTGGTTTGACAGGGTAGATGCTGAGAGGATGTTTCCCCTCGTGGGGAAATCTAGAACTATGGGGCACAGTTGCAAATTAAGGGGTCTCCCATTTAAGACAGAGATGAGGAATTTCTTCTCTCAGAATGTGTTAGACTTTGGAATTCTCTTCCCCACACAGCAGTGCAGGCTGGGGCATTGAATATCTTCAGGGCTGAGTTAGACCTATTTTTGATTGACAAGGTATTCAAGAGTTATTTGGGGGTGCAGTACGGGTGGGGTGGCGTTGGAAGACAGGGAAGTGGAGTTAAGGCCACAATCAGATTAGCTATGAAGTTACTGAATGGCGGAGCAGGCTCGAGATGCCACATAATCTACTTCTTATTTCTTATGTTTCTTATGAAAACTAAAAGAAATATAATCTTGTGACTACTTCATGTCTGATATGTTTATTGTGCCTTGCCTGGTTTATTGGTTCACTTTCCAAACAATCCTGCTAAACTGACCCCTGAGTATTGGATTGAAATTGTGCTGAATGAAAGGATTACAGCAGCTCATGCAAATAATTTGAAATCTGTAAATGAATCAGTTTCAAATGAATCATATAATCTGTTATTCCCAATAGTTATTAAAATTATCAATTTTTCTGCTTTGTGGAGTTTTAATTTACATCTCTCCCATACCTGGTTTGAATTAGACTGTTGCATAAAGACGCTTTGAGTGCAGATGGTTAATGCTGCTGCTCAGCGACTGGAAATAATGTCACCCAGCCTGGAAAGAAGATATCTTGGCTTCTTATTCATTACAGCAAGTTAAGAAAAGGTTTACAAAATTCTCCCATTAGCATTTGTTAGATCACCGGACATATTTTAACAGATTCCCTGAACTAACACTTAGTTCAATTCAACAATTAAAACCCTATCAATTCAGTAATTATATTCCCCGATTGTATGAAGGGAGAAATATAACCAGGGCCTGGACTGTAATCTGTTTTGTTTAACACAGGGATTCCAGGTTGACTGTTACTTGGGGGGAAATTTCAAAGGCGTCTTGTACTGGGCAATGTAAAAACACAAGCATGATCCAGATTTTCTGAAGTGTAGGCAGACCTTTCAGAGAAATTTCCCTCTGTCCACAGCTCAATGGGGGACCATCCATGTTGCATGGTTTCTCCATTACTAGGACGGCTGTACATTTGCACAATGATTCTGCATAGACAGACATTTACAACGTGGAACAGTGAATCCACGAAAGTTGTTGCTTACAATGGTGAAAATGTGTTGCCATACTTTGTCAGCCCTAATATTAAAATAACGACGTTCACAGAGTCTGCATTTCTAATCCAACACAGGGAAGCTGATTCCCACAGGTAACCTTCACTGTGTGAGATGAACATCTCATAGATTTGTACTGAGTGGTTAATCATGTAATTAGATAAATTGAATTATTAATATGAGCAAATACCTGTAAAATACTTAAAATATATTTCATTATATTAAACATTGGAAAGAATAGTGTGTGAACATGTCCTGTTCAACCGACTGGTACTAATAAAAACAGAGACAATTAGTTCCCATGGAGAATGACATTAGTTGCAGGAATGAACAACTGGAAATAACTCGCTTTACTCCGGCCGTTTTTATATAAAATAGATACTTACGTACATATAAATTGGCATACATTTCACGTCCCTGAAGTGAACTTGCCAATGAGATGGATGTGATTTCACTAACTATTGGGAAGAACACATAATATGAGACCTGCAGTCTGACAGCACTATTGGGAAATGGGAGCAGCTTTCAGCTACATATTTTATATAATTGTAGTGTTAAATTGTTCTTTCAGAGAATGTCAATTCAATTCTCATGGATATGTTTACACTCGGACATTGTCCCTGAACCATGGAGAACGTCAGCTCCACATAAGGAACATAAGAGACATGGAAAATAGCAGCAGGAGTAGACTATATCGCCCCTGGCGCCCACTCCATCCTTCATTAAGATTATGACTGATCTGATTTTGACCTAGACTCCTCTTTCCTGCCTGCCAGCCATAACCTGTCACTCTGCTCTAGATCAAGAATCTGTGTATCTCAGACTTGAATATAATCAATTACTCGCAGAGAAAGAAAATTCCAAACATTCAAAAATATTCTGAGAGAAAATATTCCTCCTCGTCTCTGGCTTAATTGGGAGACCCCTTATGCTCAAACTTTGATCCAGAAACATCTACTCAGCCTCTCAGCATCTATCCTGTTAAGCGCCCTCAGAATCATACATATTTCGATTGGTTCACCCCTTATTCTTCTAAACTCCAAAATGTAAAGGATCAACCTGCTAACGTTTTCTGCACAACTGAAATTCTCTGGCATGGCACCACCGAATGAACAATTTGATCGACGGAATTTGGAGTGTTCAGAAACTGATCTTTGGGATAATTGGATTGTCCTGATTGTCATTCCTAAATATAGATATGTAAATAAATGTTCATGCAAGAATAGGAAGAGCTCCTGTTGTGTGAAACTGACTGGAACTTCTAGGATGATGCAATCTGAGAATCTCCATGCACGTTCCAACGTAAACAACAGAATTCATCGCTTGTCATAGAAAATGCAGCGTTTGATAGTTATTTCGAAATATCATTGACTTCACAGCTACAGTCAGGAAAAATCCAGATATATCACTGAACACATCTGTAATGTAACTAATGATCCAATTGTATCAACCTCTTCATTAGTACTGTAACCACCCATTGAGACATGTCACTTGCCTCATTTGCACTGAAACAACCCTTCCAGATATGTCACTGGTCTCACTCTGCTGCAACGACCCATGCCTGACACTTTCAAACATGCTGCCAGAGGTCATTTCCAAGTGTTTACCTCACGAACAGCTGGCAACCCTACTTTTCATGTTCTTCAAAAGCCTATCTGAACAACAGCCCAGCTGTTCCAGTGCAGGCGCTGCTTTCAAGCAAACCATCTTTAAATATTGTGGCAGTGAGCTTGAGGGCCAGGTCTCAGAGATAAGTGAGGTGCTGAGGGTTCAATTGCAGTCAGTTCCTCACGAGCAGATGAAACTTTCAGTTCTATGGAGTATCTTCAAACTGGCCTCACGCACACAGTAACAGGTGTGTCCTGTCTCTTCACTTATCCAGTTCATTTGGACAAGTACATAATTGACGTCAGGAGATCACTGGCCGAGGACACAGAATGGGCTATGATTTCAATGGGAGAGCTGCTGGACACGTTGAACAAACAGTTAGCATTTGGAATCAGCAGAAACTGTCCTATCAGTCATAACGTGACACAGGATTCAATTCTTCAATCCATGAATACAATCTCTGGGCTGCACCAGCTGATAAATGACCCCACGTCAGCAAAGTCATTGATTATTCCCACATGTATTTAGTGCCTGCCTCAATCACTCAAAAACCTGAGCTCCTGTGTTAATCGTTCTCTGTCCAATGGTTTTGGTCCTGATGGCTAATCAGAGCAGAGGGAATTTACAGTTGATGCTCAAACATCTGAAAACATCAGTGTGTGTGTGAACTGTTGGGAGGCATGAAAGGAACTGATCGCTCAAACAAATAATGAGTCCGTGCTTAATAACATGGTGGAAAGCAGAGGATGGCACCTCATGATTGATCTCTGCAAGTCCCACAAGGGCTCCTCCTCCTCTTCCTATTCCCCTCTCTGCTCCCTCTGGGAACAGCTTCCCCTCTCTGCTGCCTCCGCAAATTCCAAATCGTTCTTCACCCCAAGAGGTGCCGCAGCTGCAGCCCCCATTACTGAAGCAGAACTCGGGTAGGTGATGGTGTAGTGGTATTATCACTGGACTAGTAGCCCAGAGACCCAGAGTATTTCTGTGGAGACATGGGTTCGAATCCCACCAGAAGGTGGAATTTGAACTTAATTAATAAATATGGAATTAAAAGCTAGTCTAATGATGGCCATGAAACCATTGTCGATTGTTGTAAAAAACCCATCTGGTTCACCAATGTCCTTTAGGGAAAGAAATCTGCTGTCCTTACCTGGTCTGGCCTACATGTGACTCCAGACCGATAGCAATGTGGTGAACTCTTACATGCCCTCTGAAATGGACTAGCAAGCCATTCAGTTGTACCGAACCTCTACGAAGTCTATAAAAAGGAATGAAACCCGACAGACCACCCGGCATCGACCTAGGCATCGTAAATGACAACAGAAAAACCAGCCCTGTCGACCCTGCAAAGTCCTCCTTACGAACATCTACGGGCTTGTTCCAAAGCAGGGAGAGCTGTCCCATAGTTTAGTCAAGCAACAGCCTGACATAGTCATACTCACGGAATCATACCTTCCAGACAATGTCCCAGACACTGCCATCACCATCCCCGGGTATGTCCTATCCCACCGGCAGGACAGACCCACCAGAGGTGGTGGCACAGTGGTATATAGTAGGGAGGGAGTTGCCCTGGGAGTCCTCAACATCGACTTCGGACCCCATGGAGTCTCATGGCATCAGGTCAAACATTGGCAAGGTAACCTCCTACTGATTACCACCTGCGGCCCTCCCTCAGCTGAACACTCAGTAGTCCTCCATGTTGAACACCATTTTGAGGAAGCACTGAGGATGGCAAGGGCACAAAATGTACTCTGGGTGGGGGACTTCAATTTCCATCACCAAAAGTGGATCGGTAGCACCACTACTGACCGAGCTGACCGAGTCCTAAAGGACATAGCTGCTAGACTGGGTCTACGGCAGGTGGTGGGGGAACCAACAAGAGGGAAGAACAAACTTAACCTCGTCCTCACCAATCTGCCTGCCACAGATGCTTCTGTCCATGACAGTATTGGTAGGAGTGACCACCGCACAGTCCTTGTGGAGGGGAAGTCCCGCCTTCACATTGAGGATACCGTCCGTCGTGTTGTGTGGCACTATCACTGTACTAAATGGGATAAATTTCGTACAGATCTAGCAATGCAAAACTGGGCATCCATGAAGCGCTGTGGGCCATCAGCAGTAGCAGATTTTCACTCAAACACAATCTGTAACCTCATGGCCTGGCATATTCCCCACTCTACCATTACCATCAAGCCAGGAGACTATCCTGGTTCAATGAAGAGTGCAGGAGGGCATGCCAGGAACAGCACCAGGCATACCTCAAAATGAGGTGTCAACCTGGTGAAGCTGCAACCCAGGACTACTTGCAAGCCAAACTGTGTAAGCAGCATGCGATAGACAGAGCTATGCTATCCCATAACAAACGGATCAGATCTAAGTTCTGCAGTCCTGCCACTTCCAGCCGTGAATGGTTGTGGACAATTAAACAACTAACTGGAGGAGGTGGCTCCACAAATATCCCCATCCTCAATGATGGGGGAACCCAGCATATCAGTGCGAAAGATAAGGCTGAAGCATTTGCACCAATCTTCAGCCAGAAGTGCCGAGTTGATGATCCATCTCGGTCTCCTCCTGAAGACCCCAGCATCACAGATGCCAGACTTCAGCCAATTCGATTCACTCCGTGTGATATCAAGAAAGAACTTAAGGCACTGGATACTGCAAAGGCTATGGGTCCTGACAATATTCCGGCAATAGTACTGAAGACCTGAGCTCCAGAACGTGCTGCGCCCCTAGCCAAGCTGTTCCAGTACAGCCACAAAACTGGCATCTACCCGGCAATGTGGAAAGTTGCCCAGGTATGTCCTGTATGCAAAAAGCAGGACAAGTCCAACCTGGCCAATTACCGCCCCATCAGCCTACTCTCAATCATCAGTAAAGTGATGGAAGGCGTAATCAACAGTGCCATCAAGCCGCACTTGGTTCTAAATAACCTACACAGTGACGCTCAGTTTGGGTTCCGGCAGGGCCACTCAGCTCCTGACCTCATTACAGTCTTGTTTCAAACATGGATAAAAGAGCTGAACTCAAAAGGTGAGGTGAGAGTGACTGCCCTTGACATCAAGGCAGCATTTGACCGAGTATGGCATCGAGGAGCCCTAGCAAAACTGAGGTCAATGGGAATAATTGGCTGGAGTCATACCGAGCGCAAAGGAAGATGGTTGTGGTTGTTGGAGGTCAATCATCTGATCTCCAGGACATCACTGCAGGAGTTCCTCAGTGTAGTGTCCTAGGCCCAACCCTCTTCAGCTGCTTCATCGATGACCTTCCTTCAATCATAAGGTCAGAAGTGGGGATGTTCGTTATTGCACAATGTTCAGCACCATTCGTGACTCCTCAGATACTGAAGCAGTCTGTGTAGAAATGTAGCAAGACCTGGACAATATCCAGGCTTGGGCTAAATGGCAAGTAACATTCATGCCACACATGTGCCCGGCAATGACCATCTCCAACAAGAGAGAATCGAACCATCTCCCCTTGACATTCAAAGGCATTACCATCGCTGAATCCCCCACTATCAACATCCTCGGGCCTACCATTGACCAGAAACTGAATTGGCTGCAAGAGCAGGTCAGAGGCTAGGAATTCTGAGGCGATTAACTCACCTCCTGACTCCCCAAAGCCTGTCCACCATCTACAAGGCACAAGTCAGGAGAGTGATGGAATACTCTCCACTTGCCTGGATGGGTGCAGCTCCACCAACACTCAAGAAGCTCGACACCATCCAGGACAAAGCAGCCCACTTGATTGGCACCCCATCTGCAAACATTCACTTCCTCCACCACCAACGCATAGTGGCAGCAGTGTGTGCCATCGACACGATGCACTGCAGCTATACACCAAGGCTCCTTCGACAGCACCTTCCAAACCCGTGACCTCTCCCAACTGGATGGACAAGGGCAGCAAATACATGTGAACACCACCACCTGCAAGTTCCCCTCCAAGTCAAACACCATCCTGACTTGGAGCTATATCGCCATTCCTTTACCGTCGCTGAGTCAAAATCGTGGAACTCCCTTCCTAACAGCACTGTGGGTATACCTACCACAAATGGACTGCAGTGGTTCAAGAACGGAGCTCACCACCACCTTCTCAAGGGCAATTAAGTATGGGCAATAAATGCTGGCCTGGTCAGCGACGCTCACATCCCATGAACGAATTAAAAAAAGACTCTCTCGTGACAGGCCTTCCAACTCCTCTCACCTCCTCAGCAAGATCCAGCACCACTCCCTTCAAAATCCATTAAAGTTAGTAAAACTCCTCCAATAACAATCAACACAGAACTTTACTAACTCTGGAGCAGAAATGTAAATCAAGAGGACCTCACCTGGAAGTTGGATGGCTTTTCCTTATGACAATACTGGTTGGGTGGGCGTTGGGTGGGTAACTCGTGCAGCTGAATGCAGGTTCATTTTATAAGACAAACATTATCTGGACATGCGTTGAAATAAATGGCAAATTGTACTTTAAATTCAGCGTTAGAGGCTGTTTAACTTCATGATGGGTCCACTCTGTATGCTTCCTGTAAATGCGCACTAGCACGCTGTCAATCAGGAACCAGCGGTACTACAACGCCCAGTTTCACAGCTCTCTGTGTTTATCAGTCATTCTCAGCAATACACTGTGCCCAACAATGTGAACTGAATATTATGGACCCCACTGAGACAGGTTCAGAGGCGGGGGGAGGGGTGTATAGAATTTGCAATGGAAGGAAGGGTCGTCAGGGTCAGTCACCTCACTGATGCAATGGGAGTGGAATAGGCCAAAGACTATGTTCCCAGTGTGAGGCCAATTGAGACCCTCCACCACTTATGGGTATCTTCCCACCAATAATGGGGCTTAACCTGCGGTGAAGAGGGAGCATCTCCCACGCGGGTGGTCACACAGTAAAACGAGGCGACCTCAATGCGGGATTGAAAGATGCCCTCCTCTGTGGGGAATCTGTGGCCTATGGCGGGCCCCACTGGGAAATCTTTCACCTCCCTGAACTCCAGTCCCCCTTCCTCCCACGCACTAAACGTCCACCCTCCACCACGCATCCCCCACCGGGACCTTCCGACTGGTCCTGGTGATCCTGCCTCACTCATCTGAGGTACGGATCTCCAGCGCTGGACCTGGGCCCAGGCCTCTGCAGTACCGGCAGTGACCACTTTTCCCAGTGACGCTACAAGTACAACTGAGCCAGCCCTCTGATTGGCCGGCAGCTCTTGGAGGCGGGATCCCAATCTCTGAAGGGACACAGATACTGACACTGGGTTTTTAATTGGCCTGGCTCCAATGGAGGGCTGCAAATGGCCGAGTTGCGGATTACCCCGTCTTTTCATCACAGCTACATGAGCCCCGCCATCTGCAGAAAATTCAGCCCTGTGATGTTCCCCTGGTCTGTCAGCTCTCGATATTTAGAAACACGTCAATACATTTCGCTGTGACCAACACGATGAGTCTTCCCCTGATCTGTCAGCTGACTTTTTAAACACTTCAGTGCATTTCACTGTTTCCAAAAGTGTGAAGTCTTTGATTGCCGGTTCATATATCGTTGCATAGTGGTAATGTTACTGAATTAATAATTTACAGGTCTACACTCATGATCTGGAGGCTTGAATTCAAATCCCACCTCAACAGTTGGGGAATTAAAATTCAGTTCTTTCATAAAATCTGGAAACAAATGTTAATCTCAGTCATAGCGATCATGAAACTGTCGACTGTTGTAGGAAATCTGCCATCCTTTCCCGGTCTAGCCTACATGTGATTCCTGTCCCAGAACAACGTGGTTCACTCTTAACTGGCCTCTGAAATGACCAAGCACGACACTCAGTTGTATTCAAGAAGGTGGCTCACCACCACCTTCTCCGGGGTAGTTAGGGATGGATAATAGATACCGGCCTTGCCAGCGACACTCACATCCCATGAATGGATTAAACAAAGCAATCTGGGCTAGAAGCTGTTGTGTCGGGGTTTTTGGTGGTGATTCGTGATCTACCTGTGCTGGTTCCGACAGTAACATGTAAAACTGGTCACCCACCTCATTTCTCTGATAGTATCATGGTCCCAAGCGGATCCCGTGCTGCATTCCTCTCTGGAACACTGCCGGCCGCCACGAAACACTGCAGGAGGCTGACACGCAGTCTGAACAAACCACGTGCTCCAGGCACCTTGCCCTTTTTAAAGACACAGTCCCTATAAAAGGGAAACTGCAGCAATGCACTGCAGGCTGCAGGATATTCACTGTCAAAGACTAAGGCTGAAGGGAGATGCCAAAGTTCACCAGGGATCGGGTTCTGCAATTCAGTGACACGGTCCTGGAGGCACTGATGACACAATTGGAGACCTGGGCAGACGTCATATTTCTGACATGGGGCAGGAAACCTTTGGGTCAGAATCTCAGAATGGAATGGGAGTGACTGACAAGGGGTGGTCAATGCCCAGAGTATGTCCCCCGGAACATGGCAGTAGTGCCTGCCTATCTCTACCTCTCTATCTTTCTGGCTTTGTATTTCTCTGTCTCTCTTTGGTCTGTGTGTGTGTCTGCGTCGGTACATCTTTATGAGTGCCTATCATTCTGTCTCTGTCTCAGTCTCTTTCCATCTTTGTCTGTCTCCCTCTCTGGTCTCTTTCCAGTTCTCTATGTCTTACGGCCCCATCAGCCTACTCTCTTTCATCAGTAAAGTGATGAAAGGTGTCATCAACAATGCCATCACGTGGCACTTGCTTAGCAATAACCTGCTCAGTGATGCTCAGTTTCGGTCCCGCCAGGGCCAATCAGCTACTGACCTCATTACAGCCTTGGTTCAAACATGGACAAAAGAGTTGAATTCAAGAGGTGAGGTGAGAGTGACTGCCCTTGACATTAAGGTAGCATTTGACCGAATTTGGCATTAAGGAGCCCGAGCAAAACCGACGTCAATGGGAATCACGGGGACAACTCTCCGCTGGTTAGGGTCATACTTAGCACAAAGCAAGATGGTTGTGGTTGTTGGAGGTCAATCATCTGATTTCCAGGACATCACTGAAGGGAGGTTCAGAGTTCCTAGGCCCAACCATCTTCAGCTGCTTCATCAATGACCTTCCTTCAATCATAAGATCAGGAGTGGGGACTTTCGCTGACGATTGCACAATGTATAGCATTATTCGGAACTCCTCACATACTGAAGCAGTCCGTATCGAAATGCATCAAGATTTGGACAATATCCAGCCTTGGGCTATTAAGTGGGAAGTGACATTCGCGCTACACAAGTGCCAGGCAATGACCATCTCCAACAAGAGAGAGCCTAACCATCTCCCCTTGACATTCAATGGCATTAGCATCTCTGAATCCCTCACTATCAACATCCTAGGGGTTCCCGTTGACCAGAAACTGAACTGGAGTCGCCATATAAATACTGTGGCTACAAGAGCAGGTCAGAGGCTACGGATCCTGCGGCGAGTAACTCACCTCCTGACTCCCTACAGCTTGGACCAGTTACAATTCACAAGTCAGGAATGCGATGGAATACTCTCCACTTGCCTGGATGGGTGCAGCTCGAACAACAACACTCAAGATGGTCGACACCATCCAGGACAAAGCAGCATGCTTGATTAGCACCCCATTCACCAACATTCAGTCTCTCCACCCCCGACACACAGTGGCAGCAGTGTCTACCATCTACAAGATGCACTGCAGCAATGCACCAAGGCTCCTTAGACAGCGCCTTACAAACCAGCATCTTCTACCAAGTCGAAGGGTAAGGGCAGCAAATGCATGGAAACTCCACCACCACCTGCAAGTTCCCCTACAACTCACACACCATCCTCATTTGGAACTATATCGCCGTTCCTTCACTGTCCCCGGGCCAAAATCCTGGAACTCCCTTCCTAACTGCACTGTGGATGTACCTACCCCACATGGGCTGCAGCCGTTGAAGAAGGCAGCTCACAGCCACCTTCTCAAGGGCAATTAGAGATAGGTAATAAATGCTGGCCTAGCCAGCGACGCCCGCATCCAATGGATGAATAAAACAAAGTTAGCACTGGGCATGCCTCAAGTCTGCAGGACGCTCTTTCGGTCACACTGGTGCACCAAGATGTAATCTATCAGGTGTCAGTGTTGAGAGCCGGGATGCAGCCATGAGGACTTTGAAGTGATCTTTTTGTTGAAAGAAGGTGTGGGTTATGGATAGCTGCTTTTCTGCACAGAGTTCCAAGAGTAAACATCCGTTTTCATTCGTGCCCAACTCCATGGTTTCCGAGCACTCCCTTCCATGCCAGGTTGGCACATCTCATTCTGGCTTTGAAATTGCCAAGGACGACAATTTTGTCCTAGGGTGGGGCATTCTGGATCAATTAACGGAGATTTGTGTCGAACTTACCTTTATCAGCTGGATTAGCCTTCAGGGTTGGAGCATAAACGCTGAAGAGGGCTGCGTGCTGCTGGTCTTGGAGAGGCCGATTGGCAGGCTTGAAAGTTTAATGGTGATAGTCTTTTTCACCATGAAGCCGACACTGAAGCGGCGTTGTTCACTTTGCGGTCTACCAGACCAAAAGGGTATAGCCAACGCTATAGCCAACGTGTTCTGTCAGGCTGCCTTGCTCTTAGATGGGTACCTCACTCAGGGCACCATATCAATGTCTAGTCTGGCTGGGTCATGGGCCACCTGGGCTGAACCACATTGGGGGTGGCTATTGTAACCAGAGTCGAGCATTTTGCTCGTGTTCCAGCAGACAAGTTTCAGAATTTCTCTTCTTTTCCCACATTTTGAAGTGAAGTTAGGAGTTTGCGTTTTCTGCTCTGTCACAGTTTTTTAGGCTACCTTTTCTAGTCCCCGCTCCAATTCAGGAGCAAGCAGTGATGTGCTTCAAAAAGGCTGCTTAGTTGTTCAGGGTGCGACTGGGTGATGATGCCATCTCTAAGTCATCATTAAAATGAACAATACCCTGTGCGCCTGCATGCAGGATTGGAACTACGACTGCCAGTGCCATCTTGCACCTGCCGTATTCACCCCTTTCCCATCGCTATAAGACTTTCTTGTTGAGTTGTAGTTAAGGTGGATCTTTTCCTCCTGTCTGCGCTGTGGTACTGTTAGCTGGAATATAGTTTACGCTGGCTGACCCCTCCCTTTAAGCCTGGAGCCCATCTGTCTTGGCCCAGTGAACTGGGACGGCTGCAGCGAGGTGTCCAAGCTGTAGGTTTGGATTCAGAGTTTCCCTCTCCGAGGTGAGTTGCTGACCAATGCTGCAGGGACCCTCCTTCCTTTGCTATTTTATCGAAGCTGGTATCCCAACAACCATAGTCCAGACAATATGGTGTGGTATACATTTGGTCCAGAATATGATGGTCTCTCGAGCCGCATGGAATCCTTCCACCCTGGCCATTGCCTTTATCAAGAAAGACATCCCCTCAGGTGCCATATTCATCAATTCTCCCCTTGCTATGTTTCGCCCGTTAGCTGAGACGGTGTACTGGGGTGTGGCACTTGAAGCCAACAGTGAGGGCTGGGTGTAGATGAGGACCAGTCATTCCAGTCAATCCTACAAATTGGATGCATCTGACTAAACGTACAAGGGTACTACCTCTGTCTGAACACCACATGCATCCAGGCTCAGTATAATAGCTTGGCTTTACATAATTGCCCCATGGTACATTGTCGACTATCTCTCCAGGTTCAAATATAAAGTAGAAGGGTATGTTTTGCAAACAGAGCAGAATGCAGGTTGTTGGTAAAACCACAGCCACAGTTTTCTCAGTGCAATATTTAGTTTCCAGCTTCTGGCAACAAGTGGCCACAAACCGATCAAAGGAGAAAGTGACGGTGAACCAGACAGAACAGTCTGTGGATGCACAAAGCAGGATATAAATAACATTACACGCAGGGATGATCGGGTAGAGGGCAGGAGTGATTCAATGATAAAGTGATGATGGTGAAAGGCGAATGGAACAATTAAAGAAACTGAAGATGGGTCCAGAGGAGGTAAAAATAGTTCCAGCAGAATAACAGATGGAGAGGGAAGCATGGAAAATCTCGAAAAGAGGAGAAGGCTCCAGTGGCTTGGAAAAGTGATGGAGAATGGTGTGTCGATCCCAGGGGTATGGACCAGCCCACCAGCTGTGCTCCAATGGGGAATCTTCTACCCCAAGCACGAGCCCACAATCCCCCCACCCCCGCCCCACCCCCACTCCCAGTGACTCTGGGTGCAGCCATCCTCCATTAACAGCACAGGCCGTTTCTCGAAAATGGGAGTGGAGGTTATAATCCAAAGTGTTTATCCCGTTGTTGAGTCCGACAGGCAATAAAATGAGTAATTGAAAAGTTCAATTTTCGTCCTGTGGAAGAGTTTAGGAGGTCGAGCATAGTGATTTCAGAGTGGGAGTGGGATGTAGAATTAAAGTGACATGCGACTGGAAGCTCAGGATCAGGCTTGCACACTGAACAGAGGAGCTCAGCAAAGCAATCAGCCAATTTGCGTGTACCACACTCCCAAAATACAGGAGACTCCATCGTAGGGAGTGAATGGACTTCCTAAAGTGGAAGATGTCCAGGTAAATTTCTGTTTCAGCTGGAAGGAGTGTTTTGTGACTTTGGAAAGTAGATTAGATTAGATTAGATTAGAGATACAGCACTGAAACAGGCCCTTCGGCCCACCGAGTCTGTGCCGACCATCAACCACCCATTTATACTAACCCTACACTAATCCCATATTCCTACCAAACATCCCCACCTGTCTCTATATTTCCCTACCACCTACCTATACTAGTGACAATTTATAATGGCCAATTTACCTATCAACCTGCAAGTCTTTTGGCTTGTGGGAGGAAACCGGAGCACCCGGAGAAAACCCACGCAGACACAGGGATAACTTGCAAACTCCACACAGGCAGTACCCGGAATCGAACCCGGGTCCCTAGAGCTGTGAGGCTGCGGTGCTAACCACTGCGCCACTGTGCCGCCCCAGTAGGAAGCAGGGAGGTAAAAGGGCAGGTGTTACACCTCCTGTGCTTGAATTAGGAAGGTGCCGGGGAAGAAGAGAGGATGTTCCGGATGATTGAGCAGTCACAAAGAACGGCCAGGGGGTGAGAAATGGTATGGGAGTACACTATACCGTTGGTGACTTTGCTGAATGTGATGAAAATGTTGGAGGATGATGCATTGAGGGTGGAGGCTGGTGGGACAGAAGGTGAGGACAAGGGAAATCTTATCATTGCTCCAGCAAGAAGGGGAAGTGGCGGACGCAGTAACGCTGGAAATGAGATGGACACATTTGAGAGACCTGTTAACTATAGTGGAGGCGAATCCTCGCTTGGGAATATTGAGGACATTTCAGAAGCACTGGTGTGGAAGTCAGCATCACCAGAACAGGTGCAAAAGAGATGGAGAAACTGGGAGAATGGAACCGAGCCTTTCCAGGAATCATGTAGAAGGAAGCATATTCAAGGCAGTTGTGGGAGACGACTGGCTTCTAGTAAACATTGATGGGCAGCCAATCCCCTGAATTGAAAGTAGAGAAGTTGAGGAAGGGAAGCGTTCGAGAGGGACCTTGTGACGACAAGGGAGAGATGGAAATTGGAAGCAGAATTGATTAGATGTTTTGGTTCAGGATGAAGTAAGGTAATGGTCCCAGCCCAGTCATCAAAATATTGGAAATATTTGCGAGGGAAAGGACATAAGTAGGATTGAAAGAACGAATGCGCCACATATCCTGCGCAAAGGCAGCAAGCTCCCATAGCAACACACTTTTAGTGTGGAATCTCCCAGTGTTTGCACCTGAGGTCCACACACCTATACTTTACAACATGGTCTCTGCACAGGGTTCAGGATCAGGAACCTGCGACGGTTTTCATTCCCTGACCAGAGCCAGTGAAGAGGATAGGGATTCCAGCGGGAATGGCAAGTTAAATGACACAAAACAAATCAAACCAAAATGGAAAAGTAAAAGTAAAATACTGCGGGTGCTGGAAATGTGTAATAAAAACCGAAAGTGCTGGAAATACTCAGCAGGTCTGGCAGCATGTGTGGAAAGAGAAGCAGAGGTAACGTTCGAGGTCAGTGAACTTTCATCAGAACTGGCAAAGGTTAGAAATGCAATATGTTTTAAGCAAGTGAGGTGGGGAGGGTAGATCAAAAGGGCTGGTGTGTGCCAGGACAGAGGGTCGGAGAGGTTAACTAACAGGGAGGTTATGGGGCAGAGGCAAAGAGAGTGTGATAATGGTGTGCTGAAAGACAAAGCATGAATGCAGAGCAAGTGTTAATAACAGAAAAAATGAACAGCCCTAGGCAAAAGCACAAACATTAAAACCATGGTGAAAAGAAAAAAAAATGAAACAAAATACAATAAAATAAAATTAAAAGAGGGCAAGTCATGCTCTTAAATTATCGAACTCAATGTTCAGTCTGGTAGGCTGTAGTGAGGCTAAACCGAAGTTGTGCTGCTGTCCTCGAGCTTGCGTGATGTTCGCTGGAGCGCTGCAGTAAGCCCAGTGCAGATATGTGGGCATGAAAGCAGTGGAATGTATTGAATTTGCAAGCAATCGGAAGTTCGGGATCATGTTTGCAGACAGAGTGACGGTGTTCCACAAAGCGGTCACACTATCTGTGTTGGTTTCCCTAGTGTAAAGGAGATGCATGGTGAGTAGCAAATACAGTACACTAAATTGAAAGAAGTACAAGTAAATCGCTGCTTCATCTGAAATATGCGTTCAGAGCCTTGGATAGTGAGGGTAGAGGTGGTAAAATGGCAGGGATTATAACTCCTGCGAGGTATTGGGGATAATGGAGGAGTGGACCAGGATGTTGCCGAGGGAACGATCCCTTTGGAATGCTGACGAGGGAAGGGACGGAAAGATGTGTTTGGTGGTGGCATTACATTGGAGGTGGCAGAAATGGTGGAGGATGATCCTTTGGATGTGGAGGCTGGTGGTGTGGGAAGTGAGAGAAACCCTGTCGTGGTTCTGAGGGGCAGGGTAAGGGATGAGGGTAGAGTTGCGGGAAATGGGCCAGACACATTTGAGGGCCCAGTCAACCACAGTGGGGGGAATCCTCAGTTGAGGAAAAAGGAAGACATATCAAAGGCTTGCTTTTGGGAGATTGCATCATCAGTGCATATTCATCAGAGACGGAGAAATTGGGAGTATGGGATGGAGTCCTTACAGGAAGCAGATTTGAGGAAGTGTATTCGATGTAGCTGTGGGAGTCGAATGGGCATATAACGAATATTAGTGGGCAGTCTATCCCCAGAAATGGAGACAGAGAAGTCAAGGAAGGGAAGTGCCAATGATGCATCATGTAAAGGTGTGAGAAGGGTAGAAAATGGAAGCAAAGGTAATCAATTTTTCCACATTGAACAACTTCTTCAACTCCACCCATTTCTTTCAGATAAAGGGTGTTGCTATGGGTAACTGAATGGGTCCTATGCATGCCTGTCTTGTGTGGGGTCTGTCGAACATTCCTTGTTCCAGTCCTATTCAGGACCCCTCCCCCACCTCTCTTTCTGGTAAATTGATGACTGTATCGGTGCCGTTTCCTGCTCCCATCCCAAACTGGAAAACTTTATCAACTTTGCTTCCAATTCCCATATTAATTAACTCATAAAACTCAGAAGCTATATTCACCCAGCAATGACGTTCTTCATTCAAACAGCCTATCGTCCCATTTTGGATCTCATGTTGTTTCAGTGATGTACTTCACTCTGCTGTGAATTTTAAGCTATTAAATTCCGACTGTTAACAATTCCTTTCTCAGAGTTGTTCTACTGCACTCTGGGATGTGGCTGCCCTCTGTAACGGTGAATATTCTGTTAAATGATTGAAGTGGCTTATGTGGCAGAATTCAACTGAACCTAATTCAACAACGCATACAGTTACCCAATCTCATTCAGGATAGCAAACTAATATAATCGTTAAAATAAATAGAACACCACAAGTTTCTATTTATTGTTTGGGCATCACCGTCAAGGCTCGCATTTATTGATCATCCCGAATTGCTCTTAAGAAGGTGGTGGTGACCCGCCTTCTTGAACTGCTGCAGTCCATCTGGTGTAGCTGCACCCACAGTGCTGTTAGGGAGGAGGTTCAAGGATTTTGATTCAGTGACAGTGTCGCGTAGGTGATATATTTCCAAGACAAAATGGTGTGTTGTTTGAATGGGAACTTTCAGGTGGTGCTGTTGTTAGTTTAGGTTAGTTCAGAGATACAGCACTGAAACAGGCCCTTCGGCCCACCGAGTCTGTGCCGACCATCAACCACCCATTTATACTAATCTTACACTAATCCCATATTCCTACCACATCCCCACCTGTCCCCATATATTTCCCTGCCACCTACCTACAATAGGGACAATTTATAATGGCCAATTAACCTATCAACGAGCAGCTCACTCGGACTGAGTGACCCTTCCCTTCCACCTGGGGTCGCCCGACCTGGAGTCCTGAGGAAGGACGGAATCACAGAATTGATGATCAATTATCAGAATTAGCCTAATGATCAAATCAACTCAACAGATTTCCAACATCAGCAGCATTTTGACTTTTGGAGGAAGAAGTTTTTTCCTTGCGAGCAGAGGTGAGGAGCTGAAAATGGAACGGAAGAATGTACAGGCGAGGCTGTAGCATCTTATTCTCCTCCAGGGACGCTGTAGACCCTCCTCAGGAATTTTGGGAATAAATATTGCATTCATGGAGTGGAAACACCGGGACCCGCCTCACGGCCGCTCTCAGTTGTTTTGATTATTAATTAACTGATTAATTGATGTAACTTGGTATTTCACGGCACTCTTAAGCTTCTCTCTGAACTTGGACTGAGTCACCCCATAAATAAATGTGTTTGTGCAGCAACTTAAACTCCGCGACATATATGCAACTTCTTCAAATATATATTCAGAATTGTTGTAATCCCCGCGATCTGTTCCCATAATGTTATAATATAAGAAATCTATTGCATACATCAACCACAGAAGTATGAAGCTGCCGGATATGGTGAAGAGTAAAATCACAGATTTCCTTCTGCTCTCCATCTCTGGGTCACTGCGATTCTCTCCCTTGCTCTGACCCCTCAGTCCCTTACGGACTCGACTGGCCACTAAAATGTGTCTGACTGTCAGAGAGTTGAGAAACATAATTAAAATGAATGGGAGCAGTGGGGTTAAAACCTTATCAAACCAGTCAAGTCCCATCCATCCAGTCTCAGTATAATATCTTGGCTTTATATAACAGCCCCACTGTATATTGTCCATTATCGCTTCAGATTTACATATAAAATAGAAAGGGATGTTTTTTGACACAGCAGAATGCAGGTTGTTGATCGAACCACACCTGCAGTTTTCTCGGTGCAATGTTTAGTTTTCAGCTTCTGGTAACAAATGCCACAAATCGATCAAAGGAGAAATTGACGGTGAACCAGATAGAACAGTCCGAGGCTGCACGCATCAGGACAATGTTCACACGACACACAGAGGTGAGGTTCAGGAAAGATTCTGGGAAATAATATTCACTGATGTACCACAGAATGACCTCAGTGATAAGGACTAGTAGATCATCCGTTGCCATGGCCACCAGGTTGCGAGTGGTGCAGGTGGAGAGTCCGCACTTTCCCTGGGACAGGATCACAATCGCCAATAAATTAACTGTAAGAGAGATAGAAGGGAAAAGAGACTTGAAATTACTGATCAAACATTCTCTGTGTCTGACCCAGACAGTAAGCCTAAAATCGGGTGGGTTTGGTGTCGGATCAGTGGTTAAAATCTAAAAATTGCAACCCCCAGCCCAAACCACCTCCATCACACCCACTTCCAGTTAACAGCATAGGGACAGGGAGCGGGGCAGACAACTGCTTCCAGCAGGTGCGTTCATACATTAAATATCTTAATGAGTCTGGAAATTTCTGATTTAATCTTGTTTCCAGGTTTAACTGTGTCCGGCTGGATTTTCCAAGCCTCTGGAAAGCAGCGGCTTAAGGGCGGTGAGGACAGTTTCAGGGAGACAGTAAGTGTCTTTACAGCATTGTTTGTGGGCCTGGAAGATTAGGAGTTCATCCGCCATACCCCCCAAGCTCAGCATTCATCAGAGTATCAGACATCCTCATATAAAGACCCCAGGACCCAAGATCGGACCCTCTCACCAGGATCAGACATCCACTGTTCCACAATCAGATTAAACACTCTCCCAGGGATCAGACCATCCCTATCCTGGTATCAGACCCACTTCCCTTGATCAGGCAAGCCCACTCCCACCTTCCTCACACCGGCATAACACTTTCTGTGTGATCGGACCACACCCATCACAAGATCAGACAACCCCTTTGCCACCCAGATCAAACATTTTCCCAGGATCAGAAAACTCCCGTTCAGGATCAAACACTCCCCCCTCCCGCACCAAGATCGTATCCTAACTTAGATTGGAAAAGACACTCCCCAAACCTGGAAAAGACACTCTCCCCAAGATTGGAAATGCAACTCCCCCACCCAGGTTGCACACTTTCCCCGGAGTCTGGACTTGGACCAGCCCAGGATTACATTCCATCGAGGTCTGGAATAAAACCGAGTCCTGCAACCTGCCTTGGAGTCATCGGCATCTGATTGGAAGCCAAGCCTGTCAATCAGGCTGACTTCAGGGTGGGGAACCAATCAATGAAAAAAGACAATGTCTGTGGAATTAAAACCTCACAGCATGCTGGGACAAACCTGGAATTCCGCTCCTGTGGCTACTTAACAGCCACCCCCCCCCACCCGCTCCGCCCCCCAAACACACCGCCTCGCACCCCGTAAATATTTAGCCCTCAGGATTGAAGCAAAAGCTAATACCGAGCCGACTGTAAATCTGATAAAAATAGGAAAATGTTGAAACCACTCAGACAGCATCAGTGAAGAGAGAAAGGAGTTAAAGTTTCAGGTCGATAACCTTTCATCAGCATTGGAAGATATTAGAGATTAGCAGTTTTAACACAATAATAGAGCCAGTGAAATGGTGAGAAAAGAACAAAGGGGAAGGTCTGTGAAAAGGTGGAGGGCAGGAGTAATACAATGACAAAAGGGACGATGGTTTTAGGTGAATGGAACAATTAAAGTGACAGAAGATGGGTCCGGAGGAAGTGTAACTGGTTCCAGCAGAATAACAGAGGAAGAGGGATGCATGGAAAATCTGGAAAAGAGGAGAAAGTTCCAGTTGCCCGGAAACGTGAAAGAGAATGGTGGATAGAGGCCACGGGTGTAGACCAACCTGTCAGCTGTGCACCAATAGAGAATCTGCAATCTCATTTTAATCACCAGCCCATAACCCTTCCACTCACAGTAGCTCTGGTGTATCCATCCTCCACTAACAGCACAGGCCATCCCAGAAAATGGGAGCAAATGTTGTAATCTGAAGTGTTTAATCTCAGTGTTGAGTCTGGCAGGCAGGAATGTATCAAACTGAAACATGTGGCACTCTTCCTCATTGAGCTTCAGTGGACGTGTAGGTGGTCGAGGATAGAGAGATCAGAGTGGGACTGGGGTGTAGGAATAAAGTGAGGAGTGACTGGTAGCTCCGGGTCATGTTTGCTGACTGAACGGAGGAGTTCAGCAAAGCAATCACTCAATCTGCATTTACTCCTCTCCCAATGTATGGGAGACTCCATCGCGAATAGCAAATAGCATTTCCAAATTGGAGGACGTAGAACCAAGTTAGAGCACAGGTTATAGGCGCTGACAGCATCCGAGCTGTAGTTCTGAAGATCTGTGCTCCAGAACTAAACATGCCCGTTAGCCAAGGTGACCCAGAAAGCTATAGCACTGCTATCTACACGGAAATCTGGAAAATTTCACCAGGTATGTCCTGTCCACAAAAAACAGGAAAAACCAAATCCGGTTAATTACCACCCCATCAGTGTATTTTCGAACATCAGCAAAGTGAAGCAAGAGGTCATTGACAGTGCTATCAAGCGCCACTTACTCACCTGCTCACGATGCTCAGTTTGTGTTTTGCCAGGCCCACCCAGCTCACGATTTCATTACAGCCTCAGTCTAAGCAGGAATAAAGGGGAAGACTTCAAGAGGTGAAGTGAGAATAACTGCCTTTGAAATCAAGCCAGCATTTGACTGGATCTGGCTTCAAGGATGACTAACAAAATGAAGTCAATGGGGATCAAGGGAAAAAGTCCCAATGTTGCAGTTATACCGAGCACAAAAGAGGATGGTTGTGGCTGTTGGAGGCCAAGCATCTCAAGCGCAGGACTTGTTGTACGTTTTCCCCATGTTAGTGTCCAAGACCTAACCATCTTCAACTGCTTTATCAATGACTCACCCTCCACCATAAGGTCAGAAGTGGGGATGTTCTCTGATGATTACGCAATGTTCAGTTCCATTCTCAACTGTTCAGATACTGAAGCAGTCCATGCCCGCTTGCAGCAAGACCTGGACAGCATTCAGGTTGAAGTTGATGATTGGCGAGCAACATTCACGCCACACAAAGAAATTCAATGCTCATTCTCAACAACAATGTATCTAACCAACTCCCCTTAACATTCAACAGCATTACCATCGCTGGATCCGACTATCAACATCCGAGGGGTTACTATTGAACAGAAACTGAACTGGACCAGCCATGCAAATGCTATGGCTACAAGAGCAGGTCGGAAGCTGGGAATTCTGTGGCGAGTAACTCACCTCTTGAAGCCCAAAGCCTGTCCAGCATCTACATGGCGCAAGTCAGGAATGCGATGGAATACTGTCCACTTGCCTGGATGTGTGCAGCTGCAACAACACTCAAGAAGCTCAATACCATCCAGGACAAAGTAGCCCCTTTCATTGTTACCCCATCTATCACATTTAACATTCACTCCCTCCACCAGACTTGTAGTTTGATAGGTAAATTGGCCATTGTAAATTGCCCCTAGTGTAGGTAGGTGGTAGGAAAATGGTGGGGATGTGGTTGGGAATATGGGATTAATGTAGGATTGGTATAAATAGGTGGTTGTTGGTCGGCTGAGACTCGGTGGGCCGAAGGGCCAGTTTCAGTGCTGTATCTCTCTATGACTCTTCACCTGCAGTTTGGGGCTGTGACAGTCGATGAGTGTATAGCGAATATTGGTTGTCAGCCAATTCTCTGAAATTGAGGTGAAAGTCGAGGAAGGGAAGGGAGGTATCAGAGATGTCAGAAATGCATGTGAAGGTAAGAGTGGGATGAAAATTAGAAGTAACTTTGATGACATTTTCCAGCTGATGATGAAAGAAGGAACTAGCACCTGCATGGCCATCGAAGTGCCAGAAAAAATCTGCGAAGGAGGGGACTTGAGTAGGATAGGAACAAAGAATGTTCCACACATCCTACAGAAAGGCAGCAGAACTAGGACCCATACAGGCTCCGAAAGTGACTCAATTTGAGTGTGGAATTTCCCAATGTTTGCGCCCGAGGTCCACACACTTAGACTTTGCCACAGGGCCACTGCACAGAGATCAGGATCATGACCAGGAACCTCTGAGGATTGACATTCCCAGACCACAGCTGGTTAGGCAGAGAGGAGTTCCAGTGGAAATAGCGAGTTAAATGACACAAAAGAATTTAACTCCAAATGGAGAGCTCAGAATGTACCAGCAGGAGATGGTGGAGGGAACCTGGCCCGGCAATGGCCTCATGGCGTCTGTCAGGCAAGATCCCATCCACTGTGATTTTAAGGACAGCTCGGATTTACTGAACATTGGACCAGAGAGGGGCAAGACTGATATGAACGGAAATGTAAATGGAATTCTGGAGCACAGCTCTGAGCTCAGAAGAAAGGAAATCATGTGCGTTGTGGGATAATTGGATCAGAATGAGCCAGTCGACGTGGATTGAGAGGCTGAAAACGTGAATGAGATCTCTGAAAGGAGGAACTAAACTGTCAAATTATAGTGAATAACATTCACCAAAAGCCTTCAAGACATTTAAGGTGGACAGGGAGGAGATATTTGATAAAGTAATCAAAGCAAGGATAAACTCTCTGGCTTGGATGGATTGCTCAAAAAGAAGGAAGAGTTAGTAGAGGCATAATATCTGTTCATTAATAATCATCAGAATAGGGAATAGTGCCAGGGCACTGATGGAGATCTAATGTTATTCCTATATTTCAAACAGAAGATTAAACAAGTCCCATTAACTGTAGATCAGTTCACGTGACCTCAGTGGTCAGAAAGATAATGGAATCCTTATTTCGATATGCATTAGAAAAATATCAACACGCACATCATATATTAAAGAATAGTCAGGACATAGATTCATAGAGTCATGGGCTGGAATTTTACGGCCCCCCACAGAAGTGGGCTGGTGGCATTGGGGTTGTACAATTGAGTGGGAGGCGGGGGTTCCATTCCCGCTGCCTTCCCACTCCCACTGCAATTTTACGTAGGGTGGATGCGTTGAGAAACGGCCCGCCTGCCCCTGGACAATTAATTGCCATTTGAAGGCCTCCTCCCACCACCAGCGGCTAGGCGGGCACTTTAGGCCTCCAGAAGGCCACCAGTAAATATTGGCGGCCTCCCTGCTGGCTGGGGTGGGCGCCTCCTGATCGGACACCTTGTGCTGCACGAAGCCACCCTCTGACTCCCGAACCGCCTGCGCTCAAATAAATTTCCCAGTCCCAACCCACCCCACTTGCCTCACCATTGCCTGGCCGATTGTCCATGGCGAGGCCAAACAAATTTACCTTGCTTGCGGTGCCGGCGTCCCGATTGCTGCAGAAGCTGTGTGCAGTCACCAGACTGTCCATTGCTCCAGGTGGTACTGCTGGGACTGAGAGCTGCCAGCTCGATGATTAACAGGCAGCTTTTGGAGGTGGGACTTCCTGCCTCAGAGGGATGGAAGTCCCGTCCAAGTCCAGTTAACGGCCTGGGTCACATAAAATTGCAGCGTGACTCCCAGGTCTGGCGGTGGCACGCTCGCTCTGACTTTTTTGGCCAGTGGGCGAGGCCTCCCGCCCAATGTAAATTTCTGGCCATAGTGTCACCACAGAATAGAAGAAAGCCATTCAGAACATCAAGGCTATCCGGCTATCTGTGCAGCATTTTAGTCTGTCCCATTGCCCAGCTTAATCACCGTGGCCCTTCAAGTTTATTTCCTTGACGTATCCTTCCAATTTCCTCTTACAACTTCGTCCCTTTCCCACATTCGTTGACAGTGAGTTCCAGATCATTGCGACTCAGCGTCTAAGAAAGTTCTTCCTCACATCCCCCGTGCATTTCTTGCCCCAAACCTTAAATATATGTCGCATAATTGTCACGCCAATGTATTTTGTTGAATGATAATTTTCTTTGATCCGCTGACTGGAGATCTAAATTTACATTTTTGAACAAATCTTAAAAAGAACGGACACAAAAGATGACTTTGCGGCATCTTAGCATGGTCACCTAATTTTCAACACTGTATCCTACATTACAAAGCAGCAGAATGGACAGCAATCTGAGCATAAAAACAGAAAACACGCAGTAGGGGGTTACAGTTCCTTACTCAGCTTGGCGGAATGTGACCAGTGATGTTGCCAAGTATTGGCACTGGGACCACTGTTATACGCCAATTACATTATTGGTAGGGACCCAGGAAGCCTAAGCACAAAATTTAAATTTACAGACAAATCTATATTGGGAGTACAGTTAATACAGAAGAGGAATGTAAACAAATACCTGAAAACCTTAATAATAATAATTAATACACTTGCATAATGGATATTTAACTGTTCAATTAGTTTGAATGGAGCTCAGTGTCAGGTGACGCATTTGGCAGAATGAAGACAGAGAGGCGATATATACTTAATGACACAGTTCTAAAGAGTGTGCAGGAACAGAGGGACCTTGGGGTTGTGAATGTACAAAGCTTTGAAGGTGCTGGAACATATGTGAGAATGGTCAGTGAAGCATATGGGCTCTTGGGCTTGATAAGTTGAGGCATGGAGTACAAATGTAGGGAAGTTATGCCGAACATTTATAAGGCCCTGGATATGCCCCAACTTGAGTATTGCATCCTGTTCTGATCACCACACATCAGGAAGGATACGAGGATCCTTGAGAGGGTACAAAGGGGATTCACCAGGATGATTCTGGGGATGGAGGATTTCAGTTCAAGGGTAGGTTGGGAAATCCATTATTATTCTCCTTAAAACAAAGGAGATTGATGGGAGATTTAATTGAAAAGTACAAGATTATGATAGGCTTAGATAAGTTAGACAAGGAAATACTGTTCCCATTAACAAATGGTTAAAGGACAGATGGACACAGATTAAAAGTTTTGGGCAAAAGATGCACAGGAAATAGGAGGAAGAACTTTTTACACAGCGGGATGGCGATGACCTGGAACTTGCTGTTCACAAGGATGTGGAAGCCGAGATAAGCAATGTCTTCAAAATGAAATTGGACGGCCAGTGGAAGGAAATAGTTTTGCAGGGCTACGGGGATTGAGTAGGGGAGTCGGACTGACTGAATAACTCCAAGGAGAGCCAACGTGGTCTCGATGGGCCTAATGGCCTCCTTCGATGCCGTAAATTATTTTAGGACTCAATGACTCTGTGACAGTTCATGTCTCTGTGACATTTCACTTCATAAACTTTCTGACAAACACCAGCAAAAATCAACCCGTTTGCAATTGATTACAACCATAAAACACGGAAGCAGCTTCAGGAAATAGAGATGTCAATCACCTAAAATAGCGATTTGAAAATAAAACCAGCTTGTTTCATTCAGGTTAGTCACCCACACTCATTACAGATCTACTGTAACATGTATTCCAGTAACACGTGGTCACTGGGGTCAGGTGATCCACTCCGGTTAGTGACCCACACTCAGTACAATTCTACAGTGACAAATACTCCCAGTAATATATTCTCTCAGAGTTGCCTGCACTGAGTTCTGATTCAATCATGTTCCACGACAGACAATACCTTGATTATCAGAGAGCCTGTGAGATACAAAAAGTTTTTTTTTTTAAATGTTGAGGCAATGGAATAAAACTGCATAGATAATTAAGTACATTTTATTAAGGAAATGCGATCACTGATCGGGTGTCTATATAACAGAGATCAGTAGATCAGTCTGTAACGCTATCAGTCACTGAGTAAAACCAGAGACCAGGTCACACACAGATTACCACCACTGCAATGGTTATAGCCACTTACCAGGAACACCAATGATGGCAATGATTATATAGGATATTTTCATGATACTGTCCAATGTTTCATACATTTTTGTGTAAAATGAGCTGTCCCTTCGTGCTACAGACAGTCTCTATCTGTATTGAAATCTGAGTCACTACATTCCCAGATCCTGTAATTTATACCTTGTGGGATTTCCATGGGGATATTGGCACTGCAACATTGTTCATATTGTTTTCATAAATTTGAATAAACAAAGCATAACATCGACTTCAGACTGTGTTGTGATGGAGTATATTTAGCTTTGAGATTGGATTGTAAACGCCAAGGACTCGACAATTCTGACCTTTTTAATTTTTTTTTTCATTCGTGGGATGTGGGCGTCGCTGGCCAGGTCAGCATTTATTGCCCATCCCTAATTGCCCTTGAGAAGGTGGTGGTGAGCTGCCTTCTTGAACCGCTGCAGTCCATGTGGGATAGATACACCCACCGTGCTGTTAGGAAGGGAGTTCCAGGACTTTGACCCAGCCACAGTGAAGGAACGGTGATATAGTTCGATGTCAGGATGGTTTGTGACCTGGAGGGGAACTTGCAGGTGGTAGTGTTCCCATGCATTTGCTGCCCTTTTCCTTCCAGTTGGTAGAGGTCGCGGGTTCGGAAGGTGCTGTCGAGGGAGCCTTGCTGCATTGCTGCAGTGAATCTTATAGATGGTACACATTGCTGCCACTGTGTGTCGGTGGTGGAGAGAGTGAATGTTAGTAGATGGTGTTCCAATCAAGCTGGTTGCTTTGCCCTGAATAGTTTCGAGCTTCTTGAGTGTTGTTGGTGCTGCACCCATCCAGGCAAGTGGAGAGTATTCCAACACACTCCTGACTTATGCCTTGTGGACAGGCTTTCGGTAGACAGGAGGTGAGTTCCTCGCTGCAGGATTCCTAGCCTCTGACCTGCTCTTGTAGACATGGCATCTCCAGTTCAGTTTCGGGTCAATGGTAGCCCCTAGGATGTTGATAGTGGGGGATTCAGCGATGGTAATGCCATTGAATGTCAAGGGGAGATGGTTAGATTCTCCCTTGTTGGTGATGGTCATTGCCTGACACTTGTGTAGCGCGAATGTAACTTGCCACTTATCAGCCCAAGCCTGGATATTGTCCAGGTCTTGCTGCACTTCTGCACTGACTGCTTCAGTATCTGAGGAGTCACAAATGGTGTTGAATATTGTGCAATCTTCAGCGAACATCCTCACTTCTGTCCTTATGATTAAAGGAGGGTCATTGATGATGCAGCTGAAGATGGTTGGGCCCAGGACACTACCCTGAGGAACTTAGAACAAAGAAAATTACAGCACAGGAACAGGCCCTTCGGCCCTCCAAGCCTGCGCCGATCCAGATCCTCTATCTAAACATGTCGCCTATTTTCTAAGGGTCTGTATCTCTTTTCTTCCTGCCCATTCATGTATCTGTCTAGATACATCTTAAAAGACGCCATCGTGCCCGCATCTACCACCTCCGCTGGCAACGTGTTCCAGGCACCCACCACCCTCTGCGTAAAGAACTTTCCACGCATATCCCCCCTAAACTTTTCCCCTTTCACTTTGAACTCGTGTCCTCTAGTAATTGAATCCCCCACTCTGGGAAAAAGCCTCTTGCGAGCCACCCTGTCTATACCTCTCATGATTTTGTACTTCTGCAGTGATGACCTGGAGCTCAGATGATTGACCTCCAACAACCACAACCATCTTCCTTTGCGCTAGGTATGACTCCAGCCAGTGGAGGGTATTCTCCCTGATTCCCATTGACCTCAGTTTCGCTCGGGCTCCTTGATGCCACAGTCGGTCAAATGCTGCCTTGATGTCTACGGTCATAACTCTCACTCACCTCTTGAGTTCAACTCTTTTGTTCATGGTTGAACCAAAGCTGTAATGAGGTCAGGAGCTGAGTGGCCCTGGCAGAACCCATACTGAGCGTCACTGAGCAGGTTATTGCTCAGCAATGAACATTAGAAGCTCCTTACACCCAGCAATGAGGCTGTTCTTTCAAAAACCATCAGTCCCATCCCTGGATCTCATGTTGTTTCAATGATATCGTTCACTCGACTGTGACCATTCAGTCATTACATTCCAACTGTGAGAATGTCTCTGTCAAACTGCGTTTATTAGACGCTGGAAGGTGGCTGTCCTCTTCAATTGCGTACATTTGGTTAAGTGATTAAAGTGGGTGATTGATGACAATGCATTTCAGAATTCAACTGACACAGTTTCTTAAAATAATTCAACGTCACAAACTTGTACAACATCTCAATCTAATACCGCGCCTCAAACTAACAGTGTGCATTAAAGCCACAAAGCACCTCTTTCTTTTAATTTCCTTCATGGGATGTGCGCATCACGAGCAAGGCCAGCATTTATTGCCCATCCCTAATTGCCCTTGATAAGTTGGTGGTAAGCTGCTTCATTGAACTGCTGCAGACCATGATGTGCAGGTACACCCACAGTGCAGTGAGGAAGGATTATGACCCAGCGACAGCGAAGGAACGGCGATATGGCTTTCAGGATGGTGTATCACTTGGAGGGCAACTTGCAGGTGGTGGTGTTCCCATGCACCTGTTGCCCTTGTCCTTCACAGCTGTAGAGGTCGTGGGTTTGGAAAGTGCTGTCGAAGGAGTCTTGGTGACCTGCTGCAATGCATCTTGTAGATGGTACACACGGCTGCCACTGTGCGTCAGTGGTAGAGGGTGGGAATGTTTAAGATGGTGGATGGGGTGCCAATCAAGTGGGCTGCTTTTCCCTGGGTGGTGTCCAGTTTCTTTCGTATTGTTGGAGCTGTACCCATCCAGGCAAGTGGAGAGTATTTGATCACACTCCTGACTTGTGCTTTGTAGATGGTGGTCAGACTTTGGGGAGTCAGGAGGTGAGTGACTCATTGCATAATTCCCAGCCTCTGACCTGCGCTTGTAGCCACAATATTTATATGGCGACTCCAGTTTAGTTTTTGATCAACCCCCAGGATGTGGATAGTGGGGGATTCAGCAATGGTAATGCCATTCAACATCAAGGGGAGATGGTTAGATTCTCTACTGTTGGAGATGATTATTTCCTGGCACTTCTGTGGTGCGAATGTTACTTGCCACTTGTCAGCCCAGCCTGGATATTTACCAGGCGTTGCTGTATGCAGACATAGACTGCTCCAGTATCTAAGGTGTCATGAATAGTGCAGAACATTGTGCAATCATGAGCAAACATCAGCACTTCTGACCTTATGATGGAGCGAAGGTCACTGATGAAGCAACTGAAGATGCTTTGTCCTAGGGCTCTACCCTGAGACATTCCTGCAGCAATGCTCTGGGGTTGGAGATTTTTCCCTCTGATTCCCATTGGCATCAATTTTGCGAGGGTTCCTTCATGACAGATTACGTCAAATGCTGTGGTCATGTCAAGCGCAGTCACATTGAACCTACAACTAATACAGACCCTGCATTTTACAGAGGGCCTCAAACCCATACAGTTCCTCAAATAATTACAGCAATTCCATCTGAGACAGTCCCTCCAAGCCGAAAGGACCCTCCAACTGACACAGTCTCTCCAACCGACACATACCCTCCGACAGGCACAGACCCTGCAATTGTCACAGATACTCCAACTGGCACAGTCAAAAGAACAAAGAACAAAGAAAGGTACAGCACAGGAAAAGGCCATTCGGCCCTCCAACCTGCGCCGATCATGATGCCTGTCTAAACTAAAACCTTCTGCACTTCCAGGGTCCGTATCCCTCTATTTCCATCCTATTCATATATTTGTCGAGATGCCTCTTAAATAAAAACAAGAAATGCTGGAACCACTCTGCAGGTATGGCAGCCTCTGTGAAAAGAGAAGCAGAGTTAACGTTTTGGGTCAGTGATACTTCTTCGGAACTGACAAAAATTAGAAAAGTCACAGGTTATAAGCAAGTGAGTTGCGGGTGGGGCAAGAGATAACAAAGGAGAAGGTGCAGATTGGACAAGGTCACATAGCTGACCAAAAGGTCATGGAGCAAAGGCAAACAATATTTTAATGGTGTGTTGAAAGACAAAACATTAGTACAGATTAGGTGTTTACGGACTGAATATTGAACAGCAGTAGGTGCAAACCTGGAAAAAAAACATTGGGTAAGCAAACTGAACAAACTAAGATGAAATGAAATAAATGCAAAAATAGTATTGTAAAAAATGCAAAAATGAAAAAAGAAAAAAGAAACAGTAACTATGAAAAAAGTAAAAATGAAAGTAAAATGGGGACTGTCATGCTCTGAAATTATTGAACTCAATGTTCAGTCCAGCAGGCTGCATTGTGCCGAATCGGTAAATGAGATGCTGTTCCACGAGCTTGCGTTGATGTTCACTGGAAAACTGCAACAATTCCAGGACAGAGATGTGAGCATGAGAGCAGGGGGGAGTGTTGAAATGGCAAGCAACCGGAAGCTCAGGGTCCTGCTTCTGGACTGAGTGGAGATGTTCCACAAAGCGGTCACCCAGTCTCCGCTTGGTCTCCCCAATGTGGAGCAGACCACATTGTGAGCAGCGAGTACAGTATACTACGTTGAAAAAAGTACAAGTAAATCGCTGCTTCACCTGAAAGGAGTGTTTGGGGCCTGGGATAGTGAGGAGATAGGAGGTAAATGGGCAGGTATTACACCTCCTGCGATTGCAGGGGAAGGTGCCATGGGACGTGGACGAGGTGGGGGGGGTAATGGAGGAGTGGACCAGGGTGTCGCGGAGCGAATGATCCCGTCGGAATGCTGACAGGGGAAGGGAGGGGAAGATGTGACTGGTAGTGGCATCACGCTTGAGGTGGCGGATGATCCTTTGGATATGGAGGCTGATGGGATGGAAAGTGAGGACAAGGGGAACCCTGTCACGGTTCTGGGAGGGAGGGGAAGGGGTGAGGGTAGAGGTGCGGGAAATGGGCCTAACACAGTTGAGGGCCCTGTCAACCACAGTGGGGGGAAATTCTCGGTAGAGGAAAAAGGAGGTCATATCAGAAGCACCGTCATGGAAGGTAGCATCATCAGAGCAGCAGATGCGTCAGAGACGGAGAAAATGGGAGAATGGAATGGAGTCCTTCCAGCAGGTAGGATGTGAAGAAGTGTAGTCGAGGTAGCTGTGGGAATCGGTGGGCTTATAATGGTTATTAGTAGACAACATATCCCCAGAGATGGAGACAGAGAAGTCGAGAAAGGGAAGGGAAGTGTCAGAGATGGACCATGTAAAGGTGAGAGAAGGGTGTAAATTGGAAGCAAAGTTGATAAAGATTTCCAGTTCGGGACGGGAGCAGGAAATGGCACCGCTATCGTTTCTATCGTCGCTGTTGTATCTGCTTCCTCCGCTTCGCCCTGCAACAATTTCCAGGCACTCACCAACCTCTGAGGATAAAGCAGGAAATAGATCGTTTGGAGACTTGTTGGAGAAATGGCTGATGGAGTTTAATCCGGACAAATGTGAGGTAATGCATTTTGGAAGGTCAAATACAGGTGGGAAGTATACAGTAAATGGCAGAACCCTTAGAAGTATTGACAGGCAGAGAGATCTGGGCGTACAGGTCCACAGGTCACTGAAAGTGACAATGCAGTTGGATAAGGCAGTCAAGAAGGCATACGGCATGCTTGCCTTCATTGGTCGGGGTATAGAGTATAAAAATTGGCAAGTCATGCTGCAGCTGTACCGAACCTCAGTTTGGCCACACTTGGAATATTACGTACAATTCTGGCAGCCACACTAACAGAAGGATGTGAAGGCTTTGGAGATGGTACAGAAAAGGTTTACCAGGATGTTTCCTGCTCTGGAGGGTATTAGCTATGATGAGAGGTTGGATAAACTCGCATTATTTTCACTGGAACGACAGAGGTGGAGGGGCGACCTATAGAGATTTACAAAGTTATGAGTGGCATGGACAGAGTGGATAGTCAGAAGCTTTTTCCCAGGGTGAAAGAGTCAGTTACTAGGGGAATAAAAGCAAAATACGGCAGATGCTGGCAATCTGAAATAAGTCTGAAGAAGGGTCACTGACCTGAAACGTTAACTCTGTTTCTCTCTCCACAGATGCTGCCAGACTCGATGAGTATTTCCAGAATTTCTTGTTTTTATTTCAGTTACTAGGACACATAGGTTTAAGGTGCGAGTAGCAAAGTTTAGAGCGGGTGTGTGAGGCACGTTTTTTTACACAGAGGGTTGTGAGTACCTGGAATTTGCTCCCAGGGGAGGTGGTGGAAGCAGATATGATGGCGACATTCACGAGTCATCATGGCAAATACATGAATAGGATGGGAATTGAGGGATACAGACCCCGGAAGGGCAGGAGGTTTTAGTTTACAGTCATCGAGTCATAGAGTCGTACAGCATAGAAACAGGTCCTTTGGCCTACCGCGTCCATGCCGACCATCATGCCTATCTGCATTAATCCCACCTGCCTGCATTAATTCCATATACCTCTATGCCTTGCTCAATCAAATACCTATCCAGTTGCCTCTTAAATGTCGTTACTATTCCTGCCTCCACCACCTCCTCAGGCAGCTCATTCCAGATACCCACTAATCATTGTGTGAAAAATTTACCTCTTTGATCCCCTTTTCAAACCTCCTCCCTCTCACCTTAAATCTGTGCCCTCTAGTTTTACTCACCCCTACCATGAGAAACAGACTCTGGCTATCTACACTATCTACGTTTCTCATAATTTTATATACCTCTGACATGTCCGATCTCAGCCTCCTTCGCTCCAGGGAAAACAGACCCAGCCTATCCAATCTCTCTTCATAACTCAAGCCCTACAAACTAGGCAACATCCGTGTGAATCTTTTCTGCACCCTCTCTAGCTTAATCACATATTTCTTGTAGTGCGGTGATCACAACTGCACACAGTACTCCAAATGCAGCCTAACCTACGTCATGTACAGTTGTAACATGCCGTCCCAACTCCTGTACTCAATTCAACGGCCGATGAAGGCAAGCATGCCATCCGCCCCCTTCACCAACCTGTCTTCCTGTGTTGCCACTTCCAGGAACTACGTACTTGTACCCCAAGGTCTTTCTGCTCAACAACACTCCCCAGTGCCCTGCCATTCACTGTATATGTCCTGCCCTGGTTTAACTTCCCAAAATACATCACTCCACACTTGTCTGCGTTAAATTCCATTTGCCACTCCCTTGCCCAACATCCAAGTTGATCTATATCCTGTTGTAACCTTAGACAACCTTCGTCACTGTCCACTATACCACCAATTTTGATGTCATCTGCAAGCGTACTAATCATGCCCCTTACATTCAGATCCAAGTCATTAATATATATGACAAACAACAAAGGGCCCAGCACCGCTTGCTGTGGCACATCACTGGTCACCAGTCTCCAATCTGAAAAACAACCCTCCACTACCACCCTCTGCCTCCTATCCAATTTTGTACCCAATTTGCTAGCTCATGCTGGATCCCATGTGATCGAACCTTCTGGACTAGCCTACCATGCGGGACCTTGTCAAAAGCCTCGCTAAAGTCCGTGTAAACAACGCCCATCGCCCTGCCCTCGTCAATCCTCTTGGTCACCTCCTCCAAAAACTCAATCAAATTCGTGAGACATGATTTCCCATGCACAAAGCCATGCTGACTATCCCTCATCAGACCATATAAATTCTGTCTCTCAGAATCCCTTCCAATAACTTTCCCACCACTGATGTAAGGCTCACCGCCCTGTAGTTCCCTGGCTTATCCCTGCTGCACTTCTTAAATAAAGGCACAACATTAGCTATCCTCCAGCCTTCCAGTACCTCACCTGTGGCTAATGATGATACAATAATCTCTGCCAGGGCCCCAGCAATCTCCTCCCTTGCTTCCCATAGCATCCTAGGATACACCTGGTCAGGCCCTGGTTTTTATCCAGCTTAATACACTTCAAAACCTACAACACCTCCTCCTTTGTAATGTTGATATGCTCCAAGATATCAGTGTTCCCTCCCTTAAACTCATTAGCTTCCATGATCTTTAGAAAGGCATCATGATCGGTGCAGGCTTGGAGGGCCGAATGGCCTGGTACTGTGCTTTACTGTTCTTTGTTCTTTGTTCTTTATATTAGCTTTGTCCTGCTTTTGTAAGGGTATATAACCTTCTCTGTCCCGAATAGGGCTCATTATTCCTCTTACTGCTCGCTTACATTTTATATGCCTGCAGAAGAGATAAGGGTTCACTTTTATGTTGACTGCCATTCTATTGTCATATTCTGTCTTCGCCAGCCCCTCAATCCATCAATTCAAACTAATGCAGTCTCTTAAACTGATAAAACCACTTAAACTAACGTAGCCCTTCAATCGAATACAGATCTTAAATTTAATACCTCCCACCAAACTAATATCGTCACTCAAACTTAAGCAGACGTGAAACTAATATCTTTCTTCAAACTAACACAACACTTAAAATTAATTCAGCCCTTCAAACTACAAAATGCCTTGTGGATACTTGTATTTACAGCTCACCAATCCTACTGAACATGCTGCAAGCATTTGCAAACATGCACTCTGAACCTATTTCAGCCTGCCTTGCATTTCTCCCCTGTTTGTTCCTCATATTTCTGAACTATTCTTTATTCTACTGTTTTTTGTTTCGCTTATTTCTCAATGCACCTTGTATCTTTTCTTAAATACTTCATACTAGTGCCCCTTCCCATGTCAGATTAATATAAATCCTTTCACACAGCACTAGTTGCCGTCACCGTGAGGAGATTTGTCTTTTTCATCTTGTGCAGGCCACATCAACACCAGAAGTGGTCACAATGTTCCAGGAAGCTGTAACCATTCCTCAGCCATCATATCATTTCTCCAGCCATACGTTAACCTGTATCATCCCATTATTCCTATTGTCACAGCTACATGGTGTGACATAGGTGGTTCCCACTGTTCAACTCCGTAGCTGACCGCAGCAAGTGTACCTGTATTCGAGTTTAGCGCCTCGGTGTGTTATTTCTGAAATAAACAGATGGCGACAGGTTTTCTTGTAGGTATTTTCCAAAAAAACCAGAAAATCAATTGTTTATTGATCAATACACCTTCTCCCAAAAATGTCGCAACCACATCCAATCACTCATTCACTCATACACACACACACATAGACACACATACGCATGCATGGGGAAACACAACGGAAAGGGCAAAGTGTTTCTAGTGGTCAAAACGGTTGCGATAAACCTGTTGCATTCTCTTGAGAATCAATTTCTAACGTTGCAGGCCTCAGATGATTGTAGATTTCTCGCTTGAGCGAAGGTTCTGTTGAAGATCGCGGGTTACTTCCAGCTGTCTCTCTGCAGTATATGTCGTATTTTTTTCAGCTGGACACTGTGCTTCCTGGCTCGGCTGGAACTCAAGCTATTACAAGTAGCTTCACCTTCTGGGTCAGTCTCTCTCTTTCTGGCTATCTTTTTAATTGTAAAACTGCGTCACCTCTCACCTCCGGGCAGGAGACTTTCTTCTGCATGGTGATGGAAAATGGCCCTGCAAAGGCTACTTCACACATCCTTTGTTTCAGAAGAAGATATTCCATTGTGAAATGTTTTAGGAGAGATACAAGATAGATTTAATTGACACCTTTCGGCTTTGAAGATTTGTCCATTGTCCTTGTCAGACTGAATACACAAAAGGCCAATCCGCATTTCTTCAGTGGCCATTATGGACCACTGTTCACATTAAAAGAAATAAAGATTTTTTTTCAAATGCAAAGTCCGATTTTTCAAAACTCTGCAGAGTTAGTCCATGATTGCTGCATCATCACACTTCCAGGATGTGTGACACAAACAGTAGCACACGGTATTGAGCGTAATCTAATATTTTATAACAATGTGGTCCTGCTCAATAACTACCTTCCTAGCTCCTAAACCTTTGCCTGCAGAATCTCAACATTTTTCTGACATATATCATTGGTTTCAATACACAACACGACTTCTGATTGTTCTTCTTCCCCCTTCAGCTTGTTCTGCATCCTGAAAACTGGCTTTAGGGTGTCGCACTCCCACAGGTTTCCTGTACTCTCTGCCTCTCCCTGCTCTGCAGAAGCATGGTGGACCGAATGGGCTCGGCCTGTTTCTGTGGTGTAAGATGCTTCGATTCTATTCTGTGATTCTATGCATGTTTTTAGTTTAGTCTCCCCTTGCTTCTATTTATTGATTAATTATTTATGTACACCTGATTTTTATTTCATGGAATTCAGATCCCTTTAAGGTTGCTTTCTTCTGCTTATTTAATTTTATTTGTATCCCCCTTGCATCTAATTAATTACTCAGATTTTTGTTTTTGTACTGTTGCTCCTTAATTTACATTACTTTGCATCTCCTTTCCCCTGGATTCTAACGACAAACTCTCAGCAAATTCCCATTGCTGATCCTTTTAGCAGTTTCACCTGACTCTGTCTTCACCAGGCTCATTGCTCACGTCATGTTAAAACCATTACTCCATTGAATTTAAATCATGTTTATATTTTATTACTGAAGCTACAATAATAGTGACCATAACACTGTAAGATTTAGGCAGTTGTGGAAAAGGACAAAGACGGGCCAGATATAAAGGTTCTGAATTAGGGAAGGCCGATATCAGTATGGTAAAACAGGATCTGGCCAAAGCCAACTGGAAGGAGCTGCTTGTAGAAAAGTCAACATCAGACCATTGGGAGTCATTAAAAGAGGAAATAGTGAGGGTTCAGAGTCAACATGTATCCGTTCAGGTGAAGCGTAGGACCAACAAGTACAGGGAACTCTGGATGTCAAGGGATATAGAGGATTGGATCAGGAAAAAAAGGAGGCTTATGGCAGATTCGGAGCACTGAAAACAGCGGAGCCACTAGTGGAGTATAGAAATGTGGCGGGGGGAGGTACTAAAAAAGTAAATAGGAGAGCGAAGAGGGGACATGAAAAAATATTGGCGGGCAAGATAAAGGAAAATCCTAAGGCATGTTATAAGTATATTAAGGGCAGGAGGATAACCAGTGAAATAGTGGGGACCATTAGGGACCAAAGTAGCAATCTGTGTGTGGAGCCGGAGGGCATAGGTGAGGTTTCAAATGATTACTTTTCATCTGTGTTCACTATGGAGAAGGACGATGTAGGTCTCGAGATCAGGGATGGGGATTGCGATATCCTTGAACATATTAACATTGAAAGTATTCGCTGTTTTAGCGGACTTAAAGGTGGATAAATCCCCAGGCCCAGATGAGATGTATCCCAGGCTGTTAGATGAGGAAAGGAAAGAGATAGCAGGGGCTCTGACACAAATTTTCAAATCCTCTCTGGTCACAGGAGAGGTACCAGAGGACAGGAAGACAGCGAATGTGGTGCCATTATTCAAGAAGTGTAGCAGGGATAAACCAGATAATTACAGGCCACTGAGTCTAACATCAGTCATTGGGAAACTATTGGAAAAAAGTTCAGAGGGTCAGGATTAATCTCCACTTGGAGAGGCAGGGATTAATCTGGGATATTCAGCATGGCTTGATCAGGGGGAGATCATGTCTAATTAACTTGATTGAATTTTTCGAGGCGGTGACTATATGTGTATATGTGGGTAAAGCAGTTGATGTAGTCTACCTGGACTTCAGCAAGGCTTTTGATCAGGCCCCGCATGGGAGATTGGTTAAGAAGGTAAGAACCCATGGGATCCAGGGCCATTTGACAAATTGGATCCAAAATTAGTTTAGTGGCAGGAGGCAGAGGGTGATGGCCGAGGGTTGTTCTTGTGAATGGAAGACTGTAACCAGCGATGTACCACAAGGATCGGTGCTGGGACCCTTGCTGTTTGTCGTGTACATTAATGATTTAGATGTAAATATAGATGTATGATCAGTAAGTTCGCAGATGACACGAAAATTGTTGGTGTTGTAAATAGTGAGCAGGAAAACCTTAGATTACAGGACGATATAGATGGGCTGGTAAGATGGGCAGAGCAGTGGCAAATGGAATTTAATCCTGAGAAGTGTGAGGTGATGCATTTTGGGAGGACTAACAAGGCAAGGGAATATACAATGGATGGTAGGACCCTAGGAAGTACAGAAGGTCAGAGCGACCTTTGTGTACTGCCCATAGATCACTGAAGGCAGCCGCACAGGTAGACAAGGTGGTTAGGAAGGCATATGGGATACTTGCCTTTATTAGCTGAAGCATAGCATATAAGAGCAGTGAGGTTATGATGGAGCTGTATAAAACGCTAGTTAGGCCACAGCTGGAGTATTGTGTACAGTTCTGGTCACCACACTATAGGAACGATGTGATTGCACTGGAGAGGGTGCAGAGGAGATTCACCAGGATGTTGCCTGGGCTGGAGCATTTCATGAGTGAAGAGAGACTGAAAAGGCTAGCGTTGTTTTCCTTCGAGCAGAGAAAGCTGATGGGGGACCTGATTGAGGTATACAAAATTATGAGGAGCATTGATATGTTAGATAGGAAGTAACTGTTTCCCTTTGTGGAGGTGTCAATAACCAGGGGGCATAGGTTTAAGGTAAGGGGCAGGAGGTTTAGAGGGGATTTGAGGAAAACATTGTTCATCCGGAGGGTGGTTGGAATCTGGAACCCACTGCCTGAAGAGGTGGTAGAGGCAGGAACTCTGACAGCATTTAAGCAGTACTTAGATGAGCACTTGAAACGCCATAGCATACAAGGCAACGGGCAGAGTGCTGGAAAATGGGATTGGTATTTTTAGTTTTTTAGTTTTGTTTTAGAGATACAGCACTGAAACAGACCTTCGGCCCACCGAGTCTCTGCCGACCATCACCCATTTATACTCTTCTTTCATGAAAGCAAAATACTGCGGATGCTGGAAATCTGAAATAAAAACAAGAAATGCTGGAACCACTCAGCAGGTCTGGCAGCATCTGTGGAAAGAGAAGCAGAGTTAACGTTTCAGGTCAGTGACCCTTCCTCGGAACCCCTCTTCTTTGACATCCTTATCTCGAGAGACAATGGATAAGTGCCTGGAGGTGGTCAGTAGTTTGTGAAGCAGCGCCTGGAGTGGCTATAAAGGCCCATTCCAGAGTGACAGGCTCTTCCACAGGTGCTGCAGAGAAATTTGTTTGTCAGGGCTGTTACACACTTTATACTAATCCTACACTAATCCCATGTTCCTACCACATCCCCACAAATCCCTATATTTCCCTACCACCTACCTATACTAGGGGCAATTTATAATGGCCAATTAACCTATCAACCTGCAAGTCTTTGGCATGTGGGAGGAAACCGGAGCACCCGGAGGAAACCCACGCAGACACAGGGAGAACGTGCAAACTCCACACAGGCAGTACCCAGAATTGAATAGTTAGGTGTTTGACGGCTGGCACTGGCACGATGGTCCGAAAGGCCTGTTTCTGCGCTGTGTAACTCCATGACTCGATGACTCTAATTACCAAGGTTTATTGTTTCAATGTATCAGGAGATCGGTGATCGTCATGAATGGAAATGGATTCAGTGGGAACTATTTACAAACAACCGTAACTCCTTTCTGCTCACTCTACACACTTAAAGTGATCTTTGTTAAACAACAGCAGCAGCGGAAACCACAGACCGACAGCCTCTCTTCAAATTGACTGTGAGCATTACTTTATATATTGTGTCTCAGGTAATTTAAACACAATAGATGCCAATATGTTCAGCTGCAATGGAGGTCCATGCTACCCTCTTCTGATTGTTGTTTGAGTTACAGGTAATGTTTCTGTGAAATGAATGTACTGTGGATATATTGCAAGGACATGGGGATAATTACTTAGGGATGTTTTTACATGGAGGAAAACATTCAAAATAGGAACCAGTGCAATTTCTTCTTTCCTTTATTTGGATGAATCCATCATTCACCAATCGGGTTGATGACAGGTCATCACTTGCTTTCACTTCCCAGAGAGGTAGTTGGATGGATGGAGTGGGAGGAAGCAGAGGGAGAGAGGGGAGACAGTTGTAGGGAGGGAAAAAGAGGGGCCGATGAAGGGAGGGTGGAGGCAGGTGAAGGCATTCAAGTGAAATCAGGGGCATAGTGAGCAAATGTCTGATCAAAGTGAATGACTGATCAGTATCGAGGGTCCACCTGCTCCTATGTCTTATGTTCATAACAGGCTCGAGATGTTGAATGACTTATTCCTGATCCTGTGTAACAGGCTCAAGGATCTGATGTGATCATTCTGTCCGTGTGTGTAACAGACTTGAAGCACAGAATGGTCTCCAGCCTTTCCTTTGCAACAGGCTAGAGGGTCTGAAAAGCCACCTTCATATCCTGTCTCACAGCATTGAGGGGCTGAATAAATATCATCTGTTCCTCCTTAATAGACTCGAGGGGTTGAATGGTCTCCTCCCATTCTTGAATAACAGTTTGAGGGGCTGAACTTCCTCCGACTTTTCCTGTGTAACAGACTGGAGGGAATGAATGGTCCTGATCAATATGATTGGCTCGAGGGGCTGAATGTATTTATCCCATTACTGTGCTACAGTCTTGAGGGGCTGAATGGCCTCCAAATGTTCCTGTGTAGCAGACTGAAAGGACAAGATGAGCAATCTCCTGTTCCTGTGTAATATGCTCGAGTTGCTGAATGAAAATAAAAAGAATAAGAATTCGGAGCAGGAGTGGGCCATTCGGCCGTTCAATCCTGCTCCACCATTCAGTACAATGGCTAATCTTCTATCTCAGTTCCATCTTCTGGCATTATTCCTCAAGCTTTAATTCCATAATAGCCAAAAATCAATTAATTTCTGTCTTGAATATATTGAATAATTGAGCATCCGCAGCTTCTGAGGTAGAGAATTCCAAATATCCACAATCCTCTGAGTGCGGGAATTTCTCCTCATCTCAGGCTGAAATGGCCAACCCCTCATTCTGAGACTGTGACCCCGTGTTCCAGATTTCCCAGCAGGAGTAACATATTCCCAGCATTTACCGTGTCAAACACTCTCAAAACCTTATTGGGGTGAAATTCAATTGATTCTGACGATGTTATGGACCCTACCTCAGCTTTCCTTGAGCGTGATTCTCAGCTGGTCACTTCCGACATGGCCCATGCGATGTCAAGAAACTGGAATGATGAACACAGTAGCGCCCCCTGTGTGAGCTCAAAGGCCTTGAAAGGACACTATCCTGATGTCAGCGACACGAACAGACTGAAACAACACCAGGATCCCAAATATGGTCAATGAATGTGCAGGCAGCATCTTCATTAATCACTCCTGAAACAGGAAGTGTTATGAAGCAAGATGGACCTTGTACTGGGGTTATTTAAAGGGACTCACACCAAGTTCCAGCTGAGGTGTTTTATACTTCCTTGTGCTGATGTAAATTTGGTGGAGGCACTGTGGTGAGTTACTGCAGCAATTTGGAGAGATTTGCTGTACACAATAAGAGAGGAAAGAACTGTGCCTGGGAACAGTTGTTGTTGTACCACTTTACAACATAAAAAGGACATGGAGAGGTGGCAGCAGAGAGGGGAAGCCCTGTGAGGAGGAAGGAGACGGAGTGGACTCCATGGAAGGTCCTACCCACAAAGGGTTTCAAGGATCACCACTCCTACTGAGCCATGTGTCAGGGGAGCTGTGCCTGAGGAGCACACAGGGTTGTTTCACCTCCTTCACTCCGACCTGGAAACTCAAAGCTGTACGAGGACGGCCCTGTAAGATTCACTAGAGGATGGCCGCTGTGTGACAAAGGCTCTCCCTCCACAGGTTGCTGATAACCCCCTTCCAGTATCCCAGCACGCGAGGTCAGAAGGCCTTCAATGAGATCAATGGAGTCCCAGCACAACATGGCCTCCTCAAGCGATGGTTTCACTGTCTGGATTACTCCAGGGGGAATCTCTGCAGGACACGCCCGAGAGGGTGCCCATTTTGTGGTGGTGTGCAGCGTCCTCCATAACCTAGACACACTGATGGCCCTGACATGACCTCCTGGGATGCGGAGACCACCTTGGGGGGAGAGGAAGTGGAGGGGAAGTAGAGGAGACTGGGAGGAGACCACACCCACCACGTTCAACTAGACCGAGAGAGAGGGATTGCATTGTGAGGCTTGGCTTCAGTGAAAAGGATCTTCCCAATCCAGACATGGAGCAAATACCTTCACTCAGCAACTTTATCTGGCAACACAGCAAAAATACAAAAGGAAACAGAACTAATCACCCTTGTACATCCCGTTAGTGCCTGTATTCTGGGTGCCTTTGTCTGTCCTAGTGCTCCTACACAGTGTTACCCCAGTGACTGCAGCATGGCTGGTGGAAGGCCGTAGCCTCTCACTGGGGGAAACAGCAGATAGCCTTGCAAGGCGCCTTTGAGCAGCTCAGGGCCTTTAGGGCCTTCTTTTGGACTCTTTTGGGTGGCAGCAGTCTGGGCTGGCTGGCGGAAAGGGTACTGTTGGAGTGGCAGTGGTGGGAACGTGAATGCTGTCATCCTGAGAGAGGACAGCAGATTGATTATCCACGTAGCCACTGGCATTCCCACAGGGCAGCATCTCAGTAATCTGGAGCACAGATTGCTGGCCTGCTGTATGAGCCTATGGATCCCTTTGAGCACTGAGATCCACAGCCATGATGGGAGCAGTCTGGGCCTGCGTGGCAGCAGCCATGGATCTCAGGAGTATCCACTGCACAGAATCATAGAAAATGTACAGCCCATCCTGCCTGTACCAGATTCAAAAGAGCTATCCCATCTAATCATACCTTCCAGCTCTCACTCTGTAACCCTGCAGGTTACGGCAAGTTCATATCCAAGTGTTTTTGAAATGTGAGCAGAGTTTCTGCCTCTATCACCCTTTCAGGTAGTGAGTTCCAGACCCCCACCGCCCTCTGGGTGAAAGATGACAGGTGGCCTCCGTCTGTGCTGCAGTGGAAGCTGAGACAGAAGCCAGCAGGCCTGGCAGTGCTGCCATGGAGCTGCCCGCCACTTCCAATGTGGAAAAGATGGGCTACCTGCTCTGCATGATGCTCGGTGCGATGTTGGAGCTGAACTCCTCCTTGTCAGTGAGTGGAGGCTGTCTGGCAGGCCTGCCAATATATCAAGTATCTCAGTGCGAATCATCATCAGTGTTTTCCTGCAGTCCACCAAAACAAGCTCCTAATCTGAGTCCCCTGTAGCAGAACCCGACAGTAACCTCACCCTCTGGGGAGTTTACACACGAACTTGGCTGCAGCCCATTCGTGTCCAGCGACTCAGCTCGTACTGATCCTGACTCTACTAGCCTCTAAAGTTCACGCAGTGCCAGTATCTGAGCTGGTGGCTGTTAGTGTAAGGTGAAGTGTCGGTGCCTCCTCTTCACTATGGTGGGGTTGTTCTTTCTCTTCCTCATGGCTCTTTGGAGGCTGAGCAGCAATCAGTTCCTGACCATCTCAAATCACAAAAGCATAAGGGGAGGGTTGGGGTAAGGGAAGGGGCGGTTGGGAGGAAAGCAAGAGTCCCACGGTCACACTAACCGAAGTTTCCATTTCATGGCAACTTTGAGGAAGAGGGTGAGGAGTGACTGGACGAACTGCATAAGGCAGCAACCTACCATTATCCTCCATGTCCTCGGCAGCACCGGATGTCACTGGTTCCATTATTCATCGTCGCATCTAGTCGAGGAAGCTGAAGGGATGCAGGTGTCTCAGGCCCGTCTTCTGGTTTACTCACCTATTGTGGACTACGTTATACTGCAAAAGGCAGGGCAGAATGTCAGTGACTGCGTGTCAGTGTGGTTGGGTGATGTGCCTGCCATAGTTGCATAGCTGTAGGATTATGGAGGTGTGTAGAGGTGTGTGTGCCTATCTGTCATAATTGGGGTGTGTGCGTGGGTGAGGTGTAGTGTAAGGATGTTGCAGGTGAGTCCTGAGTGTCAGGGAGTGCTGCTGGGTGAGTGATGGGGGTGTGGTACATTCAGCAGTGTGATATCTGGGTGCTGTGCTGCCTTTGAGATGTGATGTGCAAATGAATTCACTCACCTTGACCACTCGATGAGATCAGGAAGGTTTTCCAGCACTGCTGCCAAGTTCTGGGAGCCACACTCTGGGCAGGGTCCGCCACCCCCCCCCCCCCCCTCCCCACCCCTTTGTCACTCACTCCCATTCCATTCTGACGTTCTGCCTCAACGGTTTTCTGCCCCCTGTCAGAAAGATGGCATCTTCCCAGGTCTTCAACTGCGTCACCAGTGCCTCCAGGGCGGAGTCACTCAATCGGGGAACCCTATCCCTGGTGACTGCGGCATCTCCCTTCAGTCTGAGTCTTGCTTTTTCATTTCAGGCAGTTCAAAGTCAACCAAATCTTACTGGGACTGGAGTCACATGTATGCCAGGCCGGGCAAGGACGGCAGATTTCCTTCCCGAAAGGAAATCATTGAAGCAGAATGTTTTTTGTTCAGAAATCGGATAGCTTCATGATCACGGTCACTGAGATTAACTTTTGATTCCAGACTTATTCAATTAACTAAATTTTATTTCCCCAACTGTGGTAGCGGTGTTTGAATTCAAGCCTGCAGATCAGGAGACTAGACCTGCAAAATACTAATCCAGTAACATAATCACTGTGCTACCGTACACTAACAGATTTGCAATCAAAAACCTCACACTGTTAGACATAGTGAAAAACACTGCAATGTTAATAAACACCGAGAGCTGACAGAGTAGGGAAGGCCTCACAGTGTTGGACACAGTGAATTACAGGGAAGTGTTAATAAACACAGAGAACTGTCAGACGAGGTCAGGCCTCTCAGTGTTTGAACACAGTGTAATACATTGAAAGTACACAGGGAACTGAAGCAGCGCTAGTTCTGTCGTTACAAATGTCATGATTCACAGTGTGATCGTGCGGCTGTTCCGGAAGCATGCAGAGTGATCCCATCATGAGGTCATACAGCCTCTGATGCTTATTTTGATGCACAATTTGTCAGTTATGTCCTTACATGTCGAGCTAATGTTTTTCCTATAAATTGAACCTGCGTTCCGCTGCACGAGGGACCCACACAGTACCCACCCAACCAGCATTATTTAAAGGGAAAACCATTCCAACGCCCAGGTGAGGTCCTCTTGACTTCCCTTTCTGCTCCAGAGTTAGTGAAAGTTCTGAGTCAATTGCTATTAGAGGAGTTTTACCAACGTTTTGGATTTTGAAGGGAGTGGTGCTGGATCTTGATGAAGAGGTGAGAGGAGTTGGGAGGCCTTTCAAGAGAGAGTCTGCTTCAGTAATGGGGGCTGTAGCTGCAGTAGCTCTTGGGGTGCAGCACGATTTGGAAATGGAGCTGAGGCAGCAGAGAGGGGAGGCAGTTCCAGAGTAAGGAGGAGGGAGAGGAAGAGGAGGAGGCAGGGAGGAGGTATCCCGGTCTGCTTCACTCAAGACCAGCTGTCCATGAGCCAATACTGAGACACCTGTTCCCCGGAGATGTCATCCCAACATCACTTTTGCTCCAATGGTTGATGTGTTTGCTGCTGAGAGCAAGAGACAATGGGGAAGATTGCGGTCCTGTGTGGTTAGTCTTCAGACAGACTCACAATCCGTGCCGTATATGCTTATTGATTTGGGAAAGTCTTGAACCAACTGCTGGGAAGTGTCTCTGAGGATGTCCATGTAGCTCCTGGCGGCCTCCTCCTGGTATTTCTCAATCAAAAAGGCAGCATTGACAGATCCAGTAAGTGAGAGAGTCACTACAGTTAAACTACGAACCTGGTGACCACCTCACTCTTTCCATCTAGGTGTAACAACGAGCTCACCAGGATGGAATGGATCTGCCGACAGAAGGTGGACCTGGAACCTCCGATTCCACATTTGGTCAAGATCCCCAACACGCTGAATGCTTCAGCCCGCACTCTATCACATTCCACCTCGACGAGAGGTTGAATTCTGACCCAGGTTTCTCTACAAAGGTTTGGATGCTGTTTGCACTCATCTGTATGGAGTGCTTATTCAGGCACGTCAGCATTTCAATTATTAGCACCTCATTCTGGTTCTCGCTGTCCGGGGTGGCACAGTGGTTAACACCGCAGCTTCACAGCTGCAACAAGCCAGATTCAGTTCTGGGTACTGCCTGTGCAAAACTTGCAAGTTCTTCCTGTGACCGTGTGGGCTTCTATCCGGTGCTCTGGTTTCCTCCCACAGCCAAAGACTTGCAAGTTGATAGGCAAATTGGCCATTGTAAATTGCTCCTAATGTAGGGGAATGTGGGGATGTGGTAGGGAATATGGGATTAAATGTAGTTTTAGTATAAATGGGTGGTTGTTGGTTAATGCAGACTTGGTGGGCCATTGGGCCTGTTTCAGTGCTGTATCACTGTCTCTAAAAAAGAAATCACCATCTTTCAGGCCAGTGATGTGTTCCAATTGTAATATCCACTTTGGTTGAAAAAAAAACGAAAGTTCAGGGTATTCATTAAATGGTGAGAGATTGGGAAGTGATTCTGTAATTGAACAACATTTGCTAAATAATCCACAGTGTGCTAAGAATTACGCTGACAACCAATTTCAGATTGGCAGTAGGGCTCACAGTGTGGTGCATTTGTGCATATTAATACAAAGGGCCCTGTCCTTTGCAGATAGAAAGAACATATACAAACATTTTGCCTGTTCAGATAAACGAAATAAGTGACAGCCATTCGCTGGTTCATTCCTCAGGGCAATGTCTTGGCCGATCAGAGTCAAGCTGCCTGGTTTAAATTTCAAAGAAAGCTTGGCAATTAACTGTCAGACGCCATAAAATGGTGCATTCTCCATGGAAACTCCACGACCAATCTGAGTCCACTTGCCAACCAATCAGCACTCTTTACTCACACAGTATAAATTTGTTGCATCCCTTAATTAGTATTCTTGCGAGTCGTCCCGAAGAGTGCAAGATGAAAAGCTTCGACAAAATGTCTCTATTTTCAGCAATACTCAAGATTGGGAAGTGTTATTGTCCAAAGAGCCACGGTGTTCTTATTCATGAGTCTTTGAAAGTTAATATTAAGGTGCAGCAAGCAATTAGGAAGATAAATGGTATGTTGGCTTTTATTTTAAGGGGATGCATGCCAGAGTAACAATGCCTTGCTGCAATTGTATAGAGCACTGGGGAGACAGCACATGTTGCATGGTGTGCAGTTTTGGCCACCTCGCCAAAGGAAGAATATATTTACCATACAGGGAGTACAACAAAGGTTCACCAGATTAATCCCTGGGATGGTGGATTGTCCTATGAGGAGAGATTGAGGAGACTGGGCCTGTATTTTCTAGCGTTTGCAAGAATAAGAGAAAAACAACATGTGCTGGACATATTCAACAGGTCTGGCAACATCTGTTGGGAGAGAAGCTGAGTTAACGGTTCAGGTCTGTGACCTTTCATCAGAACTGATAAAGTTTAGAAAACAATTAGGTTTTAAACAAGTGAGGGGGAAGGGGTGCTGGAGGGAACAAAGGGGAAGGCGTCTGATAGGATAGGAGAGATTAAATAACAAAGCTGTCTTGGAGAAAGGCAAAGTGAGTGTTAATGCTTGTTACGAAAGAGAAAGCACTCGTCCAGAGAGAGTTTTAATAGCTGAATTATTAGCATCTCTGACTAGATGAACAGCTGGTACATGGTTAAAAATAAAATATTAAAAAAGGCCAGTCATGCTCTGAAGTTATTGAACTCAATGTTCAGTCCATATGGCTGCACAGTGCCGAATTGAAAGATCAGGTGCTGCTCCTCGAGCTAGCGTTGATGTTCATTGGATCACTGGACAGTGTTGAGATTTAATCTCTCCTGCCTGATCAAACACCTTCCTCTTTTTGCTCTCCCGCAGCCCCTCCCCTTCACTTACTTAAAACCTAATTCTTTTCGAACCTTTGCCAGTTCTTATGAAAGGTCACAGACCTGAAACGTTAACTTTGCTTCTCTCTCCACAGATGCTACCAGACCTGCTGAATATTTCCAGCACATGTTGTTTGTATCTCAGTATTTTGCTTTTATTAGAAGAATGAGACGTGATCTCATCGAAGCAGGCACAATTCTTACAGTCGCCACAGGGTTGATGCGAGGTGGTTGCTTCCCCTTGTTTTGGCATCTAGACCAGGGCACAGTTTCATATTAAAAAGTAGGCCATTTATGACTGTAAAGAGGAGGAATGTTTTCATTCAGACGGTGTTAATCTTTAGAATTCTCAACCCTAGAGGGCGGTGTAGGGTCAATCATTGAGTATATTCAAGACAGAGATCGATCGGTTTCTACATAGTAATGATATTAGGGTGTGGGGAGAATATGGGAAAATGACATGGAGGTAGTAGGTCAAGCACAATACAGATGAATTGCAGGGTATGCTTGAAGGTCCGAATGGCCGACTCCTGCTGCTATTTCCTGTGTTCCCACCGACTGCATTTGTTTGAACTGCTGTATTAATTTCAGAGACTGTATTAGGTTAGGGACTGAATTGGTTTGAGTGACTGTGTTATTTTGGGCGGCTGTATGAGTTTGAGGGAGTGTGTTAGTTCCTGAAACTGTATTTGGTTGAGAGATGGTTAATTTGAGGGACTGAATGAATTTGATGTGTTGTATTAGTTTTACATGCTGTACTAGTTTGAAGGGCTGAATTATTTTAAAGTGTTCATTTGAGGAAAGATGTTAGGTACAGGCAAATATGAAGTTGAGTGACTGTATTAGTTTGATGGGCTGTATTAATTTTAGAATTTGTGTTACTTTGAGGGTCCATATTAGTTTAAGTGGCTTTATTCGTTTAAGGGTCTGTATTAATTTGAGCGTATTTATTAGTTTAATGGACTGTATTAATTTGAGCGACTCTACTATTTTCTAAGGGATTGTAGTTTGAGGGTCTGTATTAGTTTGAGGGTCTGTACTAGTTTGAGTGGCTGTATTAGTTTGAGGATCCATACGTACAATTGCTTTCTTTAATTGTTTCACTGAATTGTCACATTTAAAGTGAGCAGCGACATCCCAGAATACAGTATAGCAGCTCTGAGAGAGCACACTAACACATTAGGAATTTAATTACTGAGTGGTCACAGCAGAGTGAAAGCCATCACTGAATCAATATTAGAAATACAGGTGTGTGTGATGGTGTTTTAAGGAACATCAACATTGTTGGGACAATACCACTTCTAATGAATATGATCAGAACCATCCAGTCTTTGGGTTGTTCGAATTCAATCTCAGCACAAAATATCTTCTCTCACAACAGGGGCTTAAATCATCTGTCGTAATCTGTTTGTGCAAAATGATACATGACCAAATTTGTAACCTCAATACCCCCGTGGAGTTTCTGCAAAGTATAAATTGAAAGCTCTGGGACTGCATTGCCTCAGAGTTTAATAAAGATAGATTGCCTGCAACACCAATGTGACAGGCCACTTCGTACAGAAAATGCATCAACCAATTAACAGTATCCAGAAAATATATTATGTTATCATTGCCATCATCGGTGTTCCTGGTAAGTGACTATACCCATTGAAGTTATGCAAATCTGTGTGTAAACTGGTGTCTGCTTTTGGTCTGTGCCTGATAACATTACATGTTGGTCTACTTGCAACATATACAGACACCTGATCATTGATACCATTTCATTAAGTCAAAGCTCCTGAAATATCTATGCAGCTTTATTACATTGCTTCAACTGAAAATCAGGCTCGGTTTGTTGCTCACAGTAGTGCTGTATTATACATTATTCTATTCACTTGAATATTGTGTGCGGTTGAATAAGACCTCAGCATAAACAAGTTTCGTAGAGAAGGTATTACTGGGTATATTTGTCAATGTAGAATTGTACTGAGTGTGGATCACTAACCGGAGTGGAATACCTGATCCCAGTGATCATGTATTACTGAGAGTATCTGTCACTGTAGAACTGTGCTGAGTGTGGATCACTAACCAGAGTGGCACACCTGATCCCAGTGACCATGTATTATTGCGGGTATCTGTCACTGCACAACTGTACTGCGTCAGGCAAGCGCCCCAACTGCCAAGAATGAGGAAAATAAATTTCGCTACATGAACATTGATTTTTAACCTATTGTTAGTGAAGAAAGAACTTGCTTTGAAAAACAATTGGAGACTTTGGATGGAGAGAAACATTAGCATATCAGCAGACAGTACTTCAAAGGACACAGGGTCTCGTCCCTGCTCGAATTTAATCCACAATGGACTTTTGAATACCAGACGTTGAAGCATTCTAGCTTAACTACTAAAATGGTCGAATACGCAAACAGACGTGGCCAGACCAGTTTAGTCACTTGACTAACTTACTGTTGGAGTTTTTTTGAATATAAACTGGCCATAGGGTTAAAACGCAGAAGGCTGTCAACCCTGGGCTGGAAAAGCCTTCTCTTCTGTCTGTTCTCATCTCCTTATCATCAGCTTCGGAAACCATTGAAGACATATCAACCCCAATAGAGAATATTCTCCGACAGTGAACAAGGTTTAAGAAGAATACAGGGTCTCAACGAAAAGCAGAACTACTTACAAAAGGACGACAGTGAGCTCAAAACACAGTAACAAGAAACTCTTCTGATTGCCTCAAACCTCTGCAATATAATTATTTCCTGCTCTTTTCTGTCCTTATTTGCATATGTGTATTGCGAGTGCATGTTAGCGTGGGCACGTCGTATATCCATAGGCAATGACCGAATTAGAGTGTAAGTAGGTTTCATAAATTTCACTTTTCTTCTTTACATGTATAAAAACCTGGTGTGCTCATGTTTCTTCCTTATAATTGGAAAGCTGTGAACAAGGATTCACCAATGTGCTGGTGGTGGTGGGGGTGGTGGGGGTGGTGGGGAGCTCAAAACACAGGGTGTTTAAAAATCAAACGCTGTTACAGTAAGACCAGATGTGAACAGTGAAATACCCCAAAACACCTTTCTCACACCTGGTCGTTACAACTGAGTGTGGATCACTGACCGGAGTGAAACCCCTGACTGCAGTGGCCATACATTACTGGGAGTATCCGTCAATGTAGTATTGGACTGAATGTGGGTCACGGACTGGAGTGGAAAAAGTCGGATTTACTTTGAAATCATTGTTTCATGTGACTGATCTCTGCACTCCACGGAGCTGCTTCTGTGTTTTGTGAATGCAGTCAGTGATGAAGGGAATGATTTTTGCTGCTGGTTGAAGATGTTGTGTAATAAGTGTATGAAGTGGAATGCACTGATGATACTGAGCTTCCTGTTGAATGGAGCCAATTGAAACAAATATTAACTATTTACGGACAGAAAAACAGCATCACAGCACTGTTACAGCATTCTAAGCCCCTGGATAATGATTTATTTCTACTTTACATATAGTGACTGCAAACACGGTCTGATGATTTTTAATCTCAATCCCCAGTACAGTCCTGAGAATCCGTGGGTCATGGGTGCTGAATTTTGTATCTGCGGTTACACAGGATGAATGTTGGGCTGTTGTTAGTGTTGTATATTGTTGATAGTTTTAAGGTGCTTGGGCGAGTTTTGCATGCTGAACTCCCGGAGTCTGTTCGGGTCTAAATGATAACTTACTAATTGCATTTAGACAACTATTTACACCCTTAAGCATATATTGCAGTCATCTCTCATTATACTTCTTGCTTCTTTCAAGCCTATTACCCATGTGACAATTATATCATCATCACCATTCCAGTGGAGGGGATACTCGCACTGGCTCAAACATTAATCATTCCAGAAGCTTATACAACATTCATGACTATTCCAATGCAGTAATGGATTCAGGTTGGAAAAACCAGTTCTTATCTATGATTCAAATTCTTTAGAAATGCAAACTTGCATTGATTTCTGCCCTGAGCTCAGTGAGGTGTTTCCCTGTGAGGAGAGACGACTGTAACTGCGGAACATACATTTTGAGTTTTCATAATACATAGTTCCGAATGGCTGCAGTAAATAATTCCATTAATAGTCTGCTAATAATGAAATAAATAGTTCACTGCTTCAATAAACAATGCACTTCGATATCTATAATAATATTAATGAGTTAATGAATGTAGTTTATAATCAATTTACAGAGAGTTAGATAAACATTACTGCACAGAAACTGACTGTTCTATTCAACTGGTTTCTGTCTCTCTTTATCCTCCACACAAGCCTTTCCACATCCCAGCCTATGTAACCCTTTCAGCATATCCTTCCATCCCTTTCTCCCTCATGTACCTATTCTAGATCCACCTTGAATGCTAATCACCTCAACTACTTCACGTGGTAACAAGTTCCACATTCTCAACACTCTCTCAGTAAAGTAACCTGTCCTGAGTTCCTTCTTGGATTTATTTATGATTATCCTGTATTGATAAACACCAGGTCTCGAATCCTCACAAGTGGAAATGTCATCTCCATGTATCCTTTCCAACACCTATTTATCATTATAATGCCCTCTATTTGATCACCTCCTGGCCGTCTCTTACATAGATAAAATAGTCGCAGCCATCTCAATCTTCCTTGATAGTTATAATCTTTTATATCTGTTATCATCTTCCTAAAAAAAAATCTCTACTCCTGTGCTTCCTGAGATATGAAGACCAGAAATGTACACAGTACAGTAAAGTTTAGTATGAACAAGGCACTAAATAAGCTTAATATCACCTTTCTGATTGTATTTCTCTTCCTTTAGATATAATACCAGTGCTTTGATTGCATTTTCATGGTCTTGTTAACCTTCAATTCTAATTTAAATCGTTTGTGTATTTGAGCCCCCAGAAGCCTTTGCACTTTGATTACTTTATCAATTATCTGCCCCCGTTCTACTTTAAATCTCTTGGAGATGTTTGATGAATCCTCTCAATTATTTCTTGACAGTTAGTTTCTGCTCTTTCAAATTCCTCTCAGTTCTTCAGTCTCCGAATCCTCACCAACTGCTCCATTCTGCCCCGACTGTCCCACAACACGTGTGCCTTCTTTCCTTCTGAGCTCGGAGCTGCTCTCCAGATGTCCATTGATATTTCTGTTCATGTCACTCCGCCCCTCTCTGCTCCAAAGTCGAGTAAACCTGAACTGTCCTTTAACTCACAGCAGACGGGATCTTTCCTGACCTTCAGCAGTAGGTCATTTCCGGGCCAATTTCCCTCGGCCGTCTCCTGTGTTTACATTCAGAGGGCGCCATTTCGAATTTATTAATTTGAGTCCGTTGCGTTGTTATTTCCACTGGAAATACTCACTCCCTCACTCACTCTGAAACATACAGGTTCTCTTTAGCACATCTTTTTTCTGTAGGACTCTTTCACCCTGAGCTGGAAAAAATCCACCTAATGTAATTTCCACCCCTCCATCACTTCCACACAGTCCATCATTGAATCTTCCCTCCCTCGACTTCTCTATCTCCATTTCAGGGGATTGGCTATCCACCAATATCGATTATAACCTCACCGACTCTCAAAGCTAGCTTGAATAAACTTTCTCCCATCCCATTTCCTGTCGAACTCTATTCCATTCTCCCCTTCTTCTCACCTTCCACTCCAAACCCCTCCACATGCGACACCTCATCCTCTGCCATTTCCACCATGTCCAGCTAAAACCCCCACCAAACATGTCTTCCCATCCACTCCTGTCACCCGCTCCATGCAACACACTGGTTCACACTTCTGTCACCCCCACCATCCAGTTTCCCTCCCTGCCCGGAACATTCCTATACAAGCACAGTACTTGCAACATCTGCCCTTCACCTCCTTCCTTCCAACCGTCCAATGTCTCAAACACTCCATCCCGGTGAAACAGAGATTTTCTTCCGTTCGGCCACACTTAGAATATTGCGTGCAATTCTGGTCGCCGCACTACCAGAAGGACGTGGAGGCTTTGGAGACGGTACAGAAGAGGTTTACCGGGATCTTGCCTGGTCTGGAGGGCATTAGCTATGAGGAGAGTTTGGGTAAACTCGGATTGTTTTCACTGGAACGACGGAGGGGGAGGTGCGACATGATAGAGGTTTTCAAAGTTATAAGCGGCATGGACAGAGTGGATAGTCAGAAGCTTTTTCCCAGGGTGGAAGAGTCAGTTACCAGGGGACATAGGTTTAAGGTGAGAGGGGCAAAGTTTAGAGGGTAGGTGCGAGGCAAGCTCTTGACATGGAGGGTGGTGAGTGCCTGGAACCTGTTGCTGGGGGAGGTGGTGGAAGCAGGTACCATAGAGACGTTTAAGAGGCATCTTGACAACTACATGAATAGGATGGGAATAGAGGGATAGGGACACCGAAAGTGCAGAAGGATTTAGTTTAGGCAGCCGTCAAGATCGGCGCAGGCTTGGAGGGCCGAATGGCCTGTTCCTGTGCTATTCTGTTCTTTGTTCTTTGTTCTTGTGTACTTCTTCCAATATACTTACTTTATTCACTGCCCACCATGCAGTCTCCTGTACCTTGGAAATGACCAAATGCAGATTGATGGATTGTTTTGCTTAACACTTCCTTTAAGTCTGAAAACAGGACCCTGAGCTTCCGATCACATGTCCCTTTAATTCTACTTCCCGCTGTGACCTCTCTATCCTCGGCCTCCTGCACTGTTCCACTTTGAAGCTAACTGAGGAACAGCACTGCATTTTTTTTGATTGACCCCTTTACAACCTGCCAGACTCAACACTGCGATTAAAAGCTTCAGATCATAACCATCGCTATTTTCTCGGATGGCCTGTGCTTGTAATGGATGGTGGCTATGCCAGAGTCACTGAAATGAGGTGTGGGCTGGTGCTTGGGGTGAGGATCCCCTCTCTGTACACGGCCGACTGGCTGGTCCTCATCCTTAGTGCCCACCCAACTTTTTCTGTCACTTTGCTGGGCTGCTGAGGCCTTCTCTTAGCCATGCTTTTCAAGTATTCTTCCCCTTCGTTAATTTGCTGTAACAATTTACTCTTCCTGTGGATCCATCTTCTTTTTTCTTTAATTGTCCCATTCTTCTTGCACCATCAGACCGTTTGTGATTGAATCATTCCTGCCCTCCGCTGACTCACTCACTTTATTCTCTGCTCCCCTACCCGACATTTCTCTGACCCTATCATTGCTTCAAAAATTCCCATCTTGAATACTTTTCAGCTGTGAGGAATGTTTATTGGTTCATCGAGTGAAACGGCAACAACCCCCACCCCCACCCCCGCCCCCTGGAGGAGTTGGGAGGCAGGGTGCGTAAAATCAGTTGGGATATTGTCGTGGTAGAGGGGTGGTGCCGCGCCCAACGCCTACCCACCCTCGCTGGTGGTGCTGCTGCGACTGAAGAGTTGCTGGCCCACTGATTGGCTGGTAAATCTTACAGGTGGGATATCCTGCCTGAGAGCGGCAGAAGCCCGACTTCAGGCAATTAATTGTCTGATCCACGCAAAACACAAGTCGTGGCTTCCAGGGCTCCGCGGAGGCTTTCCATCCGGTGGGTTGGAACACCATGTCCTGGTGAAATTCCTTCAGTTGTCTCTCTGTCTCTCGCCAAGATACTGCCTGTTCAGTGATTTTATCAGATTTAAAGCAGGCGCGGTATTTTGATTTTGCTACAATACTTAGACCTGGATATTAACAGCAGCAGATATGTTGGCAGGTGGGACGGAGTGAGGCCAGGGTTTCAGCATGTTATGCTGTTTGAATGTGTGTCTTTGGGTTCTCCACTTGGAGGTAATCCTGATCGGCAGACTTGGCTTCCAATCACACGATATGGACAGGGGAGCCGGCCGCAGGACAAAGTATATCATAGCCATGATCCCGAGGGGGAATTGTCCAATCAGAGGCTGCTAAATCCCCAACCATTGGGTGTTCTCCTATCCTGAGACATGTTCCCAGTCCGCTGGGGGTGACAAATCTCTGTGGAGTCCAATCCCCGGCACTGGGATGATGGCATGTTGGACGTTGGCTCAACCCTTGGGGTGTCCGATCAATGACCCAATAGTGGGGTGTCGATTCACCCCCCAGATCACTGAGGGATTCCAACCCCGGGAGGGAGGAGGCGATTGTCAATTAGGATTGTCTTTGTGTGGAGGGTAGCGTCTGATGAAAAAACCTGCCCTGCCAATGGTAAACCTGTAAAGCAAATTGAATCAGAGGCTTGACATCTGATTAAAATATTTAACGTGTTGACCACCTCCTGAGTTCGGTTGGTGCTCCCCTCCTGTTCCTCCTCTGCTAAACCTGGCAGTTGGAAGGTTAGAGGTGGTTTGAGCTCATGGTTGAGATTTTTAAGTATTAAACGCTGATCCTATTGCAACCCACTCATTCTTGGTGTTAAAATCGAGCTCTTACTCTCTGCAGAATGTTTGAACAGTAATTTCCAGTCTCTTTTCCCTTCTCTCTCTTACAGTTAATTTACTTGCGATTGTGATCCTGTACCGGGGAAAGTGCGGACTCTCCACCTGGACCACTCGTTACCTGGTGGCCATGGCAAGGGCGGATCTACTGGTTATTATCACTGAGATCATACTGTGGCGAATCAGTTATTACTTTTTCCCGGGATCTTTCCTGAACATCACTCCTGTGTGTAGTGTTATCTATGTCCTGCTTCGTGTAGGTAGGGACTGTTCTGTCTGGTTCACCGTCACCTTCTCCTTTGATCGATTTGTGGCCATTTGTTGCCAGAAGCTGAAAACTAAATATTGCACCGAGAAAACTGCGGCTGTGGTTCTAGCAACAACCTGCATTTTGCTCTGTTTAAAAAACATCCCTTTCTATTTTCCAATTAAACCTGTAGAGATAATTGACAATGTACCATGGTTCTGTACTGCAAAGCCAAGCTACTATACTGATCCCGGATGGGTGAGTTTTGACTGGTTTGATACAGTTTTAATCCCATTGCTCCCATTCACTTTAATTCTGTTGCTCAACACTCTAACAGTCCGGCACATTTTAGTGGCGAGTCGAGTCCGTAAGGGACTGAGGGGTCAGAGCAAGGGAGAGTTACGCAGTGACCCAGAGATGGAGAACAGAAGGAAGTCTGTGATTTTACTCTTCACCATATCCGGCAGCTTCATACTTCTGTGGTTGATGTATGTTATATATTACTCAATTTGTAATATTGCAGGGACATTTCTTGAGGATTACACTGATCCTTTCTATATCTTTGGACAAGTCGGATTGATGCTGCAGGTTCTAAGTTGCTGCACAAACACATTTATCTATGGGGCAACTCAGTCCAAGTTCAGAGAGCAGGTCAAAAACGCAGTGAAATATCCAGTTACGTCAGTTATTCAATTAATTAATAAATGGAGCAACTGAAACCAGCCCTGATGAGGGTACCAGTATTTCCCTCTATGAATGTACAGGAGCCGACAGCTCCGCTGCCTCAGCTTGGTGTCTGCTCGGATGGAGGAGGCCTTGTCCCTACTTAGTCCCCATGTTAGCTGAAAACAGTTCTGTCTCCTCAGCTTCTGTCAGTCTCTCCCTTAAAATCTGCTGTCATCACACCTCTCCTCAATAAAACACACCTTAACCCCTCTGTCCATGAAATCATCCTACCTCCAATCTTTCTTTCCACTCTAAAGTCCTTTCAGGTATTGCCAGCTCACTAATCCATGCTTATCTTTCCTGGATACCAATATTCGAATCTCTCCAATGAAATTTCGCCCTGCCGCACTCGCAAAATTGTTCTTATTTTAGTGCAAAGGAGTCTGCAAAGGGGTCCGGGGTTGCGGGAGCTCTGGAAGGGATCCAGGGTACCGGGGGCTCTGCAAGGGATATGGGATCCCTGTGCTCTGCAAGGGGGCTAAGTGTTGGGTTGCTGTGTAGTGGGGGGGGGGGGTGGGGGTTCAGTATAGATTAGTAAACTGCAGTGTCATGGATCTATGTGCTCACACTGTTGGAAAGGGATGGGGGGAAGTGGGGAAACATCATCACGATTGGGATATGAGGACCATCTCCGTTGACAGAATTTGCACGTCCTCATGTGCCAAGGCAGGCAGTTGGATGGGTTGAGTAACAGTGAAGGAGGCAAGAAGCAAACAGATAACGTCGCAATTCGAGCCATTCACAGAGTGAAATAAAATCTCATATTAATGCCTCAACTCTGTCACGTCCTTTTCATTTCAAGTGCCTTGCAAGTGGCTGCAATGCTTCTCGTGATCAGAGTAGATCATATGTTAATGAGGGCTGTCGTCACATTGGCATCGCCTGAGGGGAGAAGGCAGAGGTCAGCAGCTTACAATTAAGGTAGAACAAAGAACAAAGAACAAAGATAATTACAGCACAGGAACAGGCCCTTCGGCCCTCCAAGCCTGCGCCGATCCAGATCCTCTCTCTAAACATGTCGCCTATTTTGTAAGGTTCTGTATCTCTTTTCTTCCTGCCCATTCATGTATCTGTCCAGATACATCTTAAAAGAATCCATCGTGCCCGCATCTACCACCTCCGCTGGCAATGCGTTCCAGGTGCCCACCACCCTCTGCGTAAAGAACTTTCCACGCATATCCCCCCTAAACTTTTCCCCTTTCACTTTGAACTCGTGTCCTCTCGTAATTGAAACCCCCACTCTGGGAAAAAGCCTCTTGCTATCCATCCTGTCTATACCTCTCATGATTTTGTACACCTCAATCAGGTCCCCCCTCAACCTCCGTCTTTCTAATGAAAATAATCCTAATCTACTCAACCTCTCTTCATAGCTAGCGCCCTCCATACCAGGCAACATCCTGGTGAACCTCCTCTGCACCCTCTCCAAAGCATCCACATCCTTTTGATAATGTGGCGACCAGAACTGTACGCAGTATTCCAAATGTGGCCGAACCAAAGTCCTATACAACTGTAACATGACCTGCCAACTCTTGTACTCAATGCCCCGTCCGATGAAGGAAAGCATGCCGTATGCCTTCTTGACCACTCTATTTACCTGCGCTGCCACCTTCAGGGAACAGTGGACCTGAACACCCAAATCTCTCTGGACATCAATTTTCCCCAGGACTTTTCCATTTACTGTATAGTTCACTCTTGAATTGGATCTTCCAAAATGCATCACCTCGCATTTGCCCTGATTGAACTCCATCTGCCATTTCTCTGCCCAACTCTCCAATCTATCTATATTCTGCTGTATTCTCTGACAGTCCCCTTCACTATCTGCTACTCCACCAATCTTAGTGTCGTCTGCAAACTTGCTAATCAGTCCACCTATACTTTCCTCCAAATCATTAATGTATATCACAAACAACAGTGGTCCCAGCACGGATCCCTGTGGAACACCACTGGTCACACGTCTCCATTTTGAGAATGCCAAATGCCACAGAGCTTTATGACAATGAATCCAAATGATTTGAACAAAGACTCTTTGAATTGTTTTACACAAAACATATAAAATTCATCCATGAGAGCCAAAGTGTGGCTATGTGCAGGTGCTGCTGCACAGTGCGATCCCAGCGGCAGCAGCTGAACTGGAGACAGGCTGCTGATCAGGATGACTCTTGGCCTGCGATGACAATGGTGGGCGTCCTTTGGCTGCCTGAGGCCTGGAAGGCCCGAGGTCCCCGGGGGTGTTCTGGACTGGTGCACCGGTTCTCCTCAGGTATCTTGGCAGCTGGAGCTGGGCTGACTGGTTCAGGGGCTTAAGACTCAGTCTCCACACTCGGAACGTCCTGAGGGGTGCCCCCAGAAATGGATGTCAGCCTCTCCTGCACACTTTTAAGGCTGTCGAGCCTCACTGATCTCCAGAGAAGGACCAGGAGCTACAGAAGCCTCTCGGCTCCTGTTCCTTCACTCACCTTGCCACTGCTGCATTGAACTCATGGCCAACGTGAGGGTGCGCAGGTCTGCATGCAGCAGTGGGAGCTGGTTCTCCATGATGGTCGTCAACTTCGGATTAAGGAAGCCATGCGCCCATCGGCCTGAGACACGGGCCTGTTCTATAGACTGTTCCATCGTCCGCTCATGGCTGTGCATGAGCTCTGGCATCATCACCAGATGTTGCTATACCTCTCTCTGGAACCACAGGATGTGATGTCAACACCAGAGACTTATCATCACCCTGGGCTTATCATTCTCCTGGCCAACCCACAGTCCTCCAACTGTCAGAGCCCTTGTCTGTCTTAGGTTCAACCAGCTGCTCGGGCGCATGTGTATGATACTCTCACCAGCTTGTGACTGTGATTTTAATCCCAAGCAGTACCCATCGAGATGAAAGTATCTGCGCTGGTGGAGGGTAAAAGCAAGTCATGGGACGGTACTTTCTCTAAGTAGTCATCCTCCTCAGAGGTGGACGCCTGTCCCTCTGTGTTTTTTTTTTTTTTTTCGTTCATGGAATGTGGGCATCGCTGGCTAGGCCAGCATTTATTGTCCATCACTAATTTCCCTTGAACTGAGTGACTCGTTAGGCCAGTTCAGAAGGCATTTAAGAGTCAACCATATTGCTGTGGCAGCCAGAGTCACATGTAAGCCAGACCAGGTAAGGATGGCAGATTTCCTTCCCTCGAGGTCATTAGTGAACCGGATGGGTTTTTACACCAATTGACAATGGTCACCATTGTACTAGCTATTACTGTAATCCCATATTTATTAATTGGATTCAAATTTCACCATCATATCCCCAGAGGACTAGCCTGGACCTCTGGATTACTAGTCCAGTGACATTACCACTATGCCACCACCTCCCCATGTAGTGGGCCCATGAGAATGGCTACCTGCATGAGAGAATGCTAACATATGTGAGTGAGGCTGTACAGATCTCCTGATGCCAACCAATCCTTATGTGAGTCTCCAAAATTGATGCACGTACCCATGGGAGACAATACTCACTCTCTTGCACAGATACTCCAATCTTCCCGTCTGTTATTGCGCTGCAGTCCTGCGTGCCCGCCATCTCTAAAGCCTCTACTTCAGTGGAGGTGAGTGGACATAGATCTGGGAGTCCTCCCCCTGTCCAGACCGCCATCTTATCCTGCAAGAGGAAGGATAGAGATGGTTGAGAATGGCAGAGAAATCAACATGACAGTTCTGCTCATTTCAGCCCCTAATCCCTTACTGGGAAACCTGATTTCACTCACACTGACACTTGGTGTCAGGGGATTTTAGTGGGCTGAACTATGAAGGAAGGTGGTCTGTGACCAAGAGACAGCCATGCATCTCAGGAAGAGACAAAACTCCAGGCAGTCAATCAACGCTGTAGCGCTGCTACCCTCCCCATTTCGCGCAACCTCCCGTGTAGACACATGCAAAGCACAGAAAGGCAATTGGAATGGAGCTCTCACCTTGGCAGAACGCAGGAAGTGATTGACCCTCTTCCTGCACTGGATCCAGTTGCACTGGGTGACCCCACGGCTGCTAATTTCCTCTGTAATCTCCACCCAGGCTTGCTTGGACAGGCGGGAGGACCTCTTCTTGCCATCGTGGGGAAGGGATCCTCGCGCCTTTCCCGTGCAACCTGGTGTAGAATCTGCATGGTGTTATCACTGAACCGTGGGCCCATCCTATGTCTTTGTTCTGACACTGTCTTCTGCTATCCACGGTGAGGGCACAGGAACCAGTCGGACAAAATTGTAGGCTGCACCAAGCTGACAATGAATCCAAGGTAGGCGTGAATGCAGGGGTGACAGGCCTTTAAATATGGAGCCAACACCTGCTCCAGATTCATCTGAGGCAGTAATTAATGTCTTGCCTCCCACCCCCGTCATATGATTGGTGGGGCGGGGGAACTCGTGCCTCCTCTGCGAAAGGCAGCTGCCCATTGCGTGATTGCCGTGGGGCTGGCACCAATATGACGGACAGAAACGATGCCCTTTTCCAGGCCACCATCGGTCCCGCTACAGACTCGTTATATTCAGACAAAAGCATCCCCAAAGGAATATAGACAGGTTAATTGAGTGGGAAAACATTTGTCAGATAGAGTCCAATGTGGGAAAATGTGAGTTTGTCAACTTTCGAGGGAAGGATAGAAAAGCGGAATATCATTTAAATGGAGAGAAATTGCAGAATTCTGCGTGGCAGAAGGATCTGGGGTCTTTGTGCATCATAACAAGTTATCAGGCAGGCAAAGCAAGTAATCAGGAAGGGAAATTGAATGTTGTCCTTTATGGTAAAGGAATGGACTATAAAAGTAGGGAAGTCTTGCTGAACTGCACAGGGCATTGGTGAGACTGCACGTGGAGTACTGTGTACAGTTTTGGTCTCTTTCCTGAATGAGGAATATACTTGCATTGGAAGCAGTTCAGAGAAGGCTCACTAGGCTGACGGAGCTAAATAGAGAGGGATGGTCTGCAATTCTTCATTTTAGAGATATAGCAATGAAACAGGCCCTTCGGCCCACCGAGTCTATGCCGACCAAGAGCAACCCATTTTATACTAACCCTGCAGCAATCCCATATTCCCTTCCACCCACCTGCACGAGGGGCAATTTACAATGGCCAATTTACCTATCACCTGCAAGTCTTTGGCGGTGGGAGAAAACCGGAGCACCCAGCGAAAACCAAGGCAGTCACAGGGTGAACTTGCAAACTCCACACAGGCAGTACCCAGAATTGAACCCGGGTCCCTGGAGTTGCGAGGCTGCAGTGCTAGCCACTGTGCCACTGTGCCATCCATTCTTCTGGCAACTAGTTGAAAAATATATTAAGTTATGGCAGGACAGCTCAGCTCCGTCGACTGTGCCTTCTGTGGTATGTTGGAAGCCACGGATGCTTCACGTGGCCTGGATAAACACATCTGCAGGAAGTGTCTCAAGTTGCAGAAACTTGAGCTCTGGGTTTCAAAACTCGAGCGGTGGCTGGAGTCACTGTGGTGCATCTGCAATTCTGGGAACTATGTGGATAACACATTTATGGAGGTGGTCACACTGCAAGGTAGGAGCGTGCAGGCAAAGAGGGAATGTGTAACCGCCGGAAAGTCCAGGAGGACCGGGTGGGTAGTGCAGAAGTCCTCTGAACAAGTTTTCCATTTTCAACATTCGTGAGGTCGATGGTTCCTCATTAGAGTGCCGCCACAACCAAGTTCTGGCCATCACGGGCGTGTCCATTGCACGGACAGGAAAGAAGAAGAGTGAAAGAGAAATAGTGGTAGGAAATTCGATAGTTAGGGGCGTTTCTCTGGACGTATACCCGAAGCCTGGATAGCATACTGCCTCCCTGGTGCCAGGGTCAAGGATGCCACAGAGTGACTGCTGGACATTCCTAAGGGGGAGGCTGAACAGCCAGAAGTCGTAATTCACATTGGTACCAGCGACATAGATAAGAAGAGGGGCGAGGTCCTGAAGGCAGCTTTGAGGGAGTTAGGTAAGTCAGTAAAAAAAAAATAACCTCAAAGGTAGTAATCTCTGGATTACTCCCTGTTGCATGTGCTGATGAGCATAGAAATAGGAGGTTAGAACTGATGGATGCATGGCTGGACAGATGGTTCAGGGGGTGGGCTTTAAATTCCTAGAGCACTGGGACCGGCTCTGCTGAAGGTGGGACTTTTTGAAGCTGGAGGTTTTGCTCCCCAATAGGGCCACGACCATCATTCTTTAGGTGAGGTTTGCTGGTGCTGCTGGGCAGGGTTTAAGCTAGTTTGGCAGGGGATTGGTAACCTGAGGGTAGACGCAGATGGGGCAAAATCAGAAATGGAAATGGAAGGCCGAATATTAGTGAGTGAGTCTGGAGGCAGAGGAAACAAAGGGTAGAAAATTAAAAAGAAAATAATTGGGCATGGCTCAAGGGCATCTACTTCAATGCAAAGAGTATAACAAATAAAGCAGATGAGCTGATGTCACAGATAGAAACGTGGCAGTGCGATATCATAGCTATTACAGGAACATTGCTTAAAGAGGGTCAGGAATGGCAGCTCAACATTCCTAGTTACAGGATTCAGACGAGATAGAGAGGGGGAAAATGGTGGGGCAGTGACCATTTTGGTTAGCGAAACAATTATAGCTGTGATGAGGGATGATACATTCAAAGGATCATCAATGAAGGCCATTTAGATTGAGCTCAGGAACGAAAAAGGGGCAGTCAAACTACTGGGAGTGTATAGTCAGAGGGAGATAGAAGAGAAACCATGTAGGCAGATCTCTGAGAAGTGCAAAAACAAAAGAGCAGTAACAGTAGGGGATTTCATCTATCCCAATATTAACTGGGCTAATTTTAGTGCGAAAGGAATGGAGCAAAATCATTGAGGTGCATTCAGTAGAACCTTTTTGGCCACTATGTAGCAAGTTCAATAAGAGAGGGCACAGTTCTGGTCTTAGTTTTAGGAAATAATGCATGGCAGCTGGAAGGAGTGGTTGTGGGAGAGCATTTAGGTGGTAGTGATCATAGTTCAGTTATTTTTAATATCATTGTGGAAAAGGGTAGAGATACTACAGGAGCTAAATCTCTCAATCAGTGCAAGGCCAATTTTTCAAAGCTGACGAGTGATTTAGCAAAAATGGTCTGGAAACAGCTCCTTGAAGGTAAATCTGTGTCAGAGCAGGGAGACATTCAAAGGTGAGATTAAGAGTGTTCAGATTCCCACAAAGAGAAAATGTGGGACAGCCAAATCTACAGACCATTGGATGCCAAGGAGCTCACAGGGTACAAATAAGGCAGTAAAGGAAAGCTTATGTCAGACACCTAAAACTCTACACTACAGAAATCCAAGAGGAGTACAGAACGTGGAGGGGTGAAATCTAAAAGGACATTAGTCAAGCAAAGAGAGGGCAAAAAAGAATATTGGCAGGTAAAATAAAGGAGAATGCAATCAATGTATTAAGAGGAAGATGACAACAAAGAAAAGAATGGGACTCAAAAGAACAGAAAAGGAAGCGATGTGTGGAGGCAGACGTGGTGGGTATGGTTCTGAATGAATACTTTGCGTCTGTGTTCACAAACAGGGGATGATGCAGATATTATAGTCAAGGAGGTGGACTCTGACGCATTGGATGTGATAAATATAGGGAGAGAGGAAGTATTAAGGGAACTGACATCCTTGAAAGTGAATTAATTACCAGGGCTGGATGAAATGTGCTGTAGGCTGTTAAAAGAAGCCAGTGAGGAAATAGCAGAAGGTCTGACCATCATTTTCCAATCCTGACTGAATGCAGGTGTGGTGCTCGAAGATTAGGGGTCTTCAAATGCTGTACGTTTGTTTTAAAAGGAAGTGAGAGATAGACCAAATAGTTACAGGCCAGTCAGTCTAACCTCGGTTGCAGGCAATAAAGCCTGGTTCGGGTAAAAAATTAAAACCCGACCCAGGCCCGGCAGGACAACAGCCAATCCAAACCCGACCAGGGACCGAGTCCTTTAATTTCTTTTCATGCCCGACCCGACCCGAAATATGTTATTGAAACAGAAACAAGTTGTAGATTAAAAAGAAAACAATACCACCAGCTAGTGGGAACGACAATGTGCAGTGCAATTGGGACATTTACATCATTAGTACTCTCAGTGAGCTCTCAAACTCTGCTAGGGTGCCTAAGGAAGACAGGATAAGTCAACAAGTGTGAGAATGAGTCACCCCATTACTCTTGCATTAGTGGACAGTTCAGGAACCCAGACATGATGCTGTCAGAGAGCATAACCAACTTCTGTCTGTTTTAGATCCTCTGCTACTTACTTATTCCTCTACTGTATTGAGGAAGGAGGTACTTGTAGCATTTGTGGCATTCAGGTCTCTGTACAATTTGAGTAGACATAGAGGGATATGTCCAGCTTGCATACTTATGGAAATGACGCAGGAAGACTAGCTGGCCCATCAAGACAGCCCCACTGCAAATAGCTGGACCATCATGTCTAAACAGTTCCTCCCTCTCCCTAACTCGCATCTAAATCTACCAGCAGTGGCAGAAAAAGATAAAGTCCTTGGGCCAATGTGGGGAAAAGCTCAATAAATTTCCTCTCCAACGCCCTGCTGCCTTGGCAGTCGAAAACCTGTCCAGGAGATTACATCGACCATGTGTTACCTATAAAGAAAATTATTTTCTAAATGATGCAACTTACCCACAGTCCACCCACCACAACAGCTGACAATAAATTCCAGAGGCTCTGCATTCTCCTCTGGAAAATGAACCACCTAACACCCTGTCTGTTCCTTTGCATATGTGGTTTGATATACTTTTTTTAAGTTAAGCTCATAGATGGTTTTCTCTCTGCAATGTTACTTGTCTGCTATCGTGAAACAATCAATTGGCAAGTAAAGGAGCAAAGCCTTGCTTTTGAAAATCAATCAAGATTACTTCCACAGCCATTCTAGTTTGTTTGAAATTATCTACAATCGATGGAAGAATATTGCATTACTAATGCTACACTGTATAATGTCTTCAGCATGGTTTTGACATGAACCAAAGTTTCTAGAGATAGCCAAGTCGCGCTATACACAATTGAAGCAATATCCCGTTCCTCCTATATGCAAATCTCCTTGAAGTGAGGGCCAACATACCATTTGCATTCTCAATTGATTGCTGTACCTGCGTACTAGCTTTTAGTGGCTCATGAGCAAGGCCACCCAGATCTTTTTGGCCAGCAGCACTTCCCAACCTCTCACCATTTAATGAAATACTCTGACTTACTCTCATTATATTCCATCTGCAATGTTCTTGCCCATTCATTTAGCACGTCCATCCCCTTGAAGCGTCCTTCTATCCTCCTCACAACTTACATTCCCTCCTAATTTTATGACATCCATAAATATAGAAATATCACAATTGATCCCATATCCAAATAACTTATATAGATTGTAAACAACTGTGGCCCAAGCACTGGTCCTTACAATGCCCCACAAGTAACAGTCTGCCATCCTGAATAATACCCATTTATTCTTACTCTATGCTTTCTGTCGATCAGCCAGTTCACAATCCTTTGCAGTATATTACCCCCAATCCCACGTGCTCTGGAGTCATGGAGTCACAGAGTCATAGAGTTGTACAGCAAAGAAACAGGCACTTCGGCCCATCGTGTCTGTGCCAGCAATCAACCACCTATCTTTTCTGATCCCATTTTCCAGCACTTGGCCCATAGCCTTGTACACCATGGCGTTTCAAGTGCTCATCTAAATACTTATTAAATATTGTGAGAGCACCCCCTCAGGCAGTGCGTTCCAGATTCTAACTACCCTCTGGGAGAATTTTTTTTCCTCAAATCTCCTCTAAACCACCTGCACCTTACCTTAAATCTATGTCTTCTGTTTCGTGTCACCTCCGCTAAAGGAAAACGTTTCTTCCTATCGCCCCTATCAATGCCTCTCATAATTTTGTATACCTCAATCAGGTCCCCCTCAGCCTTCTTTGCTCTAAGGAAACCAACCCTAGCTTATCCAGTCTCTCTTCATAGCTGAAAGCCTCCAGCCCAGGCAACATCCTGGTCAATCTCCTCTGCACCCTCTCCAGTGCAATCACATCCTTCCTATAGTGTGGTGACCAGAACTGTACACAGTACTCCAGCTGTGGCCTAACTAGCATGTTTAAGAGCTCCATCATAACCTCGCTACTCTCATACTCGATACCTCGGCTAATAAAGGAAAGTATCCCTTATGCCTTTCTAACCACCTCATCTACCTGTGCTGCTGCCTTCAGTGATCTATGGACAAGTACACCAAGGTCCCTCTGACCCTCTGTACTTCCTAGGGTCCTACCATCCATTGCATATTCCCTTGCTTTGTTAGTCCACCCAAAATTCATCACCTCGCACTTCTCAGGATGAACTTCCATTTGCCACTGCCCTGCCGATCTTACCAGCCCATCTATATCGTCCTGGAATCTAAGGTTTTCCTCCTCACTCTTTACGGCAACACTAACTTTCGTGTCATCTGCCAGCTTACTGATCATACCTCCAATATTCACTTCTAAATCATCAATGTTCACCGATCTATGTGGTACGCCACTGGTCACAGGCTTCTAATCGCAAAAACAACCCTTGACCATCACCTTCTGCCTCCTGCCACTACGCCAATTTTTGATCCAAATTTCCAAATTGCCCTTGATCCCACGGGCTCTCACCTTCTTGACCAATGTCCCATGTGGGACCTTATCAAAAGCCTTACTGAAGTCCATGTAGACTACATCAACTATTTTACCCTCATCTTCACCTCGAAAAATTCAATCAAATTTGTTAAGACATGATCTCCCCTGACAAAGCCATGCTGACTATCCCTGACTAATTCCTGCCTTTCCAAGTGGAGACTAATCCTGTCCCTCAGAATTTCTTCCAATAGCTTTCCTTCTCCTGATGTTAGATTCACTGGCCTGTAATTACCTGGTTTATCCCTAATACCCTTCTTGAAACTCTCACTGTCCTCCAGTCCTCTGGCACCTCTCCTGCGCCAGAGAGGATTTGAAAATTTGTGTCAGAGCCCCTGCAATGTCCTCCCTTGCTTCATATAGCAGTTTGGGATACATCTAATCGGTGTCTCGGGATTTGTCCACTTTTAAGCTAATTCTGTTCACTAATCTGCTGTGTGGGACCTTACAAAAAGACTTTTGAAAATCCAAATACACCACATCCACTGATGCTACAAGTCACATCCTCAAAAAAACTCCAGCAGGTTTGTCAAAAATGAATGTCCTTTCACAAATCCATGTTGACTCTGCCCAATCAACTTTCAATCCAATTATTGCTCGAGTACTCTTTATTGATACTAATTACTCTCAGTTCCTCATTGTTACAAGTCCCTTGGCATCCTCGTATTCCTGGGAGATTTTCTATATCTTCCTCCATGAAGACAGGCACAAAGTACTTGTTTATTTTCTTCACATTTCCTTATTCTCCAGCACAAACTGTCTTGCCCCCGCCTATAATGGACCCACATTCATCTTTGCTGTTCATTTCCATTTTACATACCTAAAGAAGCGTTTACAGTCCGCATTTATAGTTCTGGCTAGTTTACATTCATAGTCTTGCTTCATTTTCTTTATTGTTTTATTGGTCCTCCTTTGCTGGATTCTAAATTGTTCCCAGTTCTCGCGCTTACCAATATCTCTGGCGACCTTATAAGCCACTTCCTTTGACCTCGTGCAATTCATAACTTCTTTTGTTAACCATGGTTCATTCACCTTTTCAATTGGGTTTTTGTGTCTTAGAGGGATGTATACTTGTTGTAAGCCTCATCTTCAGTATCTCTGGACTCAGAGAAATAGAGATCATTCTCACTCCAGCAGCTCTGGAAACTTTCTATCTTTATCGAAAGCATTTCCATGTAGTTTACTGGAGAGACGGACGTCGATTGTTTGTGCTTTGACTTCCTGTTAAGCATTTGCAACATTGCCAAAGTCACATTTTGTCGCTAGTTGCCTCAATCACATGCAATATTGTTTTCTTCTTATTTAATGCACCAGAAGACAAAGGTTTCCGAAATGTGTTTTATTATGTGCAAAGTTTTTGTTGGTGCATTTTCCATTGAGTCATTTTGCTCAGGTTTAAGTATCTCAAAGATGTCTTCTAATTCTTCACCTCCATAGTGCAGAATCAAAGCCTTTTTCCTGTGTTGCCTATGGTTGTGAAACCTGCCATTGTGCCTTCAAAATGTCACAGCCACGTTTGCCAATGTGGGAATACAGATGATGGCTCTGATTTCGCATCAAAGGATGCTAGGTTGGGCATAGACAACGCCATGTTGATCAGCAACACAGTAATAGTGCTTGTGCAAGGATTGAGCTTGTTTTCAGAGGAATCTTCAGTACAATGCCTAAGATTATGTATTATTTTTGATTGGACTGTTATTTTGAAGAGAAAAATGTGTGTATTTGCACTGTAAAAGCTTCATATGTGTCATTCTAACACATTCTCCAACTTGAAATGCTTTCTGTAAAAGGAAACAAAAATCTTCCAAAATTTTTATACTCGAAAGTAATGTTTCCAGTTTTTCACCATCCTTTGCTGTTTACCTCATCGTCATTGTGATGACTCTCAGAGGTGGAGTGTGGGTTAGCCACGTTACTTTCGGATATGTGGCAGAAACAGAGAGACAGACACTGCAGGCTGTTGGACATAATGAAGTCTTCTTAAATGAGGTATTTATTCTATTTTAATTTCACTTAACCTTTGCTAGCATGCGCGTTCTACTGCAGTCTGGTGTACACAAAGCACAATGCAATTGCATGACAACACCACTGAGACTATTCCAGCACACTCCTGACTTGTGCTTGGTCGATGATGTACAGGCTTTAGGGAGTCAGGAGGTGAGTTCCTCGCCACTGAATTCCCAGCCTCTGACCTGCTCTTGTAGCCACAGTATTTATATGGTTGGAGCATTAATTTTCTGAGTAAAGGTAACCTCTTGTTGATAGTGGGAGATTCAACGATGGTAATATCATGGAACATCAAGGGGAGATGCTTAGATTCTCTTTTGTTGGAGATGGTGACTGTCTGATACTCATGGGGCAAAATGTTACTTGTCACTTGTCATCCCAAGGCTGAATGTTGTCCAGGACTTGTTGCATGCAAGGACAGACTGCTTCAGTATCTGAGGAGTTACAAGTGGTATTGAATTGTGGACAATCATCAATGGAACATCCATACGTCTGATCATTTGTTGAAAGGAACTTCATTGATGAAGCAGCTGAAGATTGTACGACCTGAGGAACTGTTGCAGCAATGTTTGGCCTCCAACAACTACAACCATCTTCCTTAGTGCTTGGTATGACTCCAACATGTGGAGAGTTTTCCCATTGCTTCTCATTAATTTCAATTTTACTCGGGTTTCTAAATGCCACACTGGGTCAGATACTGCCTTGATGTTTAAGGGCACTTACTCTTTCGTCCATGTTTGACCAAGCCTGTAATGAGATGAGCAGCCGAGGTCTGGCAGAACCCAAACTGTGCAACGATAAACTGGTATAAGTGCAAGAGTCACATGGTAGTCCTGCCAACGACACCTTCCTTGACTTTGGTGATGATTGAGAGTAGATTGATGGAGCAGTAATTGGCCAGATGGGATTTGCCCTGTTTTTTGTGGACTGGGAATACCTGGAAAATGTTCCACATTTTCAGATAGGTGCCAGTGTTTTAGATAGTTTAGGGGCTTGGCTCGTTCTGGCACGGAAATCTTCAGTATTATAGCCAGCATGTTGTCAGGGCCTATATCCTTTGCCTTGCTCTGTGACTTCAGCCATTTCTTGATATAATGCAGAGTGAATTGAGTTGGCTGAAGAATGGAATCTCTGATGGTTGGGTCCTCAGGGAGAGGCCGTGATGAATCACCCATACGGCACTTCTGGCCGAAATTGTTGCAAACGCTTCAGCCTTGATTTTTGCACTGATGTGACGGTCTTCCCCATTTTGGAGTTTGGGGATGTTAGTGGAGTCTCCTCCTCCCTGTTAGTTGATGTCAAGTTAACTTTATGGTCAGTACAGAGTGAAGCAAAGTTACAGCTAATTGTCAAATTGGGTTTGATAAGCAAAAACGGGAAAATACATTCCAGTTAGTAATTAAATGCCACGTGATAAATAGTACTCCAGGGAAGAAAGTTACAGTTAATTGTTAAATTGTACTCTCAAACAAATGCAGAGGTGAATAACGTTCCGATGATTTCTTCCACTTAAGTGTAATATTCCATCTGGTTGGCGTGTTACACCTGGGTGAATAATCTTAATTTTACACAAAGTGGGACATGACACTTAAATGTGTCATAACAGGTAAATACGCAACAAATATAAAAGCATAATTTAAGAATATCTTCGCACTATAGGCTTGGAATAACTTGACTGTGAAAAGCCACAGACTAAACTGCATTTGGAATCTGTATTCATTCCTCTGCATTACTGTTATGTGAAGACATATTCAGGAATTAAAAGCAGTTCTCGAAGAACCAGGAAAACATGTTCATATTCCAGCTGCATTGCCAATCTGAAATATTACATCAATAATTATGAGCTGCTGCTGCAGAAGCAAAGTGCACGTGAGCATGTATATCTGTGTCATCTGTCATTGATGAAAAATTAGGACAGCAGCATAGATTTTCTCAATTGGCCTGCATTGGTTTTCAAAAATGTGCAAAATAAACCTTGCAGCAAGACGTTAGAGCAGTTACACTGTGCAATCACCTTTGCATTCTAAGTACCAGAGCAAAAAACGAATATGGTAGAGGGGCGCACTAGGGTGGCGCTGCAGTTTAGTGATGCCTCCCTGCTCACTCTCCTCTGGGCTGAGCAGGCAAGGCGGGAGGTCCTTTTACTCAGCTATAGTTGGAAGAGGCCCTCCTGCCCAACCAAGGCAACCTGGCTGGAGGTGGCACAGCAAGTAAATAAACACAACCAAAGGACAATGTGATCAGCAGCCTTCCTCCAGTCAGGCAGCTGATGCATGAGTGGCGCTGCAAAGGAGCACCCGCAAGCATTTCCAAAAGGCAGCATGACACAAATGGTTCCATATGGGTGACACAACACTGTGACAAGTTCAACCTCTAAATCTTCTTTACCAGCATGGTATTGTTTTTACTGTGTGAATGAAGTGTGCCAGCATGTACCGATCAAAGAAAAGAAAGAACAAAGAAAATTACAGCAGAGGAGCAGGCCCTTCGGCCCTCCATGCCTGCGCCGATCCAGATCCTCTATCTAAACCTGTCGCCTATTTTCTAAGGGTCTGTATCTCTTTGCTTCCTGCCCATACATGTATCTGTCTAGATACATCTTAAAAGACGCAATCGTGACCGCGTCTACCGCCTCCGCAACCAACGCATTGCAGGCACCCACCACCCTCTGCATAAAGGATTTTCCACGCATATCCCCCCTAAACTTTTCCCCTCTCACTTTGAATTTGTGACCCCGAGTAATTGAATCCCCCACTCTGGGAAAAAGCTTCTTGCTATCCACCCTGTCTATACCTCTCATGATTTTGTTCCCCTCTCACTTTGAATTTGTGACCCCGAGTAATTGAATCCCCCACTCTGGGAAAAAGCTTCTTGCTATCCACCCTGTCTATACCTCTCATGATTTTGTACACCTCAATCAGGTCCCCCCTCAACCTCCGTCTTTCTAATGAAAATAATCCTAATCTACTCAGCCTCTCTTCATTGCTAGCACCCTCCATACCAGGTGAACCTCCTCTGCACCCTCTCCAAAGCATCTAGATCCTTTTGGTAATGTGACGACCAGAACTGCACGCAGTATTCCAAATGTGGCCAAACCAAAGTCTTATACAACTGTAACATGACCTGCCAACCCTTGTACTCAATACCCCGTCTGATGAAGGAAAGCATGCCGTATGCCTTCTTGACCACTCTATTGACCTGCGTTGCCACCTTCAGGGAACAATGGACCTGAACACCCAAATCTCTCTGCACATCAATTTTCCCCAGGACATTTCCATTTATTGTATAGTTCACTCTTGAATTGGATCTTCCAAAATGCATCACCTCGCATTTGCCCTGATTGAACTCCATCTGCCATTTCTCTGCCCAAATCTCCAATCTATCTATATTCTGCCGTATTCTCTGACAGTCTCCTTCACAATCCGCTACTCCACCAATCTTAGTGTCGTCTGCAAACTTGCTAATCAGACCACCTACACTTTCCTGCAAATCATTTATGTATATCACAAACAACAGTGGTCCCAGCACGGATCCCTGTGGAACACCACTGGTCACACGTCTCCATTTTGAGAAACTCCCTTCCACTGCTACTCTCTGTCTCCTGTTGCCCAGCCAGTTCTTTATCCATCTAGCTAGTACACCCTGGACCCCATGCGACATCACTTTCTCCATCAACCGACCATGGGGAACCTTATCAAACGCCTTACTGTAGTCCATGTGTATGACATCTACAGCCATTCTCTCATCAATCAACTTTGTCACTTCCTCAAAGAATTCTATTAGTTTGTTAGACATGACCTTCACTGCACAAAGCCATGTTGCCTATCACTGATAAGCCCATTTTCTTCCAAATGGGAATAGATCCTATTACTCAGTATCTTCTCCAGCAGCTTCCCTACCACTGACGTCAGGCTCACCAGTCTATAATTACCTGGATTATCCCTGCTACCCTTCTTAAACAAGGGGACAACATTAGCAATTCTCTAGTCCTCCGGGACCTCACCCGTGTTTAAGGATGCTGCAAAGATATCTGTTCAGGCCCCAGCTCTTTCCTCTCTCGCTTCCCTCAGAAACCTGGGATAGATCCCATCCGGACCTAGGGACTTGTCCACCTGAATGCCTTTTAGATTACCCAACACTTCCTCCCTCCTTATGCCGACTTGACCTCGAGTAATCAAACATCTATCCCGAACCTCAACATCCGTCATGTCCCTCTCCTCGGTGAATACCGAAGCAAAGTACTCGTTTAGAATCTCACCCATTTTCTCTGATCATGTATCCTTCCATTATATCGTTGGTCGTTCAGAACTGCCAATGTATCGAATAAGATCATTGCCATGCCAGTATCACTCATCGGCATCTCAACAGATACAGTAACATGGGGAATGGCTCATTCAGCTGCTGTCTCTAACGGTTCAGACAAACATGTTGCAGATGAGGACTGCTGCATAGCAGGTTATCGAGGGTTCAGTGTGGTTTGCAGAGCTCATGGTGGTTCCTATGGAGCAGACCCTTTGTCTGATAAACCACTGCCATGCATCCCTTACTCGCTGTTCACCTTGAAAGCAGAGCCTGGGTGCACTGTGCTCTCCCACGTGCCTTTCCTGTTGCAAGGCCTCAGCATCCTCATAGTCCAACGAGGATTCCCACTGACCTTTCTCCTCATCATGCCAGGCCTGCCCCCTATTAGGTGTGCAGATGTGCAGAGCACAGCGAACAGAAAAGGAAGACGCTGCCCTTTGTGGCTCAAAGTACAGAGCACCACCCGATCTATCCCGGCAGTGGGAGCGCATTTTCAGTATGCCAATCCCCTGCTTAATGGTGGCTCTTGTAGATCCGTGGCTGGCGTTGTATCTCTGTACCTCTGCAGCGTGGTGGGGTGACTCACTGATGTCAGGAGCCATGTGTGCAAGAAGGTACCTCTCCATCTGAGCCAGTTCAGTGAACAGCAGTCGCAACTGGACCTGGCGCAGGATCTAGGTGCCATGGCAGCTGCCTGAGAAATGGGTGCAGATTTAGGAGCATAGGAACATAGCAACATGATCAGGCCAGTCAGCCCATCGAGCATGCCCTGCCATTCAATATGATTATCGCTGAGCTTCCACTTCAATGCCTTTTCCCCACACTATCCTCATATCCCTGATGCCATTTTTTTCTTTCGAAAACGGGCAATCTTTGCTTTAAAAATACTCAATGACTGAGCTTACACAGCCCTCTGGGGTAGAGAATTCCAAAGATTCACAAGCCTCTGAGTAAATACATTTCTCTTCATCTCTGTCCTAAGTGGCTTCGCACTTATTTTGAAATTGTGTCCCTTGTTCTAGACTCCCCAACCAGGGGAAGCACACAGTAAGCCAGGTGCTTTCTAACCAAGGTTCTATACAGTTGAAGCAAGACGTCACTACTCCTGTACTCAAATATTCTTGCGATAAATGCTGACATCAATTAGTCTTCTGCATCTGCATGTAAGCTTTCAGTGACTTATTGACAAGAAAACTCAGATCCATTTGTGCATCTACACTTTTTAATCTCTTACCATTTAGGAACTACTCTGCACAACTATTCCTCCTATCAAAGTGGATAACCTCACATTTTTCCTCATAATATTCCATCTGCCACGTTCTTACCAACTGACTAAGTCTTTATAGATCCCTTGAAACCGCTTTGCATCTTCCTCACAACACACATTCCTACCTAGATTTGTATCATCTGCGAACTTGGAAATACTACATTTGGTCCTAGCTCTTATTTCAAGGGGCCCAAGCACTGATTTTTGCGGTATCAGCTTGCCAACTCGGGAATGACCCATTTATTCCTACTCTCGGCTTTCGGCCTGTTAACCAATCCTTAATCCAGGCCAGTATATTGCCTCTTATCCCATATGCTAACCAAATTCTTGTGGAGAATTTTATCAAAAGACTCCTGAAAATCCAAGGAGACCACGTCCATCCACTCCCCCTTATTAATTCTGAGTAACATCCTCAGAAAACTCCAACAGATGCGTCTATCACGATTTCCCATTGACTCTGACCAATCAGATCACTATTATCCAATTGTCCATTTATCATATGCTTCAGAAAAGATTCTTGCATTTTCCCAACGGCTGATGTAAGGCTAAAAGGTCTGTAATTCCCTGTTTTCTCTTTCCCTCCTTTCGTACGTATTGGGGCGACAATCTGCAGGAACCACTCCGGAAACTGCAGAATTTTGGAAGATAATGACCAATGCATGCTATCTCCATCACTACCTCTTTCAACATGCTGGGATGTGGAATATCAAGTCCTGTGGAATTATCACCCGAAGAAATTGGGGTTCCGCCTCCGAACGGCGGGGGAAGGGTGTGGTGGGGGGCAGGTGCGGGGGCCGCACTGAGGTACTGACGCCGCCGGTGAAATGTTTCAGGGCCTTCTTGGCATTGGGGGTCAAGGCGGGCCTCTACCTGCAGAATTTTACGGGACCCCGCTACCACCACCGACATCGAGGGGCTGGTAAAATTCAGCCCCTGGTGTATAAAACAGCAGTTAATTGTTATGTTCGGATTGATGACAATTCACAAGACAACATGGTTAAACATGATTGTTTAACTAGATATGATAACCAGTGCACAATGGAATAAAATTACAGTTCGTTGTAAAATTGTGCATGCTAACCAGTAAACAGGACAGAAAATTATAGATACTTGTTGTATTGGACTTTTTCAAATATTGTCGGAATGAAGCTGCAGTTTATGGCTTAATCTATCATGATAAGCTATGCACAAGGGAATAAGGTAGCAGGTTCATTGCTAAACTTGACATGATAACCAATCGATGGCAATAAGGTAAGAGTTCATTGTGAAATCGTCCCTGGTAACTAATACACAGGGTACTATGTTGCAAAAGGAAGAATGTTTCAGTAAATTGTTAACTTGGACATGATAGACAATATAAAGGTTATTCCAGATAACCAATGTAGGGGGTAAAAAAGCTGCACTAAAATGTTCAATTGGACACAATAACTAATGCACAGAATGAGAGCATTGACATTAATCATAAAATTGGACATGATAAGCAACACACAGAGGGTAAAGTAACAATTATGTAAATATTATGTGATAAAATAGGGACAGGTGCATAAAATTATAGTTAATTGTAATCTTGGATTATGATAGACAAGACTTAGTGAAATAAAGTTACATATAATCGATCAACCTGTTACGGACTGGCTAATAAAATGTGTTACTTGTTACATTGGTCATGATGCCAAGTGCAGATGGGTACAACGCTACAGTTCATTGTTAAAATTGACACGATAACCAATACATCATGGAATAAAGTTAGTTGGCTGTTAGATTTCACCAAATATGTAGCATCCAGGGGAATAATGTACTAGTTAATTGATCAATTGAACATAATAAATGCACTGGCTAATAAAATTAGTAAATTGCTAAGTAGGTCTTGATAACCATTGCTTGAGGTACACAACTTCACTTAATTGTTAAACTGGACAAAATTTCTAATGCACAGGTTAAGGGAGTTTCAAATAAACATAAAATCGGGAAATTTAAGCCAAAGCACAGGGGACAATGTTCCTGTTATTTAAATTTAATATGATAAATTGTACATTGGTGTACAAAATTGCCATTAGTAGATTAAGATAAACCTCATGTAGGGAATAACGTTAGAGTCAATTATTCAATTGTTTATACACTGTCTAATAAAATTACTTAATTGTTACATTGGTCAGGATAACGGGCTGTTTTTTGTTTTCCTGTTGCCAGGAGCAGCAGCATGCACAAAACGGCGGCCTGCACATGTGAGCCATGCACCACCATACCATGGTGATGTCTGGCATGTCGACTCATTTAGATGCCCCAGTTGGCTCACCCTGAATCACGTGGAGGTGGCCGGCACTCCGGCATTGGCAATGGCATCAGCTGCCTGTGCACAGGCACTGGCACAATTTTGAAAGGGAATCCAGTTATGCTGCCTAATTTAATTTTTTAAAAGGAACCATCCCTCCCCCACTGTTCTACTATCAATCCTTCCCCACCCCAAATAGCGATAAAATTAAGTTTCTGCCCTTTCCATCCCGTAAACGCTTACCTTTTAAATATGACCTTGCCTTGCCAAACTGAACAAAGTTTACACATCACCCCTCCCCACCATCCCATACACTAATAACGAACGTTTGACCTCGTTCCTCTGACACTAAAAGTTTTTTTTTAGAATTAAAAGATTACAGCGCAGTACAGGCCCTTTGGCACTCTATGCTCCGCCGACCTGTGAAACCATCTGACCTACACTATTCCATTTTCATCCATATGTCTATCCAATGACCACTTAAATGCCCTTAAAGTTGGCGAGTCTACTACTGTTGCAGGCAGGGCGTTTCACGCCCCAACTACTCTCTGAGTAAAGAAACTACCTCTGACATCCGTGCTATATCTATCACCCCTAAACTTAAAGCTATGTCCCCTCGTGTTTGCCATCACCATCCGAGGAAAAAGACTCTCACTATCCACCCTATCTAACCCACTGATTATCTTATATGTCTCTATTAAGTCACCTCTCCTCCTCCTTCTCTCCAACGAAAACAACCTCAAGTCCCTCAGCCTTTCCTCGAAATACCTTCCCTCCATACCAGGCAACATCCTAGTAAATCTCCTCTGCACCCTTTCCATAGCTTCCACATCCTTCCAATAATGCGGTGACCAGAAATGCACGCAATACTCCAGGTGCGGTCTCACCAGAGTTTTGTACAGCTGCAGCATGTCATCGTGGCTCCGAAACTCGATGCCCCTACTAATAAAAGCTGACACACCATATGCCTTCTTAACAGCCCTATTAACATGGATAGCAACATTCAGGGATTTATGTACCTGTACACCAAGATCTCTCTGCTCATCTACACAACCAAGAATCTTCCCATTAGCCCAGTACTCTGCATTCCTGTTACTCCTTCCAAAGTGAATCACCTCGCACTTTTCCGCATTAAACTCCATTTGCCATCTCTCAGCCCAGCTCTGCAGCCTATCTATGTCCCTTTGTACCCTACAACATCCTTCGGCACTATCCACAACTCCACCGACCTTACTGTCATCCGCAAATTTACTAACCCACACTTCTACACCCTCTTCCAGGTCAGTTATAAAAATGACAAACAGCAGTGGCCCCAAAACAGATCCTTGCGGTACACCACTAGTAACTAAACTCCAGTATGAACATTTGCCATCAACCACCACCCTCTGTCTTCTTTCAGCTAGCCAATTTCTGATCCAAAGCTCTGAATCACCTTCAACCCCATATTTCCGTATTTTCTGCAACAGCCTACCATGGGGAACCTTATCAAACGCCTTACTGAAATCCATATACACCACATCCACTGCTTTACCCTCATCCACCTGTTTGGTCACCTTCTCGAAAAACTCAATAAGGTTTGTGAGGCACGACCTACCCATCACAAAACCGTGCTGACTATCGCTAATGAACTTATTCTTTTCAACTTGATTATCAATCCTGTCTCTTATAACCTTTTCCAACACTTTACCCACAACCGAAGTAAGGCTCACAGGTCTATAATTACCAGGGCTGTCTCTACTCCCCTTCTTGAACAAGGGGACAACATTTGCTATCCTCCAGTCTTCCGGCACTATTCCTGTCGACAATGACGACATAAAGATCAAGGACAAAGGCTCTGCAATCTCCTCTATAACTTCCCAGAGAATCCTAGGATAAATCCCATCTGGCCCAGGGGACTTATCTATTTTCACACTTTCCAAAATTGATAACACTTCTTCCTTGTGAATCTCAATCCCATCTAGCCTAGTATCCTGAATCTCAGTATTCTCCTCGACAACATTTTCTTTCTCTACTGTAAATACTGACGAAAAATATTCATTTAACACTTCCCCGACCTCCTCTGATTACACACACAGCCTCCCACTACTATCCTTGATTGGCCCTAATCTAACTCTAGTCATTCTTTTATTCCTGAAAAACCAAAAGAAAGCCTTAGGGTTTTCCCAGATGCTATCTGCCAATGACTTCTCGTGTCCTCTCCTTGCTCTTCTTAGCTCTCCCTTTAGATCCTTCCTGGCTAGCTTGTAACTCTCAAGCCCTTCCCCACTACTTAACCCAGACAGAAAAGTGCAAGCACGAGAGTGCCGGCTGCTGCTCTGAAGAACGTGACCTGACAAGTAGATCGCAGATAAGTTTATTTAAATGTATGCATTTAATTAAATAACATTTGTTAATCCAGGTCCCATCACCCAGCGACAAGGGGCTGCCTCGGAGCCTTGCCGCCGGTGGGGAGATCAGGCCCGGCCCTCCCAATGTCTGCCTACATGGAGGGCCTCTGCTGGAATGATCTTCTGGCACCACAGAGTCCTACATCGGGAGCCTGGAGATTTCCAGACCAACAAGTGAACATGGGTACAAAGCTACAGATAATTGCTAATTTGGGCTTAATAATGAAGGAACAGGAGAATATGTTAACAGTTAATTGTTTAATTGCACACGAAGAACAATGCAAAAAGAATAATGCTGCAGTTAATTGTAAATTTAGACAGGGTAACTGAGACACTGGGTATAAAATAACTGCAAATTTCTAAATTGAGCGAATATTTCACAGGGTACATTTAATTGTTAGATTGGGCTTCATAACCGATACACAGTAGAATAAAGTTACAGTCGATTGTTGAGTTTGACATGATAACCAACACACAGGGGAAGAAAGTTACAATTAATTGTTCAATAAAATATAACGAACAAATTGACCAATTAAATTAGTTAATTGCGAAATTGATCATGATAACCAGTTAATGGCGTACAAAGCAATTGTCAGATCGTTACCTGGTTAAGATCACTAATGCACAGG